>NC_059142.1:13850000-14475000 GCF_020740605.2 Lemur catta
AAACACAAAGGGCAAATATTATGATTTCACTTCTGTGAGGTATCTAGAATAGACAGACTCACAGAAGCAGAAGGTGGACTAGCTGCTGCCAGAGGCTGGGGAGAGGAGGGAACTGGAGGATGCTGCTTAGTGGGTACAGAGCTTCTGTTTGGGGTGATGACAAAGTTTTGGAAGTAGATGGTGGTGATGGTTGCACAACATCGTAAATGTATTTATAATCCCTGGATTGTACATTTAAAAATGGTTTTAAATAAGTCATTTAAAAAATGTCCCACAGCCCCCTCCTCCAACCTCCAGTCCCAACATCTTTGCAAGCAGAGGTCATCCGAGTTTGCCACATCCCAGGACGTCAGTCCCTCCTTTCAGGTCAAGGTCACTTCAGAATCTCAGAAAAGTGGAGGTGAAAGGACCCTCAGACATGGCATCATGCTGTCTTGTCATTGTACGTGGAAAGACCAGGTTCAGAGGCGGCCAAGGACATGCAGTTTGACACCAGGCAGCTTGACAGCGCCCAGCTCGTGTGGGCCTGGGGGCCCTGCACCTCCCACTCGTCACTCCTTGCTCCTTCCTCCCTTGGCCCCAGACTGGCGGCTCCTCCTCTTGGAAGCTGTCTCCACTGACCCCCCAACTCCACCAACCATTCAGTCTTCCTCAGCACTGACAGCTTCGCTCTGCAGGAATGTATGTGGAAACTGACCAGCCGGGAGCTGCAGCGTCCCGGGTGCCCCTGAGAAGATCATGGGGTTTGAGGCAAAAGAGCCCCGAGTTCTAGTTCCTGTCCCATCACCACTCATCTGCCATGTGACCTCACAGGCAAGTCCTTTCCCCTCCCTGAGCCTCAGTTTTCCCATCTGAAAAAGGGGTTAAAAATACCTTCAACACAGGGTGGCTATGAGATTAAATTAAGTCATAAATGTAAAAGAGATTATTATTATTATTACTTCACAAGGGTATTATTTCACTTTTGTTAGACTAAAAGCTCTTTGAGGATAGATCCAATATTCTCTTCCCTCTTCACTCCCCAGGATCTGAGTATAGGGCTGGGAACATGGATGGTGAGGGCCCATCAAATACACTAGGTAACAAAGGGAGTGTGCAATTGTATGTGTGTGTACATATGTATATACACATACACACACACATATACAGTCCTCTCAACTAACTACAATTAACACTTTTTATGAGATGTAACAACAGAAGGAAAACTAACATGCCCTAAGCACTTCTCCAATACAAGTGCATTATGCACATAAACCCCATTTAACCCTCCTAACAGCCCTGTGAACAGGTATTATTATCTCCATTTGTAGGGGAGGAAACTGAAGTTCAGAGAGGTCAAGTAACTTGCCCAAGGTCACACAGCTAGCAAGCAGCAGAGCAAGGACTTGAAAGTAGGTCTGTGGCCTCAAAGCCCATGCACCTTCTATATACCAAGAGAGATGCATGCATGAGACACTGTGTCAGTGTCTCTCCAAGCCCTGTGCCCCAAGGCTGCTGAATTCAGAGCCACTGGCAGATGACTGATCAGTTCTGCAGACATTGCCCGCAGCCTAGGAACGGTTTGTGGTTTGGACAAGATGTAGGCTGGGGCTCTGAGACGATTTTCCGCTAGAAATGTCATCAACAATTCTTAACTACTTGAAATAGCTTTGCCGTGGGTACGTTCAAAATCTTTCCTTACTGTTCTTTGTAATATCTTTGTGGTAAATGTCACCTTCTCCACAATGTGACATTGGGAAATATCACTCCCTGGGCCTCCTCCATTCCCCTTCCATACTCCACGAACTCAGCCTCAGGAAGATTCCAACACCCACCCGGCACCCCTAGCTTTCTCGTAGGCCCCCGTGGTGGGTGCTGTGGTCATCACCAGGGTCCCCTTCCTAAGTGAAGGTCGTGTCCCCAGCTGCTGGCAGTGCTGCAGGCAGGGAGCCCTGGCCTGGATCCTCCTCCAGGGTTTGCTCAGGTAAAGATCACGCCTCCTTTCTGGGGCAGCCACCTCCACTGGCTGGCCAACCCAGGGGTAAAGCCCCAGCCTTCTAGCCCCAACTTGAGGTGGCTGTCAAGGGTCATCGGCTGCAGGGCTGTCTGCAAGGTCGGCTGAGGCCACCATCAAGAATGGCATTGCAGCTCAACTCCTCCCTGCCCCTTCCACAGGCATTGGTCCCCAAGGTAATTCCTTATAAACATCTTGCATGCTCAGACTCTGCTTCCAGGGAACCCACATGAGCTGGCCCTTCACAGAAGCAGTGGGCACGGCAGGAGCAGCCCCCCAAAGCCAAGCAGGCGAACCCCCTGGAGGAACCTGCCTGAGCTCAGCTCTCCGCCCCCTTGACGCTGAAAAATGACCGTCTGGTGGGCGCGGGGGGTGGGGGGGGGCAGCTGGGCCTGCCTCCTCTGCACTGGCTGTGAGGCCGGGGTGTCCACACCCTCTCTGGTCAGCAGAGCCTTGTCTTTCCAGCACACCAGCAACACCCCCCACCCCCCTAACCCCCTACCCCACCTCCACCCCCGCCTACCTCCCGGGAATCTCGGCAGGAGCAGCGGAGGAAAGGGATGGAGGAAAGGGATGCAGAAACACCTTGCGAGCTGGAAAAGGCTGTCAATGGGAGAGGCTGTTTGAATGAATTAACACCCGCTCTGCCGCCAAGCCGTTCCTGTCCCGATCGTGTTGCCAGAGCCCTGCGTGCCTATTTTTTACCCAAAGCACCAGCTGCCTGGTGAAGTCCTATGCTTGACTAGGGGGAGAGGGGGAGGGGGACGTGGCCGTGACTCCCGAGTGCCACGGAAGGTTGGTCTCCGTTTCACCTGAGAAGGAAGCCTGGGACTCAGCTGTGCGGAGCAGACCTGGCTGCCAGCTTCCCGTCGTTTGTGAGAGCTGCCGGGCAATAGCTGGGCAGGGGCAGACGTAGCCCTGACCAGACGGCAACCCAGGCTTGGGTTCTCTTGTCTGGTGCCCAGAAAACTCAGTTCTTGGGTGCTGCCTGAGTTTCCTGTGGCTGCTGTAACAAGTTATCACAAACCTGGTGGCTTGAAACGACAGGAATGCATTCTCTCGCAGGTCTGGAGGCCAGAAATCTGAGATCAAGGTGGCAAGCAGGGCCACGCTCCCTCTGGGGCCCCCAGAGGACAATCCGGTCCTTGCTTCTTCTGGCTTCTGTGGCTACCCTGGGGTTCCTGGGCGTGTGGCTACATCACCAATCTCTGCCTCTGTCATCACAGCCCCTTCTCTTCTATGTGGCTCTATGAAACCTCTGCATCGCTTTTTATAGGGACACTTGTGATGGAGTTTAGGGTCCTCCGGATAACCTAGAATAAACTTCTCTCAGGAGTCTTAACTTTAGCACATCTTTTGCCATATAAGGCAATATTCCCAGGCTCTGGGGATAAGGAAAAGGACATATCTTTTGGGGACCACCACTCAACCCAATGCAGGTGCTCCTGGCAAATCCCAGAGGACTGGAAGGAAGTGTCTGGAGTGCAGCCAACATCACCCCCTTTGGTGAGCCAGCCTGGGAACCACACCTGGGATGTTACATTGTTTCAGAGCAATTGCTTCCTTTGGTCACCCAGGTATGGTGACCACCTTATATCAATTTTTCTGAGGTTCTACTAGTGTTGGCACTGGAAGGCCACATCCAAGGAAGCCCCTCGGTCCCGGGCAAACTGGGATGATTGGTCACTGTGCACTCAGGTAAGCTCAGGAACCATCCACCTCCACAGTGCATCCTGGGGTTTCAAAGCCTCCTCTACCATTAGGGCCAGGTCCACGGTCGGCCTCTCAGCAGGGGTGGCTCACAGGGCACAAGCCCTGGCAGACACCCAAACTGGGCAGGAGACATGCTCTTCCCGGCCACCTCTCAGGAGCTCCTCTTCCCTCCCAATCTGCTCTCGCGGCCTCTCGGCACTCTGTCCGCCAAGCCCCATGGCTCAGTCTCCATCCTTACTCCTCCCCAATCAGTTGGGTGCGTTACACAGTAGAAATGTATTGTCTCACAGTTCTGGAGGCCAGAAGTGCAAGATCAAGGTGTCGGCAGGGCTGCGCTCCCTCTGAAAGCTGTAAGAGGGACCTTCTTTGCCTCTTCCTAACTTCTCATGGTTTGCTGGAATTCCTTGGCATTCCTCGGCTTGGAGATGCTTCACCTCGATCCCTGCCTTCATCTTCACAAGGCACTCTCCCGGCGTCCCCATTTCCACTTTTCGAAGGACGCCAGTCACATTGGATGAAGGCCCTCCTAATGACCTCGTTTTAACTTGATCATGGGCCATGTGCAAAGACCTGATTTCCAAAAGAAGACGACATTCACAGACGCTGGGGTTAAGACTTCAACATCTTTTACAGGGACACAGTTCAAGCCATGGCACTCCCGTAGAGGTGCTTTGGATCTCATCATTCCGGCATGATTTGGGGCTTTTCCTATTCTCTTGATTTCTGCTGTATGTATTAAGATTCCCTCATGGGTCCCTGTCTTTTGGGTGCCTCTCAGCCAATGACCAACTGGGCCAGCCGAGTTCCTGTAAGGGAGAAGCTGTTGGGACTATCTGGTGGTTTGCACAATGATGAGGACTTTCTGTCTGCAGGGCCAAGAGGTCACCTAGTCTGAGCTCCTGTACAGTGCAGAGGTCCCCACAGGCTGTCCCCTCTGATTGGAACACCACCCCCTTCATCTGGCCAACTCTTGCTCACCCTTGGGTCTCATCTTCCATGTCCTTCAGAGATGTCTTCCCTGACTCCCTCAGTCTAAGTTAGGTTTCCTTGTACTTTTCTTTTTTAGCACTTATCACGTTTGTAATCAAACACATACATTCAGCCCTGCATATCCATGGGTCCTACGTCTGTGGACTCAATCAACCACGAATCAAAAATATTCAGAAAAGAAATGAATGGTATATCTATACTGAACATCTACAGACTTTTTTCTTGCCATTATTCCCTAAACAATGTAGTATGACAACTATTTACATAACGTTTACATTGGTTAGGTGCTATAAGTAATCTAGAGATGTTTTAGAGTATACAGGAGGGTATGTGTAGGTTATATGCAAATACCATGCCATTTTAGATAAGGAACTTGAGCATTTGTGGATTTTGGTATCTGTGGGGTGTTCTGGAACACCCCCCCATGTATACTGAGGGACGACTGTATATGTAAAGTCACGTGTTGAACTGTGTGACTTCCTCACTAGACTCTGAGATCAATCTGTTCATGAAGGCAGAGACTGCCTGTCTTGTTCACCACTCCACCCTTAAGGAATAAATAGAAGATGTCTTCTGAGATCTGCTTGAATCCTTCCAGGAACAAAGAGCTCACTACCTCCTCAAAAAGCCCATCCATTTGTACTTAACTCTAACCATGAGGAAGGCCACTCCAATTCCATTTTTCTAAGCTGCTTCAGTTTGTGCCACAAGCCCATGCTCTCATCCACATGCATGAGGTAGCACCAGACACCTCCACGTGGCCTGGAATATGACCTAGAGAGAACACCCCAACTTCTCCAAGCTTTTTAACTTTCTGAAAGGTCTTCACCTTCTATTCTCACATGCAACCCCACCCAACTCACCTGCAAAGACCACACGCAGAGCACAATGTAGAACTAAAGCAAAGCCTCATTAGTTTTCAAGGAAATGCAAAGGAAAACAGAAATGTGATTCTACTTTTTAGCTTCCAACTTTAAAAAGATCGATAATATATAACGCTGGCAAGCATATGATGAAAGGGTCAGTCACACACCCTGTTGGTGGAACTGTAAATTATCTCAACCTTTTTAGAACATAATCTAGTAGGATTTATTGAAGTTAAATATGTGGAGTTCCTCTGACCCAAGAGCAATGCCGCTTCTGGGAATCGATCCAACTGAAATAAAAGTTCCAGTTCAAAAGATGTATGAGCAAGGATGTTTATTGTAAAATTGTTTGTAATAGGAAAAAAAAAAAACGCCAAAAACCTCATATTCTGTGGAATACTACACAGCTGTTACAAAGAACGAAGTAGATCTGTATGTATTGACTTACAAGGAGATATACAAAATATTGAGTGGGAGGAAAAACAATATAGAAATTAATGTGTGTAGTATGTTTCTGTTTTGTAAAAAAACAAAAGTAAAGTAGTAATACATGGAGCCACCTAAGTCTGACCATGTCTGGAGGCTTGAGTCAGGCAGTGCTGGGGCCTTAACACATCAACACCACAGCTGGCTTTGGGGTGCACTGTGTGGATGATGACTGGCCACGGAGAGCCCACCAGCTGCTACGTGTGTGTAGATCCCACCACGTGCTCAGCCCTGACCTGTCCAGGGCAGCCCTCGCCCCTCTCAGCCTCCAGGGCAGACCCCTGAGGAATCTGGGGAAGGACTAATCCCAGCTGAGTGAGCTTAAAGTTCACCTCCTCACAAAGCACCCCAGAGGCAGGCGTGGAAGTCTCCTTGCAGGGCAGTCTTTGTTCTTACTACCCAGGCTGAGGGGTCCAGCCACTGTGAAGGGCATTCAGTCCGTGGACATGGCCCTTGGGCGCCATCTTGGACGAAAGCCCACTGTTGCAGAGAGAAGCAGTCCTCTCCCATGGACGTACCTCCAACAATTCCTCACAAACACACACACAAAGACATACACACACGCACACACACACATCAACATTGTGAAAACCTGAGTGAACCAGTCATCAATCATAAGCAGATAAGATGAGGTGAATTGACAGGATTTCTTAAGCACACAGTGCAGAGAGCCTGCGGCCAGGAAGAAAAGATTTGAAGCTTAAGGAATTAACATGCAAATGCAATTCCCATCCTAGCGGAGTGTAGGCACCATCAACACTTTTGTGAAAGGGGATGTGGTGGGCACTTCTGGATCTTTCCACCCACCTGGAGACACTACTTGTGCCCCTGACAATGCCCACAGGCTGGGCTCTGCCTCTCTGACCCTCTCCTGCATAGGACCGAAGAGACCAGTCTGTGGCTTCTCAGTGTGAATTCAGAATCAATCTAGTCTTATAGTATTGCAACTTTGGAGTTCATTGGAAAAGCTCACCATTTTAGAAATGGAGATATTATAATAAAAGCTGAGGGAGGGACATCCCTAACCTGTTTGCAGTGATGTCTTTGGGGAACAGGATTGAGAGAAAAGGCACTTTGCTTTTTATTATGTATAATTCTGTGTCAGTTAAATATTTAAAATGAGCAGATACTATATTCATAATTTAAAAATTTATAGAGTAATGTTTTCTGGATATAATGATTTGGTTTTTGTTTTACTGTATTTAGATGTCTGAAGTTTAGAGGATTGCAGTCAAGACATGGAGGGAACATAGAAGCTCATCTGGACTCAAAAGCTCACAGTCCAAGAAGAGCCCAGAGATGGGGAATGTGGAGTGGCCATTTGACCTATCTCTTAGCAAGGTACCATCAGATCAGGCTAAATGCTCTGGTCTCCTGATGCCCAGACATTGCTTTTTCCCTACATGTGCTGCAGACTCCAGCTGCAGATCTGGTCCACACCCCTCTCTGCACTTGGGGAACAGGGAAGTGCAGGTTCCAGCATGCATCATCCCTAAGGTCAGTGACGGTTCAGAACTTGATCTGCATCTCAGCCACCTGTGGCTTCCAGCTGCTACCCAGGACTCCTGCTATTATCCAGACACTTCTCATCTTCTGTAGGACAGGGGTGACAATTACAGGGAGCTGTTTATTGTCACCCTCTCATCAGCTTTTCCCCACGATGGAGATAAGATGTAGAATATGAGAGGAGACACCTTGGGAACCATCACAGCTGGGTCTGCAGATTGCCAGCCTCACTGTGACATGGCTAATGTCTTCAGCTTTATCTTTCATCCTTCCTTGTTTTGCACCCAACATTTCAGACATAGGCAATGTCTACTAGAACAAACACTCATCCCATAGTACTATCACAGTGCTTTTCAACTGGGATTTTAAAAAGAGTGCAGGTGTCTGAGCCCAGGCACCTGCATTTTTTAAACCTCTATAGGTGGTCCTGATGTGCACTGCATGGAGAGTCCCTTCTTCTTTATGTGTGTACTAGGATCCTCTGTTGGCCTTAACTTTCTGCCTTCAGCACAGTTTGATCCCTGAGCAAGGCCTTGCCTGCAATTGGGAGCAGTGAATTGTTTTTCAGGTGAATGTTTGTTGGATTGAATTCCTCCAAGGTGGCTGGCTTAGAAAGGTGTTGGGAGTCTCTCACTTCCTTTTGGCATCCTTGATAGTCTTAGGTGAGAAAGCACCTGATCTTCTATGGATGTGGAGGTAGGAGATTAGTCTTGGCAGAAGGAGCAAACCACACATTGATTCAACTAAGTCAGTCAAACCAACAGTCAATTCCAATTGTGAGCAGCTGACCCTGCAAAAGGATCGAAGGCAGGAGGTTCAAGCTGCTTGACATTTCCCTGATAATGTCCAATTGGCCACATTCCAAGTGCCAGGCCACTCTAACCAGATGTTGTTCCCACCCTTCTAGCTTTCCAGAATGGCTTCTTCCTTGGAAACCTTTAATCAAAGTCAATGGTGAGTGGAAACCTGGCCACATTTGACTTTTCAGCACCCAGGACAGCGCCTGGCACCTAGTATTAATAGCTGTTCAGTGCTGTTTGTTGACTTATCCCAGAGCTATAGGATGGAGGGCTTAGGCTTTAATACCTTCCAGCAAGGGGAGCACAACCTTTGGCTTCCCCAGCTGTACCCAGTGGGCCACCAAACTCACCCAAACCCCAGAAACCAGGGCCAGGAATTGTGGAAGGAGACTCCTTTAAGACCACGATACCCATTTAGGCTGGGGTACTGCGCAGGCAGGGCCACGGTGATCAAAACAGCCTCAAGGCACCACCGGCAACCCCTTCCAGATTGGGGGGGGGCCTCAATATAGATCAGCATAAAGCAAATATAGACTTCTGCTGTCCTGTCCCTACCGCCTCCAGACACAGAAGGAAAGGAAGAGTTTAAATCAACACAATATTTTATATTTTACTTATCTACTTTGTTCTTTTTAATGACAGAAGTAACATAGACTAAAATCAAAAAACAAAGAAGTACAGAAAGAAAAAGTGAATATCCCTCCCCACCCCAACACCACCTCTACAACCACAACCACCATCCCTCAGGTGTGTCTCCTTTCACAGCTTTCTCTATCCTCATAGAGTAACATAGGGACTCACATAAACACACACACATGTGTTTTGGTTTTCTTTTCCTCTAAAAATACATAGGTCTGAGCTGTTCTTTTTACCAACTGTGTGTTACACCATATGGATAAGCCATATATTATTAAAACATTCTCCTATTCATAGGTGTATCGGTCAGGATTCTTCAGAGAAACAGAATTGACAGGATGCATTTACCGAGATAGAGATAGAGAGAGATTTATTTTAAGGAATTGGCCCACAGGATTGTAGAGACTTGATAAGTCCCAAACCTGCAGGGTAGGCCAGCAGGCTGCAGACCCAGGGCAGAGTTGCAGCTCTGGTCTAAAGGCACTGTGCTGGAAAAACTCCCTCTTCTTCAAGGAAAGTCAGTCTTTTCCTATTAAGGTCTTCAACTGATTGGGTAAGGCCAGTCTACTACCCTTCTCTAAAGTTAATACCTTTAGAGAAACATCTACAATAATGTTTGACCAAATACCTGGATACCAGGGCCTGGCCAAGTTTACAAACTCAACTGGCCATCACAATGGGCATTCAAACATTTACTGAATTATTACTAGAAGTGGGTAGATTTTCATCCACATAATTTTATTTTATCTTCACACATGATGAACTGAGGCTCGGAATCCAGATGTGTCTAAGTGTAACTGTGAGTTCTGACTCACTCCCTCACCAGCTCTGTGAGCTCGAGCTATTTACTTAACCTCTTGCCCTCAGCTTCCCCACCTGTGCAGGGAGCCTGACAACAGCATCTGCCTGTGGGGCTGCTGCAAGGACCCCATGAGACAGCGTAGGTGAAGTGCCTTGTAGTGCACAACGCTTGATAATCTAAATGTTCCATAAAGAGCAGATATTATTTCCACTATAATTATCATGGTGGAGAGGCCTGGACCCTGCTTGGACAAAACCCAGGAGCGTCCCCACAACACGTGGATGTAACAGGTGCATAAACTATTTGCAAACCACACCCGTTGCTCACAAGCTGGGGAGGCTCCTTAATTAAGCAGCAGCCCATCCCGCCACCTGGCAGCGTGTTCCCATTTCCTGGCCCGAGCCGCAGTGTTGCCACAGTTGGCGCTTTGCAGAGGAGATCTGAGAAACATTAGCACTCTCTGAAGCCCACGCTCCAGACCCACTGGGGAGCCCACCTCTCCATCTGTCATGGGCCCCAAACTGAGCATGCATTGAACAGCCACAAGGCAGGAGTAATTGAGGATGTATTTAGAATGTGCTTTCAATTACTGGGGTGGAGGCCATCGAGCTCCATGCTGGGAGAGTTTCCCAGTGAACGTCTCCTCTGGGTTGGGCCCCCAGGCCATTTCTGAGAAACAGCGCAGAGTTTTGATGGCAATGTTCATCTGGTGGCTACTCTGACTCCCTGCTCCCCCTGTGGCTGGACTCAGCCCAGGAACACGGGGTGCTGAGATGCCACTGCCATCTGTTCATACCTGCTGTTTCAAGCCACCTAAGGCTGGAGGATGATTTCCGTGGAGCAAAAGCCTGGGACATCAAACAGGACAGTCTGCTCTGTTCCCCACACTCCCTCACCCCGCCCCACATACACACAGAGACCACCACCCTTTTAACATGAGAGCTAGGGTCACAATTTGCTTCCAAGTGTGAATTGCTAGGATCAGCAAACAAAGGCACTGCTTTCTCAGCTTCTGAGCTGGGGACAAGAGAAGTGAGGCACGAAAGGTGACGGATTCAGGCAGAACTGTCTTGCCCCCGCCCACCCCCTTGCCCTGTCCTGTGCAGAAGGACTCCGCACTCACGGAGAGGCGCGAGCTGGCGGGAGACAAGTGTGTCTGGCAGGGAGCAGCTAAGTCGTCTGCTACCTCCACCCCCAGCACTGGGAGAAGGAATGAACAGAAATAGGGGCGTTGCCTCTGAGGGAGGGTAGGTGGGATTTGAGAAAAGGGAAGACTTATATGCTGTTTGCTGGCTGGAGTTTTGGAGGTGGAAACCCATGGATGTTTCCTGCACACCCAGGCTGAGGGTGCGCGGATGAGTGGGTGGGATACATCTGGGCCTTAAAAGGACCCAGGTTCTTGGGGTAGCAGAGGATGAGGCCAAACATCTCAGGGTCCCTAAGTCAAGGACTCTGAAAGTAGCTAAGAGTGGGGGACTCACGTGATATAAAGACGTTGCTATCAGAGAAACGCAAACTGCCAAATAGGAAGGGCATCCAAACGTGCAGGCCATCGCCAGTAGTGGGGCACTGAGCAGGAGCCCGAGCCCGGCCTGGCACCCACAGCTGCAGCCAACCCACAGAGCAGGCGGGACAAAGGCACCCGTGCCCCCGCCTCCACCACGCTGCCCATCGCATAGGCAGGCCTCGCCTCGTCTCTTTGGGGCCAGAGGAAAAGGAAGTCCTGAAATGGGCAAGGCCCAGCTAACAATCGCAAATACACCGTTCCCCCTCCAATAAATGGATGGGCTGAGAAAACTTGGACTGGAAGACATGAAGCCACCTGCATGTCATCAGCTGGGTGCTTGGAGTCAGAAAATAAAATCGATTCTGGAAATCCAGAACCTCACACTTTTCCCACAACCAACTGGGCGACCACTGAAATTCCATAGACAAATACCAACAGTAGGTGTGTGACTCCTTGTGCTAAGGGGATTTATCTCGACGGAGCCTTGAGAGCAGCACTTTACATATGGCTAGGAAAGGCAGGAGCCTATTTTAGAATTCCGAGAATGAAGATCATGCTAAGAATTTCTGTGCTGGAAGGAGTGGTCCTGCCTACAGGAAACTCTTAGCTCACATTGTATCTTGTCAAGGAAGGTTTTGTTTCTCCCAGAAACCTTCTGTTTTGTCCTAGCCTGGGTTCCCCCCAGAAGTATATTTGGAGCTAAGAGTTTGGGAATAGGGGGTCTACTGGGGAGATGATCTTAGGAGGCCCTGCGGAGAATGGGACAGGGTTGGGGAAGGGGAAGAAGCCAATTCTTCCCTGGGGTGCTTTCATGAGCAGGTTGCCACTCTGGGAAGCCTGTACGGGCATCCCCCACCACCACCACGAGTGCTAAGGGGAGGAAACTGAATCATCTATTCACCCATTTCTTTTTGTCATTGACCAAGGGCTACTCCTTGACATTGACTTCTGGACACTGCAGCATGGCCCGCACCTGGGCTGAGTGGAGCCCTGGGCAGAGCCTCACAACCACCTGCAGTCAGATCCTGGCCCCGCAGCAATGGTGAGCACCGAGGGGGCACTGCAGGACACTACCAAGGCCTGCTACACTGGGCGTGCCTATGTCCTGTCACATCCCATGTGGCAAGCCTTGTCTAATCTCCAGAATCATGAACTAAATAACTAAACGGCATGCCTGGAAGTCTATGTAAAGGTAATCCTCCTAAAATTGAGAATGCTATCTGGTCTAACACCCCACCCAATGCAGGAAATCCTGCTGAAGCGTCATTCCAAGCAAAATTCATCCTCTACTTGAATGATCCCTGGAAAGCAAGACCACCCCCTCTTGTGGAGAGTCTGTTCTATGAGACAAGGTTGCCCTGTGTTAGTTCCAAATGTCTCCCCCTGTCACCTACACTTATTAGCCCATGTTCTGTCTCCTGGAGCCATGCAAAAAAAATAAAACAAAACAAAATACTTTTCCACCTATGGTAGGCAGAATTATAAACCACCACTACCCCGCCCCCACCAAGGATATCCACAGCCTAATCCCTAGAACCTGTGAATAGGTTACCTTTCATGGCAAAAGGGGCTTTGCACGTGTGATTAAATTAAGAGCCTTGAGATGGGAAGATTAACCTGGGTTTTCCAGGAGTGTCCAATGTAATCAAAAGTCTCCTTCTAAGGGAAAGAGGAAGGCAGGAGAACAAAAAGAGATGTGATGCTGGAAGCACAGGTCAGAGTGCTAAGACTGCTGCTTTCCAGAGGCAAGAGGGCCGTGCGCCAAGGAATGCTTCTGGAAGCTGGAGAATATGAGGAACACATTCTATGCTGGGGGGTCCAGAAGGAGCACAGCCTCACTGACACCTTGATTCTCACCCAGTGAGAATTCCAGCCTCTAGAACTGTAGAGAAATGTGTTGTTATAAACCACTAAGATTGTGGTCATTTGCTACAATAGCAATAAGAAACTAATGCAACCTCATGGCTATCCTTGATGTGGGTAAAGCCAACAATAATGGCTTCTGCTTTCCAAACAAAACAATTTTTCAACCACTTCTCCTAAGATATGGCTTCCAGGCTCTTGCTGTCCTTGTCACCCTGCTCTGAAAACTCTCTGGTGCCCCATGTCTAACAGACCCCTTCACATGGTGTCCCCAAGCAGTGGATGTATGATTCCCTGTGAGACCAGCTCAAACTCAGAAAGGACAAGGGCCATGGCCTCCCTTGATCTGGACAGAGCACCTCTCCACTGCATCCACAGCCTTGTCATGCCAGCACCCAACACCCTGAGTTCCCTTCGTGTGAAATGCTTCCAGCCTGTTCTTCCTCATCCTGTATGTATGCAATTGAGTTTTAGGACTCAAATATAGGAGTTTGCATTTCTTCTGCTCATCCCTTAAACTTTTTTACTTTTCTTTCTTAGTTTCAACTCATTGTTCCAACTCATCTAAGTCATCTTGGAGTCTGACTCAAATACCTAATTACTGGCTGCTCCTCTCATTCATTCCGAGCAGCTAGTGATAAGGAACCATGACACACCACCCTGCAGTAGCCCCACCATCTACCATATTCTTTCAGGTCCCCCTCAGCCTGCTGTGGCTGAAGATATGCCTGCTACAGCTCTTCCTTTCCTTGATACCCCCAAAGACACGCGCAGGTCCTTTGCATTTTAAGAGTTTTGCTAATGATCCCTGAGAGGAATTGGAGAGGGACTAATAGAGCAATGATTATGGGGGAATTACATTGGTCTCAGAATCCTACAAAGTCCATGGGGTCTGGTCCCTTGTCCACAGTTAAAGCCCTTTCTGAGATGGTCACTGGATACTCCATGGAATATCTCCTTGGCTCTAACTCCCAAAGATGGGTTTAGCCCTGCCCCACCTCTGATCCTTCCCCGCATACCTCACCTGTAATGGTGCACACCCCTCCCTAAATGAAGGTGCATCCTGCAGAACAGCAGGTGCCTCCCTACCTCTGGTGCCCAGTTTACATTTGAGGTCCCCAGATTGTGAGAGCCGAAAGTCACTAAGGCCCTGTTCAGCACAGAACTAATCCTCTCTGAAAATTTCTTTGTGACATGTACATCTAATGAAATATTATTTTAAGATATAAAACGGAATGGGCCCAGTGTGGAAGCTCATGCCTTGTAATCCTAGCACTCTGGGAGACTGAGGCAGGAGGATCTCTTGAGGTCAGGAGTTCGAGACCAGCCTGAGCAAGAGCAAGACCCCGTCTCTACTAAAAATAGAAAAAATTAGCCAGGCATGGTGGCTCGTACCTGTAGTTCCAGCTACTCAGGAGGCTGAGGCAGGAGGATTCCTTGAGCCCAGGAGTTTGAGGTTGCTGTCAGCTAGGCTGATGCCGTGACATTTTAGCCCAGATGACAGAATGAGACTCTGTCTCAAAAAAAAAAAAAAAAATGCTTGAATGAACACAAAGTAACATGCTTACATTAAAAAATAAAATAAAAAATAAAAAGGAATGAAGCACTGTATTAAGTCATAGAAAGGAATAAAGTACTATTAACCCATAAAAAAGGAATGAATGATACAATGTAGATGAACCTCACAAACATTATACTAAAATGAAAGAAGCCAGACACAGAAGGTCATGTGTTGCATGACTCCATTTATATGAAATATTAATAACAAGTGCATCTATAGAGACAGAACACAGATTAGTGATTGCCAGGGGCGGGTGGGAGGCAAGAGTGGGGAGTAATTGCTTAGTGGGCACAGGGCTTCCTTTGAGGGCAGAAAGGATAGACGTGGTAGTTCACAACACTGTGAATGCACTATGTGCCACCATATTGCTCACTTTTAAATGGTTAATTTTAGGTTACATGAGTTTTACCTCAATTTTGTAAAATCTAGTTTCCCCTTTCAAGTCTGTGAACCTGAAACTCAAGGATGTACCTTCACCTTCCCAAAACTGCATTGAAATGACCAAAGAAATAGAAAACTAAGAGCCCCGAAACCGAGAGTGACGCCTGCAGCGTACAGACAGGTGGGAGAGCGTCCGAGAGGGGTGAAGGCTCCTTTTGGAACGCATGGAGGGAACGTGGTCAGTAAGAAACACAAATGGCTTGTGATCCACACAAGAAAATGATGGGCCCATCTGAGAAGTGGGTGGGAAGGTTTCCCAACAGAGCCCAGTGGAATCTCTCAACTCAAGGCAACATGGCCCTGCAGCGAGACGTGACGCGAAGCAGGGGGCGGCCGGCCAGCTGGCAGCCCGGGGGAGCCATGCACGGGCTGCAGGCAGAGCGGCAACTGTTGTGGTTGTACCAACAAGTCACTGGGTGTGGCTGGCCTGGGCGTGTGGAGACTAGAAAGAGAGGGCTGACAGTAGGTCAACTCAACAGGCGTGATTTAAAAAGTCAAAGCCCCAAACCTTAGCCCAGGACAAGAAACCTTAATTCACTGAATTTCAGTGACTTCTATTGAACCACTATAAGAAATACGTTTATAGCATGGCCCAACATATGCGTATATATCGTGTTTTATTTTTTTTAAAAAAAAAATACCCTTACTACTTGTGGTGCATTTTGATATGTTCTATTCTGGTCTAGTCTGTTTCATTTAAAAAAATAAAATGATGCTGGCCACAACGCGCTAACATGATTTAATGTAGCCTAGGTCTCCATGGTAACCCACCGCTACCCATACACTGATACCCCTAAGATCCAAGGCTGGAAGAGGGACTAGAAGCAGGGAGGAGTCAAAAGGGGGAAACCTGCAGGTTTCAGGGACTGCTCCAGAGCCCCACGAATTCCTGGAATCCCACAGTGGAGGGTGCAAGCCAAGGATGTCGGGCTTCACCACCATCTGCTGCAAGGGGGGCCCCTACTTGGTCTGCTCTCAGCAGATGTGTAAATAGATTTGTGCAGATCAAAAAGGAAAATACAAATGTCACAACAGGAAAAAGAGCCAAAAGCATGAACTGGCAATTCACACAAAAAAGTGAAATATGTGTGACAAAGACATGGCTTATTAATTTGTGAATGTTCCCCCACCCTCAGCTCTCCAAAGCCACTTCTGTCTGCAGGGGTGAGAGAACTGGGGAGGAGAGGAAATAGCTTTTGAGAAGAGTCATTTTAAGTTCTGAATTAGAGCCCCTTTCATGTTCTTTGAGACACAAAAGCAAAGCCTGATTCCTTTTTAATTACTCTGGGCTTCTCTGCTTAAGCTCCTCCGTGCTGGGCCGTGGGGGCCTGTCTTTCACGCGGGTTACACAGATGAAGAGATGTTGAACCTCCCTGGAGATCAAAGGGAGGCAACATAACACGACAGTGTGCAGCCACTGAACCCACCAGACCGGAGAAGAGGATAATGCCAGTGTCGGTGGGACTGTAAATTGTCCCAGCTTTCCAAAATGTGACCTGTTGCTGGTATCAAAATCTCCATTGCACATGCTCTGTGACTCAGCAGCTCCATGCCTACAAATGTACTCGGGAAATAATAGAAAAAAATGCATACAAATATTTACTAGAAGGTGAAACGCTGAAGACAGCCTAAGCGTCCATCACTACCACTCACCTGCCCCTCAGGGTACCAAACACACAGAGTGCTTAAAGGCTTCATTCGCCTTAATCCCCACGTCAACTCCATGAGATATATGCTGTTATCTCCATTGTAGAGCTGAAGAAATTTAAGATTCAGGAAGTATAAGTGGCCAAAGTTGCAGGAGGACTGCATGACAAGCTTGTGCCTTGTTTATAGAGTCTAACCATACAATGACCTACTCTAGAGATGCTTAAAAGCATGCATGTATGCAGCAAGCACTCATCGAGTGTCTATCCTGTGCCAGGCACCATTCTAGATACTGAGGGAAAAGGGCCAAAGGCATGAACTGGCAATTCACACACACACAAAAGTGAAATCTGTGTGACAAGGACATGGCTTACTAATTTGGGAATGTTTCCCCATTTGTAAAAGCCCCGGTTGATTGAAACAGACAAAATCCCCATCCTCCAGTTGCCGGTAGGAACTTGAGTATGCACTGACAGGGGAGGATGGCTACAATACCGTGAGACCTGGGGCAGGCAGGTTAAATAATTGTACTGTACGTAAAGATGATGTATTTATTCATTCAACTAATACTTACCGAGTGGCTCCTCCTTGTCTGGCACAAGCTGGGCCTTTCACTGGTCTGTGAGATTCTCAAGGCCTCAAGGAACTGGTTCTTTCTGTCTCCTTCATGGGAGGCCTGGACCAGGGGCGACACAGAGCCGGTGCATTAGAAATGTCTGTTGACTGAATGAGTGGGCCCAAGAGAGTGGCGTGTATAAGAGACAGCAGGCTTTGGAACATTATTTTTTAAATTATTATAGATGTAAAATGATTACAAAAGTAACATTCTTGAAAGAAAAAACTAAAGCAATTTAGAAGAATAGAAAGTGAAATTCCTCCCCCTCAATCCATCCTTGAGAACTAATTCTCCACCTGTGGATGTACACTTTTCAGACTTGCAGCCACACCCCCATAAAAAGGTCTCCTTCATTACTCCCTGTCGCAGGACCCTACCACTCCCTTTATACGCCTGTCAAACTGTAGAACTACTTTATTTGTCAGACTTCTTGTCCACTGTCTGCACCACCCTATGAGAATATAACCTTCACATCTAAACTTAAGAGCAAAGAAAACGTGCTTCACGTCCTAGAGCTCAGTTGGCTGAGTCTGAAGACTGAGAGGCAGAATTTTCCTCCAACTAAGGAATAACAAAAGCTCTCTCTAGTTCTCCTTCACTGTGCTCATTTCTTCCTCCTCCACTCCCCAAGTTTGCTGCTTAAAACCTCTGGATCTTTTATATCTTTGGTTTTTTGAAGCTCTGGTCCAGAAGAATCCATTTTTATAACAATCTCAAGAGCCCATGGGTCAGACATTCTACCCCTGGAATTCTAGAGGTGGGCCAAGGATCAGCAAATGGACTGACCAAAGCCCAGGGTCTTTGCCCTGCAACATCCCTGTGTAAGACTGGGGCCTCTGGTTCCCCCAAGTGCCAGAGCTGCAGACGCAGATAACCATGATTCCATGAGACACGGGAACACGTGACAGCAAAAGCAATTAAAAAGGCATTAGTTGTGCTCTTGTGTCGACTTATGTTCTTAAAACTAATTATTTGTTCATTAAGGCTCCCAGCCTTCATCAGGATCTTGGCCACATGGAAACAGCTGACGAGCTTGACTTGCAGGTATGAAATGAAAGCCTTAGCAGAAGCAAAATGTGCTCGGCAACGATGCACAGCTTCATTTCCGAGGTAATCAGGACCAGCCTTCTCAATGCGACCTGTAAATGTGGGGGTAGAAGAGAAGGCACATGTAATTCATGGTTCGCTTCTCAGCTCTTCGTGATGTGAAAATTGGCCAGAAGCTTTAGCATCTTGACTTTTGCATGTATATTCTTGATATGCTTCCAATTATAGACCTTTGACTATTCTACAAAGGTGAGATCAAAAGTCATAGACTAATCACAGTCCATTATTTCCTCTCTCACCTGAGATCCTATTAAAATGAAAGTAAAAGACTGTAAAAGCTATAAATCCACATTGATAAAGACAACAAGAGGAGAGCCATCAGCAGATGAGAGATATAAATAAATTTCTGGAAGCTAGGAAGTGACCAGACATGTGACCACAGGTGAAGGAGTGTAGAGGAGGCCACACCTAAGAGCAGACCTGGAATGGATAGAGCTCAGGAAGCTCTGCCCTCCAGAACCCTGGAGTTGGGACTCAGAAATTTCAGATGTAAATGGAAATGAGATATAGAGCTGAAAGCAGGGTGGGTTGAATTGATTATCTATTTATGGAAAATTTGAACCCATTCTTGAACCAAAACTCTTAGCAGCCATGTACATATATCCAGGTAAAATACTGAAGGGTCAATCTCAAGAAAAGTTGAATCCCATGTGTTAGTTATCTACTGCTGCATACATAACAAACTACCCCCAAATGTAGTCACTTACAGAAACAAATATTTATTATCTTATAGTTCCTGTGGATGAGGAATTCAAGAGTAGTTTGGCTGGGTGGTTCTGGCTCAGGGTCTCTCATAAGGCTGCAGTCAAGATGTCACCCAGGGCTGTAGTTACCTGAGGGCTTGACTGGGGCTGAAGGATCCATTTCCAAGATGGCGCCCTCATAGAGCTTTGGCTGGAGGCCTCAGTCCCTCACCATGTGGACCTCTCCACAGGGATGCTTGAGTATCCTCATGGCATGGCAGCTGGCTTCCCCCAAGAGAGAGAACAAAGAAGAAACTGAAATGCCTTTTATGACCAAATATTGGAAATCACATGCAGTCACTTTTGCCATATTCTACTCATCAGAATCAAGTCACTAAGCCCAATCCTCAATCAAAGAGAGCGGAATGAAGTTCCACCTCATAAAGGGGAGCATGCCCCAAAATTTGTGGACGTATTTGAAAACAACCACACTCCAGAAAAAATGGACCTCTCCATTCTGGCATTTAGGAGTCCTCCAGCTTTAAAGCCAGCTTCTTGATAAATAATTTTTAAAAAATTCCACAATTTAATAAGCCCACTTCATATTCACAGACTATGGAAGCAACTCTGTATACCTTATTTTAATGTCAGCCAAGACACCAGATATGTAAGAACTTACAATATAAAAGAGAAGAACTCAACAATAATAAAGGAAAAAACTGAAGGGATTAGAGATAATTCAGGAAATAGAAGATAATTAAAAAAAAACAACTTCTAGTATCTTCAGGGAGAATCCAAAAGATATTGCCTCCATTATAAAATAAAACGATGCTATAAAATAGAAACAACCAGAGAACAAAAAGGAGCTCTTAAAAATTAAAAATACGTGGCCAAAATTATTTTAAAATATGTAAAAGTACTGTTAAAAAAAAAGTTAAAGCCAATAGCCTAGAAAATATAACCAAAAGAAAAAAGGAGGAAAGATCAGAGAAAAAAATAAGAGGAATACTGAATAAATCTGGGAGATTGAGAAGATATTGGATACCTAATGGGACTCCCAGAAAATGGAGGGAGAAAATATATATTTTTAAGAAAACTAGGAAATCTAGCAAAGCTAAAGAACATGAGTATCGGGAATGGAAGTTTCACAAAGTGTTCAAGCATAATCAATGAAAAAAGAATAATCTATAGACAGTTCATTGGGAAGTTTTTCAACGTCAGGCATAAAAAAAATACCCTTTAGCCATCTAAGGCAGAGGTTGGCAAACTACCTGTACCAAATCTGACCTACCACTTGTTTTTGTAAATAAAGTTTTATTAGAACATAGCCATGTCCATTTGCTTATGTGTTGTCCATGGCTGCTTATATACTATAACAGCAGAGTTGAACAGTTATAACAGAAAGCACATGCCCCAAAGTCTAAACTATTTACTATTAATATCTGACCTTTTACAAAAAAATTTGCTGACCTCTGTTCTGGAAAGAAAGCTTCCAGAAAGAGAAAGAAAAGCTCACCCCAAAAAGAACAAAATCAAGCTGGTATCAGAAACTTTTTATCAGCCTCATTAATAACCAGAAAGCAATGGGAAGATGCCACCAAGGTGTCAAAGGAAAACGATTTTTATTCTGAAATTCTATGCTCAGCCAAAGTATCAAATGTCAGGATAGTATAAAGGCAGGTTTTTTTTGTTTGTTTTTTGTTTTGTTTTTGAGACAGAGTCTCACTCTGTTACCCCAGGTAGAGTACAGTGGTGTCAGCCTAGCTCACAGCAACCTCAAACTCCTGAGCTTAAGCGATCCTCCTGCCTCAGCCTCTCTAGTAGCTGGGACTAGAGGTACATACCACCACACCTGGATAATTTTTCTATTTTTAGTAGAAGGTCTCACTCTTGCTCAGGCTGGTCTCAAACTCCTGGCCTCAAGCAATCCTCCCACCTTGGTCTCCCAAAATGCCAGGATTACAGGGGTGAGCCACCACACCCCTTCCCAGGAAGGACACCCCTGACAGAATCTGGGGAGGTTCTTGCACCAGGAAAGTTTAGTAATCCAGCCACCAAAGGGATCTCCTCATGGCTAAAGCTCATTTCTTTCATGAAAGAGTCTAGATAAACTTGTCTCACTTAGGACTCAAAACATGCCGAGGACGATGAAGCTCAGGAGTAAGGCTTTTGCTTTCCTGGCAAAGGCCCAACCCAGGGTGTCCTTGCCTGTGGCCTTGATGGAAAAGGATGTGTGAGTCCCAGGAGCTCTGCCTCCCATCCCTCTGGCTCCTGGGTTCTGGGTTCTACAAGAACAGTCCTGGGGAAGGAAACTTGAAAATCCTTCCCAGAAACCCCAGATTCCCCCCTCTTCTGGGACTCATTCCTCACTCCCAGCAAGAGCTGCCTCCTCTGCCTCCCCGAAGCCCACTCCTTCTAGAAACTCTACAATCCCTACCTCATTCTGCAGGACAAAGTAATTCTCTTTCTCTTAGTCTGTGAATTTTCAGTCATATCCTCAGGACTATGTTTTCAAAACCAAAGAGTTTGTTGATATTTTTAGCCAAAGTCTATTTATCAAGAAATTTCACAACCAATAAGAGTGGCTTTAGGACAGTTTTTTAAATAAAAAGTTTTTTTCTCTTTACCTAATTTCCATTTTCCAGGTGAGGAATCTGAAGTCAGAGAGGTCAAGTCTCTTGCTCAAGGTCACAGGGTTGGGATCGGAGCCAGGAGTCAAAGTCAGGATTCAAACCCAGACATGCCTGGCTCCAAAGCCTGGCTTCCAGTTTTCACTTGCCCTCCTTGCTTTCCAAAGAAAGGGACCCATCACTGGGACTGTCCTTACCAAGTGTGACTCAAGGTCAAGGCCTCTCAGCTTCTGCATGTCTTGATTCACAATTCCTGGTTTCTGGTGGAGAGAACCTGATTGGCACAGCTTGGGTCCACTGTCCCCACCTGGACCAGCAAGCTCTGGCCAGACGGGGGCCAGGATGCCGAGGAACCACTCTGAGTCATGAGGGCCATTCCTGGGGAGGACAGAAGATGTGTGAGCAGAAGGCCGTCCTAAGAGGGGCCTGCTACCGATGAGTAAAATGTTATTCGGCGAGTAACATTTCATATTGGTTGATTTCATATTGCCGTGTACACTAACATGGACAGCTGGGTGGAGTGGTCAGAATATATCACCAGATATACTCTGCTTCCCCACCCTGAGCAAACCCCCTCCGGCCCAAGAGCAGAAAATGGAAATGCATTTCCTCTCTTCCTGGGCTCAGGCGTGGGGCGATTACTTGGCAAACAGCCCCGTCACATTTGGTCATCTCGGACATTTTTCCTACCCAGTGGCTCCTCTTACCAGACAGACCCAGAGACATTTCTCAAAATGTTCTGCTCAGACAAGCATGTGACAAAACAGCTTGTCAGTTTGTCTCTCTCTTGCTGAAATGAGACCATGATGTCAAAATCCAGTCCTCTACTCATTTAGAAGCAATCTGATAATGGAGCGCTGGTTCAATTTCCCAGGGAAAATGGGATGCCTCTGCACCGGCCAGGCTCCCTGTAACCCCAGGAAGAGGCATAATTATCTTCTTCAGAGTCAGTCCCTTGTGGGTCCCCTAATTAATTGTAAACTATAGATGAGGGCTGTTCAAAAAGTAAGTTTGCAAGGTTAATTACTGGTGTGTGATGCACGGCACAATTTTGTTGGGCACATCTGATAGAGGAACTGATGATTGACTTTTCCAAGTTCCTCCTCTCTGTGAAGTGCACGAGTTGGGAGAAATGACCGGGAAGTTACTTCTACTTTGGCAGGCTAGTTACTGAGGTACCCGGGCATTATCGGGGGGGTGTCGGCTCTGTCTGTGATTGTGGGGTCCTTTGGCCCTTGCACACTCCTACACATGCGAGTCCACAAACACACAATCACACTTACATGTGCATGCACATGGGGTGCACATGCATATGCTTCTGCACACACACATGCATGCACATGCATCACGCACACACATGCGTGCATCAAAGCCCAGGCCTTGTACTTTGGGCATTTTCTCACTTGAAGACAGAGCCGCCCAAGTACAGTCCCCTGCATAGTCCCAGAACCCTGTTGGGATCAGGAACATGAATGTGGTCAGAGCTTAGATCTTTCCAGGTTCCCCTTTATGGCAAAGGTATGCGTATATATTTGGAGACTGTCTTGTCCTCATGGCTGAGTGACGCACGATGCGGGACACGTAAGGATTGGTTTGTGACTAATCGTCAGATGGTATATCTCCAAAAACGCCAGGAGCCTACCAGAACATAAGGGCACCAGACAAGATTCCAACAGAAAAACAGCCAAGCCTTTCATTTCCGTCCTCTCCCGCGAGAGACTCCAACGGCTTGGTGAGTGACGTGGGTTGCTATGGGGATGAGCCCTGACTGAATCAGGTGGGCATGAGCAAGGATACTGCAACATGGGGAGCAAGAGAAAAGGGAAAACTTTCTTCTTGGCTTGGGCTTGACATATTACAAAACTGCTAATGAGGAGGGCCATTGCCACCCCTGTCCCCATGTCTCTGCCTCCATGTGCCTGCTCTCTAGCCCTTCCCAAGCGTGGGGATGTCAGTCTGATGGGTCAGGGCCCTTGTTTTACCAGCAGGCAAGTTAAGGGCCCCTTAAGAGCAGGACCTTGGCTCTGTGGTCTGTCTTCCCCTCCCTGCCTCGACTGGGACAAACAGGTGACAGCCACAGCTCCAAGGGCGTGGAGGGAGCTACATAGGTGTGGGCAGGAGTCTGAGGACAGGAGAGGAGAGAAAGCCTCTGCCTCTGCCTCTGCCAGTCCCAAAGGGCTCACGCAAAAGAGACTTTGAGCAGGACCGCAGAGGATAATCTACCGCCCCCATCAGCAGAAGGGAAAAGTCACGGCAGACAGATCATAGCGTGAACGCACGTGGGGCATTACAGACAGCGCCTGTCTGGGGACCGCAGAGTCACCTGCCAGCGCTGGGCAGTGTTGGGAACGGAGAGGACCCAAGGGCCACAGTGAGGACTTCACACGTTATCCTATAGGCAGCGAGAGGTTTCTGACAAGGGAAGTGACACAACTTGTCCTTTGGGAAGCTCGGACTGGCAGCAAGTGTCGGGAAAATGTGAGCAGGGGGAAAGATGAGGGCAGGAGGTCCTGTGTGGAAACTGAGGCAGTGAGCAGAAGCAATGGTGTCTTGATCTAACGAGGGAACAGCAAGGGTGGAGGACAGGACACAGCACCAGGGACAGCAAGGAGTAGGGAGGTACATGCTCCAGGGCTCGGGGACTGACTGTTTATTAGAGGGGAGAGAGGAGGGGGCATGAGATGGCTTTGGGGTTCGACCACTGAGGCCCAGGTGGATGGTGAGGCATTACAGGAAAGGGCAAAAGAGAGGAGTGTGCAAGCACACGCGTGTGCACACACACACACACACACCCCGCTCCTCTGGCAATAGTGATCAGATCCCCATTCTCAGGAGTTCTCTCCCTTACCCCTCCCATCCATGATGTAAACAATAACAGTAGTGACAATGTTAAATGGGGTCACACATGATTTGTGCACAGCACTCTACGCTGGATTAGAAATTTCCATAATGCACAGCTCTGTGAGGCAGGCCAATGGAGGCTCAGAGAGGGTGAGCAATTTGCCTAACGTCTCACAGCCAAAAAGTGAGAGTAGAGTCTTGACCTGTGACTCCCAGCCCAGTGCTCCCTCCACTGTGCTCTGTTAAGGCTGGAAGGAAGCGGTGGGGTCAGCTTGTCCAGCCCTCATTACCCTTCTTTATGACGGTTCCTATTACAGTAACGACACTCCCTTTAATCGCTCTTTTTGCCGCCACCATCATATTTCTTTGCTCCAGAAAGGAGCACAGCCAGGGAGATTATTTTGACATATTTCCTGAAGACGCTGTTTCTAGAGCACTTGCCTGATAAAAATGATATATTTATTTGGGACCGCCAAAAGCTTGCTGAAATGAGGAATTTATCTGCATAGCTTTTGTTATTAAAGTGATTCTTCTTGTTTATTTCCTTCTAAGCTACTGATTCCATCTATAATACATGAGTTTCAGGTAATAGAAATTTTTCATGCAAGTAAATATTTTAATAACAACATTATGGTCTTGATTCAGAGTGTTACAGGCAATAGCTCGGCATAGTGAACAAGCACCGCGCTGGGAGCCGAGGGACCTGGGTTCTTGACCCCACACTGCATCTGTGACCTTGGACGAAACCCTGTCTTCTCTGAGCCTCAGTTTCCTTACCTGCAAAATGCAGTGGCTGCGACACGCCCTCCCTGACTCACAGGAGCCACTGTTAAGATCAGCTGAGCTGACAGCTCTGAAGCTTTTTTGGAAGAAGCTGCAGGCTTTAGCTATACGAGGGTAAGGTCAGCATGAGGTTTAAGCTAGAGTGTAGACTCACGGCTGTGATGAAGAGACTAAAAAACTCAGCAGCTCAAATGAGATGACGTATCTCTTATAAAGAAAGGTGGGATCCCAGAATGACCTTGTAGCAAGGCCGCATTCTCCAAGATCATTGAGGGCCCCAGGCAGGCCAGTCGGTGCTGCCATCCCCAACCCGGGATTTCTATCTGTGCATCCGAGGGGCCTCCTGCCATGGTTGCCATTTCCCAGCAAGCAAGAAGGTGGCAGACGGGGACCCAGGTCACCTGGCTCTGTCTTTACAGTGATGACCTTGGAGTTCCTTCTAGGTCATCCATCACATGGCACTTCCACTCATACCCCTTTGGCTCAAATCTAGCCACATGGGTCACTTGGCTTCCCCGGCCACACGGAGGGCTGGGAAATGTAGTTTTTTGCCTGGTGATCATGTGCCCAGCTAGCACTTGGAAGAAGGAGAGAATACATAGTAGGGGACACTTAGCATTATGGGGATAATGACCATTCAGACAATGGCCACAGGTGTGGAGGGGCCCACAAGATCTTTAGGAAAAGCAAACTATCAATTAGGTACATAGCAGGCCTACACCGTGTGCCCCCCTCACACACTGATAGGCATGTTTGTACTCACATGTGCACACCTGCGGCCAGAGACAGGCTCAGGCAAGCAGAATAACAAGCGTGAAACTCAGCAAACCTCCTGGCTTTCAAGGTGGGCGCTGATCCGGGAGGCAGGCGGTGGAAGGGTGGTCTAAGGGGGAGCTGTCAGGTTGGAGAGAGGTAGGTGGGTTTGATATCTATTTTGCCTTCCTCACCCTAGAATAAGGGAGGCCATGCTGAGGTCAGTCTGAGGCCCACGAAGAGGGAGGGGTCTGAACAGGCTGGACCTGAGGGGGTCCCACACTTCAGGACACACCCGGTGTCAGACATATGGCAGGTTTTCGACAATCCATTAAGCTGGTGGCCATTCGCTGCTCTTCCCCCAAACAGGCTGCCTTCCCCTCCCTGACCCCACCGAAGCGTGCTATCCCATGCTTTGGCTGAAGGCTACACCCTTCAGGACTAATGCCTGTTGCCCCAAATGAGCTGCCCTTGGTCCAGGCTAAACCCTGAGCCCTGACCCCCCACCCCCGGGTGCTCCTAAATGTTCTCCAATATCTCTGCTATGAGCCCAGGAGGGAAGGCGACTGGCTGGTGCAGCACCCGTCACAGCCCTGCCCCAGCCCCCAGCTCCTGCCACAGCGAAGGTCAGAAGCTCCCCAGGGAAGCAAGAAACGTCAAGTCTGAAGTGATCAGATGGGAGACAGTCACGAGTGCGAGTGTCACACTGGCAGCAGGACAGTTCCTCCCAACAGGCTGCACCCTCGACAGACAGGACACCATTGGAAGAGCCTCTGGCGTTGACTGTTCACTTTCCCACACCGCTCCGCATACGGTAACAGCGCTAGTGCGTTCACATCAGCTCACTCATAACTATTTGTCGAAACCACTTTTCCCCCTCATTATTTCCCGCTGGGAGTGAGAGAACATACAAATTTATGTTGTAGCTGTCGCAGAATCCAACAGCATCACAAAGGAAGAGAAATTAACCCCCAACTTATTGGGAAATGTTTAGTTCCACTCTCTAGGAGAAGGCAATTTACTAGATTAATTTTTTTGAAATTGTGGAAAGACACCAGTCCCGTGGCATGCCATACCAGAGCGGCATCGTCTGCCGTTTTACTTCAGGGACCTGGTACCAACAGCCTTAATAATTTCTGGTTAAAATGTATTTGCCAAGAAGGTGTCAGACTGACTGACTCTGGCCAAAGCTGGAGACTGGGACCCACATTTCTGTTTCCTGGGAGACTTGGGTTCTTGGTGAATAATAATAATTCCTGTTGGGTACTTTCGGTTCTAGGTGGCAGGTGCTGTGCTCAGCTACTTACATAGGAGCATCCTCCCTCACCTGGACCACGGCTGCTCTTTCCTAACTGCTCTCCCATGTCTGTATTGGCTGCTACCCGCCCCCCATCCATAGTTCATGCTTTACCCAGAGTGATGCTCCCCCACCCAGACCTAACATTGTCCTTCTCTCTCCCACTGCAGGGCCTTTGCACAAGCTCTTCCCTCTGTCTGGAGTCCTCTTTCCACCCCTCCTCACCTTCCCATTCAGCATTCGCTTTAACCTCTATTTCTCTTGAAGCAAAAACCAAAGTCTTTGCAATGGCCTACAGGTAGAGTGGCCATTTATTATGTTGTCCTAACAGGGGTACTCCAGAGTGACATGGGCTGCTCTTAATACTTACAACAGATGACAGGTATAAATGCAACTGCCCAGGGCAATCCAGGACACAGCTGTCCTCTCTATAAGGCCCTCATCCCATGCAGCCTGGCCCTCTCCTACCTCTCTGATCTTGTCACCAGCCATGTGCTCCCCCAACTGCTCAGCTCCAGTCCTCTGGGCTCCTTGCTGTTCCTCAGTCACGCCAGGCTACGGCCACCTCAGGGCCTTTGTGCCGGCTGCTCCCACTGGCTTCTCCCGGAAGTCAGCCGAACAAACTCCTTCACCTCCTTCAAATTGCTGCTCAAATGTCACATTCTCAAGCACACCCTGAGTGTCCTGATAACAATCTTCATCATCTGCCTCTTGCCCAAACCCACACATGGCAGATTTGGGTCATAGCAACATTGTGAATGCCATCCAGCTCATACCCCCAACGTCTGGAACACTAGCATGGTCACCCACTGGACACACTGATTCACCGATGTATTCTTCGTGCTAAACAGGCATCGTTGGAAGGCAGCTCTGTAGACTCCAGGCCAAATGACTCAGCGCAGAATCCTTGATCTGTCCTTGTATAGCCACCGGCTCTGTTGTCTCCCCACCATGCTGGGGAAGCCTGGCTCACAAGCAATGCCCCAAGTCACAGAGATAACACTTCAAACATCTGCCTCCACAGGTGACAACCTGAGCAACTCAGCCAGGTAGCAAGAGGAGCCTAATGGCCTCATGGGGATGGAGAGTCTTCCATGTCGGGAGGAGCCCAGGAGTCCTGGAGTCCTCCATGCTCAACTACCCTATTGTATAAACAGGATTCTTTCCATTACAAGCGTCAGAAACCAGCCCAAACCAAAGCCCAAACCAACATAAACCAGAAAAGCAAGGGCGGGGAAGGAATCTAATGTCTCAAGTAACTGGACATTCTGGTTCAGCTGGACTTAGGCATGGCGGGGCCCAGGAGGTCCAACAGTGTCACAGGACACTGTTTCACTGTGTTCTCACTAAATTCTCAGGGAGGCTCTCCCCATGTGACAACAAAGCTGCCACTGCCAGCTCTAGACTTCCATCTTCCTCACAGCTAGCCATACCAGTGAAAGGAGAAAAACAGGTTTTTCTAGAGTTGCAGCAAAAATCCCAGCGAGTATTCTCATTTGTCCAGCTTGAGTCACATGTCCATGTCTGAGCCAATTGCTGAGGCCAGGAATAGTCTGATTGGCTAGCCTGGGTCACATGCTCAGCCCTGGAGCTCAGGTGGTGGAATTATCGCAAACGTGTGGTTACCCAGAGCCACATTGAGCATCAATACCACTCATCCAATAGGAAGGGCTATGATATATTTAGCAGACATCAGCTCTACAGAGCTCTGAAGTAGGTATGTAAGACTTGACTTAAAAGTCTCTGTGTGACTTTGGACAAGATGTTTTCCTTTGCTGAGCCTTGGATTTCTCAAATGTGATGGGAGGATCTTCCCTGACATCCCAGACCCTAGAGAGCCCCATGAGGATGAAATAAGGAACGACTGCTCTCCCCCAGAGAGGAGCAAGGTACCCAACATGGGGAGCAGAAGGGAGCAGGCATTTCCATGTTCCTGAATCACATTTCCAAGCTCCAGGAGGATTCGTGCTAGAGTATGGGTTTCTTTTCCATTTACTGCTCAAAGGATAAAACAACTTTGTCTTTCACTTATTTGGTGTTTGGATGCTGCCTCCCTCCCACCACCTCCACCCACTAGCCGAGGGGCACCTTCTCCAAGCCCAGAAGAGGTGAGATCCTTCCCTCCTGTAGAGTTCACACCATGCAGCCATGACCTGAACAACACATCCATAATTAGCTAATGCGGATCATTTTCAGCAGAAAATGAAGCATGAACTATGCGAAAATAATGAGCCCTTCACTGAAATTCCAGGAGCTGCTACAGGGTAACCAATTTGAAGAGCAGTAGCAATTCCTAGGGAGGAAACCCATTAATCAGAACAATTGAAATTGTTATGTATGGACCTTGGAACTCACTTGATAATTAATCCGGTCAATAAACATGGTATTAATCCTCCCACAGTGTGTAACTCAAATGAGTCTTTTATTGAAATATTGGGTCCAGTTTCAGACTTAGCAGCTAGCAGCTGAAAGCAAGTGGGGACGTTGGCAATGACATAGAAACCAACACAAGAGCCGGGGTGAATGACAAGCCTGGAGAACACACCAACAGCACCAGGGCTTCCAACATAACAAGACCCCCGGCACCAGGCACTGGCTCAGATGCCCCGTGCCAAGCATGTGCCAAGCTTCCAAATAGCACTTCTCAGCAGCCACTAATTGTTGCTAATTACTGACCTTCCCAAGGCCATCTGTGGGCGAGTGGTAGAAATGCCACATGTGTTTTCAGACCAGCCTCCGTCTTTTCCTTCCTGCCTGCCTGGGACCCCTCTACATGGCAGAGGAGAGAAATCGAAAGCATCAGGATTGTGTGTCAGACCCAGGTTCAAACATAGGTTCAGTCACTTACCACTCTTTGATCTTCAGTTTGTGAGATCCCTTTCCAAGTCTGTAAATAATGCAAGTACCCACCTTTTAGGGGGTTCATGAAAAATAAATAACGTGGGGAGAGGAGGTTAGGTGCTTAGCCATGTGTCTGACTGGGGCTTATTGTTATCTGCTCCTTTTGCCAAAGCCTGAAGCCCCCTGCCCTCAGAGGCAGCCTCCCATGCAGGTACGGAGCTGCTCGGCACGGAAGTTAGTTCCATGTGCGCTCTTCAGCGTCCAGGCTGGGCTTGGCTCTGAGAGCAGCAGGACCTGGACCACGGGGACTACTAAGCCACCTGAGACACCACACCCACTGCACGCAGGCCATACTTAGAGATCCAGCTTATGAAACATTGGCCATGAGTTGACAGCTGTTGAAATCAGGTAGCGGGTGTGTAGGGCTTCGTTGTGCTGTTCCCTCTAGTTTTGTATGTGTTGTCACTGGCTTGGGTAAAAGACCTCTATATACTGGGTTTACTTGGGTTGCTAAATTCCCCAGCTAGGAGCAAACACTGGCAAACTCACACACGGAGATTTCTCTTGCTGTTCTGCTGGGGAGGCCCCTCGGGGTTAAATCACCAGGGCATTCTTGCTGAAGCTTAGATCCCTGTTATGACGGGCAGTAAGACAAAAGCCCAGTGTACTTTAGGAGTCCCAAACACCTCCATTGTCTTAAGAACACTGAGGAGCATAAGTAACCCAAGTAGAGCATCTTAACTGAAAGAAACAAATTATTAACTGTGACAGCTGAAATGTAATGAGATTTTAATTAATACATTTCCTAATCGTTCCTTGCCCCAGATCATAAGAGGAGTAAGTGGTATAATTAGAAATAGAATTCAAGGTTTCTGCCTCTACAGATGCTAATTTTTCTGCTTCATATGCAGATAACTTCTATATCTTCAGTGCCTATAACATGCAGCCATTATACCAACAAGCTTAACAATAGAAACAAAAACAAAAGCCATAGCAGCTGTGAGGGTTTCTTCATACATTTATTGAGGGTTTCCTCTCTGTCATGAGCTCTGCTAAACTTTTAAATGTATGATCTTATTTCATTCTATAAATAAATTTAAAAGGTAAAATAACTTTTGAGGAAAGTAATTTCATTATCCCCATTTTACAGATGAGAAAACTGAGGCTTAGTTACTTATTGACTAATAAGTAACTTGCTTAAGGGCATACAGCCTGGGAATGGTAGGGCTGGAATTCAGCCTTGATTTATCCTATAAACATCTGGAAGTGCCTGGTTGCTACAGAAGTTTATTTAACAACCGCTATTAGGCAGTTGGGTTCTTTCCCATTTCTTCACTCTCACAAATGATGTTGCAATGGACATCCTTGTACAGGATGCTGCTCTCATATCTGTCTTATCCTGTTCAAATGTAAAAGCTCGTCCAGGTGTTGTAGCTCACACCTGTCATCCTAGAGCTTTGGGAGGCTGATGTAGGAGGATCACTTGAGGCCAGGAGTTCAAGACCAACCTGGGCAACATAGTGAGACCCCATACCTATAAAAAGTGGGAAAAAAATAGCTAGGCATTATGGTGTGGGCCTGTAGTCCCAGCTCCTCAGGAGTCTGAGGAGGATCACTTGAACCCAGGAGTTTGAAGCTGCAGTGAGCTATGATTGCACCACTGCACTCCAGCCTGGGCGACAGAACAAGACCCTGTCTCTAAAAATAAATAAATAAATGCTGATTGAGGTCAGAGATTTTTGCCCATTTTATTTACTTCTGTATCTCCAGTGCGTGGGACAGAGATTGGCATAAAGTAGACTGAATAGATAAATAGATAGATGGAGAGATGGATGGATGGACAAATGGATAGAAGGAGGGGTGGAGGGACGGGTAAATGGGTGGATGGATGGGCAGGTTGGCAGGTGGACAGGTGGAAAGATGAGGGTGAGAGGAATTCTCCAGCACAGACACCCTGAAGTCTCTAGCTCCTGCCCCCAAAGATCATATGGTTTTAGGACAGTGGTTCTCAATTTTGGCTGCATATTAGAATCTCCTGGAGACCTTCTAAAAATGCTGATGGGGCTCTCCCCTGCACATATTCAGACTGAACAGGCCTGGGGGTGACCTGCGCACTGAAATGTTTAAAAGCTCCCCAGGGGATTCCAATGTGCAGAACCGCTGGTTAGGGCAGAGTCTGAGGACCACCGTCGTCAGACTCACAGAGGGCATTTGTTCAAAAGGCCAACTATTGTGTCCCACTCCCCAGACCTACGGAATCTGAATGTCTGAGGATAAAACCCCAAAATCTGCACTTTCGAAATGCACTCTAAGTGATTCTGGTGCACAGTGAGTTAGAAGAGCACTAATCTATAAAAACAAGTGACGAGAGAGTAATTCTGACAGGGGCTGAATCCATCAGAACCTTCATTCATAACTCAAGTATTAAAGAAATATCACATTTCTCTATTTTCTTTAAATCTAATGAAACCCCACTTCATGACCCCACTCCACCACTGTAGCAGAAATGCCACTGGCCGTTTATCCTCCCAGGGTCTAAAAGTCCCTGTGACTACTGCAGGGCCACCAGCCCCTGCTCCCTTCCAGGTTGGGAGCTCACTCTCCTCCCTCCCCTCAGGGACACCACCCTGACGTCACAGAAGACGGGGAGAAGGGCTGTCCTCAAGAGCCTTCTGCCCTTAGTTCTGCAAAAGCTCTAAAGCCAAGAAATCAAATGGCCTGGCTGCTTTTTGGAATGGAAAGAAGGAAAATCTTAGTGAGTTCCCTTACCTCCTTATCTTGGCATCCTTCTGACCACCGAGGTAGGGTGAATTCAGGTTTCAAACCCAAGAAGGGTCAGTGTGTGTCGACCAATGCCCGGGGAGGTTTTCCCTCCTCCACTCCGTACCAAATGTAAAGATAGGCAATTTTCCTTACAGTGAGGTTGGAGGATTATTTTTGGTTCCTTTGCAAGGAGAACGTGTACTTTTGGGGTCCCAATTTTATGCAAAGAGTGTTTGCTATTCAACTTGCCAGCTGACCTCGGTCTTTGCCTCCTATTCCAAGTCCAAGTTCACGTTCCAGTCCGGCAAATTCCCTCAGGGCAAAGATTCAAAAGATAGTGGGGGTTACTGCCTTCACAGAGTTTTTGGCTTCAGTTCTTTCTTTCCAGTGTGTTAAGTGCATTTGAGGAAAAAATATATATCTACTTTATCCAGCGTTGTTTGCAGAGGATGGCATAGTTGCGGTACTCAGTCCATACTGGAGACGCAGGAGCCTGGACTATGTAATTTCTACCTACTGGAGTTTGTTGTGATTTCCACTGTAGCCTAACACATGTCAAACTCTGTGAATGTTTACTGTTTCATGGGTACTTGTAAATAATGTATATTATCTGTTGACTAAAACTTTATACATATACACACATATGTATGCATATATATGCACAAATATATATGAACAATTCTAATAATTATGTTGTTGAAGCTTTCTGTATGCACACTTATTTTTTACCTCCTTGATCTGCAGATTTCAGAGATGTAGAGTTCCGTGCTGATTACAGACGCTTCGGCTTTTTCTCGCATTTCCACCCGTCAGTTTGCACTGACTCTATTTTGAAGCCACAGTGTTAGGTCACTGAAGATTCATGATGGCTGTATCTTATCCAGTCCGCTGCACCTGCTAACAATACACACATCTCTCTTTGTCCCTTTTAACACTTTTATTTTGAACTGTATGTTATCTAATGTCAATGCAGAAACATCTGCTTTGCTGTTGTCGCTGCTGTTGTTAGTTTTTCCAGCATGCCGCTTCACATCTCTTCATTTACCACATTCCTGTGTCATTTTTGTTCTGGACAGCGTCCTCTTGGGAAGTAGCGTAAAGCTGAATTTTTACTCCTAATCTGAGATTTCTCTTAGTGCGTCGAAGTCATTCACAGTCACTTTCGGCTGGTTCCTGCCGGTGTATCGGGTGTTTTCTGTTTGCTCTGCTCTTTCTCCCCTGGTCTCCCTTCCCCACCCACACCCCAGGTCCCACCCATTATTGGGTGGACCAAGGATCTTATCACGTATTCCCCTCTAATACTTAATATTTTCCTTTCTAATATTCTTTCTATTCTCCCAGAGAGTACCCTTAAATATTTCATGTGCATATTTAAACTTGCACTATCTGCCAGTGTCTAGAGGTCATCAGTGTCTCTATCTGCCCCTGAGCCGAATGAAATTCTCACATCCTTTGCTTCCTTCCACCCTCCTCTGCCCCGGCCCTGCCTCTTCTCCCACATTTACATCCTCTGGGGTTTTAATTCCAGATTGTTATTGTTATTGTTCTAAATAATAAATAGTATTTATCTTTAACTCTAAATTTTGTGAGGCTTTTGCATACCTTTGCATCTTGTCTCCGATGTCTTTTTTGACTCATCTCTCATGTCTGTAGTAATTTTTTCAGATGGATCATGACACATACGATTTCTGGGTCCCTGCTCATCTGAAAATATCTTTACCATTTAGGGCATTTTAGGCAAGGGATGTAATCCTAGCTTTAAATTATATTCTCCTAGAGCTTGGAGTACGTGGCTCCTTGTGTCTTGTATCCAGTGTTGTTCACTTTATGGAGAATCTGTTGCTCTGTTTTGCTTTTTCTCTTTTGCTCTTTCTGAAAGGTTTTATGCTCCTCTTTATCTCTGGTATTCTGAAATTTTTCTATGATCTGTCTGGTGTTTGGTGCATTTTTTAATTCAACATGCTAGGCCTTTTGATTCCTTTCAATAATAATAGTATTAATGTTAATAGCTAGCACTGAGTTTTGCCCCATGGCTGGCTGTTCTGAGTGCCTTACTCAAATAACACTTTCCACAGCCCTGTGCTAGACACTACCACTATGCCCATTTTATAGAAGAGGAAACTGAGCCACACACACAAAAAAATTATACCTTTCTCTTCGGCCTGGAAATCATTTTACTATTATTTCTTTTAGAATTTAGTCTGTTTCTTTCTGTCTGCCAATTCCTGTGTGTCAGGTATTAAGAACTGGAGGTCAATCTCAGTGTTTGAGATCTTTGTCTTGGACACTGGGCTTTGGGAGATGTCCTCAGCTTAATGGTCAAGCTCACTGCCCTGCACTTGAGTTGTGACCCTTCTGAGACCAAGCCCATCTATGGAGGCCCTGCCTCTTGAGCCCAAACAACCATACCCATCACTCCCCACCCAGAGACAGGGAATAGGCCAAACCACTGCCGACTTCCCCGCTGCCCGACATTCACCTGGGGGCCCCCCGGCTCTCTCCTGGCCCCCATCAGCCCTCTGCAAACCCATAGACTCGGAATTCCCACTTTTTGTGGCAGTGCTTGCTGTTATTTCTATTTCATTTGCTTTCCATCCTCTGAAGAGTTTTTTTAAAACAATGTCTTGTCCACCAAGAGCATGCTTCTTGTTTTAAAGACTATTATGAATTGTGTATGCCTTTTCTATCATTTCTAGGGAATTAGAGAAAAAATAAACAAGAGCCTAGTTCACCATTTGACTGAATCTCCTTCTCTCGGATCCAAAGAGCAGAGACCCCAGTCACCCTGAGACGTGGGGAGTCACTGAGGAACGCAGGCAGCGAGGAGGCAGATGGCGTCTCCGAATCGTGGCCAGGCCTGCAGGGATAGTGGGCAATACGGCTGGCTGCACCCCAAAGGGCCTAGGAAGCCCTTTAAGAATGAGACAACCATGCAGAAGCAAGACCCGCTAACGCTATCACTACAGTATCAACCCCTTGGCTGTGGGAGCTGAGGACGGCAGCTCAGACGCTCCCCGACTGATTCTATCTCTCCTCTGCTCCTGCTGCCACCTGATGAATCCCTCTGTATCTTGAGATACCTGAGAGAAAAGATCTGATCGATCCAGTTAGTCATTATTACTCCTGTTGCTATAATACTTCATCGATCACTGATAAGCACAGAGACTGATCACCCTGAGATCAGGTGACCACCCAGACCCAACCAGCTCAGGCCATGACCGTGGGAGTCCCGTGGTCTCCATGTGGAACCCCTCAAGTGGAGCGTGGCTGAGCTGGGCACTCTGAGACCCACCCTGCCTAAAGCAATCTGTAAATGCCTGGGGCCCACGAGAGTGACCGCAGGCTCATCAACAAGCCAACTCACTTTTGCACAAACCACCCATCTGGAAGGAAGAAATGCTCCCGATTCCTGTGTGTGGTGGTTAAGTTTCTGTGTCAACTTGGCTGCACCAAAAACTAAACACTGCTTTTCTGGGTGTGTCTGTGGTGAGGTTACGTTTGAATCAGTGGATTCAGTGGGGCAAATGGGCCCCTCCAACACGGGTGGGCAACCTCCAATCCCTCAAGGGCCCGAATAGAACAAAAAAGGCGGAGAAAGGAGGGATTCACCTTTTCACTTCCTGCCTGCCTGCTTGAGCTGGGACATCCATCTTCTCCTGCCCTGGGACTGGGACTCACACCACTGGCTCTGCTGAGGCCTTTGGACGCAGACTGGAACTACACCATGAACTCTCCTGGGTCTCCAGCTTGCAGACCACAGATCATGGGATTTCTGAGCCTCCATCATTACATGAGCCCATTCCTCATAATAAATCTCATCTCTCCGCCCCCCACACACAAAACACACACATATTGGTTCTGTTGGTTCTGTTTCTCTGGAGAACCCTGACCAGTACACCATTGGATCAGTTTTCCCCCGAGAAATCGACACCTCTACAAGCCCAGGCAGCAACCTCCATGATGAGGACTCAGACGATGTAAGGTAAAGTTTAGGGTCAGAAATGCCAAAGTCAGCACCCCAGGAAAGTGCTATAATGCTTTGAAAATGCACACAGATGGGGTGGCTCTCTGGTTCACAGTGATACCCCTTCTCTACGAATCACCCTAGTACATGGTCGTAGGGCTCCCTGGGCCTTAAGAGCCCCCCACTCCCCACTTAGCCACAGATGATTGATTATTAACAGGGGTGGGCACCTGAATCAAAGTCTCTCTCCCCTCCTGGGAATTTGAAACATAAAAGAATATCCTTAACTAATACCAGGTCCACCCAACAGCAGAAACCACGCGGCTCAGCCCCTGCTGTAACAGACCGTCGGTGAGGAAGTGTCCTGACTGATGGTGTGATCTCTAGTGCAATCAATCACTCTGCTCCATGCCCCCACCACTTACTAAGCCATGACCCTGGCCATGCACCGACCTTGACTCCAGCCCCTGACTGAGCCTCACTCCTGGCTGGATAGTGAACTTCAACCCTGGCCACAGGACGAAGCCCTGACCTGGTCATAGATTGGTCTATGCCCTGACCACAAGCTGAAGTCTGGCCCCAGCATCCCAAGTCCTAACCCTTCCAGACATCTTGGGAACATACACTATTGTCACAAGTGGCCCTGGTGTGAGGTGGTTTCCTGTGACATGACTAGGGGCACATCCTGTCTACCACAATAGCAGCCCCCTCAAGCCCTCTTCCTGTGTACTGAGCGCCGCTGACCCCTGGAGCTGTGGCTTTCACCCCGGCCCAGACGCTGCCAAAGGAGGTGCATCCTGGCACATTCTCTCGCTGCAGGGCCCAGTGCCCAGAACAACTGCCACAATCTGCTCTTTGACCTGAAGCAATCTGGCATGATCCAACATAGCTCAGACTCACAGGGCCCCTTTGCAAGAAAATCTAAGCAAACGGAACTGGTCGGAATCTTCTAAAGAAAGAACTGGTGCCATTCGGTCAACTGAAAGCCCCTCAGAGTCATCCTCCACGGCTCTCTTTTCTGGGTACCAACACGTGCTTGTTTGCAAGAGCTGTCCACGCTGCCTCCCAAGTGCTTCTCCTGCAAATGCCTTCTCTCCACCCTTCCTGTCACCCTTCCTCGGTGCGAGGCAGCACCCAGTGTCTCCTCTGTAACTGGGCTTCCTCCCCCAGTCTCATTTCCTCCTCCCCTACTCTCACCCCAATCCAAGGGTGAGCGGAGCCTTCAAAAGATCAAACACAACCCCCTGCCCTCCTGCTCGCAACCCACCCCTGCCTTCCCGTTGCCGTTCAGATCCAGGCCAACCTCCCAAGCAGGACTTTCCGGGCCCTGCACGATCATGCCGAAAGCCCTGCCCCATGGCACCAGTATTCGCCCAAGGAGGAAGAGAGTTTATTTCTCATGCAGACCATTTCCCCAAGATCTTGAGGGCCTCCATTCAAACCCTTCCGTGGGGGAGATGATGCCTTTATTTCTTTGTTGCCTGTCACTTCCTACCGTAGAGGGGGTATAATTATACATACATTGCAAATTGAAGCTGTTATTAATCAAAGCATCCCCGAAAATATCAGAAACATAATGTGACATCTCAGAGCTCTTTTCCCGCTGGCTCCAACGCAGATCCAAAAGGAAGCTGACCTTTTCCTCAGCCGAATTATAAATGTCAGAATTGCGTGGTGCCATCCTTCAATTACTGTCACCTTGAAAGGGGAGAGCGCTGCAGGCCTCACACTTGAGTGTTTTCCAGCACAGACGTATTTCAAACGCTCGTCTCCTTGAGAGAGACTCACTGGGCTCTGAAGGCCAGTCCCTACTGCAGTGCCCACGCCCTGCGCCCTGACCCAGAAAGGCAGCGACTTGAAAGGCGGTTCGGGATTGATCAGAACTGCCCATCTGATCTCCTCCTGTTCTGACAAACTCAACATTTAATTTTTCTGCAGTTGCTATTTCCAGAAAGCACCGCAGGACAGAGATGCCTACATGGCATATCTCCTAAAGACAGATAACTGTAGATTGCTTTTCCCTTTACGAAATCATGTTTTTATTGTGCTGCTTTCAATAAAGGGAGAAAAGCCTTTCCTTCTGGTCATATTTCTATTCTTCATTCAACAAGAAGGCAGAGAGGGTTGAGTCCAATAAGCGGGAAAAAGCAACCCAACATTCCGGGTGGATCTAATGCTGGGGTATTTATAGTCCACACAGATCGGATTAGCACATAATGTGTCATAGTGTAATTTCTTCATCTGTCTCCTGTAACTTATATTTACAGTGGGGATTTTTCCCCTCTGCACTTAATTAACAAGATATATTACTGGATTTTAGTTATTACAAAACATGGGCAATCAATATAATCGTCTGTTTCTCTTTTGAACAGAAAGAACATCACAGACCTGATTTGAGCTGGGAAGTCTGGCCCCGTCACAAAGAGGAGGGTTATAAATTCAATAGGCCATGCCAGGGAGCTTTGCTTCAACGTGGCCACCCTCTGCAGCCAAATAACATTCTTTCTGCTTCCAACTTCAATGGCGCCAGAACCCTGTGGTCATTAGGGTGGTCAGAGCCAATGGGCAGCCTGACCCACGAATCCCACCAGCTGGTGGTTGGCCTATATGCTGGCCCATGACGCTCAGACACATGGCAGAACTTGTCTCTGCCTTGGGAGCCCAGTGGCTCTGATCCTTCACCCCAGCCCTGGAAAGTGGGGCACAGGTGTAGGTGGAGAAGAAGATGCTTTATAAGGGGACAGGGTACACATCTTAAACGCACTCTTCAAAAGGGACACCTCTCCCACGTTTCAAAGGTTGATGTGCTGGTTACTCAGACTGTGATGAAAAGACTTTAAAGGAAACAGCAAAAACAAGCCTGTGAGCCACACCGTGCCACCCACACTGCAAGCAGATCCTGTTGGTTCTACCTTGAAAACGTACCAAGAATCCAGCCACACCTAAATACCTGCATGGCTAGCACCTGGCCCAGGTCACTTCTCCCCTGTCCTCTGCCAAGGCCCTCACCTGCCCGCACTCCGCCCTCAAACAGAGCAGCTGGACTGAGTCTTTTAAAGTGAGTCTGGTAGCTGGGCGTGGTGGCGCACACCTGTAGTCCCAGCTGCTCGGGTGGCTTAGGCGGGAGCTTGAGGTTACGGTGAGCTGTGATCGCATCGCGGCATTCCAGCCTGGGCAACGAGAGCGATCCCGTCTATGAAAAAACAAACAAACAAACAAAAAACCTAGAAGTCTGATCCTTTCATTCTCACACCTTTCTGCCGAGCCCAGCTGCCTCTGGCTTCACCTCCCTCCCTCCTCCCATTTGAGCCCGGCTGACCTCCTTGTTTCCTGAGTGTTCGGCACCCCTGGCCTTGGCACCTCTGCTGGTGCTATTCCCTCCACCTGGAATGTCTCCCAGGATGTACGTGACCGGTTTCCTAGCCATCTCAGGCCTTCCTGACAATCTACCTAAGTTGCATGTACCCACCCACCCCGTGTTTTATTTTTCTTCAAAGCATTTATCATCATCTAATATACTAGATATTATCTTTCTCCTCCCACTAGAATGTAAACTCAATGAGGGTAAAGATTCCTTTAAACTTTTTTTTGGTTTAATGCTTATTTCATTTTCTAATATTTTATCCTGAAATTTTTCAAATGTAAGGAAAGTTTGAAAAAATTGTACAATGACTGCTCACATACCCACCCTCCCAGATTCCACAATTGTTTACATTTTGCAACATTTGCTTTTCCCATATCTATCCAGCTAGCCAGCCCTCTGTCCGTCCATCAAGCCATCTTATTTTTGGATGCCTTCCAAGTTGTAGACATCAGTTCACTTTACCCCTAAACACTTCAGCATACACATCATCAACTAGGGTTCTGGATTTGTGTACACTTCCTTTTTGTTTTTGGAGGTGAAATTTATATCGAGTGAAACGCACACATATTAAGTGTACCATTCCACAAGTTTTGACAAATGCCTGTACCTGTGCAACCCAAACCTTGACCAAGATACAGAAAATTACCTTCACCTAGTAAGTTCCCTCGTGGCCCTTCTTTGTTTATCACCAGAGAGCAGAGATTCCCGCCTGCTGTGTTCACCCACTGTGTTCTCCCAGCACTCAGGAGGGTTTCCGGCACATAACAGAGGTTCAAAAAACATTTGTGGGACAAATAAATGAATGATCTAATGCAGCGGCAAGACTCGTAGGAATTGAGTTTTTGGTCCGTAAGACCAGATATATGGTTAAAAGTTGTTCTCATGTGAGCTTAAAGAAAATTCCCGACAGCCTACGCACTCTGAGTATACAAACCAGACGAGATGCATCTGCAGACTGCGCAGCTGCGGAGGGATAAGCCCATTCCAAGGATCCCCCACCTCCCGCCGTTCTAACACGCGCCCAGCGGCCAGCAGTTCAGGTGCCTGAGGCCACACACGTGGGCTTGGACGCAGCCTACTCGGCAGAGAGCGGCAGCACCAGGAAAGCATCTCGGGGAGGGGCTCAGCCACCCCCTGTAACAGCCAGTAGCCCTCCCACCTGCCACAAGTATGAACAATAATGATATTCATATTTTCTGAACAGACAGTTGAAATTTCCTCAATCTTAGGCAAAAGTACGAATAAAAGCATATTTGGAAAAATCTTTTATTTATCTCAATTGTATACTTAGTTTTTCTTGTTTTTAAGGGTGTTTGCTCTCCAGGTAAAGCTTTAAGATGAGCCCTGACACCACCTCCCACCAGATTGCCAGACTTTCATTCTCCTTGTACAGGAAGTCTGGAGGCATCACAGGTAACGGTGAACAGCACGTGGTTAAGTAGCAAACATTCCCCTGCACACACACGCGCACACACACACACACATACACACACAGCTGCACTAGAAGAGGGTGTTTACCGTGCTAAACAGAAAGACGCAGCACCCACATTGCTGTGGAGACATCAGAAAGCTGGAGCAGCAGGGAAAAGTCCCTTCAATCACCACTGAAACCCAGGTCAGAGAAATGCAGACCCAGAACAGAAAGAAAATGCGAGCCCAGACAGCAGAGACAGCTACGGTGCCAGGAAAGCAGAGACAGGTCCTTTAGGGGGAGATGGGGGCAGGGGCCTCGCAGAGGGAAGGACACAGGAGGCAGCGGGACACAGCACAGAGATGCCGAGCCAGGGAAACGCAGCTGATGCAGACGCTCTGCTTGCAGCCTGAACTTGAAGCGATCACCTACATACTAAGAATTTCAGTTCATTCAACTCAACAAACATTAACTGGCCGTTTGCTCTGTGCCAGTGCTGGCAGCAGCCCGCCAAGACACATGTGGCTGTCTCCAGCCTCCAGCCGCTCCTGGTGAAAACGGAGAGTCGGAGAACATAAGGCAACAGCACCGCACGGCCGGGCTCTGGCACTAAAGGTGCTCAAGATGCCACGGTGCCCGCTGCCAGCGTTAGCAACCGGCCTTCCCAGCGCGGCCCAGAGCGGGAGGCGGGAAAGAGGATTAGCAAACCCACCAGCATCTGGAAGCCTGAGATGGACCCAAAGAACCCAGTTTCTTAGGAAGTGGTTCTAATTCCTGCTGTGGATGGGTTGGTGATTAACAGCAGACCTCACTGAGTGTCACTGGTAGTTGAGTATGCAGACGAGCATGCTGACTGCAGAGCAAACTGGCTCATGGCGTGGATTCAGAGCCTCAGTCTTTCTCAGTTAACCCTTTGGCCAAAGGCGACCTCTAGGTCAATGTTGGACAGGACAGGCCCGTTAGACAGCAGCAATCCTGGGCTGGAACCGGGAGTGGGCAGAATGTATCAGAATTTCTAGGGGGAAGGAGATGGGGCTGGAGGCGCAAATGGTGACTGTCATGAGTGTCCTCTGAGTGCCCCCTTTGAAACCCCTGCTCTGGGGAACATCTGCAGCACCTGAGGGCCAGTAGGGTAGAAGTTCTGCATGCACCCCTTCACGTGGGCCAGGAGCCAGTGGGCCGGGAGAGAGCCCATCGTGGGAGGCAGTCACTCTGCAGCCCTCCCCTCCATCCCCACTGCCACCCGTTGGTCCAAGCCTGGTCCTCTCTCCCCCTGATGCTTGCCATCATCTCCTAACTGCTTTTCCAGCCCTCCCCCCACATTCCTTCCAGAAAGATGGAATTGGCACCTGTCCCTGCCTAGAAAACTGGGGGCTCCCCCTTGACTACTGGAGACATTCCTGACTCCTCTGCCTGGCTTTCTGTGTCTTCCATGCCCAGCGTCCTCTCCCACTGTGGCCTCTCTCCTGGGCCACCAGCCCCTACCTTCTCACAATGTCCAGAGGCCACCTCCTCTTAGAAGCCTGCCGAGATTCTACTCCTACCTGAGCTGGAAGCAGTCTCCCTCCCTCACGTACAGTACATGACACGTTTTTACCTCCTACGACAATGATCTCTACTCATGATCCATCTTCTTTATTGGATCTCTTGATATTGTTTCCCACTCAACACCTCATACAGGGACTTAGTAAATATTTGTTGGTTAAATAAACCTTTTTGGGATTTAGCTTCCCTGAGGCCTGGCCTAGTCTAAAAGCCACCCTATCGCACACTGGGCAAAGGGCCAGGAGGTGAGTGGCCCCTCCGACGGCCCCCAGGCTCACAAGAGCTCACACTCCATGTCAGTCGTGTCTGAGGGAGCCGTGATTTAGGTTTGGGAAAATGACAACCCATTAAATTAATGTGTTAATTTGAATTTTATCGATTTCATCGTTTGCTGCTCTATAATTTGTCCATTTGTTTTGCTTTTATAGTCATATGAGAGCGATCAGCTGCAGGATTTTACTCCAGCTTTCATGTTGGTACATATTTAAAGAGCATTATAATAGAAATGACGTGAGTCAACAAAGAAGGGGGAGTTCTTTGAAAATATTTTTATTTTAAAAAGGGAATCTGAGCATTGCTTGGGCTTGAGAAATATTTTATTGGATGTTAGATTCCCCAGGAGAGGATTAGGAACCCTCCACTCCTCCCAACCCCAGCTGGCTCTGCCGTGAGAAATCTCTCGGGGATTTTCCCAGCAGGGGCTCCCATGTGCGACTCAGAGATAGGTGGTGCGCTGGGGCCGGGGTATTGCTGTCTGAATCCCCCAACCGGAGGGTCCAGGATCTAGATTCCGCCCAGTTACAAATGAATGGGACAGAATCACGTTAGCTGGAAAACTGGGAGAGAGAAACAATCTGAAAGCATCATCATGGGTCGGCCATTCTGAGAAAACACGAGCTGTCAAACCACAGGACAGACGCCGAGAATCCACCCCTACATCACCTACCCCGGTGGTGCTGGCGTTCCTCTCTGTGCCTGATGGTAACAAAGGCAACTGCGCCAAGGAGGTTATTTTTCTTTCTTTTCCCCCTACAAGAAGATACGGAGACACTGCGTGAAGTTATTAAGCTTTTAGCAGAGCAGCCGGTCCATAGGCGAACGTCACACAGCCCGTTTATTTTTCACCTCGCTAGTTCTTCTATTCTAACTGGTGTGCAGGGCGGAGGGTAAAGCCAATGGGAAAACCACAGCAAACGCTCGTCAGTGAGGTCGTTATACGCACGGCCGTACCCTGCAAGCATGGGAATGTCAGGGAACGTTTAGCCATGAAGTGAACCCAGGAACTGACTCCTCACGTCTCCCTCTCCAGCCTCATCTCCTGCTTCTCCCAACGCGTAGGCTCCACCCCAGCTTCAGTCTCTAGCTCACTGCGGGGCCTTGGCACCACTGCCCTTTCTGCTTGGAGCTTTCTCTACCCTCTCTGGACTGGCGAAAGCCTGCTTGTCCTTCTGCACTGAGCTGAGATGTCACCCCCTGCCCCAGAGAGACTTCGCTGACCCACACCAAGACTGCAATGAGCGCCCCTCCCTGGCAGCCATCACACAGTGGCGCCATGTGAGCTGTCTCCCCACTGGACTGCAGGCTCCTCAGGGGCAGGGCCTTGGCCTCTTTATATCCCACAACAGAGCACATGTGCCATACACACAGGGTCTCGGGAAGTATTTTGGAATGGGTAGATGGGTGAAGTTTCAGAGGAAACACTTTATCACCAGACAAAGAGGACAGCAGTGACGCTATGGTGTCAGCTGCCCTCCCTGCCCTGCCTCTTCTGCTCCCAGATCCCCAAGTGCTGGGCACCCTCAGCTTGCTGCTGCGGGTTTTGACTCTTCATTCCCTAAGCAAAAAGGGAAGAGGCAAGAAACGCTAAAGCAGGCGCAGATCTGAGTCTCCCAAGCCATCATCAGGCCTCGCCATTGGGCTAATCCAGGATCCAGAGCAAGTCGATAAGCCCCCAGCTCACCACACGGGGCTCTCAGTGGGTTTGGATGGCAGGTGATCCGGTAAGAGTACGTGGGGCCCAAGTCCATGGCCAAGTGCCACGAAGTTTGTAGAGGTGGCCTTCTTGGTTCCTTCTCTGATCACTGGCCATTTGCACCCCAGCTTCTCATAAGAACAGGGTCTGAACATGGCTTTGCCTGCCCCAGCTCCACCAGAGCCCCATCTGGAGAACCTGCCGCCAAGGCAGACTTGTACGGGACTGCCAGGACGGCTGAGCTTTGCTGTCTCCAGATTCCTCATCACCTTCCCATTCCAGCATCACAGAATCACTCCCTGGTAAGATAAGAAACTCCCCACCCCTCTGCTAGGAGGCCTTACCAGGCTATCTGAATCCCAAAGACCAATCCTTAAGGCCACCAGTGAGTGGAACCCACCCTGCCCCTGGGGCAGGCAGAACCCGGGTGGAGGTCTCTACTGTCTGGCCTCCCTCCCTGCTGTTTTTCTGTGAGCACAACCTGCTTCCCCGTCTCCAATCTACAGCAGTGTAGGTATCCTCCAATTCAAACGATAAAAGTTGGTTTCTCTCTGCCTTCAACATTCTACTAGAAAATGAACCATAATCTGAAATACACAGTAAAATGTAATCTTTCCTTCTTAACACTTAAGCTCCTTCATTTTCAAAGAAAGCCAACGGCTGGTTGGTGGATCAGGTTTTGTTTTCTGCCAATTGTACATTTTGCCTCAAAAGCCTCGCAGAGTACAAAAAAGAAGTGAGGGTGTCCGCACTTTGAATATGAATCAGAACTACCCCCATGTTCATCACCCCAGTCTTGAGACAAACGCTCTAGTCATTAATGAGAGTGCATACGACAGGCTGGAGTTATGACTAGCATTTATTAGCTGCTGTAAAGAATGTCCTCTATTAATGACAACAGCTGTCGGTTTAATAACCCCAGAAAAGATCATTAAATTCCTTTGCATTTCCCAGAAACAGATGGAAGAATTGCAGAAAGGTTCAAGCATATGGGGAAACATATTGGATCCTGCAGCTCCAAAGAATAGCCAGGAATCCGATACTCAGATGGGCTGTCCCACACGGTATTGCCTGTGGGTGTCCCTGCCTGTGGGGGGTCATGGAAACGCCGTGAAGAGCAGTGCTGAGACAGGTGCGCCCTGAGTGTGCTAAGCTGGGCTGCAAAGATGGCTGCCTGAGTTGGCAGGTTCTTGTCAAGGCTAAGAAGGCAGCTAATGTCAGCAGCCCTTGGCCCCACTTGGCTGCCTCAGTGATTGCTGGTGGCACCATCCATTAGCAGAACAGACACACTCACTTTTCCATTCAGGCTCTTTCTGATCACCGCACACTAATCCAATGCACGCAGACTTACCCAGGTTGGCAACAGCCATCCCAGTGCCCTTGCAGACAAACTCTTGAACCTTGCATTAGCAAATTTATTCTACTGAAGGAACTTCCCATAGTCAGAGCCTTTCAGCTAGATCCAATTTCAGAGGCAGCAGTACCTGTCCACCTTTCGTACATACAGGGGAAGGAGGGCATTTCAAGAGCTCCGAGTCAGGTGTTTTGATTCAGATATGACTGTGTCCATTTAGAGAAAGAGAATAGTAACCATGTAGGAAATGTAGTGTTATCAGAAATTACCTCCAAAAAAAAAATAAATAAATAAAGGGCCACAGGACCTGATGGTTTTACTGGTGACTTCTTTTAAACTTTCCAGGAAGTATTAATTCCCATGGTTTATAAACTGCTCCCATGTGTAAAGAAATACGGAAAGTTAAGCTCTTCATTCTGTAGAAGAATCATGGTCTTGATAACACTAAATTTAGCATAAAAAGAAAACAAAACTAAAGACCAAGTGCACTTAGGAAGGTAGACATAAATTCCTACATAAATAGTGGTGAGACAAATTTAAAATTATTAATATATCAATGAATATGTATGCATTATTCTGGGTTTGTATGAAAGGTCTGATGTTATAAAATTAATAATGCTGTTGGATAAAAATATTAAATATGGAAAAGATTTCTATTGTTTCCTTCTCAGGATTAAATTGTGTCCTGCCTAAAAGATATGGTGAAGTCCTAACTCCCAGTACCTCAGAATGTGACTTTATTTGGAAATAGGGACATTGCAGATATAATTAATTAAAATGAAGTCATACTGGAGTAAGGCCGGCCCCTAATCCAATCTGACTGGTGCCCTGAAAGATGGCCGTGTGCAGACACGGACACACAGGAAGAGGCCACGTGATGGTGGAGGCAGAGACTGGAATGACACAGCTACAAGCCAAGGAACGCCAAAGGTGGACAGCAAACCACCAGAAGCTGGAGAGAGGCCAGGAAGGATTCCCCTCCAGGTTTTAGACAAAGCATGGCTCTGCTGACACCTTAATTGTGGACTTCTAGACTCCAGAACTATGGGACAATACATTTCTGTTGTGTTAAGCCACCCAGTTAGTGGCACTTGGTTACAGCAGCCCTGGAAACTAATACAACTGGTTTAACAGAGGGGTCAGCAAACCACAGCTTGTGAGCCTATGTAAGAATGGTGTTTATATTTTACATTTGAAAAGAAAAAAAGTTAAAAAAAAGAAACAGTAAAAAGACAGAAGAAAGAAGACGAAGAGGAGGAGGAGACAGAGACAAGATACGTCCCTCAAAGCCTAAAATATTTCCTATTTGGCAAGTCACAAAACAAGTTTGCTCACCCCTAGTTTAATACAACCCTGATAAGAAAAATCCCTGCGGATGAATTTAAGTTGATCTGGAAAAAGACAGGTGAAATTTTTAGCTAAAAAAACTTTGGGTAAAAAAAAGAGTAAGGAGAAATTATACTCTGAGATATTTAAGACTAGATATTTAAGACTACAATAACTAGAATAAATCCATAAAGTAGAAGAATACTAGGGAAAATACTGGCATACAGATCAATAAAGTAGCTTGCATCACCTTTAAACAAGCACACTTTATAATAATAAGAGATAAGTATATATTGTCAGAAATATCAGAAGCTCATAGGAATAGATACAGTTTTTAAGATATTGGAGAAAATTGGCACATGAGGAAAAATACATCATTAGATCATTACATCACACCATATATCAAAAGAAATTCTCAACTACTTAAAAAAACTAAATGTAAAAAAAAAAAGAAAACCTTAAAAAAAAATCTGGAAGAGGATATATGTAAATATTTAACTGATTGCTGAATAGGGGAGAATTTTCCAAGCATAAAGCAATGGGTGAAATAGTAAAGAAAAAGCACTGGAGCCCTGATGACAACATTTTCCAACTTTTCCATCTCCAAAGAATCATAAACAAAACTGAAAAGCAAATGACAAGCTGAGAAAAATATTTGGCATAATTGTGCCAGAGAGAAGATTAATAACCTTCATATATAACAAAAGATCAATAGGAAAAATACTAACACTCTAATAGAAAACTGGGCAACATGCAAGCCCCAACAATTCACAGAGGATATATAATTGGCTAAAGAACATGGAAGCAATAGTCAACTTCCCTGGCAATAAAAGGAAATGTACATTTTAAAATGAAATTTCATGTTTAATCTATCAAATTGGCAAAATTTTAAAGGGCATAAATACTTTGTGTTGGGTAGAGTCCAGTTAAGGACTTTTGTACACTAGCATTGTGAGTACATGGAAACAACCTCTCTGGACGGCAATTTTGCAATACAGTCTGTTTTGCTATAGCATGTGCTTCTGTAATGAGAATGGGGTCATGTGTGATTTGCAGAAAGGTAAGATGTCAGTGGGACCCAGAGGGCGCATTGGTTCCTGTGCAATCCTTCTCAGAAGGTTGTGTTTTAAGCCACCAAGTGCCAGCAGCTGAACTCAAAGTCCGCTCCCACAGCTGATCCCAGGAAGCCCCGGGGGCTGGGGGGTTGCGATTCATGCAGCTCATTCACCTGTGTTCTGCCTCTTGGCGGGGTTTGGGCGCTAGTTCTGCCTTGAAAGTGTCTACTACACCGCAGTCCACTACCTTTTGTGCATTTCGTCTTTGTCTCCATAACTCACCACCTCATCTCCATCCTTCCTTACACCCCTTCCCAGCAAACAAGTTTTAAAAGTCCAATGTGTGATATAGTTGTTACTCTATTTATTAGAAATCCAATTAATTTCTAAATAGCATTTTATTAGGCTTGTTATATTTTGTTAGTGCTGTGGTTACAATGTAACATAAATTTTGAGTGATCTGCCTCAAACATATTTTCCCATAAGTCAAGTTATTTGTACTGCACCATTTTGCAGAATGCAATATTTTTAGCACTTTATATGATCTATAAATATTAATATATGTCATATTTATATGTATAGATACAAATATCACATTATCCACCTCTATATGATTATCAAAAGCCTCAAAAAATTAGCCAGCAATTCCACTCATAACAATATATGCATAGGAAAAAAAATCAAGTATACACAAAAATTTATATACGAATGTGTTGATCAAGGAGTTATTTATGAAACTGAAAAGTTGGGAAACATCCTAATGCACAATACTTGATTGAATACCTGATATTCCATCTGTACAATGGATTAGATGAGCCATTACAAGTAATCTTTTCAAAGGATGCTTAGAGCAATAAAATTTTTCATAGTAGATCATTAAGTGCGAAGAAAGCAGCCTATAAAAATAATGCCACAGAATATCATTCAAATTTTATAATATAAATTATTAAATCCTGTATTGCCTGCTTTATGTATGGCAAATATATGAATATATGCAGCAAAATACAAATAATGACTATGAATAATAGAAGATGAGATTGTGGCTAAACATTAATGACTTCCCTGTACTTTTCTATGTTTTCTATCATGAACATATATTACTTTTATAAATAAAGGAAAAATGAACATTATTTTTTAAACAAATAAAAGTTTAATGGATGCTTTCATAAAAAGGAAGGTGGCACGAAAAGGTCAGAGGGAAGGGGAGAGAAGTGGAGAGAGGGCTAAGTTGGAATGAGGCTAAGTTTGAATCCTGGGTCCATCTCCCAAGAGACCCAGAGACTGGTAGAAGGAAATCTTCTGGGCTGAGGAAATCCTCAGTCACTAAAAACTCTGTGCTTACTTTCCTGAACTAGCAATGCCTCATTTTCCTGTACAGACCCTCTTCCTCTTGCCCCAGGCCACAGGATGGGCTCTCAGCCCCCCTAAATCTACTCATTTCATCAGATTCCAGGACCCTTGGGTCAAGGCCTTCAACTCCTTCAAAGCTGTCTCAGCTCAGCTGTAGCCCAAGGGCCAAGATTACCCCATCACCCCACTTCTCCAGAATCCAGGTGATCAGGGCCAGCCCTATATCAAAGTCACTGAAGGAGGACCCCCAGCTCCATTCCTTCTGTCCATCCTGCCCTGCAGGAATGAGCACTTCTCTGTAATTCAGAGAAGGGACTGATGGTCCAGGCCTTAGTGAGGTATTGATGCAGCCACCAAGAGTGGCAAAAAACTGCTGGCAAGAAACAACAGACCTGAAAATGTCTTATGGCCTGAGGGATGGCTCGGTGGTCATTCCGGTGGATGGTCTCCACCTGTGCTCACGTGGGGACGTGATATGGGTGGGGATCAGGTGCACCCTGCTCCCACACGCATGCTTTGACACTACAAAGCCTCTCCCGCCCATCCAAGAGGCAAAAGAAAAGAGGAACCCTAAATTGACATAGATAAAGTTGAGGGTGGTTTTAATAAGAAATTAACTTGAGTTGTAAAGAATAACATAATGGCTTATTTCCAAATAGCAGGGTGGATTCGATTGCCCCGAAGGACCCTCCTGAGTGAAACTACTAAATGGTTGGATAAAATATTTTTAAAAGTCTATTTAAACACATTACTGAGCTGGCACAAAAGTAAGAAATCTGCAAAGCCCTAAAACAAATTGAAATAAGAAGTCCAGAAAGAAAATGAGTGCCAAAGTCTGCTTTCTCCCTGAGGGTTTCTGTTAACCCTTGGAGACTTTAAGGTTCTTCTCTGAGGACTACCTGAGGTGTGGGGGACAGGAGATCACACTAGGCCACAGTCCAAGGCTGGAGATCTAACGTAACATCCCTGTGTAAGGCTGAGATCAAAGGGGCCACACACTCTTAAAGTGAATAAGAAATAAACCTGGATTCCCACAAAGAGACAGCAAGGAAACTTATCTATCTTGACCCTGGCATTGGTTGAAAATTGAAAACTTAGTGTAAACACAGGCCACCTCTTATACAACTTTGGGACCCAAAATTACAGTAGTTGTTAGGTCCAAAATAAACCTCAGATAGTACCCCCAGGCACTGCAGAGGCAAATGGAAATCCTCTCTGGAGAAACTCAACCCCAAAGAAGTCCCCAAGAATCATCAGAAATAAAGTCTCAAGGACAATAACAGCTTACAGCCCAAAATTACAAAACACAAAAACACACGAAGAAATAATGTATCGTGAGTGAGAAGATTTAAGGAAAAAATAACCACATTCACAAGAACTTTAAATATTTGAATCTTCAGATATAGACTATAATATGCACATAAATACACACAGAAAAAAAGAAATTTAAAAATGAACCAAATATCACTTATAGAAATAACACTATAATATTCAAAATTAAAAAGTCCATAAACATATTAATTAGCAGATTAAACACCTGTGAAAAGAAAAGTGGTAAACTAAGTGATCTCAAGAATTTATCTAGATGTAGCACATAGGACAAAAAGACAGAAATATGGAAGAGAAGCTAAACAAAGAAAATATATCAAGAAGGTCTAATATAATTATCATCAGAGTTCCAAAAGAAAGTAATGAAGAGAATGAGGAAGAGGCACTATAGGAAGAGATAATAGCTATGAATTTTCCAGAGCCATTGAAAGACACCAATTCTCAGTTCGGGGAAAACTCATGAATTCCACATAGAATAAATTTTTTAAAACTCCCTCTCTTAGGTATATTACAGTGAAATGGCAGAAAGTCAAAGACAGAGAAGACCACAAACAAGATGATACCAACTTCTCAAACACGACAATGGAAGGTAGAAAACATTGGAAGATGATCTTCAATATGTTGAGAGAAAGTACTGTCAACCTAAAATTCTATATCCAGGAACTTTTCTTCCAATAACGAGGATTTCAAAAAGACATTTTGAGACAACAAAAACAGAGAATTTACCACTTAAGACTTAAGATTCTTAAATTGTGCTTTAGAGAGGAATTTAAGAGCAGAAGAGAAATGGTCCCAAATGAAAGGTCCAACACGCAAGGTAGAATGCTAAGAAAGAGATTGTAAAATAATTGGCAAAGTCTAAGCAATGATTGTATAAAATGATAACAATAATATCTAATACATGGGAATTTAAAATAGGCTAGAACTAGAATATTAGAGAATAGCTCATAAACTTAGAAAAGAGTGGTCAGAAAAAACTGTTCTAGGCAGGTCCCATCTGTCCCCTGCCTCCAGGCTGCATCCCAGGGGTGCACTTTATAATGAAGGTATCATTTCCTCCAAAAGACAGGGGAGCACTTGAAGAATTGCTTGGGAGGAGCCTGGGGGATCAGCTTCCCCTTTTCTTTGGCTCCTCCCAATTCCAATCTAACTTCTCTGCAATGTTTTTTCCTGCCTTCCCATCTTAGCTAGAGGCAGCAAATTCTACTTTTGCAATTCTGCAAGGCACATGGCTTATCCCACCGAGACTCTGGCTAAAGAAAGAGGAAGGGAGGGTGTCTCCTGTCGATGATGCCTACTCCTCCCTCTCTGCTTCCTAACTGGGCTGTTTAGACCATGTTTATTGTGGACTACATTTATAGCCTCCCAAGAGGCCATAAGAGGTAGCAAAAACACACTCTAATATCCCCAAAATAGCTAGCAATCCCCTGAAGCACCATCCTGAGTAAGCACACGGTAACCATTTAACCAGCTGTGCTGCCACTGAGTTACAAGGGTCCTCAGCGTCCCAGCTGCAAAGGGAACATCCCTGTGCTCCCTTCCTCCTCAGCTCAGCCATGCCAATTCCAGGGACCGACTTCTGCCACTTTTAGGATTCTCAATCACAAGTAAGAGAACACAATTCTGAATAATTTGGCCAAGAAAGGAAATGCATTGGCTCACAGCATTGCAATGTCCAAACCTGGAGTTGGCTTAAGGCTTGGCCAGGGTCAGAGACTCAAACGATGCTCCCAGGACCTGTTCCCTGTTCACCCTGGTGGATCACCTTCCTTCTCTCCAGCTGTAAATGGATACACCCAGCAAAGGCAGCCACAGGCAACTTCACTTAATATTGTGGTTTATCTGGAATTTAAAGCTAATCGGGTGTCCTATATTTTATCTGGCAGCACAATATGGGAGAAATCTGATCCTACTTGCGTCCCGTTAGGAACCAGGCTGTGCATCACCGCCTGAGCTCTGCCTTCTCGCTCCCCTCCACCTACCCCCGTCCCACCCCCCGACAAAAATCCTTTTCCATGAAACTGAAGAACTGGGCTGCACAGCAGGAAGTGAGTGGCGGGTGAGCAAGGAGGCTTGAAGCTGCTCCCCACGGCTCCCATCACCGACTGAGTTCTGCCTACCCTCCCCCACCGCCCGGAAAAATTGTCTTCCATGAAACCGGTCCCTGGTGCCGAAAGGTTGAGGACCGCTGCCTTAGACTACATTCAAGGTGTCTGTGATGGGGGTCCTACCCACACCTCCAGCCGGGTCTTGGGTATTCCCTTTGCCCCCGCATGGCCCAGGCTGTGGCCATTTGACATTCCCAAACTCACACCTGCCCATCCCACTCACTCTGGATGGCATCTTCCTCTGTGGAGGGGCTTTGACCCTCCAACTAGGTTATGCCTCCTCCCCCATGAAGCCTTCCTATATGCCCAGAAGGAAGTTTTTTCCTTAGCCCCGCTAGCTGCTTAGAAGCCCCCAGGTGACCCCACTGAGAAATCATACCCCTTCATGCTAGGAGCAAAGTTCTCACCAAGGGTCCTGCACGAGAGGGAGTAGCTTTCCTCCCTTGACGGGCCGCTTCGCCATGGTCCCTTCCGGAGCAGAGTGTGTTCTCAGACACACCTGCGCGTTCTCCCGCCCTGTGGACCTCACCTCGCCGGAGGCGAAAGGAAGTCCGAGCATTTGTGCCAGTTCATTTAGATCTTAGCAGAGCATAAAATGAACTCTCTGGGAAATTATAAATACATGCACTCTGCAGGTCTATCCGAGATAAACAGAGTCTGCCCCTCAAGGCAGGAGCCCCTTGGCACTGTTTCATAGGCAGTGCCCTCAAGACCCCTTCCCTTGGTTGGCATGAGGTTCCCGGACGCGACTCCCCACCAGGGGTGGCTTTGAGCGCAGCAGAAGCGGCATCTCTCAGTGGAGGGGCACAGCAGGCCAGAGCGGGAACAACTCGTAACCCCCGGAAACGACCCAGCTTAGTTAAAACAGGAAAAACGAGGAATCTCCGAACCCAGGCTGAGATGGGACCAGCTGCTGCTTTCCAGATGGGTCACCAGGCAGGCGCCAGAAGCCCGGCGAGTGCAGGCTGGGGTGTGGTTGCTTTCCACCTGGACGCTCGTCTGGAAGTTCTCCTCTCGCTTTCGGCATCCTGGGGCCGCAGAGACAGACCCTGGGCGGGCCAGCACCTGTTCCCAGCAGTCTTCCCTCCCGGCTTGGACCCGGCTTAGACAAGGTTCCCAGCAGGGCAGCCATGATTTGCCTACGATGTGCCAGACTGTGAGCTCCGTGAGGGCAGGGTCCTGGTCTGCCCACTTATCTCAGCCTAGAGTCTAGCGCCTAATGGGCGCGCAGTGAATCCTTGCTGGAGGGTCGGATAAGATCCTGCCGGCAGGACTGGCCGTGGCTCCCCGGCCAACCTCGCTGCTGTGTCCTGCTGCCACCCACGTGAACCACACCCGTGTCTGCGCAGTCCATTTGCTCTGAGATTGGAAGAGAAACTGAAGACTAGGTTTGCAGGCAGCTGGAAAGGATGGCAGCCCTTTGAGAACTCCGGACAGAGATTCCTCTCGAATCAGGTAAAGTCAGGAGGTGGGGGAGGGAGGGGAGGCATGTGTCAGACAGAGGAAGCGGAAGGTGGGAGACAGTAAAAAAGGCCCAAAGGCGTGAGAGGCAGGCAGAGCTGGAGCCTCCCAGCCGAGGAGCCTGGACTTCTTCCTGCAGAAAGGAGGGCACAGACGGGTCTGTGTTTTACGAAGATCATCACGGCCACCGCTGTGGACAGATGTCACTAGAGCCGTTGAGCCTGGGGGCTGCTGCAGCGTCCGGCTGCAAGATGATGGGGCCTGAGCTGAGGACTGGGGCTGGAGGGAAGAGGCCAGGTCGCACTTTCCTCCCCAGAATGGAAGGAGAAAGCCCCAACACCCCGGGGACACGGTGCACTCTGCTAATGTAATGTCCACGGTGGGAGGTCGGCCTGTGTTTCGTGGCTCTCAGTAGCATCTCTTCACCTGGCTTTGAGCCTGTCCTGAGTGGTGGCCCCATAGTCCCTTGGAGCCCTCACACCCTGACGGGCTCCTTACTGCCAGGCAGGCCAGCCTGTGCCCCCACACGCCCGTATACCATACTCCGTCCAGGTTCTCTGCTTCTTAAGGGCTCTTCCTCCTGCTGGCAATGGTGGGAGCGGCACTGGATTCAGACTCACAGCTGCAGCGACGCCCAGTGTCGCTGCCCGTCCTGGCTCTGCCCTCACTCTCTGACATCAGGTAAGTGCCTTCACCACTCTGAGCCTCATTCGTCTTATTCACAAAGAGGGGATAATAATACCGACCTTGCAGGGCTGTGAGGTAGAGTCCCAATAATATACAAAAAGCTCCCAGCACCACGCTTGGCAGAGCAGGTGCTCAACAGCCAGTACCCGTGACTGGGGCTATCTACAGATTTCTCAGTTCCCGAGGCCCGGCTGCAGCCCACCTCCTCCAGGAAGCATTCCCTGACCATCCAACCTCACACGTCTGACTTCTCCCTCTCTTGGCTCTGACAGTCTTTGCAACCTGCCCCATCAGTCTGACACCTGCCTCCTCATTCTCTCTGGTTGGCCACTGATTCTTCTCCACAAGCTGTCCTTGTCTCCCTCGATAAATAGAAAATTCTCTGAAAGCAGAAAGTGCCTCTTCTCCTTCCCCTGCCTCCCCCACAGTGCGGGGCTAGGTTCACGGCTGATGCTCCGATAGGCAGGTGGGATGAGGCCCATTCCCTGAGAGCTGCAAGTTTGGCCTTTGTAGCAAAGGCAATAGGGAGCTAGGGAAGGCTCTGGAAGAAGGGAAATGAGAGAAGGGGTCATTTGAGTGAGCACCGAGCAGCAGTCCACAATATTCCCAGTCTGTTTCCTTCCTTCTCTCCCTGCTGAGGCCACTGGCAGAGTGATGAATGCGCCAGGGGCTGTGCATTATTAATCACCTTAAAAGCAAACATTCATCTTGGTGCAGGATTTTTACTTTTCTCCTCTAATAATGGATTAAAGCGCCCAGATATTAATGGGCCAGATAATTTACATTTTGCTTAAGCAGAAAAAACAAACCATCAGGCCCTTGTGGCAACACCACTTTCCGACAGATTGAGAGATAGGCTGAATAAATTGCTGTAACTAAAACACTCACGTCCCCGCGCTCACCCGCCGATACGTGACAGTTTGCAAACATTTTGCAACAAGTGCAATATGATTTCTGTACACCATTACCCGTTCCCCCCCTGAATGATTTTCCTCTCCTCCTTGCCTTCCCAGTTGCTCAGGGCAATTAAACCACAAGTCCCTGGGCAGCATTCCCCTCTGCGCCTTTTCATAAACTCTGATCTTAGCCCTAAATGAATCAGTCCTTGGAGGAAAAAAATTCACTGAGGGCCCAGCGCCACCAAGAAACAAGACGGACCATGGACATTCATCTCTCTTTCCACCTGCTCTCCTAACAGGGGACCCAAAAAGAAAGAAGTGTTCCTGAGAGGAGAAGCCAGAGGACAATCTTTTCATCTTGATCCTCTTTATTTCAGCTCCCATGGGAGACCCGCCACAGTGAATTGTCCGAGGTTCCAGCCAAAGAGAGAAATAGTGCAATAGGCCACGCCATGGAGAAGAGACGGAAGGACTTATTCCTGCACGGCCATTGATTTACTGTGTGACCTGGACAGATTCCTTAATTCTGGGCTTCAGTTTCCCCATCTATAAGATGAATAGTTTGGTTTCAATAACTCTAAACACTGCCATTTTGTGACTTAATAACTCCTAGGCACCAGCAGTCACACAGGGCAGGAGCATCGAGCAGGAAAGCCCAGCAGGTAAAAAAAACATGCACGCTCAGCCCCCAGGTGAGCTAACCTTGGTGCATGCTCGCTACTGAGGCGAGCTATCCACTGAGCACGCTCAGTACCCAGATGAACTACCCACTGAGAATCCTCAATCCCCAGGTGACCTATCACTGAAAATTCTCGGTCCCCATGTGAGCTAACTTTTGAGCATGCATAGTCCCCAGGTGAGCTACCCACTGAATATGTCCAGTCCCCAGGCCTGCTCAGTGCCAAGGCAACCATGGCCCTCACCTGAGGCCCCAGAGCAGATCCTGTCTCCCTGAATATATTCAATTCTAAAGAAAGGTAGCACTAGGCATGCTTAATGATAGGACAATAGCCTGTCTCCTGGTAAAAACTGCCCCTTTTGCCTTGAGCTTCCCAGAAATATGATAGGCCCGCAATAGGCCCACAGCAAGTAGTTGAATTAAACAAGTCAAGTAGTCTTAGCCATAGCTGTCTCTGTTCACTTGATGGTTTAGATAGACTCTGATTATGACATCCATGGGCCTTAATTCAGTGTTACACTAAAACTTAGTTCCCAGCAAATAAATCCTCACCAGCCAGCCCCCCCAAAACAGAGTATTTCCTCCTAATCTGTTCTCAAATTCATCATATTTATAAAAATACAGAAGATTTGATCAATACTGTTCACCAATTTGACCTAACTAACATTTGTAGATGACTCCATCTAAAAGCAGAATTCACATTTTTTGCAGGTACATGAGGAATATTCACCAAGATAGGCCATATATGCGGCCATAAATCATGTCTCAAAAACTTTTAAAAGATTGAAGTCATACAAGTGATATTCTTTGATTATAACAGAATTAAATTAAAAAGTAATAACAGTCTGCCCTCTAGAAAACCACCACGTATCAGGAAATTAAACGAAACACTTCTAAATAACCCATAGATCAATGAAGAAATCACAGGGGAAATTGGAAAATATTTCAGTCCGAATGATAATGAAAGCAACACATATCAAAATTTGTAGGATACAGCTAACGCAGAGGTTAGAAGGGAAGTTAGAGCCTTAAATGCCAAGATTAATAAAGGAAAAAAGGCACAAAGTCAATGACCTACGCATCCACCTACAGATGCAAGAAAGAAGTGTAAGTGAAATCCAATGTAAGCAGGAGATGGAAACAATAAGAAGAGAGAAAATCAATGATATAAAAATTGGACAAACAATAGTGAAAATTTTCCAAGTTGTTTCTTTGGAAAGATTAATAAAATTGATAGTCCCCGAAGAAGACTAATCAAGAAGAAAGGTGATTATCTGTCTTGGACTTTCCAGCCTCTAGAACCGTGAGAAATAAATTTCTGTTGTTTATAAGCCAAAAAAGAAAAAAAGGATGGAAAACACATATTACCAATATCAGGAATTAAAGAAAAGATATCACTACACATTCTGTATCTATTTTTAAAATAAGAAATATTATGAACAACTGTAGGCCAATAAATTGATAATTTAGATGATATGGATAAACTCCTTGGAAAAGATAACTCACAAAAACTAAATAACATGAAATAATAAATCTAAACAACCCTATATCTATTAAATAATTTTCAATTCATAATCAAAATCTTTCCCCAAAAGAAAACTCCAAGTGGCTTTACCAATGAATTTTATTTTATTTTATGTCAATATTAAACAAACTCTTCAGAAAGTTGAAAAGGAAATATTTTCTAACTCATTTCATGAAACCAGAATAACCCTGATGCCAAAATATAACAAAGATAAGAAAAGAACATTACAGACCAATATTACACATTATTAAAGAAATTTTTTAAAACCCTTATTAAACTATTAGCAAATAAAACACTGATATACAGAAACACAGCATATCATGATCAAGTGGTGTTTATCATGGGAATGCAAAGCTGATTTAGCATTTAGAAAAGGGAAAAACATCAAGTTGAAAAACTTTTGAAAAAATCTAAAATCCACAAAATTGACAAAAATGAGAAAAAAAATCATTGTAATTCTCAGCATTGATTGAATAAAGGAGAAAAATTATATAATTCAGATAAAACATTGGACAAAATTCCGTACCCATATAATGAAAAAAAAGAAACTATAAATGGAATTTCCTTAATCTGATGAAGGCATCTATTAAATACCTAGAGAAATACCTAGAGCTAGCAACATACTACCTAACAGTGAAACACTGAATGCTTTTCCTATGAGATAAATAACAATGTTAATAGATAATAACTTGAACATTGTACTAGAAGCTTTAGACAGTGTAATAGGACAAGAAAAATAAAAGTCCTAAATATTGAAAATTAAGAAGAACATCTGCCATTATTCACAAATGGTGTTAGTGTATACATAGAATACTTCGGAATCTCCAAAAATACACTAGAATAATTGAATTTATCAGTCTTGCAGGATATAATGTCATTACGTAAAAATCAATTATTGCAACAAAAAATTAGAAAATAAAAACTTCTAAAATTATCATTTCAAATAGAATTAATAAAAGCAAATACATAGGAATAATCTAATTAACAAGGCACAAAACTGGCCTACTAAAAACTACAAAACATTACTGAGAGAAATTTAAAAGACCTAAAAAATGGAAAGCTATAGCATGTTCATGGATTAAACAACTTGATGCTGTTAAGATGTCAGTTGTCCCTCAGATTGATCTATTGATCACAATCCCAAATTTCAAGAGGCGTTTTTGAAGAAATTAACAAGTTATTTCTAAAATATATATGGAAATGCAAGGTACCTAAAATAGTCAAAGCAGTATTGAAGAAGAACAAAGTTGGAGGACTTCAACTAATATCAAATCCATAAAGCAACAGTAATCAAGTCAGTATGGTTTTGGTATAAGAATAGGCAAATGGGTGAATACGACAGAATACAAAGTCCAAAAGTAGACCCATATGTGTGGTCAATTAATTTTCAGCCACATCAATGCAATAAGGGAAAGGAAAGTCTTTTTACAAATGGCGCTACAATAACTGGATATCCATATTTTTTTAAAAAAGAATCTCAACTCAAACCTCACTCCGTAAGCAAAAATTAATTAGAAATAGATCATAAACCTAAACATAGGGCTAAACCAGAAAGTTGTCCAGAGAAAATGTAAGATATCTTTGAGACTTGAGATAGACAAAGACTTCTTGGAACACAGAAACCAGTAATCACAGAAGAAAAAAATTAATAAATCAAATTAATCAAAATTAAAATTTCTACTCATCAAAATATACTATTAATAAAATTAAGAAGTGGGACACATACAATAGATATATGTATTGTGATCTATATATATATGTAACATATATCCAACAAGGGACTCATATCCAGAATATATAAGCAACTCCTACTAATCAACAAAATGACAAGTAGCACAACTTTTAAAACGGGCAAGAGACTTGAAAATACATTTCACAAAAGAATATATATAAATGGCCACTAAAACATGAAAAACGTTCAATATTAACATTCATCAGAAAAGCACATTAAAACCACAACAAGATACATTTTATACCCACTAGGGTGTGTATATATATATATATTTTGGGGGAGGGGGCAAGTGGGTTACTTATTAAGGATCTGTACTTATATAAGAAAGGGAAAAGAAGCAGGATTGTGCAAAGGGAGAACTTGAAATGCAATGCAGTCACAATCTAGTCTCCCCCAATCCCATGGACAGCTCTGGAGCATCTATGCCTGTTCAGAGGTGTCCCATCCTGGGCCCAAACAGCCAGGATTTTTAGTCTTCCAGCAGATCAGGGAGAATGATCGTAAATGAGACCAATCCTGTCTCCGTTCCTTTATTTCTGGACCCATATGTTCTTTTAATTGGGGTCATACAAGATGGTCCACCATCCTTGTAGAGTACCACCTCCAAGCTCATGTCCCAACTGCACCTTTGATATGCCATGCCAAAGCCCTGTTAGGCTGGAAGTTAGAATATATTTTTAAAATGATAAAAAAAAAATGAGCTCAAGGAATCTTTTTGGGGAGATGGAAATATTCTAAGAAGATTGTAGTGATGGTTGCACAACTGTATATATTTACTAAAAATCATTGAACTGTACCTTCACAATGGGTGAATTTTGTACATAAAATTATTCTTCAATACGCTCTTGCATTGCCGCTAAAAGTATAAGCCATATATTACAATTTAAAGACACAAGCATATAGTAAAACCGTAAAGAAAAGCTAGAGAATGATACACATAAAATTCAGAATAGTAGTTACCTGTGAGGGGAGCAGAGGGGAATAGGAAATGATACAGGCAAAGAATGAGTGTCAAAGGTGTTGGTGATCCTCTTTTTCCCTAGATTGGGTGGTGGTATACAGGTGTTCCTTATGTTAATATTTTTATACACCACATATAGTCCATACATATTATTGTTTCCACTCAATAAATAAGTAAAACGATTTCACTTACAGTTAACGAAAACAACTTAAAATAAATTGTACAAGAGCTTAGAGATGGGCCTGGTAAGAATATACATTATAATAACAAACCACCTGGTGGGGAGTTGGTAGAGTCAGACAACCCCATCTAAGAAACATGGGAGTAGCACAGAAGGCAGAATTGGAAAACAGCCCCCATAGTTGAAAACCAATGTCAAGGTGGGAGTCTGTCCTCAGTTCTTGGTGTGCTCTTGGCCGAAGAATGACCAGACACGCCGAAGTGTCAAGTCAGGACCATAATCTTGGAAAAATCACCAGCAGGGCCAATACCATGGAGTAACCCCAGGCAGGAAGCAGTTTCACACCAGCTGCTCTTTATTGTAGAGCAAAACGGGTCTGTCTCCGCAAGTGGAGAGAGACAGACTGACTGATTCACTGATTGACTGACCCACTCGCTCGCTCACTCTGAATTCTCGGATTGTATCCTTTTCTTAGCCCAGTTTGGGGGAAGGCTCTCAGGAGGTGTGGGATGTTATCAAATGATCAACAGGTGTCCTCAAAATTCCATCTACATATATGAGCTCCCTCTCTGAAAGCACACCTGGAGGGGTGAACCACAATGCAGATTCAAGCTAATGGCATAGTAATTGCCCTTAGGTTACTCTAGGTCACTTTCTAAAGCCTATCATGCCTGGGCTGGGGAATTCTCAGATTGATACAGCATTCCCTCCTTCCCCAGGTATAGCAGTTGCCAGAGATAGGATTAAGGGTGGGACAACACCAAAATGGAGTGCCCGCCCTTATCCTTCTTCCCAGGTGGAGCAATTGCTCAAGATAACACCAAAGCAGGGAACCCTTGTCCCAAGAAGAGCCGGAGATCCTAACTGTCTACTAAACAAACAGGGTGCCACATAGACTCCAGGCAAGATTAATGATAATGGAGAATGGACAGTGAGAAGAATAATGGGTTGGCTAAAGGCCTGGGCTCCCCACTTTGGGTGGGCAAGGGAGTAAGGGGTCACAGCCCTGACTCTGTCAACCCGGCCTGGGGCCCTTTAGATACCACCCCTTAGTGCATCAATAAAGATATGCGCAAACCTTCCTTAGAGGTCATTGTCTGGCCTGTTCAGAGCAAGGAAATGAAGAAGCTTAGGACAGGAAAGAGTGTTGATGGTGGTGGCCCTTCCATCACCCGCAGCACCCTCAAGAGGGATTACTGGGCAAAACACAATATCTGCACACCTGGAGAAATAGTTCCAGGGCAGGCTAAGGAACCAGAACAAATAGACCCGCAAAATGCTAATGGCTCAGACACAAAGGATGTTCACTTCTGCTTCATGTTCCAAATCCAAAGAAGCTGGTCCTCCTTCGTGCAGTGCTTTAGGTCTCAGACTCCTTTCATCCTCTGGCTTCTCTGTCCCCAGGGCCTTGTCATCGGCCTCCAGTCAGGAAAGAGGGAGCTTTTGAATGTTTTGGCCCAGCGACCATAGGGCAGACAAAGATTTCTTAGGACACAAGAACAAACCACCAAAAGCAAATGTTTTTTAATGGGCAAAAGATTTTAAGACATTCACAAAAGGGGATATATGAATGACCAGGAAGTACATCAGAGGATGCTTGGTATCATCAGTTATCAAGAAAATGCAAATTAAAACCAATTAAAACCACAATGAGATGCCATGACACACCCACTGGAATGGCTAAAATCGAATGGACTGACATTATCAAGTGTTGGCAAGGGTATGGAGTAGCAGGAACTCGCATATATTGCTGAACATAGAGTGGTACAACCACTGGGGAAAACAGTCGGGTGCTTTCTTGTAGTTAACCAGGCAACGTGTATGACTCAGCAATGCCACTCCCGGTATGTAACCAAGAGAATGGAAATTATGGGTTCATATGGAGGCTGGACACAAATGCACATAGCTTTCTATATAACAGCCGAAAACTACAAATGAACTGATGTCCATCACTGGGTGAATAGATAAACAAATAGTGGCATATTCATACAATGAAAAGCTACTCGGCATAAAAAGGAAAACACTACTGATACACACAACAAAACATGATGTGAAGCAAAATTAGCCAGCCCAGAGGACTCCATGTTGCATGATTCTATTTATACAAAATCCCAGAAGATGCAAAACTAATCTATGATGACAGAAAGCAAATCAATGGTTGCCCAAGGGTGGGACAGATTTATTTCACAGGAGCGTGAGGAAACCCTCTGTGGTCCTGGAAGTGTTCTGTAAGTTAACTGTAGCAGTTGGTGGCACTCAGTGATGTGGTAGTGGGATCGTACATCAAACTGTGTATTTTTAAAGAGTATATTTCATTGTATGTAAATTATACCTCAATAACATTGATTTTTTTAAAAGGGAAGGGGGAGTCTTAGCCCAGAAAGTACACACATAACTTCTGCTCACATTCCGGTGGTTAGACCCAGCCATTGTGAGGTTAATCCAACTTCCAGGGAGGCTGGAGAGTACAGTCTGGCTGTGTGGCCAGAAAGAAGAGGAAAATTCGTTTTGGTGAATGACAGCAGGTTCTGCCACACCCCACTGCTGCTACCCAGAGGGTTGCTGGAGAGTCATTCCAGGGCAGGTGAGGCAGGGCTGCTCAAGGTTTGCAACAAGACAGGAGATGAGGCCTGGGACAGAGGGCCGAGTGTGGATCTGTGGAGGAAAAGAGAGAAGAGGAGGGTCCCGGAAGAGGCGGCCTTCCCAACAGCCATTTCCAGAAGAATAAAGCAAGAGGAAATGGTACCCACCAAAGCATGCAACAGGAAAGCAGATGTTCAGAGAATTGATGGGAAGTTCTGCATGGCATGGGAGGTTGGGAAGAGTTCAGGGTGATGCAGATGGAGACCGTGGGACCGATGGTGCAGGGCTAAGGAGAGGGGCTGTATCCTGGGAGGGTTTGACAGAAGCTCTAGCTCTGACAGCCCAACACTGTTGCCAGCACTTGGCCACTTACCCAGCTCCTTCCCATACAGTCCCAGTGCCGGAGTGAGAGCTGGGTCACTGCCTGGGGCGCACGCCCCAAGACTGGGCTGGAGGGAGCCCCTTCCACCGGGAGGAGGTGGGAGAAGTTCCACGCTGTGACTCAGGCTGCACACACGTCACAGCCAGGAAGTCGTGTGTGGCCGGAGCCCACTCACAAACGCCACTTGCATCTGAGTCACTGCACAGAAAAGGCACCTGTTGCTCAGCAACGGAGGTCCCAGCAGGCCCCGGCTCCTGGCTTTAGATTCTGGCCTAGTTAACCCCTCACCTTCCACGTGGAGGGAATCTGGCCACCAGCAACCATATGTCAAAGACCTAGACTCACTTGGATTTGGCTTTACCTGCCATTCAGCCTGTTCCAGAAAGGGACATCTCAGAATGATTTACAGTCTATTGCACCCTAGTATTCATTGTTCCACTGAGGAAACCAAGGCCCCAAAGGCCCAGGGCCTGCCCACGGTCCCACAGCTAACCAGTGGTAGAGCTGAGACGGAAGCTCCAGGCCTCCTGTCTTTTCCATGTGTATGCGAGACAGGGAAAATGCCTAGGGCCCACGAAATATTTAGGGCCTGGGAAAGAACCATTGGTTCCAAAATATGAAAAGCAAACAGAAAAGTCAAATTTAATAAAATGTTTGATTAAAGTTTGCAAAACAGAACATTTTGTTGGCTTCATGAATGGTGACATTTAGAACATGTAAAACATCTTCTCACATTTGAAAACCATGTCTAGATTAGCTTTTCGTAACCTCATGAGATTTCCTGAGTATTTGGGACGATGTCTGAGACATACTGACCAACGCTAAATTAAATTTGTTACTAGTGGCCAAATACTTTCAAAAGCAAAATTGTAAAACTTCTTTCAATTTCCTTACAGAAAGAAAAGAAATCCGCATGTCATTTAAGATGTTCGTTGTATGTGATGGGAGAAACTTCCAGCAGTGAGGAGGTGAAAGCCCAGTGGTGCTACTAGGTGGCTCTGGCTGTGCCACCTTCCCTAGCCAGGGCTTTGCAGCTGGAATCACAGTCCCTACCTGGGGCTGTAGGTGGGGGACAGAGAGGGCCCAGCTTGGGGGCTGCTGCTCTCTTCCTCACCTCTGGACGGTGAAGCAGGCTGGGAAAATGCCTTCCTCGGAGCAAAATGGCCCCATAGCATTTTTCCCTCCTGAGTAGGAAAGCTTCTCAGCTGCAGGCAGGACCGGCAGCTACCTGAGCGGCAGCCCGGCAACAGCATCTTCCCAGCCCTGCCGAGCGTGCGCATGGCAGCTCCCCACACCCTGCTGCAACGACCGATCCTATTAGTGATAAGGACCCAAGGAGAAGCTTTATTTCATGTCCCAAGAAGGTTATGCTGATGGAAACAAGATAAAGGCACCGTGCTGGGTTCCCAGCTCTGTCAGGAGCCCTGGAGCATGCTTTCCCCCAGCAAATGGTGACGTCATTTGCTCTCAGGAGCAGTAAGAGACAAACAGTCCTGCAGTCTCTCTTTTGAGGATCCACGGATGGTTTTAAAGTGCCTGGGGCATCACCCTCCCGAGGTCCCCGTAGAGGAGCGTGGGGAAGTAGGTCTGGTTTAGGCCTGAAATCCTGGACTCCGAGCCTGGACACGGTTGCTAACTAGCTGACCCTTCACAGAGAAGTGATTCACCATCCTGGGCCTCGGTTTCTTCGTCCATAAGGTGCAAGGAGGGGAAGAGGCTGTCACGTCAAAGCTTCCCTCCAGCTCTGAAAGCTTGAGGGCTTCAGCTTCTCCCTGGGCCCATATGGCTCCCGCCCTGAGCCCTTTTAATCTCAGTGGCCCCACAGGGGTCATTCATCTACTGCTCATCTACCTGAGGCCCCAGGACCACCTCGTCCCAAGCAGAGCATTTGCTGTAGGGGCTCCCTGGCTCCCTGCCCCTCTCCCTGGCCCCTGACAGCTGGTCCTCATCGCTCAGACTGAGTGGGCACCAACAAAACTGGAGTAGCCAAAGGCTTTGGTGATTTTAAATAAACCTTTACAGCAGTATAATTCCATTTACCCACGCCCTGTCATTGGAGCTGTCCTGGTCATATATTTTCCACTTTCATACATTACAAACCTTACAATACAATACTGTCCTTTTTCCTTGAAGCAGCCATTTGTCTTCCAAAGAAATCAAAAGAAGGAAAAAAAATAGTGTTTTTTATATTTACTCACATTTCGCTATTGCTGGTGTTCTTTATTCTTTCTTTTGTATCTGAGTTTCTGTTTGGTGCCGTTTCTGTTTATCTTGAAGAACTTCCCTTGGCATTTTAAGTATTGCATGTCTGCCTGGCTTTTGTCTATCTGACAATGTCTTGATATTGCCTTCATTTTTGATATGAAAAGAATATTTTTCACTGGACATAGAATTTTGAGTTGACCGGCTTTTTTCCTTTCTCCATGTCGAAGATGCCATTCTATTGTTTTATGATCTCTATTGTTTTTGATGAGAAGTCAGTTATCATCTGTATCATTGTTCCCTGTATATAAAGTATCTTTGTCCCTGCTTTCAGGTTTTTCCCTTTCTTTGCTTTTCAGCAGTTTGATGATGATGCGCCTGGCTATGGTTTTTGTATTTACCCAGCCACGGGGTTTACTGAGTTTCTTGGATCTATAAGTTTATGTTTTCACAAAATCTGGGGAAATTTAGGACATTGGTTTTTTCTCATGTATTTTCTCTACCCAGCTCTCTTTTTTTCTCTTCTCTTCTGGGACTCCAATTACACAGTTGATAGAACATTTGATATTGTCTCACAAGTCACTGAGACTATGTTCAATTTTATCTCAATTAACTTTTTTTCTCTACAGCTTGGATGATTTCTTTTGATCTATGTCCCATCTTACTCACCTTTTCTCCTGTCATCTCCAATTTGATATTAAGCCCTAAAGTTTTCATTTCAGCTATTTTACTTTACAATTCTGGGACTTCCATTTGGTTCTTATTTTTAATCCTCTTTTCCTCATCTGTTCATCATTATGATCAAGTCCATGTATATTTTAATAACTTCTTTATAAAAATGTTGTCAGCTAATTTCAACATCTGGGTCATTTTGGGGTCTATTTCTATTGACTGTTGATATTGATCACATTTTTCTGTTTCTTTATGTCTAGATATTTTTAATTATATACTGATCCTTGTGGATAATATACTGTAGAGACTCTGGGTTCTATATTTGCTTCATGATGAGTGTTGAGTTTTTGTTCTAATATGCAGTTAAGTTACTAGCTAATCACCTTGAACTCTTAGAGGCTTGGTTTTATATGTTGTCAGAGCAGATCTATTTCAGTGTTGCCTTTAGTCCTAGAGCATGTCCCTAATTCTGGGACACAATTTCCATTCCAATAGTATAGCCCTTGTGAGACTCCAATGGAAAGCCCAAAGACCCACCAACTTTCTCAGCTGGACGAGCCAATATGGCTTTGCTCACACATCTGGCAGTTGGTCTGGCTGTCAGCTAGGGCCCCTCATTTTACCTCCATCTTCCTGTAGACTAAACCAGCTTCCTTGCATGGTACTCTCAAGATGGTATTCCAAGAGAATAAACACAGAAGCTTCAAGGCATCTTAAGGCCTAGTCTTGAATGTTGTATAATATCCCTTATGATGGTTAATTTTACATGTCAACTGGACTGGGCCATGGGGTGCCCAGATATTTGGCCAAACACTATTCTATGTATCTCTGTGAGGTTGTTTTTGGATGAGATTAACATTTGAATGAATAGACTAAATAAAGCAGTTTGCCCTCCCCAATGTAGGTGGGCCTCATCTAATCAGTTGAAGATATGAACCCAAAAAAAGGCTGAACCTCCCACAAGTAAGAGGGAACACTTCCTTCCAGACTGCCTTTGAGATGGGACATTGCCTTTTTCCTGCCTTCAGACTTGAACAGAAACACAACTGACTGTTCTTATGTCTCAGGCTGGCTGGCCTTTGGACTGGAACTATACCATCAGCTCTCCTAGTGCTCAGGCCTTTAGACTCCTAGGTCTCCAACTTGCCAACTGTGAGTCTTGGGACTTATCTGCCTCCATAATTACATGAGCCAATGTCACATATATGTTACATATATATACATATACACGTACACACACATACATATGTATACACAGATACTTCTCAACTTACAGTGGGGTTATATCCCAACTAACCCAACATAAGTCAAAAATATTGCAAGTCAAAAATGCATTTAATACCCCTAGAAACCCATCCAAAAATTATGAGGCAAACCATCATTAAGTCAGATGCTCCTTGACTTACAAGGGCGTTACATCCCATTGTAAAGTGGAGCCATCATAAGTTGGGGATCATCTGTGTGTATGTGTGTGTGTGTGCACATGCACATGCATGTGCACGTGTATTCTGTGTGTTCTGTTTCTCTGGGGAACCCTGACAGATACATTCCTTCTTCCATAATCTGTTGTTTACAAGTCACAAAATAGACTTGATCTCTGAATGGGAGGAATGACAAAGTCACATTGCAAAGGAATGTGCATACTGGGATGGCAGCATTTTGTAGCCATTAAACAATTTACCATAGCACCCTTTACTATTCTTAAAATGAAAGCATAGAAAATAGAGCCAACCTAAACTCAGATGTTTAAAATTCAAAATAATTTACTAACCATAATATAAGGGAGATATGAAAGGGAAATAATTTGTAATAAAACAATATGCATTTCTGTATGTAAATGCTTGGGCGTAATTGTAATAGAAGACATAATGAAGTCATCAACCTCTTACATTTATATGTGGAGCAACACATGCAGAGTGACACAGGAGTGTCATACTGGTGACTCACATATTATGAGCATCATTACCATCAGCAATGATTTCCCAAATGGTGAACAACTGTTGGTAATGTTCAGAACAAAACAAAATATAAAGTCCCCTTGATTTATAACATAGTTGTATTCCTACACTATTCAGTATGGATTAAAAACGGAACCAAATAGTTCACATGTTCTAGATTCAGATAAACAGAAACAGATTTTTCACCTCCAAGAATGTCTGGCCACACATTGGAAGTCCAGCAAGATGAAGCATAATTTGTTAAGAACATTGCACAACAACCAGGCACCCCCCTGCATCTTTGGTACAATTAAAACCACACTCGAAAGTTTGAGGTGCCTCTAGGGGGTGGTACTGCCAGTTGAGAACTATAAGCTTGGGGGCTGTTATAACAGGGCTATGGACCAGAACTGCACACTGTAGAAGGGCCCCCAGTGCACCATCAGAGACAAAGCAGCACCCAGGAGAACCACCATCGAAGTTCTGGGGAGAAAAGAAAGTACCACAGAGGAGGTGCCCGGGAGGGGAGTAACAAAAGAAGCAGATACTGTTCCCAGCAGACGCATGAAGTGAATGAATGGCTCTGTGTTTCCAACCCGCATCATATTCAGGAAGGACTCAGCGACATGGCCCCTTAGGAAGGGGACAGGCCAGGCGGCCCACCCTACCCAGGTGCTCGTGGACCCTGTCCTGTCTGCCCCACTCCCAGATTTGGAGCTAACCCTGGGGAACTTGCTTGTGTTGGACTCTAAAGAAAGATGCACAAACTCAGTGCCTCTGCAGGAGCCTGCAGATTAGGAGAATGCCTCACGCTTTAGTTTTCAAAGCTGCAAACCACCCACCCCCTGAGTTTTACTTGAGGAATGAGAGAAGGTCACAGCTTGATGTGATGATCATGGGTGACGTGATCGGGTCCCTGGAGGCAAAGGGAGCCGGCAAGGGCCTGCCTGTGTCTGCACGTGGCGCATGCACTGAGAATGTGATCTATGGGTTGTGGAGTCATTTCTGTTAATTAAAAGCCTCAATATAATTTTGAGGTAAGAGTGCTTGGCCTGTGTTTCAGACAGTCCCTGGAGAACTGGGGAAGTGGAGAACACGCCATCTGGCAAAGCACCATGAAACTTAATCACCTGGGGGAATCTGTAGAAAATTGCACTGATGGAGGAGGGATAGACAGATGGACAAATCGACACACAGAATCTCTGCTCACTGTACCAGCGATCAAGGTTGAGAGCAGGTTTCCCCCTCAGTGGTCAACCCATCCACCCAGCTGCCGGCAGCATCCAGACCCCCGTGCACTCCCTCCTCCAGCCAGAAAGCACAGACGATAGCGGTTCTCACTCCTGTGTCCCCTACTTACCCAGGAGTTGGGCTCCTCTGATTTACCCCCAAAATCAACTCTCTTATTCCTCAGATTGTGTTTATGCAGGGCCAGGAAAGTGCTGCGTTAACTCAAGGCCATGCATCTTTGGAAGGAAATCAATACATAATTATGTGTTCTGTCTGTGCTGCATGGCCCAGAGCCAGGCTGATTGGGAAACAGAAAGTGGAAGCAGTGGTCAAGGCCGGCCCAGCGGACGAACCCCGGCTAGGTGGAGGGAGCTGGCGCCAAGGACCGAGCACCAGGTCTCGGTGTGGCCACCTCTTGGATCACACAGCATTTTTGACTTGAAGTCCTGGGTCAAGTGCAAACAGGCAGAGTCGGGGGTGCCGGCTCATTTGCTTGTCTGTATAGAGGATCCCCTGCTGCGTCCAGAGGAGCTGGACTCTGCAGCCTCCTCACCTGCCTGCCTGTCTCCACCCTCCCCCTCTCCAATCTACCCCGCAGGGGCCCGGCAACCCAAGTGATCTTCCTAAAGTGCAAATACAGCCATGCCATTTGTCTGCATAAAGTCATTCTTGAGACACAGCATGCTGTTAACAGCATCTTAGGTGAAGTCAGAAAGGCCCAGGTTTGAGTCCTGCCTGGGCCACCAAAAGACACTTAGTCAAGTCACAGGACTACTCTGCAAACTGGAGGAGGTTAAGAGGATCGAACTTACAGGGTTGCTTGTGAGGGGTCCATGAGACAATGTCGGCAAAACCTTAACACAGTGCCTGGCACATAGCAGGCACCATGTGAGTACTACCCATCATCATCATCATCATCATCCTTTTTGATGGCTTCCTGCCTAGAGATGGTGCCTTCAGTCTCTCCAGGCCTCCATCCACACATGCTCAGGAGCAGCACTGAAGCTTTGGGGGCCCCCAGCATCTTTCTCCCACCTGTGGCAGGCTCCAGGCTTCTTGTGAGGAGCACCTGGATGCAAGTCAAGTCGCCTCCCAGTGGAGGAGGGCTGTGCTCTTTTGGGGGCTTCCCGGTGATGATGGCACGTGCATGTGACACAGAGGCTTGGCGTGACTGGGCTTGGCTGTGGCTGGCTTGAGGCTCAGGCTGTGCCAAGGTCCAGGCTCATTCTGGGGTTCACATTCAGACCTCAGTCCTGGGCCAGGGCCAGAGCTCAGCCTGGAAATGGGGTCAGAACTCAGCCTGTGGCCAGAATCCGGGCTCACGCTGGGGCCACAGTTGAGAATCCGCCCGAGGACAAGGAACAGAGTTTCTTGATGTGAAGTTTAAAGATCTCCGTGAACATAACCTACGGCCAAAACCTTGTGGGCATCCAGCGCCAACTGTGCCGTGGCTGAAATGCATCATCTCCCTTCGTGGTTTTAATGCATCTTCCAGCCCACGTGCAACACGAATGCAGACGTTTTTAAGAAGAAGAGGACCGACATTAGTAATCTGTGTTCTGCACACCGGGTGTCTGCCAAAACCATGCTGCCACTTGATGCCAAAAAGACACCCCCAACAGCCATATCTCTGTCCCACATGACTCCAGACAGCCAGAAGAAAAGCAAAAATAAACTTCCCATGAATATTTCCTAAGATCCAGGTGCCCCAGGGTATGGAACCCTCTGTCTCCAACACCCCTCTCCTGGCAAGAAGGGGAGCGAGTGCCCACTGGGACAGATAGAGTGTGTGGCTCCCATGGCCATGGCGGATATGCCGGGAGGCATGTACCAGGAGCTGGGGGAGAGAGTCACCGTGGGTCAGAGGGCAGAGGAGATGAGCCTGGGGACCCTTGTGTCAGAAGGGGCCTGAAAGGGAGGTAGCCAGAAGGGACTCAGGAGTGGGGGCCAGGGCTTGTGCCTAAGTGGGGGCCAGTGCGCTGTGCTCTTGATCAGGGACAGGAGCCAAGACAGAAGGAACAGTGGACAGAACCCAGAGGGAAGCTGGTGCCCTCTTCCTCAGGTCAAGGACTGCAGGGGTGCTGCCTCGGTCCTCCCCACGGTGTGGCTCCAGATGCCACCTCCTCCCTCCACGTCCCACATCCCCTTTCTCTGTGGGGACAGGGGACCTGCCCTCGGGCAGCCTTCTTCTCTGCTTCTCTCCCAAGCCTTGACTTTGCTGGCACTCTGTAGACTCCAGTCTCTATTTCACCCCCCAATTCTTTTACTGAGATGGTTCCAGAAGGCAAATTCTTCTGCAGCATTAAAAAATAATTTATAGAAATAATATTCTTTTAATAAAAGCCACATAGAATTATACAATTTTTATAGTGCATGACTGAACAAGAAAGGTTCGAGCGCTTGTAGAAAAATGAAGCTCTCCCATTCCGGCATGCTCTGAACGATCCCACCTCCTCGGGCTACCATAATATATTGACTTAGAAAGTTTCACTCGCAGTGTCATTGGGCCGAGCCAGACACTCATTCTGCTCCAGAGAGCTCCTCCGAAGACAGCCCCTTTCAGCCTGGCTCGTCAATATGAGGGCAGGAAAAACAAACTCACTTCTGCTGCTTCTATACACACACACACACACACGTGTATATATATAATTAAACAGTTAGTGGCTAAATTGCATTGTAATTGATTGCAAAATTGCTTTTTTAATGAGGTTTAGACACTAGGAAATAGCTTTTTTTCTCCAATATGCCCAAAGTGAACTTGGTCATTTTGACAACAAATTGCCTCCCTGGCCTTATAGGCACATATAATTTGGAGATTAGCAGAGAGGAGGGTGCTGAGCTGCCTCAGAAAGAGATGACTGAAGCCAGCAGTCCCCCGGCCCCAACTCCCAGCAGGGTGGCGACTTTCTCAGAGTACCTTCATCCCCCTTCCGGTTCCACCCAAAGGTGTCTGCACTGTCAAAGCTGGAGGAGTCCTCAGATTATACTGTCTGCACCCCTCATTTTCCAGTTCAGGATGCTGAAGTGTCTCCTACATCTGAGTTCACCTTACTATGTGCCTCTCAGCTGGAGGGAAACATGAGATCCCCCTACCCCACACGCATGGCAGAGTGACCCACTCACCTGGCAAGACCCAGTCGAAACTTCAAGCTTCCCAGAATCTAATAAGGGAAGTCTTCATACTTAGTTGCTGAAGACGTGGATGCTGTTTGTGCCCTCCCAGATCCCCTTTAAAGCCAGCACTGTGGATACTGGCTACTAGTGGCTCACCGTGCCCCATTCTCCAGAGCAGTCTGTTTTTGTAAATAAAGTTTTATTGGAACACAGCCATGCCCATTCATTGACATATTGTCTGAGACTGAGTTTGCAGTACAACGGCAGGGTTGAGTCACTGCAACAGAAACCATATGGCCCACAAAGCATGACATATGTGCTATCTGGCCCTTCACAGGAAGTTTGCCCTAGAGAATTGCCCTCTGCCAAACAGAAGCCCGACCTTAAAAGTTATGCTGCCCACAGCCAATGCATGGCTAACGCAGGGATCTAAGGAGCCCACCCACTTGTATCCAGGCAGGACCGGCTCTGTGGTATAGCTCAGGCTCCAGAGCTCCCCATGGGGTCAAACTGAGGCGAGAACCAGCTGAGACCCCCATCTGCCTGGCTCCTGCCCCGCCTGCTCAGGTCTCCCTTGTTCCCCTCCTTCTCTGAGCACTTCGCAATAAATCACGTGCACCATAGCTGCTATCTCGGGCTTTGTTTCTAAGGATCCTAACTTTTCTTAAATAAGTCACTAAAATTTTTTTCCCAACAAACTCTGGAGTGGAAACCTAAGTGTTGAAGCAGATGGAACAGAGTAGCGGGGAGTCCAGCACAGGCAGTGTCCCTTCCTCTTGGGAAGCCCCTGAAGCCCCCCCTTGGCATTCCAAGGGCCTGAAAAGTCCCACTGGTAAGTCACTACCTGGGCGGGGCTCTCCCTCCTCTGCCAGGAGCCTCCCAGACGCCGCGGTCTGGAGATCACTCCCACGACCTGCTGCCAGGCACTCAATGCCACCTGCTTGCTCCCGTGGTGGCTTGTGCCTGGCCTTCTCTCTCTGCCACACTGTGAGCTTTTCTGAGATTCATGAACCTTTTTCTTACCCAGAATGCCCATCGTGCCCTCATTCATTCATTCATTCACTGTAACATTTCTGCTGGCACTCCACAGTATGTTTGGCAGTGGGACTCCAGAGATGAGTAAGACAGGATTCCTGCCCCCACAAGCTAACGGAGAGGAAACAGAAGACAGAAATAGGCCCGTTGACAGACAAGCAGTCAGGTAATCCAAAGAGCCTTTGCAGAAGAAGGAACACTTGCACTGGGCTTTAAAGGGTGGGTAAGAGTTGGCGGGGAGTGAAGCCAAAGGAACGCAGTGCTCTCTGCTCATATTGAGTATTCAGTCAATGTTCCTGGGGTGAATCCATGTTGAGGTGACCATGTCGGTGACAGGCCACAGCCAGATGGACCATTACTCAAGTCTGGGGCCGAGTCTGCAGTCCTTGCCCATCTCTCTGGGTGACTTTGGGTAAGTCCAGCTGATTGATTTAGAGGCCAGTTCCTCTGTGGGACATTGGGGTTGTGAATGTGAACTAAAATAGACACATCTCTGCCCTCCTGAAGCTCACAGTCTCAAGCTGGCCACGGGCAGATGCACCTACACAAGTGCACGTTTCGGCTTTGTGCTGTCCGGTGAAGGAGACAGAGACTCTACTCACATGGTCACACTAAATGTGTAAGATTCCAGCTGGGACCGGGCTAGGGTGGTGTTAAGAGAGCTTAAAAGAGAGGGAGCCAGGGCCTAACCAAGGGGATCAGATACACATTCCCAAAGGATAGGTAGACGAAAACCCAGCAAAGAGGCAAAAAACGTGTGCTCCAGGAGAAGGAGCAGCCTGTGCAAAGCCCTGCAGGGAGGGGTGGGGGCAACAGTCGCGACAATCACATGTGACTGAAGGGATTTTCACGACGTGGAGCTCAGAAAGGGAGAAGAGGGAGGCGAAAGATAAGGGCAGAGCGGAAGCCGGAGCCCTTGGCCCAGGAGAGAAGCTCTGTGTGGTCAGGAACGGCTTTCAGATGGGTGTAGCACGAGCAGGTTGCACCTAGAAACAGCATCGCTCTGGCTTCTGTGAAGACAAGAGATGTGAGGAGAAATTGACAGGACTTGGATGTGATTGAATATGGCAGGAGAGGAGGAAGGGGTCGAGGATGTGTCTGCCTCGGGCCTCTGGAAGACCGTGGGCGTCACTGGCTGAGACAGAGTCAGTGGTGCCTCTCTCGGCCTCGGTCTCCCACTCTGTACACCGAGGTGTGGGCATGATGCCCCCCAGGGCCCCTCCAGCACTAGTGTCCTAACAAGAGATCGATCAGAGGGCCAAGTGTTTCAGCGTTAGAGGTCATTTCATCCTCACAGCAATCCCAGAAGCTAGATCTGCAATTATCCCCGCTTTAGAGAACACGGACTCAGAAAAATGAAGGAATTTGTCCAGGGTCACCCAGCTAGTCAGTGGCAGACGCTGGATTCAAACCTGGGCCGTCTGAATCCAGAGTGCATGTTCTCACCCCCCTCCCCCACTATCCTGGGGTCCATTCCATACCCCAGGAGGCCCCACTGTTCACCTTCTTTGTCCCTGGGTTGCTGTGTGACCCCTGCCTCTCCAGCTGCCCTTGCATATCCTTCAAGGACCCTCCTCACAACATTTGACCGAGTTAAGTTTGTCTCTGCCACATGTTCCTGTCTCAATGACCTTAGGGAATCAGCTCTACAGAGATTAAAACACAGACTCATCAAGAAGTCTGGAAGCAGTTGCCAACCCCGACACAATGGTGTAGAGCACTAGCGTATTCCTCGTATTAGCATGTGTGTCACTTAGAGTAACTCCAGCTGCTACTGAATACACCCACAAAATGTCAGATCTTAATGCAATTAAAGATTACCTCTCACTCAGAGTGGGTGCTCCTGGTTGGCAGACAAATTTCTTTGACATAAAAATTCAGAGATCCAGGTTTCTTTCCATTTTCTATCCCCACCATCCTCTAGGGCAGGGCTTGGCAGACTTTTTCTGTAAAAGGCCAGATAGTAGATATTTTAGGCTTTGCGGGCCAGACCGCATGTGTCACAAGTACTCAGCGCTGCCCTTGAAGTGCCGAAGCAGCCATAGATTGCACATTAAATGAACGGGCATGGCTGGGTTCCAATAAAACTTTATTTATGAAAACAAGTGGCAAATGGACATAGCTGCGTTACAATAAAACTTCATTTTAAACAATTTAATTTATTTACACTTTAAATTTATTTAAACTTCATTTTTGGTTTCTTTAAAGCAAGTAGCAGACCAGATTTGGCTGAGCAATCACTTTCCAGCAACAAAGCTACACCGCAAAAGAGCAGCATGGATCTTTGGTGATCGGCTGCCCAGCCATCGTCTCTGGGAACTTAGGTCCAACTACACCTACTGAGCTTCCCCTGCGTGTAGCAGCTTCTGTGCTCCACCTGTCATCCCGGGGAACATACGACACTGCTCCAGCCCCAGAGGGATCAGAGTCTAGTTTAAACTGAAAAAGATAAAGAGCTTACTCTTAAGATAAGACTTCAACTCCCTTTCTGAGGTTTCTGGTTTTCAAACAGGTGCCAACACTGCCAGGCTGAAAGCCACGGTCCTATCAGGGAGGTGACAGAAGAGGCAGGGACCTGGTGGAGATGTCCCAAGGCAGGGCCCATTCTGTTACATTCACCACTGAATCCTGGAGCCCCGTACAGGGCCTGGCACACAGAGGGGCCCCAATATTTGTTGAATGAGTGAACCTGAGACTCACCTGCAGAGCTAGAACCTTGTGGGGTTAGTGTGGGGCACTTCTCACACTTGAGTGGTTGAAAATCTAAACTAGGAAATCTGTCTTAGATCTGCACAATGTCACACTGTCAAAGGAGGGTCATGTTCATCCAAACAAAAGAGTAAAAACTTAGATGCATCATGGACACATTTGGTCTACAAGAGGAATTCTAGTCCCGTCTGGAGCCAGAAGACCTAACTCGGAGGATCTGTGACGATACTAACCACAGCGCTGTAATGCTATATAATTCTCAACAGCTTTTAAGGTGCATCTGTAGCCATGAGTTCATGTGAAACCTCATACATGACATGAGGTAGACAGGCAAGCTCCATTCTCCCCATTTTACAGAAGAGGATACTGAGGATCTCAGAGATGAACTGGGTCCCTCAAGGTCATTCAACTAGAAGATCCTGGAACCAGACCTGGAAGTCAAGGCTGATTTTGAAGCCAACACTTCCTATCTCCTCCTGGCCTGTAGCTCTGGCTGGAGAAAATAGTAGCTACTAAGTATGGATTTCTGCAATTTAACTCATATTTTAAATTTTTATACCAACTTGCATCTTCCCTGAAGAGAATCGGTCTGAGGCATGTGTGTATTTCCAGTGAAAGTAGTTCTAATTCTGCAAAGTTTACGAAATGAAGCCCCCTAGAGCACGTCTCAAGAATGAAATTGGATTTACACAAAATCAAGAGACAGGGGCTGGGAGACACTCTTTTATGTTGTGACCCCTGGCAAGTCACCTCCTCACTCGGGAGTTTACTCTCTCAGCTGTTACACGAGGAGGTGGGATCAGATGCTCTCTGGAGTCTTTCTCTACTCAAAGAAAAATGCTAGAATCAATTATCTCCAGGCATTAGGCCAATATTTTTACATTCTCTCAATAACCCACTCTGTAGACTTAAAGGGAAGGCAAGGGTACTTGGGGTTCAAGCAAAGGACGCTAGGGGAGAGCTCTCTCCAAGCCACACAGCTGGTCTCTGGATCCGAGCGCCCGGTCACAGACAGCTGGAGGACTGAGGAAGGTGGGTAGGTGCCACTGAGTCCTTGCAGGTACCCGTCAGCGGGAACATCGTGTGAACTGCTCGGACCCACGAACACAAGCACTGCTATTCCCAACCCAGCACGTTGCAAGAACTCTGACCCCTGGACAGCATCTCTCTCTCTCTCCATCTTCAGAAAGTGCTAATTATTGTGATTATGAGCCACTGATGCAATAATAACTAGCATGAAACTGAGTGGCCCCGGCAGCACCTTGAGCCTCCGCCACGGTGCAGGGAGGGAAGCTGGGTGGTCAGCTCTGCACCGACACAGAGTGCCACATCCTGGCTCGCCCTGAGTCTGCCCCGGCAGCCGACGCCCTGAGCTGGTCCTCTGCCGAGCCACCTGGCCGAGAGGGGCGGAAGGAAGGCAGGCCGGAAGCTGGGCTGGTGGGAATTTCCAAACGAGAGCCCATGCGCTGGGAAGGAAGCATTTGACGGCACTTCTCAGGGGTTCGTTCTGAATAGCAATGCGTGACATGCCGAAGTCAAGATTTTTATTTCTTATTTTTCAAAAGCTGAGTTGATGGGAGCAAGCTCACAATACAAACAGTGGTGATTGCAATCACTTGCCGTTCCCATAGCAACAGACAAGATTAAAAGGGCAAACAATAGAGCTGGGACTCTCTTCAGATTAAACTCTCCCGGTTTTAATTGCCAGGCAGCATGCTGACACGTGGAGTCCCCCGCTCACAGTTAAACAGAATCAAAACCTCTCCCCAGTTCCTGACTGGGGGCCGTCCAGGCTGACCACCCTGGCCCTCACTCCTCCTGTCTGGGGCATGAAGCACAACTAAAGGCATCGGGTCACTCCTTGAACACCTCCAGCAACGGGGAGCTCATTCTAACTGGCTGGACATGGTGGGGTCCAATAAAAGGGCCATCTTAGCAGTCAGGGGATAAAGCCTTGGGCTGAGGCTGCTGAAATAGGAATGAAAAGATGAAGGTCAATAAGAGCATGAATTTTAATCAAAGTCAACATTTATGGAGGCTTGGTTCTCAGTGTCCTACCCTTGACCTCAGAGGAACGGCACCAATAACTTACGTTTAGCAGAGAATTCCCATGTGTCACATACACAGTGCCTGTCACTCTTTATGTGTGACCTCACCTAACCCCCGAAACAGCCCGCAGCAAGATTATTATTCCTAGTTTGCAGACGAGGGGACTGCAGCGTGAGGAGAGTAAAGCCAAGGTCACGTGACTAGAAGTAGCAGAACCAAGACAGAAACTCAGACCCCTTTCACCCCAGAGCCCACACCTTTGCCACCGTTTTGTCCCTGGACGAAGTAATCGGCTGGATTTAGAGACAGTTGCCTGTCAGGGGCAGGCAGTGGTGAGAAACGAGGTCTCAGGGACAGCTGGGCTGGAAGACACCTGGGCCTGGTGGCACTGTCAAGCTGTTCTCTCCAAGCCCCATGTGCCTCCCCAGAAATGAACCCCACTCCCGGGGCACAGGCTCAGCCTGTCTCTCGGCTGCGGCTGCGGTGTCAGGGGGTGGCATTGTTACTGTTGCATTCTTGAGGTTTTACTTGTTTCCAGGGCTCCTGCTTCCGGGGCTCCAGCTTCTTTCTCCCCCGAGCCACGTGTTCTCTCCTCACACAGCTGCCCGGCGTTTGATCAGCCTGTTTCAAAGCAATCTCTGCAGGCCCAGGGAGAAGCAGATCTTTGGAAAAACAACACTGAGATAAAACAATAATGAATTCACAAAGAAAATGACAATTAAGCCACTCAGAGCATCTGGTCTTCAGCCACAGATAAACAAGGTCTGTTCCCAGACTCATTCAGTCATTATTTAGTTCTCAACTATATACTGTGCACCTACTATGTGCACCTACTGTGTGCTGGGAGAGGACTGGAGATTCCAGTGGGATGAAATCCGGATCATCCAGAGGGAGACTGGCATGAGGGGCGTGGGCAGGCACGGCCAACCACAGAGCAAGGGGAAAAGTGGCAAATGCTGCAGGAGCAGAGGGGCCACCCCTGCTGATGGTGAGAGAAGGGGGAGGCTGCTCTCCCCTTGGGCCACCTGGAAGGCTTGCAGGAGAGCCCTTCCCAGTCCGTCCCTCCCTCCTCCAGGCAATATTGACCAAGTCCCACAGATGCTCTGCCAGGGCTGGGCTATGAGGATGAACAAAACCCGGTCCCGGCAGCGTGGAACTGACAGTGTGCCGGGGAAGACAGTAAGCATTTAAACACACCAACAAGCACCTGAAGGACAAAAAGTGGGCTCCAGGGGAAAGTAAAACAAAAAACTGATTGTGCCTTGGGTGTTAAGGGCCACTTCCTAAAGGGAGTAACACTTGGCCTGAGACGGGGATGCTAAGGAGGCACTGCATGGAGGGGAGGAGGCTTATCGTGAGGTCTTGCTGGAAACCCACGGCCAAGGACAAGGATAATGGGGCAGCCTGTTTACAAAGATGCAGAAAAGGTTAAGGGAAACCAAGAAGGGACAGTGCAGTCCCCTGGGGCTAGTAACAGCGAGGAGCCCTAACAACCACACACCTGAAGAGGAGAGAGTATCTGGAGAGAACTGTACGGAGAGAGGGCTGCACACCCAAGGTGACCAGCAGGGAGGGACTTGACCTTGCTCTTTTCCCACCATACGATCTCCTGCCAAGACTTCCCTCTGGCCAAATCCAGACAGAAGACATAAAGCAGGGGACTCTCTGGAGCAGGCTCAGGCAATCAAGCCGTCAGGGCACAGAGAGAGGTAGACTAGATGGGAGGGGCACGTGGAAGCCTCCAGTACTGGGGGGAGGGGTATAACATAGGGCATGTCCATTAGGTGCAACTCTCTGCTTCTCCCCAAAACCCCACTAAAATAACCAGACAGAGAGGGAAGAAGGAGAAGGAAGCAGCTCAGAGTACGACAGATGTGAAACAAGTGGAGTGGTTATAACTGGCCTGGGAAATGGCAGAGAGCTGAAGCCTAGTGGCTGCAGAGGGAAGACCAATGACAAGCAAGAGTTGACCCCACAGTATCCCAGGAAGTCTCAAGAATGAGAGACATGGGTAATTTTGAGTGAAGGGGTTCAGACCAAGGCTGAGAGCAGGCATGGGCAGCAGGCCCATGGAGGAATGCTGAGGCTCCCAGGTCTCCTCCTTCTGCCCCAGCTGCCAGGAGCCTTGCTCTCCCACCCTGCAGGGTAACAGCAGCACATTAGGGAAATGGACCCTCCTGACTCAGGGCTTGAGGCACAGCAGAGGGTCAGCGTGTGAAAGTCTGCATCCTAAATGCCAAGTCCTCCGGCTCCATTCCCCTGCTTGTTTGCCAGCCAAACACGTATCTCCAAACAGGACTCTGGAATATTCCTCCCTGGATAAATTCAAAGGCCCAAGAGGAAAGCTCTACAAGATGCTGAAATTGACAGCTCCCAAAACAGCTAGGTCCCTTGTCTTTCATTCTATAACAAAGCCCACCACCAGTCAATAAGCCTAGCCCGTCTGCAGAGATTCCAATCAATCTTGGAGTATCTCGCTCTTACATAGGCACGGGTCAGTAAGAATCCCCAGACATTTGAGAGAAATTTTTGATATGAGAGAGACCAAAACAGACATAGATAATGCCAAAAAGGCACTCTGATGAAATAGAGCCAATACAGAGAACAAAAGGAAAACTTCAGAAACTTTATAATTAATAACCTCAGGGAGATAAAAGAAGATATAGTTCCCATGAAACAAGAAAAGGATCTCCTAAAGTGGAAACAATCAGAAAATAAGAGCTCTTAGGAATTAAAAATATAGTACCAGTAATATGAAATTCTGTAGAAAATTTTGAAAATAAAGTTGAATAAATATCCCAGAAAGTAGTACAACAAGAAAAAAGACGGTTGATTGGAAATAAAAAATAAAAAATTCTAAATAAAATTTAGAATACCAATCCAGGAGATCCAATATTTAACGACTAGGAGTTTCAGATAGAGGGAACAACAATAATATATATATATGAAAAATGATAAAATAAATTATAGAAGAAATTTTATCCAAACCAAATGACAAGTGTTTCCAGATTGAATAGGCTTACTGAGGGCCCATAGCAGGGAAACTAAAAGATCCACCAAAGCGCATTACCATGAAATTTTAGACTGTCAAGAGTAGAGCAAAGATCATAAAAACTACTAAGAGAGGAAAGATAAGTCACATACAAAGGATCAAGAGTAAAAATGACCTCTATATATGTTATGGGTTGAACTGTGTTCCCCAAAAACTTATATGTAGAATTTCTTGCCCCAGTACCTCAGAATGTGACCTTATTTGGAAATAAGGTCTTTGCAGATGTAACTAGTTGAGGTTATACTGGTGTAGGGTGGGTCCCTAATCCAATATGACTAATGTCCTTATATTATAAAAAGAAGAAATTTGGACACAGACATGCACACAAGGAGAGCGCTATGTGAAGATAAAGGAAGAAATCAGGGTGATGCCAATAAATTTCAGCAGCCCTAGGAAGCTAATATACTATATCAACAATAGAAATTTGAAGTTAATGAATATTGACTTCGAAATTTGAAAGTGATCTCTAACCTAGAATCTTATAACCAGCCAAATATCAATCAAATGTGCAGGTAAAATAAAGATATTTTCAGACATGTATGACCTCAAAAATAAGACTATCTCCCATGTACCTTTTCTCAGAAGATTACCAGAGGATATGCTACACCAAACAAAGGAGTAAATAAAGAAAGAGGAAGACATGGGCCCTAGAAGACAAGGAACATGACACATGAGAGGCAGAGCTGTCTCAGAATGGCAACTGTGCAGTAAACCTGGGGAGCAACTAGTCTGGACTAAAAAAGTAGGATATAAAAGGAATGTTGCCAGAAGGAAAAACTAAAACACAGACATTACCTAATTAACGACCATGTGGGAAATAGTATTGAAAGCGATCTCACAGTATCAAAGGAGTATGTGGAAAGAGTTTCTCATAGATATCTAGAAAGTTCAGCAAATCCACTCTTGGACAATTATTTAGTGAGCAACTTCTGGGGGCCAGGCACCATTCTAAGCACTGGCAACACAGCAGTGAACAAAGCAGACAAAAATCCCTACCTTCACGGAGTTTCCATTCTAGTGGAGGAAATCAGACAATAATGGACAGAAGTGAAATCTACAGCATGTCCAATGGTGACGGTGCTACAGCGAAAAACAAAGTGGGCAGGAGAAGGACAGGGTGGGGAATGAGGTTCAGTTTCAGGCAGAGCAGTCAGGGAAGGCACCACTGGGAGAGGCCTGAAAGAGGGGAATGAGAAAACCACGTGGATATCTGGGGAAGCAGAGGCAAAGCAAACGCAAAGGTTCTGCGAAGGGAGCACACCCAGCCAGTCAAGGAACGCCAGCGAGGCTTGTGTGGCTTGTCTTGAACCCGACAAGGAGATTCACGCTGCAACAGAAGGGAGGAGCCATGTGATCTAATTTATCTTTTCATAGAATCGCTCCAGCTGCTGTGTGGAAATAGACTTTCAGGGAACAGGGGGAAGGAGAGAGACCGATGATGAGGCACATTGTGAAAATCTGGGTGGGCACCCTTGATGGATGGACTAAGGCAGTAGCAGTGAGACGGAGTGACAGACCATGGGTATATTTTGCAGGTAGAGGTGACAGAATGTGCTGAGATTGGATGTGGAGTGTGAGAGCAAGAGGCACATCAGAGGAAGTCCAAAACTCCCTGTCTTGGCGATGGGCAGGTTGGAGTGGCCAGGACCTGGGCTGGGGAGGAATGCAGGGGACTTCTGGGAGGGTAATAAGGAGGTGTGCCCTAGGCATACTGAGGTTGAGGGCTATTGGACCCCCAAGTGGAGAGGTTGAGGTGATGGCTATAGAGGTCTGGAGTGCAAGGTAGCAGCGTGGGCTGCATGCAGGCACGTGGGAGTCATCCGTGTGTTCTTGGTACTCAAAGCCATGGGGACAGGATGAGGTTGGACAAAATGCAAGCTAAGCAAAAGCCCAAACAAGGACATGAAAGGAAGCATCATCACATTGTATCTCTGGCTCGGCAGTGAACAACACTTATGGAGTCATAAAAACAGAAACACAAAATATTGATTTAACCAAAATTGTGATGTAACAGCGCTAGCAAAATGGAAAAGTAAAGACCAAGCTGGGAAGTAGGATCTCAGAGAGCCGACACCTGCTTCGTAATGGGAAAGAAACAGATCACATCGCAAACCCGTAACTCCAGGGTGAGTAGTAAAAGATATGACTCCTGGTTCGGAGCAGGCTGGAAACGGCCCTAAAAGAAAGCACCACGGTGGTCTGTTCAGACTCTGGGTTGGCCAGAGCCACAGGAGGAAAGGCGTGAGAGCCCGAACATGATAAACGGTCCATTTCTGGAAATGTGATTGTGTGTGCGCAGCAATCACTCAACAACCGCAGCTTTCAGCATTACTATGTAGGTAAATCTGCATCCAGATGCTGTGTTTGTTCAGTGGCCTGATGTCACTGTTGGACACATAGTTATATCATTAAGTTGGAATTAATGTTTGAATATGTGTTTAAAGGGATACTTTGTTTTAAACATAGCTTTCTTCCATTGCATGCTGATTGCCGGGAAGTCCCTTCCTGAAGGAAGTACAATTTGTTTCCTGTAATTCTGTGCTTTTTCAAGGCTAGGAACAGTTCTCTACAAGGTAAAAACAAACAAACTTCGGAACTGCCTGAAACACAATGCTATTATGACTTGGCCCCTTACTGAGATGAAAGGGTTGCTGTGTGGTTTCAGGTTCTATTATTTTAAATCCTTCGTTAGATGGGTTGTTTTTTGTACAAGACACAGACCTGTGACCCATTGAGCTTCACAGCGACAATGAACAGGAGATAACTGAGTTTCTTCCGCTCTGTTTTCCAGCTTCTTATATTTCTTTAAATTGTTCGTGCTTTACTTAGTAATTTTACTTTTTCTTTCCTCAAAACCAGGATGGGTGTTTCTGCCCGAGTGGATTTTAAGGCAGCTGCTGCAGGGGAAAAGAAAAAACCCCACTGGAGAAGGAAGCTCTGTGAAGTAAGATTGAAGCTGAAATTGAAAATGGAGAGCTAATCTTTGTGTACCTTTTGAACGGATGTATTTTTAAATTGGCAATTTGAAAAAGAATAAAATTGGTCGGATAATACGGTGCAATGGGGGAAAGCAAGTTGGGCAGTATTATTATAATTCTAATTAGATGTATTCCCCTGTTTGAGATTTACTTACAGAACAATCTTGGTCTTAGTGGGAAGAAATTCTTATTGATGAATTTGATTACGACTATGGAACTTTACTCACCTTCGGTGGGCTGCAAAAGCAAGCCCCCAAAAATGTGAAGTTAGGGATGCAGGCTTGGAGTGCTCTTTCTTGCTACCAAGTGGAATTTTTATGCCCCGAATTGGGTGGAATTTACTGAGAAATACCAAATAGCTGTGCTGCTGTTTGTTTATTTCAAATGTCCTAGGTAGTCCAAAGATAACTGGAAATTAATTTTTCACAGCTTTGAGGGACTACCTGGAATTGAACTGTTATCAGAAAACCTCCATCACTTACCAATCACCAGGGGCCTGCACAGCCTCACCCCAGGAGAATGGGCTCCTCTATTTGGGATTTAAGTGGCTTTGCCGAGCTGGTTCTTGGCAGAGAGGGTAGCAATCTATGGACTGCCAAGAAAGTGTCCGTCTTGAATAATTTGAAAGTCAAGAACGTCATATATTAGGGGATAAAACAATGCAATATGGAAGGACAAGAACGAAGTTACAGACACAGGGAGGATGGGAGAAAGAGGCAGAGATGTCAAGTAAACTGAAGCAGCCCATGAAGGAAGTGAAGCCAGATAAGAAATTAACTGGAGGGCGAAGCTCCGGCCAAACCTTTGGCCTTGGTTTGCCCCTGGATGTTGCTGCCCTCTAAAAGCTGTGGCTGAGATAGGAACCAATCTGTCCTGAGCTCAGTGACGTTTCTCTCCATCTGAGATGTGTTCTGTGCACCTGAAGCCTTTCCCCTGAGATCATACCTTTATACACACTACTGTACTGCGTTAGTTTTCTATGGCTGCCATAACAAATGCCCACAAACTTAGTGGCTTACAACAACAAAAATTTATTATCTTACAATTCTTGAATTCGCAAGTCCAAAATGGGTCTCACTGGGCTAAAACAAAGGTGTTGGCAGGGCTGTGTTCCCTTCCAGAAGCTCTAGAGGGGAATCCACTTCCTTGCTTTCTCCAGCCTCTAGAGCCCATCCACGTTCCTTGTTTTGTAGCTCCTTTCTCCATCTTCAAAGCCAGCGACACTGGGCCATGTCCTTCCCATGCCACCATCTCTCTGGCTCTCCCTGCCCTCCTCCACTCCTAAGGACCCTTGTGATTATGCAGGGCCCACCCAACATGTATTTCTATTTTAAGGTCAGCTGATTTGAAGCTTAAAACCTGCAACCTTAATTCTCCTTTGCCATGTAATGCCACCTATTCTCAGGTTCTGGGAATTAGGACATGGACATCCTTGTGGGGCGGTGGGGGGGGCGGTTATTCATGCTCACCATGGAGAATTTCACTGTTCCTCTATAATGGGGTCTGGAGTTCCCAAACAAGTGGCTGGCCCAGATGGCGAGATGGGGCAGAGGATTTCTGGCAGCAGGTCCTAGAGATGCTGTCAGCCCAGATGACATTACCCATCTAGCTCCTAATCTAGGAGTCCAGCAAAGGGACTCACTGTGAAAAAAGAAAAACAAGATGGGAAATAGCGCCTGAAAATGCAAACGCATAAAGAGAAGAAATGCATAAACCACCCCCAAAGCCTGTTTCCTTCCTTTCAACATCTTGTCTCCCCATAATCAGGTGCAAAACATCAGACATTTATACTCTTACTTCATCTCTCCAAGCCTCAGTTTCCACATCCATAAGATGGAGGAATAATATCTGGTGTTACCAGGGTAACTGGTGATCCCCCCAGTAAAAAGGAAAACCGAATTGGTTGAAGGGTTTGATAGGTTTTGCACCACGTGCTATTTTTTATTATAGGTATTGACTTGATTGCCCTTCCTGATGAGAACCTCAGTTTCCCACCTGAAAACTGGAGGTAATAATCTTCACTTCACAGGGTTCTTGTGGGGGGCGGGAGCTGGCACGTGCTTCCGGGAGGTCCCTTCTTTCTAATGAGTCACCCCCTTGACCATCAGTCTTTGCCGAGTTATCAATTCTCCTCCTCTCTCCATACACTTCTTCTGCCCTTTCCTCTGCCCACAGCAAGCATGGACTTCCTGCTCCCCCTGGAACTTCCCCGGGCCAGTTCTGCCCTCTCTGTTGGTGAGCTGCTCTAAACCCCCCGGCCTCCACCTCCCACCCCTCCTCCCTCCCTCTCTGGGGTTTGCTTTCTGCCTTCTGAACTTACCACCGGTCTGGAGCTGAGCTACAGACCACTCACAGGCCAACAGTGGCCTGTGGTTCTCGTCTCCCCGACTTTTCCACAACTGACGTGGCACGAGGCCACCTTCCCCTCCAGGTAAGATCACGCGGCGTTGTCAGCCTGAGCAAGCGCCCACTGGATTCCGAGCTCCAGTGAGATCAGGAAACGGTGTCTCCTTTGCCTCCGTGTACTCAGAACCTGGAACATAAAAGGCTCCTAACCCCGCCTACTGTGAATAAAGGAGCAAATGAGTCCATCCGTCGATCATCACTCCCCGTAGCCTGGCTGCTAAACTTCCACTCCGGTTCCCTGGAGGTGAGTGGGATGCTGACAAGAGACCACTATGGTCTGGTGAGCAGAGCCAGCTGGTCACCTGGCAGGCAGCTCTGTGGCCCGATCCGCCCTACAGCCATTCTGCGAATGGCCCACACGGGTGAGGATGTGATCACTTGTAAAGGAAGGGCCAAGAACACTAGGACCTGCTCCTGCTCTGCCACGGACCCTTCAGAAAGGCCCGCCCCCCACGGAAGGAACCTACGGGTGCGGCGCCCACTTGGTTCTGCCAGAGTTGTCCTTACGAGGAGGGCTGGAGTGTAAATTCACCAGGGGGCTCCCAGCCAGGTCACAGCCCCAACAAGTGATCGGAGAGCAGGTGTTAGACAGAAAGGTCAAGGTGAACATCCTAAGGCCCCACACGGGAGGAGCAGCGGAGTTCAGACTTCATCCAACACGTTCCCTCCTAACAGTCAAGAAGGAAAAGGCCTCATGATCTCAGGTCGACGAGGGAGTCAAATAGTTTTCACTGGTTTCAGCGAGCGGAGAAGCAGATTCCGGTCTTATAAATTGGGGTGAGATGAGATTCCGGCCTCTGACTTAATCCCTCCACCAACAAGAGCTGTGCCTCTGGCTTTGTCCTGAATTACCTAAGAGCAAGCACCCCTTTTACAGACAGGCTTCGGGTTCCCCAGCGCCGTCACAGTGTAATCTCACGTGAGGACAGCATATTCTCCCCTAACCTGACTTGGACCCGACGAAACTGTCGTCCTAGCTTTACGATGCTTTGAAGTATCTGACCCCTGGGGAGGCCCTTGCATTCCATGTGTACCCGCGGTCCTTGTGGGTGTGTCTCCAGCCCAGGTAGTTTCATTCTGCTACTGGAATCTATTCCCTGGTAGGGGGGCCGTCTCCCGGTGTATCCTAGCACATCCTCAAATAGAAGAGCTGGACTGTCGGTATTCATCGGGGCGTGCCAACTACCGTCAACGAACCACGCCAAAGATCTCAAAAGGTTGTACTGACTGAAAGCAGTACGGGCTTTTCTCTGCTCCCGGTTACAGTCTAATAAGCAGCCCTTCCGGTGTCCGGGCCTCCCGCGTGCTACGGTTCCACCATCAGCACACAGAGGGCCGTCGGGGCCAAGCCCGAAGCGGCCTGCATCACCTCCACGCTCGGGCCCATGGGCCCACCTCACCACAAGGGGAGCTGGGGAACACAGGCCAGCTGTGTCCAGGGACAAAAGGAGATGGCTTTGGTGACCACCCATCTATCTAGTCCGTCACAAGTTTCCTTCCACTGTAGTTCCAGGATTTCAAGCTGCTTTGAACTCTCCCCAGGAATAACTGAGTTCGTTTGCTCGTGCTTCATAACCGGGGCTCTCGCAAAGGGGAAAAAGCATGTGGGTGGCACACCCAAGAGCTCCCCACCTCTAAATCCCCCGCTAATCCTCTGTTCCCACTCCGGCAACTTTCCTGGGAAGCCGCTTCTACACGCTGCCAGAAACGGGCTCCCATTGAGGGCAGCTGTTCTTAAATTAACCAAAACAAGGCTCAGAGGGTAAGAAACATTTGGAGAGACAGCTGATGGCTTCATTGAATCAGAGGAAGCCTCTTTGCTGCTGCCACCCTGCCGCCAAGCCTTTGCTCCCGACGGGCCAAAGGACGTCTTTCATGTGCCTCCCTCAGATCTGAACTTGGGGCCGTTTGCAAGTCCCAGAGATGGGGGCCTCTGATGCCGGCCCCAGAACTGACGGGGCAGCCCTGAGGGGCCGGCCAGAGAGGCAGATCCCAGAAAAAGAAAAGGCATTTCTAAGAGACAGATGCAAAGTTGTCAGCAGGATGAATACTAAGTTTTGATATCAGTGTCACTCATCTTGCTTAGAATTCTCCAACGGGGTCCTGAAAGGTAGCTGTGAAAGAACTGAAGACTCAGTGTTGGCCCTTTGCAATATTTATTACAAAAAAAGGACGTCCGTGAAAGGTCACCCTGTTCACATTGACATAGAATACGCGGCAGGCTCCCGAGGCTACAGATCCCTCACTCCCACAGTGGCGGAGGCTGCCAGGGCCACACGAGGGCTGTGAAAATCCATTCTCTTCTAGAGCCAGGGAGTGGGGCCCTGCCAGAATACAGAGGGCACCTGAACAGAGGCTCCCAGAAGGCAAATACAAGGCCAGGACTGCTGGGGTGCAGCCAAGGGATGCACAGAGGCCACCCTAGTGTGGCATCACACATGATAATTTTAACGATAGAAGCAGCCAGAGTGTGCTGTCATGGTCAGCCTTGCAAGGTACTTTGTGTGCTTTGACTGATTTAATCCTCCAGCAACCCACTGAGGCAGCAGCAATTATGATCTCTTTTATACAAACAAGGAAGCTATGGCTCAGAGAGGTTAAGTAACTGGAACAAAGTCACACAGCTCGTAAATAGTCAAGCCTGCCTGACTCCAAAGCCCTTTCTCTCAGCCTTCATTCCATTTTGACCTCTGATGCAGCCCTTGACATAACAGGGTGATCTCTGAGGGGACTCCTGGGTGGCCCCTATCACCAACAGCCATGGTCAGCCTTACTTTGACAACCAAACTGATGGCAGCAATGGCCTCGATGTCCCTATGTAAGAGGACCACTAAGGAACAGTCACCTGTATTTTTTTAAAATCATTACTCTGTCACCACTCAGGGGGCGAATGCCTAAGAGATGGCACAATTCCAGGTCAGGCTGTGAGGGGCTGTGACAGCAGGGGCTGGGGGTCGGCTCTGGGATCAGAGACTGAGTTCTGGTTCAAAGCCCAGCTCTGGACAACTTCCTTAACCTCTCCAGCCCTTGAATTCTTCACCCATAAAGTGGGGGGATAGAGGGATGAAAAGTCTACCTCAAAGATTGCTGCGTAGACTAAGTTAGCCCTGCAAGTGTACCAGCTGGGGTCTAGTGGGACTCCAAAGAGCAGGAATCCGGTGGCACCCTCAGCTTGGGTAAAGTGAGGAAAGTTCTTAAAGTGGGCTCTCCCAGAGCCAGAGCAGATATAGAGAAAGCGGAAGGAATAGTACGTATCGTACCCCAGGACTGGTAACGAGGGGGGCATTACCACTCCTAGAAATGAGGGGAGGCTGTGGTTAGCAGAACCCCAAGTACAGTGTGGTCAGCAGAGCCATGTCCCCCCGACATCCTCATCTTCAGCACCTGTGACTGTGTCACCTTGCATGGCAGAAGGGACTTTGCAGATGTGACTAAGTTAAAGATCTTAAAATGGGGAGATGATCCTGGATTATCTGGGTGGGCTCAGCGTCATCACAAATGTCCTTATAAGGAGGAGGCAGGAGAGTCAGAGAGGGTGATGTGACAACAGGAGCAGAGGTTGCAGGGATGGGGCCCCGAGCCCAGGAATGCAGGCGGCCTCTAGGAGCTGGAAGAGGCGAGGAATGAACTCTCCCCTCCAGCCTCCAGGAGGAGCACAGTCCTGCCCATGCCTTGATTTGGGGACCACAAGACCCATTTCAGACTCTGAACTCCAGAACTGTAAGATAATACGTGTTAGTTTGGAGCCACCAAATTGGTAATGATTTCTTACAGCAGCTGTAAGAAACCAGTACAGGGAGAATTGGGCACAGAAGGCTGCCCCGACAGGGGGTGTGAGCTTCAATCAGGCAGGCCAGGAGACCCCCCAGAAAGAAAGCAGATGCGACAAAAACCCTGACATCACCCTCCTCTGTGGAAAGAACTGGAAGCCAGAGGGAGCCATTGGTGTACTGTGCATTCAGGTCAGCTTCCCGAGTGGAGCGCAGGGGGAGGGGGGAGAGCAAAGAGGAGACAGCCAGCACCCAGGGTGACCTGACCACACTCTAGACTGGCTAAGATATTATACAAGACGAGGGGCCACATGGGCGTCCCGAGCTGGCCCCATGAAGGAGGACCCCGATGCTGCCCTCCAGCTGGGAGATGAGACCCACGCCTACCCTCCAAACAGAATCCCAGGAGACAGACCTGGGCATGGGGGATGGAAATCCTTCCAGAGCTTCCTGGGAAGGGGTTCCTCAAGAGCCTAATAGCCATCTGGGTGCCAGCCTGTCGAGTGACCAACCCCGCGGCTGCACCTCTCATCCTGCCTGAACCACCAGACCCCAACCCTGGTCGTCCCTCATGCCACACCCTTCAGAGGTGACATTCCGCTGGCAGGAGAGAAAAGCCCAGGGTCCCGGGATCAACTGGGCTCTGGCCAACTAATTCTGCCCGGTGTCATATCTGGGCATCCTCACACCCTGCTGCCCTTGAAAACTAAAATTCACAGATGAACTTGGCTCAAACACACAGCCTCAGCACTCGCCAATATGGCCTCTGTGCAGATTGGGAGAAGACACTTTCCTGCCACCTACTGGGAACTTGTAATAATTACACACATCTCAGATAGATGACAATGGGGGCAGGTGCTGTAATTGTGCAACGCACAACATGCACAACTGTAAGTGGCAGCCATTCTCAAACTTCATCCGCCAAGTCAGGGGATCTCCACCGTATCAGCGTCTCCCTCAGGGTCCCCTCTCTTCTTCCAAGACAGTGCTTCTGTCTTGCCTGGATTACTGCAGTGACCTCCCCCTTTCAATGCAACCTCACACCTGCCACAAAGGGATCTTTCTAGAACACTAAATAGATCCTGCCGCTTTGCTGTGGAAGCCCTTCAGAGAGCCCTCACTGGCCTTCCAGTTCCCCCGGATGTGGCTCTATCGGATCTTTGCAGCCTTTTCTCCCCTGACTTCCTGTCACACGCAGGCTCAAGCAGGCCTCCACCCAGACTCTCTGAGCCCTACCCTGTCCCGCCTACTCTGACCCCAGACTCTGCCCTGGCCCAGGCAGGAGAAATCCCAGGTCAGATGTCAACAGCCCCCTCACAAGCGAGGGCTGTGGCAAGCTGGGACAGTGTGAGATTCCACGCTCGTGGGTCTAGCGAAAATTCTCAGGCGTTCCTGCCCCAGCTGTGTCCTTAGCATGTCCCTTCTCCAGCCTGGGCCTTGCTAGATGACGGGGACAATGAGCCCTGTCTGCAGAGACTGAGCATCCCTCCCCGGCCACAGCTCAAGCTCCCACAGGTGGAAGAAGGAGTTTCCTGACAACAAGGAAGGGGCCGGTTCCCAGATGTGTTTGCTCCGGGCTGGGCAGGAGTGACAGCAGGGACCAGGGCTGCAGGACGCTGAGGACCACAGTAACTGCTCCTGCTCGGAGACACCCTTGGGTGCCTCTACTCCAATGACAGAGAGAGGCTCGTGGTGACAGCATAAGTAATACTGTAACTGGGGGTCACTCCAACTCCAACAGTCTTTCAGGGACTCATGGGGGACAAAAGAGGCATGGGGGAGGGGCAGACAGGGACTGATGAGGGCCCCAAGCCTGGGCATTCTGGGTGGTGCAGGTGCTGGCCCTGGGAGGGTCACTCCCCAGTGGGGGAGGGGTCCAGCGGCACCACCTTGTGGGCAGCTTCCCAGAGCAGGGCACCCTAGGGTGTTCGGGGCCTGTGTTTTATGAAACGCCTGTCTATATATACAGTTTGAGTCACCCCAAATTCAGCATGTCCCACCATGCCGGCTGCCCCAGTCCTGCCCCATCCCATGCAAGAAGCGCCACCCTGGCCAACAGCAATCTGCTCTCTGGGCTTCCCTCCGGGAGCCGGGCTCTCCTCCTCTGCTCGATCCCACACTTGGGGCTGAAGGGGGCTGGAGGGGCAGAGGACAACACAGTGCCCCTAAGCATAGAAACACAGGCAAGGGCTGTCACGGTTTGCATCGTGTCCTCCACCCAAAAGATACACTGAAGTCCTCACTCCCGGTACCTCCGACTGTCACCTTATTCAGAAATAGGGTCTCCACAGAGGTAATCAAGTTAAAATGAAGTCACTGGGGTGGCTGCTAATCGAGTATGACTGGCGTCCTTATGAGAAGGGGACATTTGGTCACAGACACAGACACGGAAGGAAGACAATGTGAAGGCAGAGACAGGGCCACCTACTAGCCCCGGCACCCGGGAGCCAGGAGAGAGGCCGGAACAGACCCTTCCTCAGTGTCTTCGGAGGAAGCATGGCCCTGCCGACACCCTGATGTCAGACGTCCAGCCTCCAAAACTGTGAGACGAGAAAGTTCTGTGGTTCTAAGCCGCCCAGGGCGTGGTCTGTTACGGGAGCCCCAGGAAACCAAGACGAGGCTCATGCAGGTCTGGTCCTGGGGCGCCCTGCTCAGAGGGCACTAGGACCCCCGGCCAGGCATGGGTACCTGGAGAAGGAGCACACAGAAAATGTCCAGGCAGGCACTCCATGCACAGGGGACCCGGAGGCACCAGGCCCGGGGCAGGACCCCCTCTTGCCTTGGGCTCAGGGTGGTGGAGGGCCAGGCAGTATTTCAGTAGAGAAAGGTACATTGGCAAAAGTGGGGGCCTCACACCCACCCCCCAGGATGTTTCTCACCTACTATTTCCTGGGGCTTCCCACCCTTCTGGGGTAGGCCTGACAGTCAGGAAAACAGACCCACCTCTCTGCAGCCTCCCGGGGACAACCCAGTCTGCGTGGGACTGAGGGAGTTGCCGGGTCACAGGATGCTCAGTGCAAAACCAGGACCGGCCTAAGCAAACTGGCGCTGGCGGTCACCCTGCATGGGGCCCTGCTCTGCCCCGGGCCTGCCTGGGCTTGGGGCTGCCTGCAGGGGATTCGCAGAGACTTCAAGGTTGTGGCTCCTCACCCGGCAGATGCCTCCACCCACTGCCAATGGCACAGGACCACGTCTCTGTCCCCCCCTTGCCTGGCAGCCCCCTAAGGGCCCTCCCCATGTGCCTGGGTCACTCAGAGGGGCTGGGAGCTGCCACAACCCCCTTCACTTTCCCCGGAGGTATCGATGTTTCCACTGCTTCCAGACTCTGCTCCCTGCCCTGGTTCAGGTCACCCTCGTTGTCCTCACCTCAGCAGTCCCCTTAGTGGTCTCCTTCCCCTCCTGGCCCCGTCTCCCACTCCCACAACCGCCAGGTCAGCTTCTCTGAATATAGGTCTGGCCACACCACTCTCCAGCTGACAGCCTGGCCTCCCATTGCTCCCAGAAAGGCTACCAGAATCCTGTGATGCCACCTTCTGCCTCACTTCTTCCTTTGCAGCCAGGAGCCTTCTTTCCATGAGCATCCTGCCTTCAGCTTCAGTCACTTCAGCTCAAGGCCACTTCCCTAGAGAGCCATCCCTGTCCCCATGCTGGGGCAGGCTCACTGCACACTCTCCCAGTGTCCTGGGCCTTCGCAGAGCCCTCATCACCCCTGGAATGATGGCGACTGTGGCCCTTTTTGGTTTGTTGCCTGTCTCCCCAGCCCCCACCAAGACTACGACCAATGCCCCCCAGCCAAAGCCCCCTGGGATCACACCTCCAGTTGAACACATGGGCTTATTGCCCCTTGCAGTAGTGGTGACCATGGGGCATCTCAGCAAGAAGGTGCTAGAAAGAACCTACTATAAGATTTGGGCTGATGTGACGTGGCCTGGGAGGGAGTCGGAAGAAGCAGGGCTTTGCCCTGAGAGGGATGCTGTTGAGAAGCAGGGGCAATTTTGATTGTGCATCTCAATAAATCTCATCTAGGTGGGGGAAGACCAGACCAAGGCTGAAACTGCCATTGGTAAAGCAGTCTATGAGCTGGGACAGGGTTGCTGGTGTTTGAGGGCTTGGACGATGTCCATGTTTTGCCTGTATTAGAACACAATTGCACAGCGGTCTTGTTTTTGTCTTTATCCATTGTAGTCGTAGGGTGGTCCTGTCTGAAGTTGATGTTCTGCGAAATTGCCATCTGCCCTACCATCAGAGAACCTCAGAAACCCGGTGTATCCATTTCCTGGCGCTGCCATAACAGAGCACCACGGACCGGGCGACTTACACGACAGCAGTTATTGTCTCTCAGTCCTGGGGGCCCGAAGTCAGAGATCGCGGTATCAGCAGGGCTGCTTCTGAGGGCTGTGGGAGAGAATCTGTTCCGTGCTTCCCTCCTTCCGGAGGCTTCCTGGCACTCTTTGGCGTTCCCTGGCTTGCAGACATGTCACCTGGTCTCTGCCTTCATCTTCAGGTGGCATTCTCCTGCACCTGGGTGTGTCTGTGCCCAAATGTCCCCTTTTTATGAGGACACCAGGCATATTGGAGTAGGGCCCACTCTCATAACCTCATCTTAACTTCATCATCTGCAAAGACCGTTTCCAAACAGGGTCACACTCGCAGGTGCTGGGGGCTAGAACTTCAACATTTTGGGGGAGAAACTCAATTTGTGATGGTTAATTTTATGTCAACTTGACGGGACCACAGGGTGCCCAGATATTTGGTCAAACATCATTCTGAGTGTCTCTGTGAGGCTGCTTTTGGATGACACTGACATTAAATCTACAGACTGAGTAAAGCAGACTGCCCTCCCCGATGTGGGTGGGCCTCGTCCAATCAGCTGACGGCCTGAAAGACAGGCTGGCCCTGCCTCAGTAGAAAGGAGCTCCTGCTGCCTGCCCTGGGCTGGGACATGGTCTTTTCCATCCTCGGGCCAGAACCACACCATCGGCTCTCCCGGGCTCCAGCCTGCCGACCACAGATCTTGGGACTTCTCAGCCTCCACGATCACATGGGCCAAGTCCTTGTCACACATGCATAAATCTCCTACTGGTTCCGTTTCTCTGGGGGACCCTCACTAATGCCCAATTCAGTTCACAGCAGCACTCACCACAGGAAGGACCCTGGACGTCACCCAGACGGGACCCCTTCCTTTCCAGGGGGCAGAACGAAGGCTGGGAAGAGAGGACACTCACCCACGTTAGTCAGACAGGAGGCGTGACTAAGTCCTGGCCTCCTGCCTTGGGGCACTGCCCCCACCACGCCCCGTGAGAAGTCACCCAGCAAAGCCCAGCTTAACGCAGAGTAGGGCTCTCCTAGCAAAACACTTGCCCTGTCTCTTGGGTTCACCTACGTCCCTCCAAAAGTGGTACAAAGCTGTTTTAAATAAATGGCATTTTTTGTCTAAGGAACACATATCTCTGTCTGAATAAGGGAAGTCAGTGAAGAGTTGGATTTGCTCTACAGAAATTGAATGGACAGCCAAGTGTGTCCAATGGCTGTGGCAGCAGGTCACCACACCTCAGGATCCAGGACCCACCCCAGGTATCTACCTCTGTCTCTACCTGGCTGCCTCCCTCCCCCTCCTCCCCTCTCTCTCTCTGTCTCTCGGCTACTCCTCTCTACACATCTCCTTCTTTCCTCTCCCATTTGTCGCTGGCTTTCCCCATCTCTCAGGCCACATGTCAGCTTAGCCTGCTGACACGCTGCCCCTGGGGGGACAGGGAGCTCTGCCTCTGCTTCCCGGTCCTCTCCCGACCCCACGGGGAGGAAGCAGCAGGCCTTTGAGGGCCCTGGCCCATCTGGTGCTGAGAGGCCAAGCCAGGTGCGGTCTCTTCTGTCCGTCCTTCCTTCCTAAGGCAGGCTGGGGGGCAGGGGCGCTCTCAGCCTATCAACAAGGAAGCAAACCTGAGGCCTCGTAAGAAACGTGGGAGAAGATGAGGAATCCCAACGCCCCCAAAAAGGAGAGAAACAAAAATGGCGAGGCAGACAGAACACGCTGTGATGACATCAGAGCCACGAATTGTGAGTGGGTTGGTGGAGAAAACACTGGTCTAGAAGTCAACAAATTTCACCCCAGCTCTGGTTCTGCCAGTGACTCACTGTCGTGACCTTAGGTATGTCCTTTCTGTACTCTGGGCCTCAGTTTCCCCATCTGCACAACAAGATATTGGACCAGTTTCTGAAGGTCCTTGCATGTGTAAGAATTGAGATGTGTTTTTCAGAAAGAAATTGACTCGTTCAACCTGGATTTCTGCAGCCCCGGTACGGGCCAGGCTTCGTTCCAGCAGCTGAGGATACGGAGGCTACAGCAGGGAACAAAACAGATGAAATCCTGTGCCCTCCAGAGATCATCACACTCAGTGAGAGCTGCCAGCCCCAAGACTGCTGAGGAAAGACAAATGCCCCGCTACATCTTCAAGTGATATTTTTATTGGCGGCAGGAGGAAAGGCGAGATTCTTTGTTCATCAGATGCTCGCACTAATGAGGACACCTGAAGTAATGGGGCAAATGTAATTAGGCCAGGAACTCTGCAGACGCAAAACCACCGTAAATAAGGATGCGAGTTTACCTAACCTTCTCGTTAGCACCTCGAGAGGGGAGGGAGGGGGAGAGGCCGAGCAGGGAACAGCCCCCTCCCACATAGCGGGCACTCGGAGGTGGTCACGATGCCCCCTACTCATGGACCATGCGATCAGGGTGAAATTCTAGACGGAGTCTCCAGGGACAAAACCAGGCATCCGGATGTCGGCTGTCAGAGAAACCAAACCAGGACTGCTGCAGCGTCATCACAGACAGGTGACATGGTGAGGCTGGGGCTGCCTCCCTTTCTGTGGTGAGGAAATCAGGGCTCAGGTGACACCCAGGTGGCCCCTCACTCTCAAGCTCCCCGTCCCCTTAGAAACAATGGCCTCACAGGCAATTAAAAAGAAAGGCCACGCTCCCATCTAGTCATCTTCCTTCGCCTCTGCCACTTATTGGGCGTTAGACTTACGGGGCTAGGACCCCAAGCGTCAGATCCAACCCACATGTGTCTATTCCAGGCTCAGCCACTTACAGCTGCGTGACCCGGGCAAGCCAGGGCCCTCGCTGAGCTGAGGCTCCTCTGCACCGCCTTGAGGGGGGGGGCTCTCAAAAAGGGGTGCTGTTGTCAGTCCCCAGGGCTCAACGCCAAGCCTCCTGCAGAGCCTGTGCTGTTGAAAGTTGAACTGTTTGCTACATTAAGTGTGACTGAGGTTGCCTGGCCATTTCTCACCAACAGGGAGGTGCCTTAGCCTTGTGACCAGCAATAACTGAGCATGTGCTATACCCCTCTGCCTTGTTTCCAATCTCCAGATGCACACCAAGACCTTAGACATCACTTTGGGCTGAGCCCTTCTCACAGCAGGTGGTTCTGCAGGGGAGGGCTTCAGCTGAGAGCATGACAGGGGGCTGTGCCCTGGGGGGCAGGAAAAAGCTGGCTCTGGTGCCCATTTGTGGCATCTGGGCCTGAATTCAAATTCTGGGCCTGCCCCTGGGGAGCTGGCCACACTGGCCACACTGGCCTTTCCTCCCCGCAGCCTGGAGGAGACTTGACACCTGATCGGGCAGGGTCTTGGCAGAAGACAGGTGGCCTCCTCAAAGGGGTAGCCACGGAGGCAGAATGAAGGCGTAGGAGGAGTTGAGGAAACCAACAAGGAATGGGGAGTGCAGGGCACTGGCGGGAGTGGGAAACCATCGCCAGGCTTGGCCTGCAGGGCTTGGGGGGTGGGGCGGGCAGTGCTGCTCAGAGGCCAGTGAGAGCTATGGTCCAGGACACCCGTTGTGACCACAGGTCAAAGAGCACAGCTGCTGCCAAACCACAGCCCAGCAAGGAGGGAATCCGAGAAACAAAATCCCAAAGGTCCTCCTCCCACTACTAGGTCTCCTGCTGGTGTCTCCTGTTGGCCAAACCCAACTGAGGGCAGAGGGCGAGAGAGCCGGGATCCATCTGCATGCTGAGCCTGCAGGGCACAGAGCAGGGCAGGGGACAGACCGGGGACCGATGGAGAATAGCCAGCTGTGGCAGGCTGTATAATGCCCCTGCAACATGCCCACATCCCAATACCGATAACCTGTGGATATGTTACCTTAAACAGCAAAGGGACTTTGCAAAGGTGATTAAGTTAAGGGTGTTGAGGTGGGGGTTATCCCGGATTATCCTGGGGCCCAATGTAACCACAAGAGGCCTTACAATGGGAGGCAGGAGGGTCAGCGACACACAGAGGCGCTGTGATGATGGACGTAGAAGAACACTGAGAAATTAGAAGATGCTACGCTGCTGGCTTTGAAGATGGAGGAGGGGGCCACAAGCCAAGGCCTGCAGGCGCTTCTGGGAGCTGGAAAAGGCAAGAAAACGGATTCTCCCCTAGAGCGTCCAGAAAGAACCCAGCCCTGCCAGCCGCTTGAGGATTCCCGACCTCCGGAACTGTAAGAGAATAAATACCTTTGTGTTGTTGCAAGCCATTAAGTGTGTGGTGATTTCCTACAGCGGCCACAGGAAGCTAATATACCTGCACAGTACCCAGGGGGCTCCCTCAGGCCTCCAGCCCCCTTACTACCCTCCCAAATGGCTCGCTGGTCTCAGGGTCCCTGTCAACCCCATTTAGGACAGAAGTCACACTGGTGGCTCATACCTGGAGCAAACGCCTTGGCTAACCGGGGCTGATTCTCGGAGGGAGGTGCCAGGCCAGAGTGGCCTGGGAAGCCCACACAAGCACCTCTCATGTTGGCCCCTCTCACTGCTCCCAAACAAAGGTGACTGGCGTGCCCCAGGCTGCTCCCTAATATGAGTGTCATATTTCTCTCCTTTCCTTTTTTCATTATTTGTTTTTTGACACATCATATCCACGTATGGACTACCTGGTGAAAGAGGCAGCATGGTGTCCTACAAAAACCCCAGCCCAGAAGTCTGAAACCTGATGCTAATCCTGGATCCACCCCAGCTTTGAAATGAGATTTAGCAAGTTACTGCCCCTCTCTGAGCCTCAGTTTCCCTGTCTGTACTAGTGACAGTTGTCTCTGAGGCCCTAGTCTGCTGGCAGTCTGATTCCATGGTTCTAAGCGCCTCCTTCCCTGTCGCCAGCTTGCCTGACCTAGCAACCCAGTAAGGGTCAGGGCGTGGTCAGGGCTGGGGAGAACCGGCAAGTCTGGAGCCCAGAGCTTGTTCTTTGGGAGGACAGGCAGAGCCCATCTCCTGGCCCCGAACCACACTCGGCTTGTTCTCTGCTGCCCCCTGCTGGCCACTTGAAACCAAAGCCCTCCTGCTAGATTCCTGGGAAAGGAGCCCTCCAGACAAGACCCCTGCAACCTGCATGCCCCCGCCCAGTCCTGGCCAGCCTGGCCTTCCCTTGAGGCTAGTTTTCAGGGCACAGAAGGAAGCCCATGCAGCGACCAGAGCCCTGGATGGGGAGGCTGCCTGCGTCTCTCCCCACGTCTGCTTCCCACCCCCTCTGCCCTGGTAAGATGGGTACGAGATGCCACAGTTTCTGAAAAGTGGCTCTCTTGGCCCCCTCTGCCTTTGTGGGATAGTAACACTGGGACAAGGGGTCCCCATGCACTCTCTCTCCAGGGTATTTCCCACCATTGTCTATGACTGTCCCGGTCCTTACTCCTTTTTTCTTGGGCTTGCAACCGTCCTGGGGCATCAGAAGGGGAGATGTCCACACAGGATGAGTCGGACAGGACCAAGCAGGGCCCTGGGATGCATTTGGGCACCAGTCCTCCTGAGGGGTCTGCACACTGCATACTCACTGCAATGAGATGGGATCCTTGCTGTCCCCAAAAGAAAGGGTGGCCAGTGGGACTGCTGCATACAGAAAATGGGCAGGACAAGGGAGGCCAGGCAGTCTGCAGGTCATAGTCCCTGGCCCTCAAATAATGGCCCTTGCCGGGCTCTGTATCTGCTCTGAGACAGTGCTGCATCTCTGGTCGCCCAGACACCATGGAGGCCTCTCTCCCCAAGCAGTGCTGCCAGGAGAAGCAGGTGAAGGTCCCTCATCTCTCTGCCCCCAGCCTCCGTCCCTGTTCTATCTTCTCCAGCTCCCAGGACTCCCTCCAGACTCGGGAAGGACACTCCTGCCTTGCTGCCTCTGCAGGTCATAATGTGTCCTTCCTCCGACCTCCTCTGAAACCCCTTCCCCACCTGGGTCCTCCACACTGTACCTGGATGGCCCACTGGACACTGAGCCTGAATCCACCACAAGTGAATCCCCCTTTTCTCCAAGGCAGGGGAGGGCTTAAACTTCAAACTTTCTAGCACTGAAAAAAAAAAAAAAAGAGGGAAGAAGAAAAGAAAAAAATAAAACATTGCCATGTTAAAATATACACTGCAACTCCAGATGCCAGGAATATCCTCATTCTGGTGGCCTGGGGGTCATGAAACCGGAACCACAGAAAAAGAAATGTGATGAAAGCATGGAGCAGGCCCTTCAGGAAAACACACTCACATGACCATCATCATGTAAACACTATTTATTGATTTTCAAATTTGAGACTCAACCTATGGACAAAGCACAGAAGACTTAATGTTGGTTACAGAGCAGAAGAGAGATGTTAACAACCAGGATGATGGAAAAGTCAGGTACATCAGACCTTTAGGGAGGAGGAAGGTGAGAGTTGGGAACGGAGGAGGAGACGAGGGTGAGGGGAGGGTCCCAGCTCTGCCAGCCTCATCCTACACAGAAGGGAGTCACCGGTTCCACTAAAGTCAATGGGGTTCTAGAGAGTTCTAGGTGTAGTGTATAAACTTACAAAAATAACTAAGAGATGACCGCTAAATATAGCCACCCAAAATGGGGAGAAAGAGAGGGATGGCAGGGGCGGAAACAGGGTCACAGCACCCAATCCTCATTTTTCATTGCCGTGGGGTAAAAATGACACACGGAGGAACCGTGACTGAAACGTGCTACCTGGAGATAGAGCTACCAGAGGAATAAAAAACGGGCAATTTTAAAAGCTCTGGGCTAAGGAATGGGAGGAGCAGGGGAGGAAACTGCACTTTATTCATAAGCTCTTCTGTGTTCTTTCAATTGTTTTTAACCATGGGCATGCATGATTTTGATTTCAAAGATTAATTTTAAATTTCAAAAAGTGACATCAAAATCGTGGTCAACTGAACCAGAAATGCCCGGGCTATGAGCTCCCCGCCTGGGTGCCGGTGGCAGAGGGCTCAGTGCGGTTGCGGGGGCCCCGAGGGGGACACGGGCGGTTGCGGGAGCCCAGCGGGGGGCAGGAGCGGTTGCGGGGGCCCCGCGGGGGACACGGGCGGTTGCGGGGGCTCCGAGGGGGACAGGGGCGGCTGCGGGGGCCCCGCGGGGGACAGGGGTGGTTGCGGGGGCCCCGCGGGGGGCAGGAGCGGTTGCGGGGGGCCCGAGGGGGACAGGGGCGGCTGCGGGGGCCCCGCGGGGGGCAGGGGCGGTTGCGGGGGCCCCGCGGGGGGCAGGGGCGGTTGCGGGGACTCCGAGGGGGACAGGGGCGGCTGCGGGGGCCCCGCGGGGGCCAGGGGCGGTTGCGGGGGGCCCGAGGGGGACAGGGGCGGTTGCGGGGGCTCCGCGGGCTGCTCGGCTCCGGGCTGCCCCGCGGCGCGGCGGCCCAGCATGCTCCGGCAGCGCAGCCGCTCCTCCTCCTGCTTCTCGGCCATGCGGTTCTCCAGCAGCCGCAGCTCCCTGCGCACCGCCTTCTGCATGGCGGGCTCCAGCTCCAGCACCTTCTCCAGGTCCGCCTTGGCCTCCGCCTCGTTCCACACCTCGGCGTGGGCCCGCGCGCGCACGTAGTAGGCCTTCACGATGCCTGCGGGAGGACGGGGCAGCCCCCACCGGGCTGGGACCCACCCGCCTACAAGACCCTTAATCCTGCCCGTGATCCTTAACCTCCCTGTACCTCTCGTGCCTCAGTTTACTCGACAGTAAAATGGTGACGATTATGATGCCAGCAGTTCTTCCTCCCATCCCTTCCCGCGGACCTCTACCCTTCCCAGCCCTGGAACTAAGTTGATATTCCTAACTTTGTATTCTTTACCTCACAGACGCCCCCGAAATTGTGTAGCCTTCAGGCCCTCTGCCTGCACCTACCCCATACTTGGCGCCTGGAGCACGCTAAGTGCTGACATTGCTACTGTCACCGACATTCGAATACCATCTTCACAGACACTGCCGTGTATGTGCACCCTGGATACTAGTCTTGACTCATTATTTTTCCCTATCAATTGCCCTGTTTTTAAAAACCTGTTTACTGCTCCACAAAATCACAAGTTCGGCGAGCTACTTGTCTATTCGTCCAAATGCATTAAAAGAAAAGACCCCCTACAGTAAGCACTGCCCACCCATCAGGCTTGGCGAAACCTGCTGGGTGCAGACCAGGTTTGCTGCCTTGACAGAGTCGGCAGAGAATTCCCGGAAGGTTTTTGCAGGTGACCCTGTGGCCCGGGCCGGATGCCCCCTCGCCCCGCCCTGCCCCGCCCCGCCCCGCGGCGCACCTGGGTGGTGGCGCAGGATGTCGCTGGTGTGCTCCAGCACCTCGTAGTACTCCTCCTTCTTCAGCAGGCACTGGCAGTAGTTGAGGATCAGGGTGTTGATCATCTTTTCCAGCTTCAGCCACTGCACCTCCCAGGGCTTCTCCTGCCGGATCACGAGGTCTGCAGTGAGCTCAGGCGCCACCCAGGCCACGGCCAACGCCAGGCTGCTCCCCCAAGGTCGGCCCCACTCCCACCTTGGTCTGCAGGTTCCTCAGGCAGACGATGGCTTCCTGGTACTTGCTAGAGGCCTCCTCGTAGCGGCCCAGCTTGAAGAGCCGGTTTCCTTCCCCATGGAGGACGGGCACCGCCTTCATCTTCTCGTCGTTGCTCAGGTTCCAGGTCTCCCTCCGGTACTCACTCGGGGCCTCAACCTGGCCAAGAGCTGCAGGTCAGTGGGGCAGGGACCCCAGGGGCCTGCACCCCCACAGGGACCAGAGAGAGTGGACCCCAGCACGTCTCCCTGAAGGCAGCTCTGCGTTTTCCACAGTAGGGTTCGGCCAAAAAATCAGGCTTGCAGATACATATAAACCAGGGAACGGAGCAACAAGGCCCAAGGCCCTGCCCTAAATCAGTGCCTCTGTGTGAATCAGAAAAAGGGACCCCTTTGTCAAGACAATTTATTTCCAATATTCAGAAAATTGTCATGAATACTCATTTTGTTAGAACAAGACACTTCATTGCCATCTGCTGGAAAATTGTCATTATAAAAATACAAATATACAAGGTCTCTAATGAGCACCTTGGAAGAGATGCCTTTGTGCAGTGCACAGACCACACAACTGTTCCAGCAGGCCTGTCAAGGCCCTTGGTTGACAGAGTTCTTATGGCCTTACCCTTGGCCAAAAGCTGAGTCCTGACCTGAACTTGACCCTGGCCCTGAGCCTCTCCCACCAACTCCCAAACATAGGCTGTCAACTGGGGTTCTGGGTGAGAGGATGTGGACTGGACACCTCCATGCAGCCTCTCCCACTACTCAAGAACCAAGTCTGAACTCACAAACCACAGGGACCAAGGATGAGGTTAGTATCCTAAACTTTTGCAAATAAAAATGGAAGTAGATAACCAGTAGAAGTAAAATGCCTCCAAAATGAAAATGTATCACATTTTTAAAAATTGGTTCCAAATGGACTTTTTCTGTAGAAAAACCAGAGGATTTTTTTTTCAAATTTCTATTCTCCTGTTGTTTACAAACCCTTTCCTCTTCTCTGAAGAGAAACAGGGCACTGTCCAGGGGCCGGTGGAGTTGGGGGTCCCAAGAGTACCCGCTGTCCCTGGTCCCTCTCAGATGCTGGGACAGCCCTCCACCCCACAGACCCCAGAGTCGCACCTGCAGCAGCTCGATCACAAAGATCAGAGGCTGCGGCTCCTTCTGCAGCTCGTCCAGATCCTCGTAGCCCAGCGTGTGGTAGGCGAACATGTTGGCCAGCCCACACGTGTGCACGTGCCACTCCGTGGGGTCCTTGCCCTCAACCATCTGCCGCAGGCTCCGGGACAGGATGGGGTACACCCCTGTGTGCTGTGGGGAGAGACAGGTGGATGGCGTCTGGGCCACAAAGACCCCTTCAATCTGAGCCCTTAACAGCAGGAATCCTGCTACCCCACTATACCCACTAATGACTGTGCTAAACGGTGTGCCCGGCTCCTTCAATCCAACAAGGAAGGCACGACTGTTAGCCTCATTTTACAGCTGAGGAAATTAGAGCCTAGAGAAGTTAAGCAACTTGCTCCAGGTCACACAGGAAGGAGATGACAGAGCCAGGATTCAATTCTGGCTCCAGAGGCCATGCTTGTAGCCTCATGCTGCCACCTCTGGTCCTTGTGGTCAACTGTAACACCTCTCTCCCCAAGGGGACTCAGAGCTCCACCAAGTCTGGGACTCTCAGGGAGGGCAGTGTGGTGCAGTGGAAGGAGCAGGGCTCTGGGGTCGGAGAGGGCCAGTTGGGTGTCCTGGCAGTGCTGCGGGTGAGCAGTGAGCCCAGGTCATGGCACTTGTCTGGAGCCCAGTTCCCTCGGTGGCACCTGTCTGCCATCAAGGCTGCTATAGGGATTGAATGAGACAGTAGAGACGCAGGCCTGGCCCATGGCAGCCTCACCCGGCACTGGGAGCTGGGCTTGCCACCCTCATGATGGAGGAGGGCTGGGAACATCAGCGTGGCCTGCTGCATGCCGGGCCTCAGTTTCCCCAACTGTGGTCTCTGAGAACCCGTCTCCTAGGACCAAGTTCTGAACTAGCCCGGTAAAGACACACTGCTGGGAAAGTGAAGGGGCAGAAGAGTCCAGCTCTGTCTCCAGGTCACCAGCATGGAGATAAAGGTCACCCCTCCCTGCCCTTACCAGCCAGGATTAGCCCAGAATGCCCTTTGCCACTTTGCGAGAGACACGACCAGATGGCAGCTGAGCCTTTTAGGATTAAGGCTGGACCAGGGGAGGGAGAGGCCCAGGATCAGCCTGCTGCAGGGAGGGGGACTCCTTGCCCTGACCTGGCAGCCCCAGCTCAGCAGCCCCCACCTCCCAGCAAGGTGAGTGTGAGCTGCGGACCCCAGGGCCAGCTGCTGTTAGGGCATACTCTCAGACAATGGCCTTATCCACCCAGACACCTGCCACCCTGGCACTACCAGGGCCACCACCAGGAAGGACAACTGCTGCCTGGGAGGGAGGAAGGAGGATGTACATCTCAGCTCTGAGCCCATCCTTGCAGCTCAGCTTGCGGGGCTGTAGGCTGGCAGGGTCAGCCATGGTCACACACAGGTCTCTGTGGAGCTGGACTCCCGCCCCTAGGACGTGCTCATGCCCGTGGGGCTGCAACTGGGGCAGGGGGAGCCCAGGATCACTGCCTCTCTCTGGGGCTTCAAGGCCAGAGCCTTCTGTCTGAGGAACTCTATCTATTCCGAAGGTTGCAAACTGGAGTGTGAGAGGCCATATCCAACTTGCAGATTGGCTTTGTTCTAGCCCTTCACAGTGTGGAGGGTTTTGTTTGCCTGTTTTTAATTTGTTGCCAGCATTTCAACACTGGGTGAGTTCACATGTTAATGCAAATTTCTGGCTTTGTCTCAAAAGCTCAGAAGCCCCAGCCACACCGGGCGCTTCCCCTCTCACATGGCAACCGTCCAGCTGAAGCTGGGCAGCAGCCGCCCCCTTGGGCTGGAGCTGGTGATCTGCAGCCTGCCAGGGCTCCTGGCCCTCCGTGGGCCTGGAGTTTGCAGCCCCTGGCTTTGCAAGACTAGGCACCAGCAAAAAATCCCACATGCAGACCGGGGTCCTCCCTGGAGGGACAGGAAGGAGTGTATCTCGGAGCAGATGCTCCCAGAGCCCCTGACTGATCCTGCCCCTCAGGTTCAGGGGAAGGGGGAAGTGGGAGGAAGCCCCCTGCCCTGCAGAGACCTAAACTCCAAGGTCATCTAGTAAGGACTGTCCAGGCAGAGGGTTCTGCGGGGAATGCCAGGCAGCGACTGGTGGGGAAAGCCAGGCCCTCCTGAGGCCTTTGCCGAATAGAGAGGATTGTCTCACTGATCGCTTAGTTTTTCCAGGTTCTTAGCTGGAGAGATGTCCCATAGAAGAGAAGGGGCTAACTAAATGTAACATGCCACGCTTGCTCACACTCCCTGGCCCTCTCCCCACTTCTAGGCCTCATGAACTCCTATTCATCCTTCAAGACCCAGCTCCATATTAGCTGCTTGAGGAAGGCCCCCCAAGACCCTAAAGCAGTTAGTTGACCCTGTTTTGTGGCCCCACAGCACTCTACCCTCTCTTATTTATGCTGTGTCACTAGTTGGCCTGCATGACAATTGCTTAGGTGACTGCTCCTCCTCCAGAATTCAAGTTCCTTGAGGACTGGGGACTTTGCCTGTTTCATTTCTAATACCAAGAACAGGCCAAATCTGGTGGCCAGTGACTGTTTTCTAGATGGATGGATGGATAGATAGATAGATAGATAGATAGACAGATAGATAGATACAGGAGAGGATGGATGGGTGTGTAGTGATGGAAGACTAGATTATGAATGAACATTGGTTGGAGGGAAGGATGGATAAACTGATGCATGGGCAGGTAGATGGATGGAAGGATAAGAGGTGGATGTGAAGATGGATAAATAACTCTAGAAGGGGTATTTGTGTGTGTGTGTGTGCTTATGTGCAATCATGCCAGCCATGGGCGGAGATGTGGGAGGGATTTTGGGAAAACCCATAGTCACTATGATACAAAAATTACCAGCCTGTGGAATGGGCAGTGCACTCATGTGACTATTGATGTGGCCAAAAGAACACAGACACCGCAAGAAACAAAGAGCCATGGCCACATTACAGGAGTCACAGCAGCTTGCGCTTTTGCAAACAACAAATCAATCAACCAATCAAGAATTTATTGACAGCTTTCTATGCACTCAGCTCTCCTGCGCTAGCAAATATGCACCCTATGCGGAGGGAGCTATTGTTGGCAACCAAGCCTTGCCTAACATATGGCCTGAATTAGAGACACAACCAGTCTAAAAAGTACAGAGGCTCCTCATTGTAAGCAAAGTCAATAAATATAATTTTAAACTAACTGAAATCACAAAGTCAGTTTTCTAAAGACTTGATAAAAATAAAACAGATTTTAAAAGTTAAAAACATCAGGATGAAGAACAACCCAGGGACTGGTACAAAAAAAAGATGCTCAAATAGCTTTTGCTAAGTGAGTGAAGAAATGAAGAGCATGTGTTGAAGGGGATCCCCTACTGGCAAACGATGGCATTGCAGCCTGGCTCTATTAGACATTGTGAGAAACATGAGCCAGACAGGACTCATGTCCCACGTGTCCCACCCAAATCCTGTCCCTTAACTTATTTGACCCGGAATAAGTTACTTTCTCTTTCTGAGGCTTAATTTTTCTCATTAGTAAAATGAGAAAGTTAATCTCAAAATTTCTTCTGGCTCAAAATAATGGCCCCCACTTTTCAATTGCCCTGTACTATGATTAATCTTCATATACATCATATTGTGTAACCTTTGAAACAACCCATTCTCTTAGGGTTTATTTATAGTTGAGAGAATAAGTGGCAGAAAGAAGAAAGGGCGTCCCCAGGTCACAAACTAATAAAAGAACAGAGTTCAAACTGTTCCCAAATTGCTCTTTCAAAAGGTTATTGGCTCCTGCTGAAATAATGAGTCTAGGTGTTCACCCTCAAAGGTGAAAGTCTAGGGTGAGCTTTGGAATGGATGGATTGGGCTGTCAACACCTGAACCCACAACTCAGTCTTCACATCACAATAAAAGAGGCAGCAGGCATAGTGGGCCTGCGGGAAGTGCACAGTACCACCCATGACAGACTGTTGCAAAAAAAAAAAGGAAGAACCTGAATCTTATCAAGCCCTCTAGACCAAACTTTTAGTATATCAAATATATGGGGAATAGAGGAACACATTGGACAATTCCATGGCAAAGCAACCATAAACTCAGAATGTGGAACTTCTACAGGACAAATCCATGCCAAGGACAAAAAGACGGAGGAGAACCCACAGATAAGAAGAGACTTGAGAAACATAGCAACAGAGTGCTATGCATGGACTTCGTCTGAATCCTGACTTGAACAGACCAACCTCATTCATTTATAAAGAATAAATGAAGAGACAACCAGAGAAATTTTAATAGTGACTGGATATTAGACTGATTTAAGGAATTATTGGGGTTTTAAAAATATTTCCTAATGATATTGTGGTTAAATATCCTTATATTTTAGAGATAGGAAGTTTGGTGTTCACAGATGAAATGATATGTTGTTTGGAATGTGCTTTAGTCTCATGGGACAAGGAAGGGAAGTGGGTGGGGCAGTGGGTGAGACAGGACTGGCCATGGGTGGGTGGGGCTGGCACTGGGTGATGGGTGTTTGGAAGTTCATTAGACTTTCTGTCCACTTACGTATATATTTGAAAGTTTCCATAAGAAATTTTTGCCTTAAAGGTCAGTGAGTTTTGCCATTTCTACCCGGGCCACAGAACAGGGAATCTAACTTATAAAGGTAATTTATAGGACTGCCATAAATAGAGGAAAAATATTTTTGCTATGTGGCGAGGAGGGCAGAAAAGTAACCAATGGCCAGAAGTCCCCAGGATCTAATCACGCTGTGTAAGAAGTGAGGAGTGTGAAGTGGGCAGGCTCCCTCATCCCTCCGCCAGCCACAGCACACATTGTCACTTTAGGGCCTCGTTCTTTCGGTTGGGCCATCATTCTATTTACAGGGGCAGCGAGGAGGATGCAGGATTTGCTGTATGGAGTTTGTTTTCCCCGAGCTTTCCAGGAACGCAGCAGCCCTGCGAAGTGGGTGGGTGAGCCCCCTAGAAGACAGACCCGGGCAATGGGCCAGCAGGGCCTACTTACGATGATGTCACACCAGAACTCGGCCACCTCGCCGACCCGCATGGACGTCAGCAGGATCTCCCAGACCTCGAGCTTGAACATGTTCCCAATGATAATGTGCATGGGGTGGCCCACCTGCTTGCTGTCGTCTATGACCGTCCGCTCATCGTCACATTTCATGGTGCGGAAATGGAAGGTCACCTGGTCACCGAGAGAGTGGGCTCTGGTCTAGACACACCTCCCAATATCCAGCAGATGCCACCACCACTGTCATGGACCCCCAGGGCTGTCCTCAGGGGTCAGCTCTCACAAACCTGATGAGATGCCTCAGGCCTCAGGGTACCCCCACCCCGCCATGCTCCCCCAGAGAGGAGGAACCCGCCCTCCCCAAGGACCCCATTCCCACTCTCCAAGCTCCATGTGTCAGGAGGTCCTTCCTTAAACAAGCCCAACTTTAGTAGCCACAGACCCCTGAGGGCCCTTTCTTCTCACCCAACATTTAAGGCTCCAGAAAATTCCGAAAAGCCCCTTCCCTCAGGCCACATTAAAATTTAATCTGCAAAGTACAAAAAATGCCCCGCGAATGGTACCCACCCAGAGCTTCCCAGGTGCCTGAGTTGACAACTCCAGGAAAGGCCTACCTGGCTGTTTGTTGGCAAAGTTGAAGGCGGTTTGCAGCGCCCTGGGGCACAGCTGGGAGGCTGCCACAGGGGTCTGTATCCCACCATGGGGGCCCACTTACTCGGGATCCGGTGATGAAGCTGGGGAGCTCCCCGGTGCCCCCGTGCAGAATGGTCTTCTTGACCCCTTCCACGTTCAGCAGCAGAGCCGCGTCCATGGCTGTGGGTGGAGGGAGACCTCGGCCTGGGCTGAGATAATCACACCTGCAGGAGGTCGCTTAGGCGGCTGAGACAGACGTGTGGGGATTTGCCCTCCCCCAGGGGAGTGGATGAAGCAGGACGGTGGGGGAGGTGCCCCAAGCTGGCCCGGGCCGCTCTTCAGGGCCATTGTGGCCACTCTGGGCAGCCTGGCCTCCTGCCCCGTCCACCTCTGCCCACGGGGATGTGAGGCCCCTGCCTGCCACCACCATTGTCATGCCTGGTGGTATTCAGCGGCTTTTGTTCCACCCCAAGAAGGAGGAAGTCAGCTGAGCTTTCTTAAAGAAGACAAGGGAGAGGGGAAAGCAGCAGAGAGGCCTGGAGGCCACCCAAGGGGAAAGGAGGGGAGGCCTGAAGCCACTTTGCCCAGCCTGGCCCCGGGGGTGCTGCCCTGTCCAGACTCCGACTCCCCTTGCACCCCAGGCCGGGCCTCTGCTGCATCTGCCGTCCAGCCACCTCCCCTCCTTCCCTGTTTCCTCCTCCCACTCCCCAAGATCGCCCTCAGGAGGCTGTGAGATCCGGCCAGGGAAGAGGGGGCAGGTTTCTGGCTTCAGAGGGAAGTAAGACAGGGGACCAAAGGGGGTATGTGTCGCCCTTCCCAGCTGCTCCCCTGCCTCCCCTGCGAGGCCTGGTTGGGGCAGTGGGGCTCCCTCCCTGCCTTTGCAAGGCCTTAGCCCTGTGCTCTGGGGACCAGGCAGAGCCTATTCGGGGCGTCAGGGACCCCTTTCTGGGCTGAGAAAAAGAAACGTGAAGACGTGGTGTTTGGCGCCACCTTGTGGCCATCTCGGGTTCCCGTGCCGGCGCTCTCCCGCCCTGAGGGCCGTGGGCTCAGAGCGGCTCCTAACCGTTCTCTTCCCATGCCGCGCTGGCTTGTGACAGAGAAGGGACACAGGACCCTGCCACAGGTAGGGACAAGAACACTGGTCTAGGAGCCACACAGAGCTGAGTTCAAAGGGCTAATCCCCCTCTTATTTACTGACTCTGTGGCCGTAGATGTCTCCGATCTTTCCTAAGTCCGTTTTCCCAAATGAAATGGGAAAATCAACCTCTCCTGCCTCCCTCTCCGGGGAAGTTGAGAGGCCTGGAGCAGTGAGTGGGAGCCCCAAATCCAGCACTCCTGAAAGTCTTGACTCCCACCCGGAGCCCTTGGCATAGAGGAGACAAAGCCTGGGTCACTGGTCGGGGCCAAGGAACCCAGACTGCCCCTCCAGGAAACCCCACCTGAGTGCCCAGTCCCTGAGGGCCCAGTCTCCACCTGTGTCTGGGGGGAGAGGGGTGAAGGCTGGAGAGATCCTTCCCCTCCTCTCTTCCACCCTTTGCCCAGCAGCACAGCGACCTAGAGGGGTCTGCATGCAGGAGCTAAAACGGATACTTAGTAAAACTTCAAAGGGAAATAAAAGCCATTGCTATGAAAGTTAGGGAGGGAGGGAGATCACACAGCAGGGGGCAAGTGGCTGCTTCTGGGATCCCAGAAATGCTCACCCTTGACCCGGGTGAGGGGTACACAGGTATTTGCTTTATAAGCACAGTAAGTCCTCACTTAATGTAATTGGTAGATTCTTGGAAACCATGATTTGAAACAAAAGGATGTACAGCAGGTCCTCAAATAAGGTTGATGAGAAAAAAATTGGTTTCCTTATACATCGTTTCACTTAAAGTCACAGTTTCCAAGAACCTGTCAACAGCATTAAGCGAAGACTTACTGTATTCATTATACTGGATGTTACGTTTTAGTCATTTTCCTACCAGTGATATAATTCACAATGAGAGAAAAAGATCTAATCACAGCTCTTCTCACACTTCTTAAAACTCTCCCACTGTGCCCATTGCTTCCCTTTGTAGAGGATCAAAGGCACACAGGATTGAAGAGATATTTAAGGGGTAACACTGAGAGATTTTGCCCATGGTTGGCTGAGGAAGGTGGGGGGCACACAGGGAAGGGGTCATTGATGCTGACGCCAGGGGGGTTGGTTCCACTGCTGAGAAGAATGAAGGTCCACTGCCTGGGCCATGCCTGGACTCCAGCCACAGCCTCCAGACTGATCCCCTGGCACCAGCTTGGCCCCTATCTTAGTGCACTTTCTGTTGCTATAGCTGAGTACCGCAGACTAGGTAATTTATGAAGAAAAGGAGTTTATTCAGGTCATAGGTCTGGAAGTGGGGAAGTCCAAGAGCATGGCGCAGACACCTGGGGAGGGCCTCCTTGCTGTGTCAGAACATGGCACAGGGCATCGCATGGTGAGAGGGCCAGACTGTGCCAGCTCAGGTCTCTCTTCCTCTCCTTTTAAAGCCACCAGTCGCATCATGGGAGCCCCACTCTGATGTCCTTATCTAATCCTAATTACCTCCCAAAGGCCCCACCTCCAACATATGAATTTGGGGATTAAGTTTCCAACACATGAAATGTGGGGGACACATTCAAACCCTAGCAGCCCCCAAATCAGTCTTCTCATGGACTTTATTAAAATGCAACTCTAAAAACTCACTCCCCTCTTAAAATTCAGCAAAGACTTCCCACTGCCTTCGCGATAAATTCTGAATTCCTTCCCTGGCCTACAGTCCTTGCTTCTTGCCATCCTCAGACCCTGACCTTGGTCCCTGATCTCAGCCCTTCCCTGTCTGTTTTGCTTAGGTTTTCTCCAATCCTAGAACTTGGCAGTGCTCCAAACTCCCAACACTGGCCCCCTAACTCGTCAGCTAAGGAAAGTCTGCCCTGACCTCCAGCTCAAGTCAGTTTCCCCCCCCCTCCATGCCCTCTGACTCCCCCCAGCACTTCCCATTCATGGCATTAATTGTTTACAATGATGTGTTCAATGTCTGCTTCTTCCTTCAGACTGACAGTTCCAGGAAGTCAAGGAAACTGGTGGAAGCTTTGCTGTTGAACAGAGAGCCCCTGCAGACCAAGGTGGGAGCTCCTCTTCCATACCCCTCCCCATCACAGGCAAGGTGCAGCTGGAACCCCTCCCCACCCCAGAAAAGTCTCTACTTAGAACAGCTGACTGGCTTTTACTCCTTGACAAGAACAGGAGCCCCTGCACCTGCCGCGCCACGAGGAGCCCACTTCCCACCCTCAAGCCATCACTTCATGCAAGGCAAACAGGAAAGACATCTCATTCAGAAGAAAATGTTTCTGCCTTCTTTTCTTGTTGCCATGGAGACTGTTCTTCATTAACCTGGCCTGCCAGTTATCATTCTGAGTGAGGGAAGAGGGTGGGAAGCTCCAGGCAGGGAGGGCGTCTTCATGCACGCATGCTTGAGTTCATTCATTCTAGATGCTTAACAAGGCTGTGTAATCTAAGGTTAAGAATTCAGGTTTTGGAGTCAGCCACCCAGGATTTAAATTCCAGGTCTGACATTCCGTACAGTCTTAGACAAAGATGTGTCACCTGTCTGGATCTCAGCTTTGTCATCTGTAACGGAAATAAAAATAGTACCTACTTCGTAGTTGCTGTGAGGATTAGGGAAGAATAAAGACAGTAAATGCACTTAGCAGAATGTCTAACACATGGTAAGGGCTTGAAATATATAAGCTATTATTTTGGATGTGTCTGATGTGCTAGGCGCTGGAGAGGTGACTGTGACAAGGCACTCCAATTTGATAAATTTTCTTTCTAAATGTTTCACCTTCACTGAGTCCTTTGCACATTTTCAACTTAGTTTTCGTAGAAACAACAACTCTTTCTTTTCCCTCCTCATCTTTCATTGGTCAATGACAAGAATTAAATTACTTAATTACAATAATAAATGCAACTATGTAAACAGGTTTGGGAACAAACATTTTCAAACTGCAACTCACACCCCATTAGTGACCATTGTGAGATAAATGTAGTGCATTGCAATCATCAGTTTTTTTTTAATGAAATGGAAAATTAAATCTCAGAAACTTGCGTAGTCAAGTTTCATGAAACTTTTGTTTCGGTTCACGTGTGTGTGTGTGCCTGTGTGTACGTGTGTTTGTGTGTGCTGGGTTTCTTACAAGAAATACTGGTCCCCTTGAACACAATGTTCCCTGTTCCAAGACCACATACACACAAAAGGACACAAACAGAAACACATTCTTTGCCTGCTTAATTCATTCTCTGGGTTTCAGCTTTAAATAACATAATTTTTGTCTGGTTCTTTGATTAATTGATTATTGGTTATTTGATGCATTAGTGTCTGTCTCTTCCCACACACTAGATTTGAGCTCCATGAGGGTAAGGGACGCATGCATTTTGTTGACCTTAGTGGCACGTTTTTATCACAATGCTTCAGCAGTCACAGGCACCCAGGTGATCTGATTTGGAAAGACATGAGCAAGGAAACATGGGGGAAGAGGAGGAGGAGGAGGGACAGGGATACCAAAGTGACCTCAGCTAGGGTGTTCTGGTTTAAGGTGCCTGCAGCACCCAGGAGGAAATGAGACCCAGGAGTAGCTGGCTGCATGTCAGGTGAGAGGTCCAGGCTGGAGGTGCAGGTGTGAGGGGCCGAGGAGGGGCAGTGTGGGTGGTTAGGAAGTTTGAATCCTTAGCCCTGATGTAGACTGAGTGAAATTTGGGCCCAACTTCATTCTCTATGCCTCAGTTTCTTCATCAAGTTGTAGGCTGCAGTGAAGGTGTCTTAGTCCATGGACTAAGGAAGGCCTTAATCCGTTTTCTGTTGCTATAACTGAATACCACAAACTGCGTCATTTATAAAGAACAGAGATTTATTTAGCTCACAGCCTGGAGGCTAGGAAGTTCAAGAGCATGGTGCTGGCATCTGGTCAGCATCTGGTGAGGCCCTTCTTGCTGCATCATAGCATGGCCGAGGGCAGCACATGGCAAGAGGGCAAGAGCATGTGGGCCTACTCAGGTCTCTTTTCCGTCTTTGAAAGAAGGAAATCATGGGGCCCCACCCTAATGACCTTATCTAGTCTTAATTACCTCCCAAAGGCCCCACCTCCAAATGCTATCAACATTCTAGAGGCTGGGAAGGGTAGGGGGAGGCGGAATAGGGAGAGATTTGTTAAAGGATACAAAATTAGAGCTAGACAAGAGGAACAGGTTCTAGTGTTCTATAGGATGATTATAGCTAATGATATATGATATAGTTCCAAGTAGCTAGAATGAGGATATTCAATGTTCCCAACACAAAGAAATGATAAATGTTTGAGATTATGAATATGCTAATTACTCTTATCTGATCACTCTGCATGGTATCACATCACTATGCACCCATAAATATGCACAAGTATTATGTGGCAATTAAAAAAAAATTTAAGAAAAATCATTAAATCATACTTACAAAAGAATATATGCATAATATGTGTATACACATAGATATAAATAACATATATAAAATTATATACATATATGGTTTAAAGAATAATAAACACCCATGTAGCCATCACCCAAGTTAAGAAAAGGAACATTACTTTTGAAGCCCTTTGAGTCCCTTCCTGATCACATCCGCTTCCCTGCCACCCCTTCCAAAAATAACAACCTATTTTACTTTTGTGTGTACAATTCCCTTGCTTTCCATAACAGCTTTGTCCTCAAATGTGTGCACACTCCTAAACCATATTGTTTAGTTTTTTGCTTTTGAACTTATATAGTGTCCAATTTTGTTTGTCTGTAATTTGCTTTTTATTATCCCACATTATATTTCTGTGATTCATCTAAATCATTCCCTCTGGTTATAGTTCACTAATTTTTCCTGCTGTATAATATTCCATAATTTGAATAAACAATTTATACATATTAAAACAAACAAACAAACAAATGCCATCAACATACGAATTTGAGGATTATGTTTCCAACATGTCAAATCTGAGACACATTTGAACCATAGCAGATGGTCAAGTGAGTTAATAAATAGCAAGTGCGTGGACCACCAGAAACTGGTGCGTAGTAAGTGCCACATACTCGTTAATCATTATCACCACGGGAGGCGGGGAATCACGGAGGCTGAAGGAGGCGTGAGACCACCATAGATGAAGGGGGCTGAGGACAGAGCCTCTGGGAGCCCGTCGCCTCAGGCCTGGGGAGGGGACAAGGAGAATGGGAGAGTGGGCAGTGCTGCTCTGAGGTCTCCTAAAAGAGGAATCTGAGTTCCCCTAAAGGAGGAAAGGAAGGGCTTCATAGATGGCTGACTTTTGAGCTTGTTTGGGTGCCAAGGGGGACAGAGGGACGTTTCATTCCGCTGGAGGGAACGGGTGGGGCGAGACGGGGTGGGGGTCGGTGTGGGCGGGAGGAGGGCAGGCATACTCTGGCCTATGCCCTCTCTGGGATGTGTTTTCTTGGGGGCAGAGTGTGGATGGCGAGTTTGGGGAACACAGAGCGGGCAGTGCCTTGTGTCAGGAAGGGAGGGTCTTGAGGGAAATTTGAAACAAAACCTCCTTGGGCACCCAGGGCTCTGCAGCCGCGCGGTCTCTCCCGGGCAGGGACAGCTGGCGCCTTCGGACAAAAGGGCTGAGCAAGCACGGAAAGCCAGACCTCGTGACAGGAGGGGAGGGGTCCCCAGGAGACCAGGGCTGCTGCCCGCTGAGCGGCCTGGAGCCGAGGCCCCCGGCCCCTGGGTCTTCTCCGTGCCCGGGCCCCCCGCCTGCGTCCCGATGGGTCAGACCAGCCTGAACACAGGTGGAGGGAGCGGGCTCCCGCGCGGGCTGCGCTGCGGGTCCCGGCCGCGGCGCGGGTGGGACTTGCGGGTACAAAGGCAGAGCCGGAGAGGCGGGGTGCGGTGCGAGGGTCCCGGGCGATGAATGGGGACGGCCCGGCCAATCCGAGAGCAGGATTCGCAGCCGCGAGAGAAGGGAGCCAATCGGATCCCCGGAGCGGCGTCGGGCGCGGGGTCGGAGCCAATCCGCTGTGAGGACGAGGCCGGGGCACAGCCGCGCGGAGTTTCAAATCGGCCGGGTCCCCCGAGCAGCAGCTGTGCTCGGCGCCGGGGCGGCTCCGGGGCGTCGGGTGAGTGCGGGCGGGACGTGGCGGGGCTTCTCTTCAGAGCGGAGGGGGTCTGGTTAGGATCGGCATGGGGGGCGTCTGGGAATGCAAGCGCCGGATCGGAAATCGGGGCGTCGGGTCCGGCGGCGAGGGGCGGGCGGGCGCGTTTGCTCGGGACGAGCTTGCGACGTTGCCGGGGACAGTGCCCTGGGGGGCTGAGCCCTGCGAGGGTTGGTCCTCACTCTGCCTCCCTCCCCGCCTGCGGCAGAGAGCGGACACCCGAAGGGCAGGACTGCAGGCATGCTGCTCTTTGCGACCCCTCTTGCAGGAACATGCTCCTTCCCCCACTCACCCGTCCCTCACCCCGTCCCTCTTCCCCTGTGCCCAGGGTCTCGGGAACCTGGGGAGGGGGGATGCCTTTCTGACCTGCCTTTTGACCTCCTCCCCAGGGTCTAGTGGGCAGAGAAGACTCTCGGCCAGGCGGATGGCTTCTCGGTGGCAGGGCATGAGCGCCTCTGTGCGCCGGAGATCTCTCCGGAACCGGGAGCAGCTGGAGGACAGCAAGGTGCTGCAGCCTGTGGTCGGTCATCACGAGACCTCTACCCTGGGCTCCCTGTGCAGACAGTTCCAACGGAGGCTGCCCCTGAGAGCCGTCAACCTCAACCTCAGGGCAGGCCCCTCCTGGAAGCGCCTGGAAACCCCAGAGCAGGGGCAGCAGGGCCTCCAGGCTGCAGCTCGATCAGCCAAGAGCGCCCTGGGTGCGGTGTCCCAGGTAACAATGACAATGCTAACCATCTATTTATGGACGATTTCCTTGGTGCTGGACACAGTTCCTACCCTCAAGGACCCCCACCTCCCACCCCAAGAATGAGACTCCTTGCAGACAGGGACTTTGGTTAGTTCATTGCTGTTTTCCTAGCATCCCAAATAGTTCCCAGCACACAGTAGGCACCGAACAAATAGTTGAATGAGTCATGCAAGTGTGTCGTGGAGGAAAGGGATGTTCATGATACAAGGTGACACCTGTATTGTGATAGGAAATTGCAAGCAAGTGGCTAATAGTGAGAGTCCACAGAACAGGCCTAGCTGGCAGAGGCTTCCCAGAGGAGGTGACTGCATGAAATCAGCCTGGGAAGGGGAGGCACAGGGGTGTGTGAGGCAGGGGGAATAGTGTGACTCCAGGCCCAGAGCTGAGGGAAAGCAAGGTGCTGCAGAGAGCTGGCAGAGTTTAGTCTGGGCATGGCCAGAGGACAGAGTGAGCTGGAGCAGGGAGAAAGGACATGCGGGTGCTGGAGGTGCTTGGACACTCCAGGAGTGACTGGGAGTGGGAAGGATTCCAAGCAGAGTGGGAAATCTGGCCAGATTAGCATCTCAGAACATGTTCTTCAGCTACCTAATGGAACAGGGGTTGGAAGCAGATATGCTCCTGAGGGAGCCTCGGGGCCTGGACTTGCAGGGGTGTAAACTTCAAGGGCTGCTCAGAAGGTAGGTGAGAGTGGATGTGGTGTCAGATGAGATGTGCCAGTAGGAAGATGTCATTCTGTTGGATGTGAGGTGCCCATGGGCCCTCCAAGGGATTTGTCTCCAAACCTGGAGCTGGGGATGTAGAGGTGTCACCTAGAAAGGACGGAAGCCATGAGAGGAGAGTGAAAATACCTCCAAGGAGAGAATTAGGAGGAAGGGGAGTCTCCTCAGTGTCTCATTGGGAATTCTGAGGGCAAGGAAAGAGGGTAGCTCTTCCTGGACAGAGAGATCTTTGAGCCAAACGTTAGTCCTTATTTGCAAGCACCTTTTGTTTGTTTTCACCACCCTCAGGGTTCAGAGAAATGAGAAGAGACATCTTGTCCAAGGTCACATAACTTGTCAGATTTAACGTGGGCCTTGCTCCACCCCCTGGACTCTGGTTTGCCAAGGCAAAACAGTCCAGCCAATGAGGAAGAGGTTTCATAACCATCACCCAGCTGGTGTGAAAGGCTCAAGAGTTAGGGCTTGGTCCTATGGACAACAAGGAGCCATAGGAGGGTTTTGAGCAGTTGAGTGTCATGAACAGAATTGTCCTTTGGAAGGGTCTCTAAGGACCAATGTGGAGGATGGATAGAGTGAGTGAGACCAGAGGCAGGAAGATAAATACTGTGCTGATACCCAGAGGGGTGGCCTGCTCTCCTCTGGGCCTTCTCCTTGGGTATCTGGGTCAATCTGTGCCCAGAAAGAGGGTTTGGTCTTAGATAAATGGAGGCTCTATGAGCCAGGGTGGTCCTCCTGCCACTGACCACTGCAGTCATATCCAGGGGGGCTCTGAACTGGGTCTCTGCCATGGACCCATTCCACATGGAGTCATTTACATGCCTCGCCCTTGATTCTAAGAGCAGCCTGTATGTGTGGAACAGCTGCTGGGCCTAGGGGTGGGAGGTGTGGCCTGGAGACTGGGGTATCACACCCATGGCTTTGTCTGTGCTAACCTTTCCATGTACCTGTCACAGAGAATCCAGGAGTCCTGCCAGAGTGGCACCAAGTGGCTGGTGGAAACCCAGGTGAAAGCCAGGAGGAGAAAGAGAGGGGCACAGAAGGACGGCAGCCCCCCAGCTCACAGCCTGAGCCAGAAGAGCACCCGACTGTGTGGAGCCCCCCCTGCCCACTCAGCCATGGACCCCCGGGAGAGGGAGCATCACCGCCTCTCTGTCCAGATGGGCCTGCGTACCCCCCGACTACGGCGGTCAAGGAGGGAGGCTGCCTTCCGGAGCCCCTACTCCTCAGCAGAGCCCCTCTGCTCTCCCAGGCAAGTGGGACAGTGCCCTTCCCCAGAGCTGGTGGCCTTTTAGCCCAGGCACAATTCTCCTTACCTGACCCCCTCCCCAAACACAAACTGATCCCCAGGGGCTTTTGAGCACCTCATGTGGCTACCTGGAGCAGAGCCACCCTGAGCTGAGTCACATCTGTGTTCTGACCCAGATCTGCCCCCAGAGCTAGTGGAGGGCTTGAGAAAATCCTTCAGGGCCTTAGTTTCCCTATCTGTAAGAGGAAGAGGTGAGCTTAGCTGTGACTATACAGTCACTCAAGCCTCCTGGTGAGCCCAAGAGCAAGTTTCGAAGCCATCTGGTTGGCTGAGCCTCAGTTTCCAAGGGGGAGACAGCAGGGCTCCCCTGTCTGCAAAATCACTTGCCCGGGAGTCGAGGAGAAGGCTCAGCAGGGAGATCTTGATCTTGCAGTTCTCTGCCAGGTGCTCCAGTTCACTCTGAGGTCACCTCCTGCAGTGAGGGCCTGGGGTGAGGCATTTCCAGCCCATCAGGGTCAGCTGGGCCCCAGAGCTGGGCTGGGAGGGGCTCCTGCCACAGGTTTCCCACTGGTCACTGGTGTGGCTTTTCCTTTTGTTCAGCGAGTCTGACAGTGACCTAGAGCCTGTGGGGGCAGGAATTAAGCATCTCCAGAGGCTGTCCCAAGAGCTAGATGAAGCCATCATGGCTGAAGAGAGGTGAGTGGGCAACCCATGCTCAAGGGTGGAACAGCTCCCTTGAGCCAGCGTTGTAGGCAGCCACTGGTTCTGGCCCTGACCTGCTGTGTGACCCTGTCCGGTCCCTGTCCCTCTCTGGGCCTCAATCTCCCTCATCTCAAACGTGAGAAGGGATGAAAGACCTGGATTGGGGTGATGGTAAAGGATGCACCCTGGATGTATTTGGCCCTCTGGGCCTTGGGCACCCACATTTGTCCATCACCTGGAGCCTCACATGTGGCCGGGTGCCTGGTTCCTGAAAACCCTGCCCTCCCTCCAGTCCTCTCCATGGCTCCCCTGTGCCCTGCCTGCCCATGGAACTGGGAAGAGCAGCATGGCTGCTGTGGAGTTCCTGCTCTGTCTGCTCAGCACCCCATCCTGGGGGCAGGGCGTTGGTTCTGGATATGCCCTAACTTGGGGCCATTGCCCCCTTTATATAATGGCCCTGATGGATTCTTAGGCAGGGCCCCGACAGCTCTGGCTATGTGTCGAGTGGCCAAGTTCCCACCACATTTCCAGGTCTGGTCTCTCCTGGTCCAGACTGGGAGGGTCCCCTCAGAGCCCGAGGCTCTCAGTGGCATCAACCCCTCCCCCTTTTCTCTAGCAGCGACATGACTGACTTTCTTATTCATGACTGAGGACAGTGCCCTGCAGGTAATGCCCTCCTCCTCCTCTTCCTCCTCCTCATGCATGAGCACATATGTATGTGTAAGCATGTTCAAGAAATGAGTCTTTCCTAGAAACACCCACAGAGCTGATGGGCACAGCAGAGTAGGAAGTGTACAAGTCTTCTTACGTGTGCAGAGCCAGAGCCGCTAACCTCACTGACCCCATCATTAACTGAGCATGCCAGTGGCCCCTTCCAGTCCCCCATTTAGTGGCGAAAGCTATGGTGTCCCCCCTCCCCCTCCCTTGCCAACAGTGAGGGGCACCCAGGGAGCTCTGTCTTGCAGGAGGCAAGCCCTGTCTGACCACCGAGCCCTCACACCCAGGATGTCTGTGCTGCTCCGTGACTGCCCTGGAGGAAGCCCCCAGGAGTCGTCAGTACCCCTGGGCCACTGCTAACAAGGACCTGACTGACAAGGGGCCCAGAGCGCTCCTGCTCCGGCCACATCTGGACCCATCACTGACCGCCTGCCACAGCCTGAGAGTGACTTGGGGAGATCTTGGAGAGATGGGGGAATTGTTTCTACTCCCCAGGGGACTCTCAGGCTTAGAAATTCATCCACACTTCATTCAGTCTTGTGGTTGCCTCATCTGCAATGTGAGGCGCAGGCACCAGAAGGTGTTTGGGAGCTCTGAGCCGGGTCCCCAGGAGCAGGGTCTTTGGGGAGCCCGCCAGACTCACCCTCTGTGTCTCCAGGGCCAAGGCTCTTGGGGACCCAGCTCTCATCTCTGCTTCCCTGATCAGGGCCTGGAGGAAAGCCCAGGAGACCTTTCCTGGCTTAAGATCCTGGGCTCCCCGGGGTACCTATTCATATGCTCAGCACAGGGCACCGTGCGTGTGCCGGGAGGGAGGAGTAGCGCTATTCAAGAGCAATTTCTGCCCTTTGTAAATTATTTAAGACATCTGCTTTGTCATTTTATTAGAAAGAAACCAGTGTGTGACTTTCCTAGATAACATTGCTTTTTCATAATAAACACTCTTTCTGCATCTGACATCTGTTTCCTTTCACTGCCAACCCCACCCCCGTGCCGTGCCACTCTGGGCAATGGGTTTGCGGTTTAGGGTCCAGCTTTGCTCCCACCTCCACCTCCACCCCCGGCCAGCCTGCCCCCACCCCAGCTCAGGGAGTACATGACTAAAGGGAGAGATTTCTCAACGCAGTTCGGAACAAAGCGCATTTTAAAGGCAAATAAGGTTTTTATTTAAGTGACAACATTTGAGAGTTAAAAACCAGCTCACATCAAAATCAAGACCAGTTGTAAAAATCTTTTAACTCCATAATGCTGTTTTTGTCTTGTTAGAAATCTGATATTTTACATTTTCTTTTCTAACGGATTTTGTACAAGGCAGCCGTAAGGAATATAATAAACCTTTTTCACCACAGAACCATCCATCACAGATAATACTGAAAGTGACACACTTAGGGACAGTCAGACCACAGACAAGGTCAGACTGGCTGCCACCACCAAGTAAACAAATAGAAAAGGACAGCGGGGTCCGAGGGTGGGGGTCCCTGTGCACGAGCCACCTCCTCTGGCCTGCCCCTCCTTGGTGTCATCTGCCTCTCCTTTGTCCCAAAGAGGGTGGAGTCAAACTCGGATTTTCCTCCCCGCTGCCCTGTTGGTTTCCCAACAAGGAGCAGAGCCCAGGCCAGGCCTCAGTGCTTGGACTTAACCCTAACAATGATTTTTAAGAAAGTTCCCCCAAGCCCTGAAGGAAAGGAAGGAGCAGATGTTTCTTTTGGCTGAGCCAAAGAGAATAGGTTTCCAGAGCACTTTGCACCCAAATCCCCCAGGGATTTGGTGGGAAAGTTGGTTGTTTAAGGCGGGGTCAGCTGCGAGGCTCCTCGAGGCCAGGGTGCCCCTCCCGGGCGGGGCTGCACCTAGCTGGGTGGAAGTGTATCCTGCGAACCCAGTGCTACCTCTGGACCCATCCACCTGCCTCGCTCAGGGTCCAGCTTTCCTTAAAGACTGATGCCATGTTTTGTCTGCAGGACGCCTCCAGGGCACAGGTATGCACTCCAAAGTGGTAAAAATACAGTTTAAAAACCATGAGATCCAGCCTCCCCTCTTCCAGAGAGCCCACCAGCCAGTCATCTCTGGAATACTGGGGTTCAAACATATTTGTCTGCTGGGGCCCAGCACCCAGACAGGAGGGCTGTCCATCCAAATGCATGAAAAGGGTCTACTTTAAAAAAAAAAATTTTTTTGAGGAGCCTAAGGGAGAAGTTGAGATCTTTAGGAAAAACTCATGATGTGGAAAGAGCAGGCCCCGGCTAAAAATGCACCCTGAACCCCCAACAGGGCAAGTGGCAGAGGAAGGTGTGGCAGGCAGGCCCTCAGCCCAGACAGCCACTAGATCGGGAAGAACAAACATGCCACGCAAGAAACAAGGAGCTTTGGTCAGGCGGGGAAGATCTGTTTTCCAGCTGCTGGGAAGCAGGCATACCAGGAGCTAGAAGAATTCTCTAGAAAACAGCTGGATTGGGGGTCACAGAATGACTCAAGGAGAGGCAGCAGCACTCCCTCCAGAAAACAACATGACTTGGTTCTTTTTTGTTTCTCCAACTTAACTAGACGGACAAAATTGAACGAACTACTAGTATAGAAAGTGCATGTGGATTACATAGTTGCCGTGAAAGCAGTACTGAAACATAAGTTGTCTCATCACTAAACAGAACCACAGGTACACACATTCACACACACCAACTACAGCTCCAAGGGTGTTGTGTTCACAATATCTCACTGTACACCGTCAGCATCTCGTGTGTGTCGTCAAAGCCCCAATCCGGGGCTCCAGAAAGGAAGAGTTGGTGGCCCTCCTGCTGGGTCCTGTGTCCCAGCTCCGACCCCCAGAGCCACAGAACCCTGGTCACTCTGACTCAATTCCCTGGGGATCCCAGTGTGCTCTCTCTCGCTCTCTCTCTTCTAGCCTGCGGTCCTCAGAAAGGGAAGAGGAAATCTCACTGGAAGCAAAGTATCTCACGCTAATTATTTTATCATTTGAGAATAATATATCAGTGGCTTCTGCAAAAAGAAGATGGTGGAATTTCAGAAAATCAGACTAAGTCTGCCCAAGTTTAAATCAGGGTATTTGGGGGCAGAGGTGGGAGGGATTAGGGTTGAGGTGGCTATGCCTATGGAGACCCAAGAACATGAAATGTGAGGGGGGGATGGGCATGTGTGACCCGCCTGGCGGCAGGACCAGAGAGGAAGCTGGGGCTGATCTGTACCCCTCCCCAACAGACTCGCCGGCAGCAGCGCTGGGCTTGGATGCAGGATGCAGTGCTGAAAGGAGCAGAAGAGCCGGCAGGCTGGAGAAGACACGTTTCCAGTGGAGAGAGCAGGGCTGAGGGCTGGGAGCTGGGAGCCCAGACCCCTCCAGCCCCAGGAGGGTGCCCAGTTTGCCAGGCAATTCACAACGGCGGTGCCAGCTGCCCCCACCGGCAGCTGCCGTCAGCTGCATGGGAGCTGCGAGAGGTAGACATTGAGCAGAAGCAACACCGAACCGACACGGGTGCCTGCTGTGCACACGGACATCTGGGCCCTGGGGGCGGCCTGGCTGAAAGAGCTGGGACTGGTCTCAGCGGCAGCCCACAGACTCGGGGGCAACCCCGGCAGCCACACACAGCGGGTGTGAGCCTGGGCCAGGGAGCAGGGGGCGGTGCAGGAGACCGGTGCCGGGCAGCAGCAGGAGGGCCTGGGCAGGCTTCGGGGAGCCCTAGGAGAGCCACACCCTGCCAACCTCAGGGGACTACCTGGGAGAAAGTTATGGGCTCAAACTGAGTGGCAGGGGGAAGGGAAGAGACTACAACAGTTGGAGCCAAAATTCCATGAACCCCCCAGAACCCTGGAATCTCAGCTCCACGCCTTCCAGGAGCCAAAAGGGAGACATCAGTCTGAGCAAAGCAGGAGGAGGAGGACCCAGGTCAGTACCCGTTGGCAGGAGTCGGGGATGTTTCCATCCCTGGGACACCCGGTTTGACCATCAGTGCAAGGCAAACCGGCAGCAGCTCTCCATGGGGGGGATCCCTTCCCAGCCCTTCTTTGAGGCCGCGGGACAGGAGCTCCTCCCTGCTGGCACTCCCAACCCCTCTCCCAGGCTGTGTGGAAGGTGTGGATCACTGGACACTCTGAGGGGCCTTAGGCCTGAAAAGCCCCAGGGGGGTGAAGTGCAGGACAACCCAGGAGTCAAAAGCTCACACCAGTCTCAGCTGGGGGCCCCCTCCGATCACAGAAGGCGGGCAGGGCCCAGAGAGCGCAAGCAACAGGCGCAAGGGCTCACAGCCAGCCCAGCTGGGCCAGAGCCCAAGGCTGCAGCCTCACGGAGGGCACAAGGCAGGGCTACGGGAAGAGGAACACCTGTCCCCAAGGGCCGCAGGAAAATGGGGAGGATACTGGGGACAAGAAGGGGCACAACGGACAGCTGCAGGAGGACAGACCGTCAGCACCAGGCCCCGACCCGAGGGCTGTGGACAGAGTCAGCATACACGAGGACAAGCCCAGGGGACCTCCTCTTACTCCCAGAAAGTGGCCAGTTTGCCATAAGAGAGCCAACTCCCAAACGGTGAGCCAGGATGTCACAGGGAGGGCTGGCACAAATGCCACTCACCCCTCCGCAAGGCAGCCAAGAAGCCGTGCGGGCCAGCAGCAGCTGGTCCCGGGGCAGGGCTGCTCTCGGTAGGGCCTGCCCGGCGTGGCTGTGACGCCTCGGGGACTCAGGATGGTCGACTTTGCCCAAACACTTCAGCTCCGGGCAGGCCTGGCCCCCAGGATTACACGAACATTTAACCCTGACTCGGGCTCGCGGTCACAGGCATGGGGAAGGCAGCCGCAGCCGCACTGAGAACCCCGAACCTCACCCCGTGGCAGCTCAGGGAACCCCCCAAGACCGGACAGGGTCCCTCCCTGCTCTGGTCGGACAATGCTGGACAGACACGGGAGGGAAAAAGCAGGAAAACGCCTGTGTCGGGGAGAGGGCAGCCCCCTCCCGTCCGCGCAGGCCGCCCCCCGCGACGGCCTGGTTGGGCCCCCCCTGCTCTGAGCACAGCCCGCCCCTCAGGGCACCGACTCGAACCTGGGGGGCCCACGCGCCCAGCTGAGCGCGGGCAGCGGCCGCTCGTGGTCCTTGTCGGACTCGGGCTGGCTCTGGGCCCGCTCGGGGCTTGGGGTTGGCGGGCGGGTCGGGCTGCTGCACCGACATGGTCCTGCGCAGGTGGTTGCGCTTCCGCAGGAACTCGGGCTGTGCGTGCAGCCCGAAGCTGCCCTTGCGCAGGATCATGCGCGAGTTGTTCTTCTTGGGGCGCGAGCGGTGGCTGGCCTCCAGCGCGGCCAGGTGAGCCGCGTAGCCCTCGCTCAGGAACTGCGGAGGGGACAGGCGTCAGGCCAGCGGGCCCTGTCCCCACAGCATCGCTACTTCCCGGGAACACACGACCAGGGTGGCTCCAGCTTCTCTGAGGAACCCCACTCCAGGGTCCCCATTCCACTCTGCACCTCTCTCTGCACTCATGGGTCACTTGAGTTCTCCGGATTCTTGATGAGGGTGAAGGGCCCATCCTTGCCACTCTCACTAAATCCCCAAAACACAAGTGCCTCCCGTCATCCAGCCTCTACCCACCTAACTCTCTTTTCTGACCCCACAGCTGCCCATCCTGCCAGTCTCTGTGTCCCCAGAAAGCGTGGTCCTAGGCCAGCAGCAACAGCTGGCTTGGACCTGGACCGTTGCTGGGCAGATTCTCAGGCCCCACCCCAGGCCTCGGATTCTGATCCCCAGGTGATGCCGCTGTGCTTCTGAATTTGAAGAGCAAGGCTCCAGAGTTCCCCACTCTGAGGTGCCAAGGTCTTCTGACCCTCCCCCTGCTGGTCACTCTCAGACACCTCACACTCCCAAAGGGAGGCCATCTCCTTGCCTTCCACCTGCTCCTCCTCCAACCTGCTTCTCAATCCCAACAATGGCACCTCCTACCTGGTTACCCAAGCCAGAAACCAGGGCGTGGTCCTCGGCTTGGACTTTCTTTCACCCCGTACATCTGACCTGTGCGTGCCAAATCCCTCCCATGCCCTGCCTCAGAAAGCCCGCTCAGACCCTCCACGTTCTCTCCAACTCCCTCCCTGCTTCCCTTCCACTCCTCTGACCCACCTTCTGCCTGCAGACTGAAGGATCTTTCTGAATCACACACTCCAAGGACGACAACTCTGAGGACAGAGTCCCAACTGAGCAAGGCGCACAGCCCACCTCAGATGCAGTTACCACCCCAGCTCCCCTCTCCCCTCCCTGCCCACATCACACGCAGCCAAGCTCAGTCACTGGCAGTTCCCAGAATATACTGTCCTCTGTCACCTCCTGACCTTGGCTGCTGCCCCTGCCACAAATGCTCCTCCCAATCTCAGGCCCTTCCTGGGCTATTCCTTCAAATTCCCGAAAGCCAAGCTCGCCCTGGAGTCTGAGTCAGCTGCTTCTCTGCTCCCTGCTGTACATCATGGCCCTGCCACACTATCCCATCATGGACTGCGGATGTTTCCATCTCCCCGGTAGACTGGATGACATTATATCTGACTCCACTGGGGACTGTGCCCTGCACTCAATAGTGTTTGTTGAATGAATGAATGAGCAAATGAAGGAATGAACAAACAAATGAACTGCCTACTCCCCTGCCAACCGCCTTCCCTGACCACCCCTGCCCTGGCCCAGCCTCCACCCACCTGGCACTGGGTTTGGTACTTCTTGGTGGGCCGGCCCACAATGAAGATCTGCGAGGCTGGCAGGCCCAGCACGCTGTAGACGGAGATGTCCTTGGTGGAGCCATAGGCAGCACTGATTCTGATAAAACACTGAAACACAGGCAGCTCATGAGGGAGGGAGAGGCCCAGCTGACCTCCCTGGAAGGCTTCCTAGACCAATGCTGGGGAGCCCCTGCTTGGAGACCCTTTATCTGCGCTGTTAGACTCCAAGCCATGGGTCCACCCTGTGCCAGGAATAAACCCCCAGAGTGGCTGTCCCTCCCTGCACCCCAGGCCTGATACAGGGACAGTGCTCTGCCCAGTGAACAGTCATGACCATACCATGTACTGACCCCACCTCGGACAGCACTATACCAGGTTATGTAACGAGGCAAAGCATTCCTTCGCAGATAAGGAAACTGAGTTGCAGGTTATGCATCACAGGGCCAGACGGGAGCCAGGTCTGGCTTCGGACCCAGTGCTGTCCGTACCACACCAGACTGTGGCTTGCCATTTGCCCGCTGCCTCTTGCTAGCTGGTCTGATGTCCTCCACCCCAATCCTGTTCCACAAACTGTCCGAGATCCTCCCTGCTCCAAGGGCCCCTCCAGATCATCACCCTACTCTCCCGTCCCACCTCGCTGGATGAAACTACCTCCTGCTTTGGGGTGCTCACTGTGAACCTCCCCCTCAATGCCATCTTCTTTCCTCTCACCCTTGCTCCGCCCAAGTTCACTGGCGGCTTTGGTCCTGGGTCACAGCTTCCTTCCTCCTACGCCCCACCATTGCTGGGATGATTTCTGTCCTTGTGCATCACCTACCACCCCTCAGCCCAGAGGCCTCTCGCCTTCTTTTGCGTCAGTGGCCATCACTTCTAGGTCTGAGCCCAGAACCTCCCTCTGAACTCTGAACTTGCATGTCCCTGCTCTGACCAGCGCTTCTGCCCCCGAGTCTCTCCTGGCCCCCAACCCAGCTGCTCTCAGCCTCACTGACACCAGCGTTTTCTGCACCCACCCTCCTGTCTCACGCCCTTCCTCATCCTGGCTGGGCACCCCGTGGCATCCCTGCATCCCCTGACTCCACCCGGGATTCTCTTCCCTTCTGCTACTCACGCCCGGTCAGACCTCAGCCCTAGGATTTTTCGACCACCCACTTCCTCTACACTGGCTACTGAGAACTGCTAGAGAAACTCCTAAAACCACAGAGCTCTCATCCAACATATTCTTTCTGTCCCTCCTTGAGCCCCTACCCAGTCCTGTAGGTGACTTTGCTTTTGATGTTGAACCAAAGAGAAGGCTTCCTCAGTTGCTGGCTCATTCCCAGCTGGCCTGTGGCTCAGAGGAAGACACAGTCCCTTTTTGTCCCATCCCCTCCATTTGCCTGAGCTCACTCCTGTAACTCTGCTCCCCCAGCTCCAGTGACCCTGCCACCCACGCTCACAACCCTTCAAGTGGAGACCCACCTTCTCTGCTCCATCCTCTACTGCTTCTGCCTGCCTGTCCCTCTGAGGTGTCCCTTCCTCACCAAGGTCATCCCATGGCCAGTCTTCCTCTAGTGGGCAGTTCTCGCCAAACCACGTCTTCACCGGAAGGGCACTGTCTCCTTCAAGCCCTCTTCTCTCCAACACCTGCAGCGTCTCTCTCCTGGCCCCTCCCCCTCTGACCCTCCTCCTGCTTCCTCAGCCAGGTCCTCTCCCAGCTCTCAGGGCCCAGCGCAGCCTCTTCTCGCTCTTGCTTTTGTCCAGGAAATGCCTCCTTCCATGGCTTCACTGACCTGCCTCCCGCTCCAGGCTCCCAGCTTCCACTTGCAGCCCAGACCTCTCCCCAAGCCATATGGCATCCTACAGCCACGGCAGCCTCAACGTGTCCACAGAGTGCTTTGCACTCGGTCATAATTCTTCCATTGTAGTGCAAAAGCAACCATAGACAATGCATAAACAAATGAGCTTGGCTGTGTTCCAATAAAACTGGGCTCATCCCCACCCCCAGCGTGGTCCTCCTCCTGTGTGCCCTCTCATTTCACTCATTTATTCATTCCACTAACATTTATTAAGTGCCTACTGTGCCACATCCTTGCCCCAAATCCCAGAGATATGTTGGTGAGCAGAACAGACACAGACTCTGCCTCCATGGAGAACACAGGCAGGTGAGTAGCCCCTGGATCCCGCCCGGTCACCCATCATGGACATCTGAGAGCTCCTCGCTCCCTACCTCCAACCATCACTGAGTCCTGACAATTCCACGTCCTGATTCTGTGACTGTCCATGCCTTCTCTCCATCCTAGATGGATCCTGGTCTTCCTGTCCTTTGCTTGGGCCACATCCTCATCATTGGCCTCCCTGCCTCTCATTTCTCCTGCCAATCTGCTCCCCACACAGCTGCCAGGAGGATCTTTCTAAAACTCCTATTAGACACTGCCATTGCCTGCTTTAAACTCTTCCATGGTTGCCCATTGATCTCAGCAAAAAGTTCACAGTCTTGGCCTGGTTTCCAAGGCTTTCAAGGCCTGCCAAGCTTGGGCCCCTGATGACCTCTGAGGGCTCAGCTCCCAAGTGTCCTGAGTCTGCCCCTGCCTGCACAGTCCCCCTTCCTGGATGCCTACAGCTCTGAGAGCATCCCAGGCTGTTTCCTGCCCCTGTGCCTTTGCACATGACCGTTCATTGTCTGCCTGACAAACTCACACTCCTGCTTCAAGACTCAGCTCAAAAGTTACCACCTTGCAGCTGTCTTCCCTGACCTCCCAGGCAAACTTAAGTCCTTTCTCCCCTGTTTGCTAATAGGGCCATTTTCAGCCACACACCAGTAATTGTCAATTTACATGTCCTCCTTCCTCTAGATCAGAGATTCGCAGGCTTTTTCTGTAAAAGGCCAGATAGTAAATATTTTAGGCTTTGCACTCTGTCATAATTCTTCCATTGTAGCGCCAAAGCAACCATAAACAATGCATAAACAAATGAGCTTGGCTATGTTCCAATAAAACTATTTATAGATGCTGAAATTTAAATTTCATATAATCTTCACATGTCATGAAATATCATTCTTCTTTTGATTTTTCTCCCAACCATTTGAAAGTGTAAAAACCATTCTTAACTCACAGGTCCTATAAAAACAGGCCGTGGGCTGGATTTAGCCATCATTTGTCAACCCCTGCTCTAGATCAGCAATTCTCAAATATTTTCTGTGCATCAGAATCCCCTGGAGGGCTTCAGCCCCTTCTCAAGACTGTCAGCTTGAGAAGTTCCAAGATGGAGCCAGAGAATTTGCATTTCTAAAGAGATGCTAAGGTGCAGGTCCCAGGCGCACTGTGAGAACCACAGCTCTAGTTGGCGAGCTCTGGAGAGCGTGTCCCCTGTTCTTTTTGTCTCTGTGCAGCCCAACACCAAGCACGGGGTAAGGAATAGGGTGGGCACTTAAATGTCTGTTGAATGAATAACCCGATGTAGAGACAAGAGTCAGGAGATAAAGGATGGAAGTCTAGGCGGGGCGGGCAGTGGCTTATGCCTGTAATCCTAGCTTTTTGGGAGGCCAGGTGGGAGGATCGCTTGAGGTCTGGTGTTGGAGACCAGCCTGAGCAAGAGCGAGACCCATCTCTACTAAAAATAGAAAAAATTAACCGGGCGTGAGAGTGCACGCCTGTAGTCCCAGCTACTTGGGAGGCTGAGGCAGGAGGATTGCTTGAGCCTAGGAGTTTGAGGCTGTGGTGAGCTGTGATGACGTCACTGCACTCTAGCCAGGGTGACAGAATGAGATTCTGTCTCAAAAAAATAAAATAAGGAAAGAATGGAAGCCTGGCTCCCATCTGGGGCAAGTCATCCGAGCCCGGCCTTTTGTCAGTGAAGATAATACCTGCCTTACAAGGCTGTTAAAAGGACCAATGAGATCCATGGGAATGGGCTTTGCAAACTATGCATCTCTTGAGGCCCCAACCGGCTTGAGGGTGGAGAGGAGGGGTGAGGAGGAGGGTCATGGTCCCACCGCCCCCCTACCCCAGGCCTGCTGAGGAAGCCCCGCCCCCGGCCCGGCTGGTCACTCACCTCCTGCATGAGGTTGCGGAGGAAGATGGCCTTCTGCCGCAGCGGGTCGTGCACCAGCCCGTCCGAGAAGAAGATCATGCCCTGTGGGAAGTTGTGCTGGGACAGCCACGACACCACCCGCTGCTTCTGCATGTCCGGCCGCCCCGTGATGTAAAGGATCATGTAGCCCAGGTCCTGCCAGTGCCTGGCGAGACGGCATCGGAGGGTCCACCCCTGCCCCGTGCAGGCCACCCACTGCCGGGAAGCCTGCCCCGCCCACAGGCGCCCTCCTGAGAAGCCAGAGGGGCTGTTCTGAGGAGTGCCCGGGAAAACAAGGGGGTCCCCAAATTCCACACTCCAGGCGGCGTCCTGGGAGTCCTGGATGTCTCCTGTGGACGCGCTGCAGGCAGCCACTCCCCACTCGCCCGCTGCTCACGTCCTCTTTAGAGCCAGAAACGAGCCCTCTTTGGTTCCTGCGGCTCCCTGTGCCCCCCACCCGCTCCGCCAGTGGGCCAGCCTTGCCACTGCACCGGGCCAGGACCCTGCCTGCAGCCTTCTCATGTTAACCGCACTTCTCATCCTGAGCACGAGCGCCATCTCCCTCCTGGCCAGTGCAAAAGTCTCCTGGGTGTTCCCCCCACCTCCTGCCCCCACTCTAACCTGGGCCGTGCAACCTTGGGCAGGTTCCTTAACACCGCCCCCCCCCCGCCCCCAGTCCCCACAGGGTTTCAATTTCCCCATCTGCAAAATGAGGGTAATAACAGTATCTCCTAAGGATGACAGGAATTAATCCCAAACACGCAGGGCATGGTGTGCTCCATACAGTTGGCTTTATTGTTATCCTCGGTACTGTTTCCATGGTGACTTCCCTAAATCACAGATCTAACCCCAGTACTCCTTTGCCTAAAGGCATTTCCAGGTCCCCAGTGCCCCGAGGTAAAGTCTCCATGCTGCTGTCTGTACCTGTGGCCGTGACCCCTGCTCTGTCCTTGCCCGTGGGACCTCCCCAGCCACAGGAGCTGCTGCACAGCCCCTGGACAAGCCCAGTGCTCTCCCGCGGCAGACTCCTCCCCTAGACAGCCCTCCAGGCTCTGTCTGTCTGCTTAGATTCACATCCCCCTTCTTTCAAGGCCCCCTCCTCCAGGAAGTCTCCCCTGCTTCCCAAGCAGAACTGCCCTCTTTCCTCTGTGCTCTCACAGAGCAGTGGGACAGTCTCTCCACTAACCTTACACAGAATCCTGGCTGCAAGGTGTCAGGTGAGCCCAGACCTCTGTGGGCGCCTCTGTGGCACTAGCCACCAGAACATAGACTGGGGAGTTCTAAACCTGGAGGGTGATCTGAGAGATTTGGGGAGGGTCTGGAAAACCACACAGGTGCAGGCATCTCCCCCAGGGATTCTGGTCAGTTCTCAAGTTGATGTAAAGCCGTTTCCCCCGCAGGAAGGAGGTGAGACCACCGTGAATCCCCAGAGAAGAGGACCACAGCACCCCCTTCCCTCCACAGGAGGGGGATGCTGACTCTGGAAGGGGTTGCTGTCATGGGAACAAACCGCCCAGACCTGCAGGGGAGAGGCTGGCCCCTGAGATGGGCTGGAGCCTGTCCAGCCTGTTCCCACAGAGCTGCTGGGCACTCTGAGGGCAGCAGTCTCCCAGGAGCCCGGGGGGACCAGGCCAGTCTTGTCTCCTCAAAGCCGTCATGATTACTGGGATGAGGCAGGACAGTGCCCAGCCCCAACCCCAAGAACACCCAGTGCCTGGTATCTGCCTCACGCTTGGGGTCTCATCCCTGGCGTCCTGGGTCACAGTTTCTCGTGCCCATGACCTGCTTTTCCCACTGGATTCGGAGCTCCTCTGACCAGGAGCTCTCTGCATCAGTGGCTGGCGCAGAGCTGGCCACAGTTGGCCTCAGAAAAGGGTGGATGGGTGCACGGGTGGAGGGAGGGAGGCAGGGAAGGAAGGAAGGAGGGAGGAAGGAAGAAAGGAAGGAAACAAGGAACAAAAGAGCTGAGATCTAGAAAAGGGGAGAGATATTCCCAAGGACCCTCAAGAAATTGCTATTGGCAGTAAAGCCAGGACTGCTCAGCTCTGGGCCCCAGAGACCAATAGAATTCCTAGAAAAACCACGAGTTTCCCCCAGCGCTGCAGGCTCCCTCATGGGAGGCAGCACTCACCGGACAACATCCACTGCACCTGGCCGGACCTTGGGGTCGCTTCCCATGATGGATACGCTGGCCGCGAAGGACCCATCGATGCTGAACACGACGCACTCCATGCCCCGGGGCAGCACCGTGAGGTAGCTCATGGCACAGGTCTGGTCGCCCCTGCAAGGAACCTGCCTGTGGTCAGCCGTGCACGGAGGGTCAGGTTAGCCTGAGGTCAGCCTGTAGATGGAGTTAGAGCCCAGTCTGGGGCCAGGGGCAGGGAGCATCTGGGTGGCATCAGGAGACCTTCCCCGTTTTCCTCTGTCCACGGAGACAGAGTGGGGCCCAAAGAAAGCCCCAAGCACCCCAACCTCTGGACAGGCCTGGCTGGAAGAGTGGTGGAAACAGGAGAAACTGCCATGAGAATGTTCCCCTGGGTCCTACCTGACGACCATTTTCACTGGGTAGACGCCGACCCCCAGGCGCCGGGGCCGTGGCACATTGTATGTGATTCGACCACTGCTGTTGGTGATCTCCGTGTCCAGGTGTACCCAGCGGCCGGAGGATGGCTCTGCCATCACCAGGATGTCCACCTGCAGGCAGGGAAGGGGGACAGGGGACTCCTTGAAGGCTGAGGGACTACAGGCTTGGCAGAGGGGCTGGGCTGGGGAGCTCTGGGGCTGCAGTTCCTGCCTGACATTCCCTGGCCCCCTCCACCCTCCCTCCCTCCCTCTCATGCCGGTCCTACACTCCATGCTCCTCCTCCCCGGCCTGCCGGGCAGGGCGTGTGGCTCCCTGCACTGTGCTCCCACTCCAGGCAGCCCGGCCCCCCTGGAGCCCTCACCCCACGTGCCATGTGGTCTCACAAGGCACCTAGTGGACCAGCTGAGGCGGGCATGGCAGCCCCGGGTACCTTCTCTCCAGTCAGAGCCACCATGTCAAGAGGGCCATACATGAACCGCCCCACCAGGACCTGGGGGCCATCTTCAGCTGCAATCACATCGTTGGCCCGGTGATTAGCAGTGACATTCTAGAAAGGCAGAAGAAAGCTGGCTCAGCCTTTGCAAGGGAGATTTAAAGCGTTCTTAGGATTGGCTGGAGAGATGTGGGCCTACTGAGTCACGTCTTCCTATGAACTTCTGTTAGAGTTTCAGAAGATGTGTTCCCATGGAACCCACGAGAAAAACAGACCGGGAGTCCCTAACATCATCTTGCAGGCCTCGCACTGGGCTTCCTGCAGATGTGCAGTCTCTGCTTCCAACCTTCCCGCACGGCCCTGAGCTGGCAGCCGGCCTCCGCTGTCCTCCTCTTCCAGATTCCTAGGCTGGAAACTGCCCGGTCACTTCTGGTTCTTTCTTCCACATCACGGCTGGCATCCAACAGCCATGTACCATCTGTCTTTTTCTGAGATGAAAATTTCTAATTTCAAGAGTAGACAGAACAGCACAGCACAGCAAAGCCTCGTGGCCCGGCACCAGCTCCAACACTTAGCACCTAACACCGGGCCGTTCCCATTTCCTGCTTCCCTGCCCAGTCCCCAGCGCAGCCCCAGCCCCACCCGGATTATTCTTGAGCAATCTGGGACATCGCCTCATTTTATCTGCAACTATCTCAACATTCCCATTCTTCCTCACTTCTGGTTCCAGTTCATTCTGTAGCCCCAAGGCCCATGCTGGCCCCGACCACACTCCCCTCCCAACCTGGCCTTTGAGACCCGAGTCTCTCAGTCTGCTGACCCTTCCTTTATTCATATTGGCCGCGTGTTCCTCTCTCCCACAATCACATGACCCTTGCTGGGACTCTGCCAATAGCTTCCTAATGGAGCTCCTCACTCAAAAGCAGCCCCTGCACACGGATCCTCCGCCTTCATAAAGCACCGATCTGTGAACAGCCCTCCAGGCCCCTTGAGAGCCCTCTGGGTAAAGCCCAAATCCTGAGCTCAGCGTTCTGAGCTTTGCCTGAGCAACCTCTTCAGTCTTGCCTCCTGCTGCTCCCCGTCCACACCTTCTGGTCCTTTCCACCAGGCTCTACAGCAGCAGCCTCCAGGCCTTCACTCACACTGGTACCCCCCCCCGCCCGTACCATTCCTGGCCCTCTGCCCCCACATTCCAGCCCATCCGCTGTGACCACACTCAACTGCATCCCCTCCAAGAAGCACTTCTTGGACACCCGAAGATGTGGTTTCGACTTCCTCTCAATTCCCACACATTTTAATTCCATCTAACAAACATCTGCAGACACCTCATGTGCACCGGTCTCTGAAAGGAACCAGTCATAGGCCCTACCCTGGAGCCCCGCAGCCAAGTGGGGACACAGGTTCCCTCTCAGAAGCACTGGAGGGGCAGGACCCAGTTCGTGGCAATAAGCACCTGAACAGACGCTGGACGTCATTAGTCTCCAGGGAAATGCAAATCAAAACCACCATGCGATACCCCATCCCACCCACTGGGATGACTGGAATCAAAGAGACAGATAAGAACAGGTGTTGTTGGAGATGTGGAGGAATCAGAACCCTCGCAGGCTGCTGGTCGGGGACAGGAAATGGTGCAGCTGCCACAGAAAACAGCCTGGCACCTCCTCAAATGATTAATCAGAGGTACCATTTGATCCAGCAATTCCACTTCTAGGTATATGCCCAAGAGAAATGAAAACATACGTCTACACAAAAGCATATATGCAAATGTTTACAGCAGCATTAGTCATAACAGCTAAAATGTGGAAACAACCCATCCATGGAGGAATGGACAAAGTGCAGTGTATCCACAGAATGGAACGTTACTCAGGAATGAAAGTCTGACACTGCTACAACACGGATGAGCCTTGAAAACATGCAGCGACGTGAAAGAAGTCAGATTTAAAAGATCACATGTTATATGATCTTAGTGAAATGAAATGTCCAGAATAGGCAAATCTGCAGACAGAAAGTAGATTACTGATCACTTAGAGCAGTGGGGGAAGTGGGGGTGGATGACAGCTAAAGGGTATGGAGTTTCTTTTTCAAGATGATAAAAATGTTCTAAAATTGACCATGGTAATGTTTGTACACATCTGAGAATACACTAAAATCCACTGAACTGTATACTTTAAATGGATGAAATATATAGTGTGTGAATTATATTTCAATAAGTATGTTTATGAAAAAAGGTTGATTCATGAAGCATTGATCACCCTCTACTCTTTCAGATTGCTCTTGGGGTCCTAGTCTGATCTTCTCACTGGACTGGAGGTGCCCAGTGGCACCTGGCAATGGCTGTGTCTGTACATCCCTATGCCCCTTTCTCTAGCAGAGGGATTGAGACAGAATAGGCACTGATGATGGTTTGCAGAGTGAGTAAATACATGTATGCATCTCAAACTCCTATTCATCCTTCAATACCCTAAAGAGGAGCCTCTTCTCCAGGGAAGCCCCAAGTGACCTGCCCTGACGAAACTTCTTTCCATCTTTGTGCTAATCTGTGCCTCCCTCTGTCATGGCAAATATCACACCAGCCCATACTCAATGGTAAGTCAAACTGAGAACCCTGTGGCCGCAAGCAGACTCTCTGATTCAAGTCCGTGTCTACAGAAATCCAGCACGTAGCAGTTGCTCCATAACTGGCATCTCCTCACCTTCCCCAGTGTCCTGGACCCCCATCCTCGGGGTCCCTGAGAAGCCAGGCCATGGAGAACCAACTCACACACCCTCCTCGCTACAGCGCCTGGGGCAGGGGTGGGGCAAATCAAAGCCCTCACTGCCCTGTGGATGCTCCCACCTCCAGGGCTGCCCCAGCTCCCTGAGGCCACAGTCCCAACCACTTGGTCCCACCATGCACATACCCGCAGCTTGACCTGGGTCCGCTTACGAAGCCACTTCTCACGGGGGTTTGCTGGGCTCAGTGCTGCAGGATCCAAGCTGGCGCTCTCCTTGACGCTCACGTTCTCGTAGCGCATCACCTGACCAACAGCCCAGAGGCCTCCTGGTCAGGCCCTCTGGGCCTCTCTCCCTCCCTCCCAGCTGTCAGGGCCTGCCAGCTGTGGCCAGCCAGGCTCCCCTCCGCCTCCCAGCCTGGGACCTTCAGGAAGCTCAGCACCCAGGACCTGTGTCCCTGCCCGCCTGTCCTGACAGCTGGGACCAGAGTACTCCCTCCCTAATGGCTCTGTTCCTGGGAGCAGCCTCTGTCCTCCATGCCCAAATCTAGTGGCTTCCTGCACCTGTACATGTTCTTTGCCCTCCCTCTTGTTATGGCCAGCTGGAGTCCTGATCCCAGCCCTGCCCCCTTCTCGAGGATGTGACCCCAGCGAGGTTCCGCTCTCCATCCTGCATCACTGATGAGACTTCCTGTGGCAGCATCCTCCTTAGCATCCAAATGTGCTGGAATGTTGCCCGTCTTTTAAAAATACTCCCTCTAGGACCCCTGTGCCTCTGTTCTACCCACTCCAGTCGGGCTCTGTCCCCGTCGCTCCCCTGAAGCCATTCTTGCTGAGGCCCCGGTGACTTCCAGCCTGCCTGTGTCAGAGGTCCGCTCCTGTCGTCCCTCCCTGGGTTCTCCTCCAACCTCGACAGATGTCCTCTTCTGTCTCCTTCTGTGGCTCCTCCTCGTGCCCCCGGGGGAGCCGCAGGACTCCTCCCTGAACTTGTCTGTCCCTAGGAACTCCCTTGGTGTGGCACCCATCACCAGTTCTAAATGCCATCTAAGCTCTGAGGACTCCCACATTTTTATCTTTAATCCTGACGTCTTCCCTAAGCTTCAGACTCATCTACTCACCTTCCTGCCTGGCGCCTACCAGGCACCTCACACTGCACATGTCCAAATGCCCAGCCCTGCTCTTCCTAAGTCCCAGGGAATGGCACCACCATAGGTGCTCAAACTGGGCTCCCCTCTTTCCCTCGCAGCCCAGACACCCAAGGGCATCCCATCGAACCCCAGTACGTCCACAGCAGCATCCTGGTCCAAGCTGTCACCTCCATGTTGGGCTCCTACATTGTCTCACCAGTGATCTCATTGTTCCTCTCCTGCCCCCTAAACAGCAGCCCCAGGGTTTTCTGATATTTCTTCCTTAGGCTGCTCACTGAACCTAGTATAAAACCACGCCCTGACCTTGGCAGCAGAGGCTGTCTGGGAACTGACCCCGCCCACCCCCCACTCTCCTCCCCCACCGGGCTCTCCCTCGGGCACTGGCCTTTCTGCTGCACCTTCGGTTCTGCAGACGGGGACGTTGAGATGCAGAGGGGAGTGGGGATTTACAACTCCAGCCTCCAAGCTGAAATATCGGTACATTCTCCTGTGTAGCTGCTATTTAATTTTCTAGAAGGTACCAGGCCATCAGCCACACCAAAGCCAATGTTCTTTATGAAAGCCATTCTCTGACCGTGTCCCCACCCACTTGTTTAAGTGCTCCAATGCCTTCCCAGAGCCTTAGGATAAAGCCCAAATGCTCAGCATGCTCTGAGAGAAGGTTGCTCTCCAGACAGGGAAGGTCGCCCCCCCCAAGTGCCCGCAGGGTCCGGTGGGGGGGCACCAGCAGTACCTGTCTCAGGATGAAGGCCACCACGTCCGTGGACTCCCAGTAGCTGGCGTGGAACAGGTGGGGCAGGGCCACAGTGGGGAAGGCTGTGAGGACATCGGGGCAGTACAGGGCGTAGTCGATCCGCTTCGCACCCCACCACTTGGCCGTGACTGCAGGTCAGACGGGGAGGTGAGGACGAGTGGCCTGCCTGGGGCCTTGACCCACGGGGCAGCGGGGGACTCCCATCCCACAGGCCCAGTGGGGGACGTGCCACGCGGGGCACGAGTTTGGGGCGGGAGCACCCTGCTCTGAATGAGCTCTGGGACACGAGCTGCTCCTCCCCCCCCATCCCCACCGGCCCCTCTCTAAGCTGTGTGCTCCCGCCTGGGCCCCAGGAATGAGGGCCAGACCCACAGGGACTGCAGTCTCACCCCAGGGCAGCGCTCAGCAGTAATAGTAATTCCCAGTGGGCTCTGTCCGGAGTCAGAGGTCAAGGTCCTCCCCAAGGTCAGAGCTCAGTCTGGGGCCAGGGTGAGGATTCAGACTGAAGCCAGGTCTCCACCCACAGACTGACGGCTCCCTGAAGGCAGAAATGCCACCCCCTCTACCCCTCCTCCCTACCCAGGGGCTCCCTCTGCAGCCCTGGCAGTGGGCCAGCAACCACCCAGGGGAAGGGCCCTCCCCTAGCATCCAGACAGGGCCCCAAAAGGACCTCACTCACTGCGGGAGGCACCCACGGGTGCCAGGCTGTCCGAGGACTCCGAGCTGTCGCTGTGGGAGCTGCCCTCACTCATCCTCCGTCCCGGGCGTTGTACCCTCGGGGCCTGAGGGGGTGAGGCAGGGGCGTCCAGGAGGGGTGGGCTGCCCCGGGAGCTGCCCTCCAGGAAGAGGGAGCTGTGGGCGTGCAGGGCATCGGCTGGAGGGGGAGTGTCAAGGTCAGGCCGAGGAGTGTGTCTCCAACAGAGCTACCCACTTGGTGCCAGCCCCATGGTGGGTGGGAGGCTGGGCACCAGAGGAGCCAGCCCCAGCCTTGCTCAGTCACCTGCCCAGTGGGCACCTGCACCCTCGCCACCCGCTCAGGACCCCCCTTTGCCCTAGCACATTGTCACATTCACCTCCTCCCAGCTGTGAGTTAAGCAGACAGAAGCTGGGGATCCATTCATCACCCACACCCCAATAAAGCTGCAGAGGGAGCCTCGGGGAGATTGCCCCGAAGCACCAGCTGAGGTCACAGAGTGACACATAGCCATGTCCTTTCTTATCAAACGCCTCCCCTGAGCCACAAAGGATTGTGCCTGAGTCTGGAAGGGAATGGGAACTCCAGCCTGGGAGCTAGGGTGGCCTCTGGGGAAAGGGGACCCCCTGACCAAAGAGGGACACATGTTAGGGTGGGGAGGTTTTAGAGCCTCACCTGCCTGTAGAAGCTCCTGACAAGCAAGGCTTTGGAAACACAGTCTCCACTGAATAGGGGTGGAGAGCGGGTGCTTGTTAATCCTGAACAAGCCACGTGCTCTGAGCAGGCTTAGGCCAAACCTCCCCAAGTGGGGTATGCAGCCAAGACTCCGGTTTCCAAGGCCCTGGGGGTCCATTATAGGCCTCCCCTTGGCGACACCCCAGTTCAGGCCTGGCTCACCCTACCTGACCCTGGAGGCCACGGGCCCTTCACCAACATACCTGCCCCTGGCTCCTGCTATTCCTCCACCTAGAAGATCTCCAGCCCCAGCCCCCAGCTCTTCTTCACCTGTCCAAATGCACCTGACTGTCCAGGCTCTGAGAAAAGGCCACCTCTTCCATGAAGCCCACTAGGATGGCACACTCCCCACCCTGCCCCTCCAGAGTCCAGGCTGGGCACTCAGGAACAGCACTGAGCATGGATCCCGGACATGCCATCAGCTCTGACGGTTGGAGTGTTACGCTGGACCTGGCCACAGGAGCTTGGCCAGGAGCCTGTTAGGGGGCAGAGCCTGGTCTCTGAGGCCCAAGATAATTTACACAGAGCAGTGTGTGGCACAGGTGGGCCCCTCTGAACACAGAGGGGCTGGCTATCTTCCTGTCCTCCAGAGACCCTTCCCAGATGAGTGACCCCATTCGCTGACAGAGAGGCTGGACCAGAGAGGGCAGCACAGGTGTGCCACCTGGCTGGGGCCCAGCCTCCAACTCAGCACAGTAGCTCACACCCCTGCGAACCTACCGAGGAGGAGGGACTGTCCGTCGCCCAGTGGGAACCTCTGGTAGCGGGGCACACTGACAGGGGGCACCAGGTGGAACTTGGGCTCCAACAGCGGCTCAAGCCTCGAGGCAGAGGGGTCTGCGCAGTGGAAAAAGCTGTAGACCTGGCTGCAGGCAGGACGCACCTGGAAACCTGCATGAGCGAGAAAGACACATGGGGAAGCCCCATTTTAGTGCCCGCTCCCTTGGCCCTAGAAGGCTCCCTGGAGTGCAGCTTCAAGTAGCCTACTCCTCTGCTCAAGAACTTCCCGTGGCTCCCTACTACCAACAGGAGCAAAGCCATTAAGTTCAGTTTGGCATTCAAGGCCTTGCCAACCTGCCCCACCTGAGAGTGCACTATAAGCACCCAGCACTGCAGCTGTAGTGAGCACCTGCAATTCCCCAGCCAGGCTTACTGCCTTCCCTTCTCTGCACCTGTGCCCAAACTGTCCCCTCTCCACTATTTCCACTGCTCAGACTCCTTTCAGTTCTCCCAGCTTTCGCTCAGTCGCTACCTGATCTATGAAGCCGACCCAGGTTCTTTCAGTCAGGACAGCTGCCCCGACCTGGGGCCCCGACAGCACCATCATGCAACGCTGGGCTCCCAGGCCTGGCGCTAGACGGCGCTCCCGGTTGGCCAGAGCCGGCCGAACACTTCTCTCACTGACCAGCAGGCGTCTCCACTGAGGCAGGGCGGTCCCTCTAGGTCAGGAGACCAGACCGCCCAGATCCAGGGAGCCCTAGGGCGCCTCAGCGACACCCAGGGCAGCCACGGGGTGCTGCCTCCTCTCCCCCACTTCAGCCTGAGCCCTCCCTCTCTGTTCCATATTGTGGGTTGTCGGTACACTTTGGTGGAAAGCATCCATCTGTCGATACCCAAGGTGCCCTCCGGCCTCTGACGGTCTGCGTCCCTGTCCTCAAAGTCACAACCTGCCCCCACTGGTGCAAAGCGCCTCGCATGGGTATTTTAGAGGAACAGGAACAGGCACTGGAGGCTGCAGGGCCTGCGTGAGCAAAGGCACTGAGGTGGGCTTGGGTGCATTGGGTTGGGGGTAGGTTAGACCAATCTGGCTGTGGCGGGTCTGCCGGGGACAGGGAGGGAGAAGTAGGATGCAAGAGGGTGAGTATTTATGGCATCACCACTGGACAATGGGGACACACTTTGGCCAGGGGCATGTGACAGGGACAGTGAAATCCATGAGAAGCTGTCTCACCTTTGCACCATCTGGGGAAACAGCTTCCCTCTCCCTCCTCTCACCTCTTTCCTCCTACTCCGACTCCGTGACCCTCTCTGCCCCCGTCCCCACCCCCTGCTCCCCCCACGTTGAGGCCCTGACACCTCAGGCCCCGCCCATGCCGTACCCACCGTCCAGCCCAGGCAGCACTGTCCTCCGCATGGCCAGGACCAGGCCCAGGGGTGAGCCAAACAGGAAGAAGTCAGACACGTCAAAGTCAAAGCGTCCCAGGCTGACCTCGGGGAGCTGCGGCGCCGCGGCCGGGGGGAGCTCACCCTCATCCTTTAGCACACTGGAGTGGATGCTGAGACGGGAGGAAGACACGGGACAGGGCAGGTTAGAGAGGGACCGAGAAGGTGGGAGTGTTCACGTAGCAGCAGAGCCTGGAGTCTGGGTGTGGCGTGCCCAGCCTTCTGGGACAGGGCTCAGGGCAGAGCCCACTTGCCAGATACCACCAACGTGAGCTGGCGACAGTCTCAGCATTGGCCACCAAGGCCTGGCCAATGTCTGGCTAGAGCAGGAGGCAGCAAACTTTTCCTGCAAAGGGCCAGGTGGTAAATATTTTAGACTTTTTATAAGTCATGTGATCTCCATTGCATCTACTTAACGCTGTCATTGTGACATGAAAGCAGCCACAGACAATACTTAAACAAGTATGTGTGGCTATGATCTAATAAGACTTTACTTACAAAAACAGGCTGAGCACCAAGGGCACCTAAGCATCCAACGACAGCCCTGTGTTATCGTGCTGATTTTGTGATGGCCACGCTGAGAATTCACGCACTTAGACCAGAGAAGCCCAGACCGCCAGTACACAGACCAGCTGGATAATGTCAGTTTTGCCAGGATTAGGGCTTTCATCGTCACTCATGTGCCAGGCAGCCCACAGACACAGAGGCAAACAGCTTGGGCTCCCCCCACTTCCCCAGCCCGCAGAGGAAACAGTGCTTGAAGAGAAAGACACAAACACACAGAATTCCAACCATTCCCATCCCAGGTACACACTGTCCCAAGGGGACTGCAACAGTGTTCAGTGTTCAGCCACAGACTCCGAGCAGGCTCCGATGATCAGGAGGAAACCCCAGGATCACCCTGACTTGCCAGGCAGCATTAGAGACAGTGCAAGCTGCAAACGTGATTGTGGGATCATGCAGTGTATCAATCTATTAACCGAATGCAAATGCGAATAGAATACTCAATGTGGAGGTGAAAACGTTGCAGAGATAACAATTGAAATGATGTGGGCAAATGCCCCAGCCTCTGGAGCGAGTGAGTCTGCAAAGCTGAAACCTCACTCCCTCCTGCCTCTCGCAGTGTGAGCATCTCCCCGTGAGGACGATGACTCTGGTGTTTAACAATACATATTTCATGTACAGCGTGGTCCCTAAACACACGCCAACTACTTAATTGCCAAAGAAACTGCCATCTGTCCCTACACCAGAGGGAAAATCTGGCTGCATCGGACCAGCTACTGAAAACCTCCAACTTCTTTTCATTCTCCAAATTTGGGGCTTTCCTAAAGGATGTTTCAAGGATGAACCAGAAATGTTGAGATGTTCACGTTGCAGCCCTCACGTAGCTGCTTTTCTACAGGATAATCTGTACAAAGGGCTTTAAATATTCAGAAATTTAAATAGGCAGAGCCTTTGACCTTGTAACTCCTCTCCAGGAATCCATCTGAATGAAATAACCCTAATACATACGTTGATGTTTACGCACGAAGATGGTTCACTATAGTTCTATTTATAATGGCAAAGAATTGGAAAAAGCCAAAGTGTCTAAGTACTGGGATTAAGTAAACTGTTGTGTATTTACTCAATAAAACATTATATTGCCATTAAGGATATTTACCAAGTATTTTTAATTATATAGGGACAAGATCACAATGTAACCGCTTTTTTTTAAGTAAAACTATATGCAAAGCATGCGAAAAAAAAAATACAGAAAGGATACAGGCTCAATGCTAACAGTGGTTCCCCCTGGGTGGTGAGATGACATATTTTCCAAATGTTGTAATGACCTCATGATACTTAACACTTGGATAAGAAAGAAGGAAAGAGGAAGGAGAGAATTGAGGAGAAAAGAAAGAAGAAAGAGACATTCATTCCAACTTGGGTCTATGTCTAACAGCCATTTGTACCCTGAGTTAACATGCAGACAATTCATTTAGCCCGTGTTGATTAACATGTCTCTTCTGGAAAGTTAGAGGGTGAACAGTCCCGTAGAGGGGCCTGCCTGGCCTACAGACAAAAGTGTGTTTTGTCAGAAAGCACTGAACCGGGATAAGGAACCCAGACCGCGGATCTCAGCTCTCCCGTAAAGGGTTGTGTGACTCCCGGAAAGTTAGAGTCCTACTTGTTCCTGTTTCCCCATCTGAGAAATGATAGGAACACAGAGCCGAGGTCGCTCCCCAAACATGTCTGCATCTGTTATCTCACTAGGTTCTTAAAACCACCCCGTGAAGTGGGCTGGGCAGCGTTACACTTTTGCAGAAGATGAAACTGGGGCTCTCGAGCTCTCTGCAAGCCATGGTGGGGCAGGGAGAGGGAGCAGCTTCCTGGGTCTCAGTGCAGGGCCCATGGCAAGTGGCCTGGGTCCTGGCACTTCAATGCATGGAAAGGCCTGGGACATATGACCGGTCACAGCCCTCCCAGACGACTCCAAGCCAAGGTCCTCTGCCTCCTGGGTGCTCTGATGGAAAGAAGGCAGGGACAGGCAAGGGTGTTACCTTGAGAGGAAGGCATGATGCTGGGTGATGGCCTCACAGTCATAGGTGGAGGAGTCGCTCTGTTTCCGTGGCAACGGCCTCTTGGGCTCCTCATCCTCCAACCCACTAGAGAGGTCAATGTTGCTTTTGCTCAGACGCTTACTGCTGGCCAGACTGCAGTCTTCCTCCACCACAATCGGCGTGTCCTTTGGGGCCAAGCAGAAGACAGGAGAGTACTATTGTCACAGGAGACTCTGGGGCCCTGCGTCCTCCCCCAGGCACAAATCAACCCCTTCCTCCTAGGATGTGAGGGGCTATGCTTCTTCCAAAAGGCATGTGGAAGCCACAACACAATAGTGGTAGGATTTGGGGCACAGGCTGTCTCCTGCATCCACAGGGACTGGCAATCCAGCCGGGACAGATGTCTAGGAAGCCAAATTCAGATCAGCCCTCTCTGGGCCTCAGTTTCCCCTCCTGGGATACTTATCTCTTGCTACTCTTGCAGGATTATGATACAATCCTCTGTAACCTGGACATGATGGTGCCAACGTGAAGGACAGAGCTACCTCCCCCAGGGGACCCCTGCTCCCCTGTCCCGCCACCTGGCCGCACCTGGGTGCTGCTGATGCTCCCCTTCCGGCTGCTGCTGCCAGGGCTGTCCCCCGAGGGCCCCGCACTGTAGCAGATGGCATCGAAGGCCAGGAGGCCGCCCACGCAGTCCCCAATGAGACACACCTGCAGAGGCACAGCTGGCCTGCAGGCTCACCTGCGGCAGCCCCCAGACCCGCCCCCACACCCAGCCAGAGCCGGCCCCAGGGAGGCCCTGAGGGAGCCCAGTGGGGAGCGGTGCTGCCCGGGACCAGGGCTTAGCCCAGGCCCAGCGTCAGACTTGGGCTCAAACTCCGAACTGGGACTATTGGCCTCCTATCTGTACGACGAAGGCAAACCCAAAGATCCCAAAAGCCGCCTTTGATGTCAGATGCTTTGACTCTAGAACAGCCTGGTCTCCATCCTTCCAGCAGATCCCAGCCTCTCTCCAGGCGGGGGCCAGGCCAGGGGCGGGGCGGGAGCTGTCCTACCTGCCCACTGAAGCCGATCCCGTCAGAGGACTTGAGGAACTCTCCATAGACCTGGTTGGCTCTCTCGATGATGGTGGCCACTGCGTCCTGGTACTGTGGGGAGGAGATGGCCAACAGGGGCAGGGCGGCCAGAGGGACGTGGTCCTGACTGTTGCTGAGGCCGCCCTCGTCGTGGCTGTAGGGGTTCAGGCTGCAGACAGGGGGCCCAAGGTAAGCCCAGCTGGGATCAGGCAGGTGGGCGGGTTTGGGGCTGAGGACCAGGCGGAAGAGAGGACACACTGGCCAGGACTGGGCCCTCAGCACCAGGGACCCTTCAGGAGGACCCAGGCAGGAACCGGGTGAGATAAAGCAAGAGCAGTGGTGGCAGGGGGCTCAAGGCTATGCATGGTGTGGGCCCAGAGGCTCCCGTGACAGGGTGCTCTCTGGCCCACTTCTGCATGGCCCCAAAGGACACCCTAATTGTAGAGGAAGAAGTCAGCTGGGAGCCAAAGCCAGCTAGTACGTATCAGGGTGGGGACATGTCATCATGGCAGACTTCCTGAAGGAGGTGGGGTTTGAACTAGGCCTCGGGAAGGCTTTGGAGAAGCTGAGAAAGGAGGAGAGAGGGCATGCCAGCTGTGGGGATCAGGTGCTGGCCATAGCTTACGGGAGGGCACAGCTGCATGCATGACGTTTTGTCCATGGTGCAGTGGGGAGAGGATCCAGATCTTTCATCAGCTTTGTAGAAAGCTCTGTGACCCACAGAGGGCTAAGAGGGCCTGTCCCACAGCATGCCCACCACCAGCGGACGGTCCAGACTTTGCACTGGCAGCCACCTCCCTACGTCCCCACTAAGAAGTTCCTCCTTCTCTGGGCAGCTCAGGCTCACCTGAGACCGGCCTGCCCCTGGCCCAGCCCCTGCCTATCTTGCCTCTGTTCCCTGGGACATCTGACCCAGAGGCACTGTTGGGCCTGGCTGGGCAGGAGGGACCACGGAGGGCGGCCTGGAACTCTCCACCCGCTGCCCAGAGCCTGCCCTTTCCCATAGTCCACGCTCAGGCTGCCCGAGAGCCCAGTGCTGATCCCACTGGGGACTCAATAGAATCTCGGGCAGGTGACAGGGCTCAAGCACCCTTGGCAGGTGGCAGAGTCCTCGTGGGGTACAAGGCCAGTCCCATCATCCATTCCTCATCTCCAAAGAACACAAATTAGAGGAAACAGGCCTCGATTGCAGCTGGAGAGATTTTAATTAGCTGAGAAAGCTCCCTCCCAGCAGTGATTACGGGGTGATTAATGGCCCTGGCAAGGAGCTGCCTGGGGGAGAGGTAAGCTCCCTCCTGCTGTCCCTTCAAATTGCCCGGTCATCCGTCTTCCTGGAGATAGGGGTGACCCAGCTCTGGAGGTCAGGCATCCTGGGGGAATGTGGGGGGAGTCCTGAGATAGATTATGAACTAGCACAATTAAGTCCCTGGCTGTTAGAGTATGAAGGGAACAAGCCGCGCCACCAGCTTAGCAGTTCCCCAAGCTGAGCAGGAAGCAGCGGGCAGCTGTTAAAGATGCAGATTCCAGGGCCTGTCTCCTCCCGAATCCCCCACTCCAGGGGTGAAGCCTGGACATCTTGCGGTTTAATAAAAATCACATCAGGGACGTGGGCAAGATTAGCCAGGTAGGGGAACTTCTGCTCTAATCTCCTTCCTCTCTTCCAACTCTGATTGTAGTCAGCCCTGTTGGCATCTGTGGAATGCAGAGAAATCCAGTCTCTGCTTCCCATCCCAGCGGGGAGAAGTGAGGCCCAGGGAAGGGAAGGGCTTGCCTGTGCTCTCCCCTGACCGTCTGGAAGCTCCAGGCACGGAGCCCCTCCTCATAGCCACACTTGACTGAAAGCACCAACTCCCCTTCCCCTGGGAGTAGGGAGCCCCCCCGCAAACCCAGCGCCCTACTGGAGGGCTCTTCCCACCCGCCCCAAGCCCCAGGCGGTGAGGGCTCTGCCTGAGGGATGGTCTCTGCAGCCGCTTCAAAGCCCCTGGCAGAGTCCCGTGAGCGGGGAGGGGCAGGATGGAGGTGCCAACAGCCTCCCTCTCACCCCTAACTGCAGAAGGTTCCCGGCTTCCAGCTGCCAGTCCCAGCAATTGGCCAGATGCTCTACAGGACGTGGGCCCCGCAGGTGCTCGGGTCCTTTTTTGCACACATGACTAATGAGAACCCACGGTACCCACCTGAGCCCAGGCCCCCTCCTTCTGCTAGTTCAACAGGACAGGCACCTGGGGGTCCTGGAGCAGCGGGTGGGACCTCCCACAGGCCCCTGACCCCAGAGGGCCCTTGGTGGCTTGGTTTGTCCCCCACAGGGGCCAGGGCCCACATGGGGCAGGGACGTGCCAACGTCAGCGGTGGGCCAGCTGTGCAGTGCTCAGCCAGCCCTCTGTGCGTGCCACCCTTTCCCTCCTTGCTCCCCACCAGCCGCATTCCCTGCTGGGAACCGGAAGTCTCCCTTCCCAGCCCCCCTGCACCCACCAGCCAGGGGGACGATGCCGGGAGTCACAGCCAGCATCCCCGAGTACTTTCCAGGTGCCGGGCGCTGTGTTAAGGGCTTCACCTACACTAGCACGCAGAATCCGCACAACCCTAGAAGCTTATGTCTGTGGTCACCCCCATTTTACAGAGGTTAAAGGACTTCCCCCAGGTCACACAGCCAGGGTCCAAATCCAGCTGACCCGAGAGGCCACACACTTAACCATGGTAGGCACACCCAAAAGCCACCTCTCCAGCAAGTCTTCTCTGGCCCTCTCCCAGAGAGCCCGCAGCGCCCTGTGTCTCCTCCATGCCCACACTGTGACATTAGGACACACAGAGAGTGGCTGGTTTTCATCCACGACTCCGGGCTCATAACTCCCACAGCCCTAGTTATCGCACTCGGGCACTGCAGAGAACAAGCTCGCTCGCTCTCTGACCCCCTGCCCTCCTTTCACTTGCTCCTTTTTCCCCCCAAGCCTAATTTCCCCTGCCTTTCTGTCTTGGAGCTGGCCATAAAGAAAGTCTCCGACCTGCCTTGTCCTATTGGGGGCCATAAACCCCCATTTCACACCCCACACCCTGGAGGAAGGAAAGCTGCACAGAGAGGCCGAGGAGAAGCTATGGACAGGCCTTGCTGAGATTTCCCCACTCGGTCTGTCAGTATCAGATCACACCCTTTCTGTCCAATCACATTTCCACTCAGCTGTCAATCACGCCTATCCGCTGAGACATTTTATAAAGTCTCCGTAAACAGCTCAAGAGGACAGGGTTCCGGGAGCTTCCAGACAGCTGAACACGTGGAGGTTCCTGGAGGTGGCGCGCCCGGGGAGGGCACGGACGCTCGCACCCCTTCCCCCACACCTCGCCCTACGCATCTCTTCACCTGCATCCTTTGCATAATAGACCAGTAAATGGAATGAACGGTGTCCCTGGGTTCCGTCAGCCATTCTAGCAAATTAATGGAACCCAAGGCGGGGGTGTGGGATGCCTGGTTCACAGCCGGTCAGACAGAAGCACTGGCAAGGCAACGTGAGGCTCGTGACAGGTGGCAGAAGTGGGGGCAGTGTTGTGGGACTGAGCCCTCAGCCCAAGGGATCTGACGCCATCTCCCGGTAGACAGTGTCGGAACTGAATTGCAGGACACCCAGCTGGTGTCTGCTGCCGACCTGACTGCCACATGTTTGGTCACACAAATCCTCTGTGTCGGTCGTTGTGGCATGAGAGCAGAGGGGAACACAGTTCGTGTTTTTTCCCCGCACGCACACACCCCTGCTGGGCCATCACTGTGGTCCAGCCTGACCCCAGGCTCCATTGGCTGCGCAACCCTGGGGGAAATTGCTTAACCTCCCAACGCCTCAGTTTCCTTATCTGGGCCAACTAGATCAGGCCTATTGAGTACAGGAAGTGGATCCGAGCTATCATGGGCCCCCTGGCCCCACCCAGCCCTGGGCAGAGGACTCTTCCCAACCACTGTGCACCAGTGATGCTTGTGTTCAATCAGGATCCGACATCCCAGAGAAGCTTTGGCAGGTACCCACTGCCCGGGAGGTAACCACGAGGCAGGGCAACCCCTCCACTTGGTGTCCCCCCCCAACAACAACCCCAACCAGCCCCAACACGCAGAAACAGACTCACTGAGAGACGAGTGAGAAAGCCTCAGAGCAGATGGCAGGACAGGGGACGAACTTGATGAGGATGTGGCCCAGGGCGGCAGGGAAGTGGGCTCGCGTGACCTTCTCCAGCACGGAGCTGAAGGTGTGGATGTCGGCTGCCTTGCAGGACGGGTCCCCTGAGCCCGTGTCCAGGATGTTCCCTCCATGCAGCACCAGCAGAAGGACATGCGTCTTGCAGGAGCGCTGTGGGCAGCCTTCCTGAGAGGGACATCGGCCGGGATAGAGAGACAGACAGCAGGGGACGGGAGGGCGGCACACAAGGACATGCACACACGGAGACCGTGGCTGGGGACGCAGGGACCTGCCCAGCCTGTCTCGCAGCTCTAAGTCAAGGAGTCCTACAGCCCCCCCATGTGACATAACCTTTGGAGCTGTCAGAGTGAGGGGCACAGACTGCCAAGAGGGCAAGACCCTTGATGTATGTGAGGACAGGAAAGGTCCTAAGAGAGCTTTCTTGTTCCTAAGGGAGCCCAAAGCCCAGAGAAGGACAGAGACCTGCCCAGGGTCACACAGCAAGTCAAATGAAGAGCTGGAAGAAACTGGGCAGCCTGACTACCATCCAACAGCCCTTCCTAAAATCCTGACCACAGAGGCGGGCCCGGACACCCTCAGAATCCCAGCCCACCTCGCTGTCTTCGTGGATCTCGATGCTTCCCTGGGCTGGGAACCTCTGTCTTCTCAAGGAGACCCGGTACAGTTCTCCTGCAGAGGGAACAGAAGGGGAACTCAGCATGTCCAGGCTTCCGCCACGGCGACACGACACCAGGTACGGGCCCCAAAGGTGAGGCCTCAGCTTACAGGTGAGTTGGAATTATAGTCTGGAGCTAGGGGGAGCCACCTGTCCAGCCCTGCCTCTGAAACCAACACGACATGAAACTCCTTCTCCTTCTCAGGACAGGAAGACCAGCAGAGTGAGGCCACCACCGATGCTGTCCCTAATGTGACATAATGTCACATTATGTCACAAGGAGGGGACACAAGGAGAGGCATCTTAGGAAGGGAACGTCCTGCTTTTCTTTACCAACGGCAACAGCCTGGCGTGAGCCCTGCCTGACACTTCCACTCCAGAGATGGACGGTAATTTGGGCCAAGCTTCCCTCTGAGGACAACTAGAAGAGGTGGCATGATGATTAATTTTATGTGTCAGCTTGACTGGGGTAAAGGACGCCCGGCTTGCTGGTAAAACACCAGTTCCCGGTGTATCTGTGCGGTGTTTCCCAAAGAGCACTTGAATCCGCAGACTGCAGAGAGGACCCGCCCTCACCGAGGGAGGTGGGCAGGATAGGATCTGCTGAGGGCCTGCACAGAACACGAAGGAGGAGGGAGGGAGAGGTCACTCTTGCTTTGTAAGGTCAGCCATCCATCTCCTGCCCTCAGACATCAGCGTTGGTGGTTCTCAGGCCTTCAGACTAGAACTGGGATTCATGCCATCATTGTGTCCCCTGGGCCTCAGGCCTTTGGGCTGGAACTGGAACCACACCGCCAGGTTCCTGGGCTCCTGGTGCCAGACAGCAGATCCTGGGACTTGACTTCTCAGCCTGCATCATCGTGTGAGCCCGTGCCCCATAATGAATCTCTTTTTACGCATCTGTTAATATATATAACCTATTGGTTCTCTTTCTCTGGAGAGCCCTGACTAACACAGCTGCATGAATATTTTTCTTTAATATCTGCTTGAAGCTATCAGAGAGATCACAAGGCCCTGAATTATGGCACCGTGGTCCAGACCCGCAGAGAGGCAAGGCCAGCGTTTGGAGCGACACTCAGTAGCACATCACAAGCTTTGTGACGAAGCCGGCTGCTGCTCGTCTCAGCTGCCCGGGCTGAACACCTGCTCCTCCACGAAGTCAGGCTCCCAGCCCTGCCTCGGCTCTCACCGCTCTAACACGGGGGGCAGTAATCCACAGCCATGGGCTGAATCTGGCCCCCCACCTGCTTTTGTAAATAAAGTTTTATTGGAACACAGCCAGGCTCACTCTTTACAAACTGTTGATGGCTGCTTTTGTGCCACAGCAGCAGGGTAGTTGCAACAGAGAGACCTTACAGCCCACGAAGCTAAAAATATCGTCTCTGGCCCTTTACAGGAAAGTTTGCCAACCCCTGATCTAAGACTTACACTCCTGAATGTCATGACATTGGACTTGCAGGTGGAGAGACATCAAAGACATCCAACAGCTGCCCGCCCCCCCCAAATGCTGCCTGCCACCCTGAAGAATCCGTCCTTCCATCAAGCTGACCTCGGCTTCCAGCCTTTCTCCTCCACGAACTGGATACCCTTTTCTGTGTGTAGCCAAAACCCACAGCTAGATTGAGCCAGCTGGTGGCCCTCAATGATGAGAAACTCGCTTATCTCTTAAAGTCGCAGCCCGTTCTAGATGAGGACAGCCCTTTCCATCGTCACACCCCACCCCACCCCCACCATAGCCCGCTGCTCCCCACTGGGAGTCACATCCGGAGAGGGTCCCTCCTTCCTGGGGCTTTCAGGGCAGCCCCAGCCACCCTGTGTCTGAGGCAGCCACGACCAGCCCCAGGAGAGGGCACATCTGCAAAGAATTCCAAATGAGAAGCTTTGTCAGCAGGGAAGTACATGTCTGAAATATTCTGTCCTCACAGACACAGCCCTGGTCGAAGGGTGACTGCTTTATGAGCCTGAGCTGCTGCCCACACAGACAGGAAATCGTTCCCGAAATGATGGAGGGGTTGACTTTGGGGAGGAGGAGGAAAAACTTGTCCTGAGGCCTGACTCTGCCCGGGGCTTACTAATGCTCCTTCCAGTGGTGTAGGCTTGCCCCGGGTCTTGCTAGAGGGGACCGGGGCCCTGCCCTCAGCACAGGGGGACAATACAAGACAACAGTAGTGGGTCAGTTGTATTAAATACTTATTATGTCCCAGGCACTGTGTGCTTTACCTGTGTCGCCCAGTCCCCACAATTACTCTCTGAGTTTGGATGAGCTTGTTATTAGCCCCATTTTACAGATGAGCAAACCGAGGCTACAACAACCTGTATCAATTGCCCCAGGCACCAGACCTCTTTCCAGGACATGAAATAGCACCAGGAGGGAAGGAAAGGGTCTGAGAGGGAGGGCGGATGCAGCTTCCCCCAGACAAAGCATCCACACTTCACGGTGAAGGCAGCCTTGTGCACGGCTCTGGGACAGGTGAGCCGGAGGAACCCGGAGCTTGGGCAGGGCCGAGGTTGTGGCTGTGGAGCCTGGGGGGCCCCTGTCCTCTAGGGCTGGGTGGGGTGTGGTTAAACACATGGACTTTGGAGCCAGAATGCCTGAGTTCAAATCTTGGCTCTTACGAGCTGTGTGACCTGTGTCTCAGTTTCCTCATCTGGAATATGGGGATGATATCGGTGGCTGCCTCATAGGGTGGTGATGCGGAAAAATGAGTCCATATATATAAAGGGCTTAGAACAGGGTGTAAGTCCATATACACGAGGGGCTTAGACTAGGGCGTGGAACATAGGAAGGGTCATACACGTTAGCTGATATTGTTATTATTATTACCCAGGGTGCCTCAGGGGCACAGAGCCAGGGCCACAGCTGACAAAATGGGGCTGATGGGGACATTGCCACCTCCACACTTGCCTGCCCTGCCGCCAAGTCCCTCCCTGAGCCTTGGCATGCTCCCCGGCCTCGCTGGGCTGGATGCCTGCTTGCAGTGTGATTACAGGATTAAATGCTGTGATTGCCACAAATTACCATGGCAAGGCTATAAATAAGTTGCAGGGAAGCCATGAGGGTCCTGCTGTCTCCTGGGCACCATGCCCTCTGTTCGGCAGGGACTGGATCCTGCACCCTCACTGATTGCAAGACCGAGGAGCACCCGCATCCTTGATCTGCCTGGAGTCTGTTCCCTGGGGCCCCACGCGATGCTCTGGGCATCAAATTGGTGGACAAGTGCTGCGTCCCAGCCACAAATGACGCTGGGGCTGTTCCTGGCTCAGTGGGGAGGGAAGCCACAGGCCAGAGGGTGGACAGGCTTGTTCTCTGCATCCCTCACGCCTCCTAGCAAGAAGGAAGGGTCTTGCTTCCTACACTGGGACAGAACCTTGCTTCCTTTCAATGCATAAAAGCCAGAAATGCTTTGCTCTAGGGGATGAAGGAGAGGAGACCTAGCCTGCCAGACCTAGAGTCTGGCCCTTTCAGAGTTAACTAACAGGACCAGAGTTACTCCACAGGAAGGTGCATCTCCAGTTTTGGCAGAGGCCTCTGTGGACAAGCAGAAAGGCAGCCTGAGGTCACCTTGCCTGCACCTTGCCCATGGGGCTCTGCTTCTTCCAAGAGCTAAACATTCCCACCACAATAACTGAGGCCACTGGCTTTGACTCACCCACAAGACATAACTCTTTCACTCTTCCTTGCCTTTGCTCAGGCAGAGCCTTTTGCCTGGTAAGCCTTTCTTCCCTTTGCAGACCAGCAAACTCCTACTTGTCCTACAAAACCCTGCTCAACTGACACCACCTCTAGAAAGCCTTCTCAGATCTACCTAGGCAAAGATGTTTATCCCACAGCATACTGAGCTGGGCCTGGCTTATTGCTGTGAGGCGACTTGTCTATTTCCTCGTCAGACTTGGGGACCCCTGAGAGGCCTAGCGTGGCATTTTCATGAAAACATTTTAGAAGTGAAGAACCCCGGATGCACGCAGCTGGGGAGACATCTCTGTGCTGTTAAACCCCCAGAGAAATTAGGTTCAGGGAAGCATCACCCACCGAGAAGCACATTTCTTGAAAGTACCCAGGGAAACTGGCATGAGGGGACCTCTGGGGATTCTAGAACAGTCTGGCCTGGGCTTTGTAATTCCGCCTCTAGAGGCCTGCCCAGAGCCTCTGGTGACAAGAGCAGCTGGCAGGGGACCCTGGGTGGCGGGGAGCCACCCACAAGGGACCCCAGGACCTCGTCATCAGGCTGCTGCTTCCTCCCACTTCCTGCTAATCTCTGCTTGCATGGCCTTATTCAGGCTGGGTCCCTGCCATGCCCAGATTTGGGGTGGGTGAACCCACAGCTGTTTTGTGACAATGTTTTGTGCAGGCTTCGAGGCAGGCCAGCTACCGCAGTGCCTGCTCCCAGCACACCGCCAGCCCAGCACTGAGCCCACCCCGCTCACCAGGGCTCCTCCTGCCGGTGAAAGAATGGAGCCTATTTTTTGCTTAATCACAGCCTCGGAAAGGCACAAATTGTGATCATCCCTTCTAATTACCGATGCACCACACTGCTCTTGATACAAAAACCAAGGTCGTCACCCATGTGCTTGGCACCCTAAGCAAAGCATCACCCCAGCTTGGCTGGAGAGTCCAGCTGTCTGCATCTCCCTTGCCCCCAGCTGCTGGGTCCACAAGGGGTGGATTCTGGGGGGTCCCTGGCTAAAGCTGACCACTCAGTATCCCCCTCTATCCTTGGCAGTCACTCCCACCCCCATGAGTCACCCCTGGGGTCAACGGAGCAGAGCTGGGCCCAGCTTGAGACCATGTGGCGTGTCCTGAGAAGTATCTACAAAAGTATCCAATGCTCTGTGAACTCTTGGAAGCATACGTATGGGCAGGAACATAAAAATATTTTGTGTAAACCCAATGGCTTCGCTGTTTTGCTCTGATGTGGGATTCAGGAGATACACCTGGAAGTTACCTAAGAAGAATTTGAGCCTCATTCGGTACCATGCGGGGGTCTTAGACCACAGCCCCAATCCCCCAGGTAAACGCGCATGACACACACAGGCAGGAGGAGACAGGCCACGGAAAGGGTCCTAGGATGAGACATGGACACCCTCTCTCCAGACCACCACCAAACGAAAGGGTTTGCCTAGATGCCCTCGGAAGACTCGGGCAGTCCGAGATCCTGAGTGCGCGCATGAGCGCCCTCCGTGACTGCCAGCCTCCACACCCGGCAGAGTTAGACCCTAGGACCCTGAAGGGACCCACAGGCACAACCACTCTGAGGAAGAGGAACCAGGAAACTGCAGGTGGCAGACGTCACCTGGATTTTCAAAGTGGTTGATTCCAACTAGGGAGCTTGGTAGTAATTTCTAGGCAAGTCCTGGTGCAAATGAATGAACAAGTGTTTTCGGGGCCCTCAGAAAGCGGAGCGGTGGCCCCCAGAGCTCTGACGGGCTTGCTCGGACGTACCTTGCCAACCCCACTCACTGCACGTGGAGTAGGGTCACTGGCCCAGGAACTCGAGGGAACGCCAAGGGCTTAGGGCACCTGGGGAGGGGGACACACAGGCAGAATGACAAACTATTTCGGGAACCCACAGCTCTCACCGCAGCAGCTGAAGGCACGTGGGCTCGTGAACGGGGCCCTGCCCTGGCCCTTAGGTGACCACACAGAAGGTACAGTTCACAGATTTCTGGCTGGCCCAAAGCCAGAAGTGGGGACCAATGCCCACCAGCATGAAGCAGCGGAGACAGTGGACCCTGTTCTGAAGGGTTCAAAACTTTTTTAAAACAGGGAAATTTTTCATCCAATGAAATCTTCCTCAGGAGCCCAATTTGCAAAATAAAAGTGGACCAGCTCCGGCTAAAGCCATTTGAGGGGAGCAGAGCCCCACTTCCTTACTCCAGCCCACCTCTGACCCTCGGCAGTCCCTGAGAGCTCCACAGAGCACAACTTAGAAGCCACTGACCTTGTTCACCAGCCACACTGGAGGCCACCCTCCTCTGCATGTCCCCAGCCCCCAGCTCTGTGAAAAACACAATCTAGGCTGGGAGGTAGCGGGGAGCTTGGGACCTTTTATTAGAAGGAAACGCACCAAAATGTTTACAGTGATTTTCCCCGGGTGCTGGGATAAGGGATGGGTTTTTATTTGTTTGTCTGGTTGTTTTATTTTGTTTTACTTTCTACTTTCCTCTGTTTTCTAATTTTTCTCTAGTGAGCCCGTATTTCTTTTAGTTTAAAACTATTTATGAATAGATCTATTGGATAGACAATACAAGCATGTGTCATGTTGACAATAAGATTATCTTTAAAGCAGCCACAATCCCCTACCAGTAAATGCAAACACCACACACAAAACAAAGCAAAATGCCCTGTCCTCTGGGAGCTGACAGGCTAACGAGGGAATGTGAAAGGAAAAGAAATGCTTATGGAAGGAAAGAATAAATGTGAAACATGATGAGTGAATTAAGATTCAGCATTTGGATTAAAAAACTATTAGTAACGTGACATCACCTACTGATTCCTACCGTATTGGTTCTTGCCCAGACTTGTGTCAGGGCTGAAAACACCAAGATGGATCGGATACAGAACCTGCCCTCAAGCATCTCTCAAGACTGCAGGATCACATGACCAAGACCAGATCACATGATCAAGGCTGAGTCACATGACAAAGACCTCGGTCATGTGAGCAATCCCAATCACATGACCAAAGGCTACAAACAGCCTGAGTCAGGGTAATGGGACTGTCAAAGCTACTTTTCAACTTCTGAGGCCACACAAACCACAGATCACAGTTTCAAATAAGGAGGGCACATCCCTGCCCTGCCCCTGGAGCTCAGACCAGTTTGAGGGCACATCTGGAGCCCAATAACCAGGCAGGAAAGGTGTAGAAAGTGGCCTGGGAGGTCAAGGGGACATGGTGGCTGCCTGCAAATCCATGCTGAGCCACATTTGCGTCACCGGAGCAGAGGGCAGAGCCTGGATGAATAGGGCTGGGGTGGTTTCTGGAGATTGTTCCAAGTTTTAGCACAACTTAGGGGATATTTACAATAGTTCAAGAGTGTCCCGTGCTGGCCCGGAGACGGGGTGTTCTCCCTCACTGAGCTTATACAAGCAAGTTATGTAAGTGGCCACTTAGCAGGGATGCTGGGAGGGAATTTCCACTCAGGGCTAGGGGTGGATCTGGAGGCTGAGGTCCCTCTTGTGACTCCTTAACCCTTTCAAGCTCACATCTGCCCAATCACATCTGCCCAATCACATCTGCCCGGACTCATCTGGCCGATGAGGCCAAAGTTGTTTGAAGCTTTGATGGGTCAATGAGGCTTTCACAGGGACACTGGCCCAGACCAAGGCCTGACCCTTGCTGGGGTCTGTACCCCAGCCACTGCCTCTGGAGAACATGCTGCCAGGCACCCCAAGTGGGCAGGGGTTAGTTCTGAGGAGCAACTCCCCTGGAGGGAACCCAGCACAGATCAGGAGTGTCACCATCTTGAATCAGGCCCAGAGAAGTTCCCAGAATCACAACCACAAGAAAAACCTGCCGCTGCTACCCAGTGATGCTACAGGGCCTTGGCTTCCCCAGCCCTGGCATCCCCTGCGGAGTCATCTGTAATAAACACAGCCCTCCTAAGATTGGTCTTGAGTTTCTTGTCCTCATCCAGTGTCTCAGGCAATCTTCACATTCCTCCTGTGAGGGTAGGGGTGCTCTCCCCATTTTACAGGTGAGAAAACTGAGGCTTGCAAAGGTTAAGTGACTTCTCTCGGGATATAGGTGAAGGGGTGGGGATTTGAACCCGGGTCATCAGTCCAAGGCTCTTATTTCTGAAGGACAGGAATAAGAAAGGAGGGGTCTCTTTGCTCTTTCTAATGCCTTCACAGCACAGCCATGACTCCTAGCAGAGAGAGAAAAGTCCGGAGAGAGACTGCCCTGCTCTTTAAGGATCCCCGGTGGTGTCTGCCCAGGCTCTGCCTAGAAGCTGGCACACACACAAAGGAATGCGACAGCGTACTCCACCCCGCACACGCCTGCACAGTAACCCCTGCAAGGGTATGTGGCTTCCAGCAAAGGCACTGGGAATGGCTCTACACATATGAAAATGTGCTCAACCTTAGAACCCTAAACTACAGGACAGCTAATCGAACTTATCCTCTGATGGCCTTGTGCGCCAGAGCATGGGAAAACAGTCCTTCTTCAGTCATCGCTGGTGAGAATGGAAACCAGTACCACCTCTGCGGAGGGCCATTTGGCAACACCATTCAAAATACAAAATGCCCTTGACCCAGCAATTCCAAGCCCATGTGCAGAATGACATACGTGCAATGCTAACCTTTGCCACGCTGTTTGTAACAGCAAAGACAGGAAGCTACCTATATATCCACCAATAGGGAATGAGTTAAATAAGTTGTGTCACAGTGAACTAGGGCACACCCATTGCAAAGAATGACTCGCTCGTAAATGTACTGAGCTAACAAGATACTCAGGGTACGGTATCAGCATCCGAGAAAAGCAAGGTGCAGGATGGAATGCACTGTGTGCTCCCATCTCTGCGGGGGTATATAAAAATACATATATAAATGAATGTTTATGGATATGTTTGTGTACGCAGAGAATATCTCCGAAATGGAATATAAGAAACTAGTTATAATCTTTGCTTCTGGGGAGAAGGGCGGGGTGCACCGGAGGACAGGAGAAGGAGGCATTTTATACCATGTACGTGCGCTACCTACTCAAAAGACAGATTAAAAATAAGCATTTTTTAAAACCACATGCAGCAGGGTGATTTTTTTTTTTTTAGGTACTAATTTGTATTTGCTTCTCTCTGCTCTGGTTCCTTTGCCTTTGGGAAGGTTTGTGGCTGAGCTTGCTGGCTTTTGTTCCCAGAAGGAAAGGATTTCAGGAGACAGAGATTCCCTCAGGCTAAAAAGAGATCCCCACCCCCTGGCCCAGGCAGAGGGGATTAGAGAGACCTCTTCTGGTGGCCTGGCTACTCCAGGGGGATGGAGGATGACACGGGAAGGCCTGGCCGTTGTGTTCCCCAGGGAGCCTGGACCCTCGGCCAGGAACTGCAGACCAGGACAAAAGGGACCACCAGGCTGGGTCCCAGGGCCCCCGAGCTCAACCAGTGTGGAGCTCCCTGCACGTGTGCATGCGTGCACGGGGACACACACACACACACACACATATACACACTATCCCCCCAGAGCTGGGGAGACAACTGGGGGCTTTGGGACAATGGCAAGAGCAAGAGGAATCACAGAAGGAGAATCTTTCTCCAGCACAGCTGGATGGATATGCAGAGTCAAAATCAAGTGGCTCATAGAAAAATAAAGGGTGGGTCTTCCACGTGGAAGTCAGTGCACTGTGCTATGTGGTCTCCTTCTGCCCCTCCAGACCACACTCCCCACTCTCTGCCCCACTCGGAGGCTGAGGCTCCCTTGCCTCTGGGGGCTTTGGCCAGTGGAAGGCACCCGTGGGAGAACCGGGGAGCAGGAGGCTCCCTCTGTGCAGGGTCACCTAGGGTGGCTTCCCTGCTGCAGGCACAGCTACCTGCAGGGGTGGGAATAGCCCCAGGGTAGTGCCCTGTGCCCACTTTGTTTCTGGGAAGCCTCATTCACCTGTGAATCCAGCCCCTTTACTAAGCCTCCTCCCACCTGGCTGTTTGTGTGAGCTTCCACTTCCTGCTGGAACCCGACTGAATCACAGTGGATTCCAAGTGCTCCAGGCAAATATCGCCACCTCCTCCCTCGCCACCCCTCCTCCCGCATCTGACCAAGCCCCCACCTTCTGCCTCCTCTCCCTCTCTGAACTCAGTCTCATCGGCCTTTTTGGCAGTTTTCAAACATGCCTTTTTCCCCTCTCACCACAGAGCCATTACACATTCTGTTCCCTGTGCCTGGACCCTTCCTCACATTGCCCCTGTGCCCAGGGGTTTCCTACAGAAACGTCAGTATTCCTTCCTCCCTGGGGCCTTCAGCTCTTATGCCCTCCCCCAATAGCACCAGGAGCCTCTCTTTCTTGGGACTGATACTCGTACTTTCAATCTTATGGCTATTTGGTTACTGTCTTCCCTCCTCCATCTCCTAGACTATAAAATCCTTTAGAGCTGGGACTGAGTTTGTTTTTGCTCCATTTTATCCCCAAAGACTATCACGGTGCTGGCATATAAAGGTGCTTATCAAATATTTGGTAAACAAACGGGGGAATGAACTAATGATGTGTTCCCATTTTGCACCCCTGTAAGTGTCAGAAGCTGCACATGTCCCCTGCAAAGCACAGATGCCGCATAGAGGGGCTTGCTGACGTGTGCAGACACACTCATTCGCATGTAAATGAATGCACCAGTGCACTGGCTACATGCTAATGCACACACACAAATGCAAGGGCACACGCACACGTGTGTGCACACACACATACACGAGAAGGAATCATGCCAAGCATAGGCGCACATGCAAGAAAAGTGCTCCCAAGGCGGACGTCTGCCACCCTGAGCTCATTAAAGCCAGCTAAATATAGCCCGTCTGCAGCTGTGCTCAGCAAGCTGCCCACACAGGCCAGGAAAAGACACCAGTTACCAGGCAGAGGGGTGGGGAGGCCAGCCGTGGGCAAGGGGCTTCATGCGTCATGCCTGTAGGGGGGGTCCTCCTGGGGAGGCCATGGGCTGGGGGTATGCAGGAGGCGAATCCCCCTGGTGGCCAGTCTGGGCTTTCAGAAACGCTCTTTTGGTCACTGACCCAAGGCAACAGAGTCCATCAAACCACATCCCCACAATGGGGAGCAGTCAAGCTGAGCCACCCACATCTCTCTCTGTCTAAGCCAAGGAAGGCAAGCTCAGTCTGGGATCAGGGGATGGAGTCAGGACCCAGGCAGGGATAAGTCGGGGCTCAGTTGGTGGCTACGACAGAGGCTCAGTAGGGTATGAGGACAACAGGTCAGTCCGGAACGAGGGTTGTCAGGTCTTGGTCTGGAGGTGAGCGGAAGTTCAGAGTCCCACTCGGCACCCTGCTCTAATGAGCAGACCTTCCCCACACCTGGGACAGCCGCCTGCTTTCCCTGGCCCTGCAGCTGAGGCCAGGCACTGGTCTGGGAAAGCCATTGACAGTGGCATGGGTTTGGGTCACACATGTCAGGCCTCTGTTGCACTCCACATGGGTTGGGTCCAATTCCAAGGGCCATAATAGGTAGGTCCTGTCATGGAGTCTGCGTGGGGGTGAGGTAGAGGAAGCCTCCTCTCCATCTCTCACATTCCTGTCCTGCACCCTGTGCAGCTGCTGGGACCAAAAGGGAGAGGGAGGGAGAAGTGAGGCAGCCGTGGGTCTCCTGGGAGAGGCCACACCTTGTCCCACCAGCCACACCTGGGCAGGCATGGGCAGAGGGAGGGGAGTTACTGCCCCACTGTGCCAACAGCTGTATGTTCAGCCGCTTCGACAGAGATGGCAGATCACAGCAGGGAGGGCGGGCCCGGCTCACTGGATTCAGCATGTGCGATCCAGGCAGCCACGACTGGGGCAAGGGGCAGAGGCCAAGGGTGTCCAGTCCCTAGGGACCCCAGTCCTTCCCGCTGTCTGCTGCCGAGGAGCTGCCTCTGTCCCCTCCACCGGGGATGGATGGAAGGCTCGGGCTTCCCAGCGAGCCCATGAGAGAACTGCGCTGAGCGTGTGCATGCTCCTCCCAGAGTCGGTGTGGAAGGGAAGGGGGCGCGATGACGGAAGAGGGGAGGTGGGCAGATGGGTTGTCCGGAGGCGAGGTTCACCCTCCGGTGGAGTGGCGCCGTGGGGAGGGACGCAGTGGCTTTGAGCACCAGGCTTGCCTCCCGCAAAGGTCTCCCTGACACTCGGGAGGGCAGGCGGGGGCGAGACGAGGCAGCAAGGCCAGCATGCGGAGGATGTGACGGTCCAGGAGAGAGACAACAGGGCCCTGACGAGGGAAGGGCGGGGACAGAGAGGAGTGGGTGAGGCTGAGAGCTCTGCGGGAGGTGGAATGGTGCCAGGAGGGGGCTGATTTGACTCCGGACAGAGAAGGAAAAGTCCAGACGGACCCCGGGGTTTCTGGCTTGGATCCACTCGGATCCCAAAGTGAATGGTGCCACTCACTTTAGGTGGAAGGACAGGGGTGAGGTTCGATGGGAAGATATGAGTTCCCCGAGTCCCCGCACCCAGCACCACGGCAGCCGTGTTGGAAGCACGGGGTCAATGGTCGCTGTGCTAAGGGAACAGGGTGAACAAGGCAGAAACAGAAAGAGATGTGGACAAGGGAAGCCGGGAGACAGAGAGGCAGCAACAGAAGACCAAAGACCCCTGAACGTCAGATCCAGGAGGGACTCCACGTACAGACGGGGTAGCAGACTGGCCACAGGCAGGAGCTGAGACGGCATAGCAGGTGGGTGGGAGGCGACCCAGGTCTCCGGCCCCCAGTGCAAAGCCCTCTCTATCTTCTGCCCCCCACCTGGCCCCCAAACACAATGGCTCCCTGGGCTTCCTCCAGTCTGGTTTCAAATGACCAGCACACGCCAGTGGTGGCAGGCTGCCAGGCCATCTGTCCAACTGCAGGATGAAGGCTGGGGGTGTCTGGCAGCCACGAAGGAGGAAAGATTCCAGGCCACTGCAGATAAGGCCTTGCAACCTCACGCCTGCGCACAAGCTGAGAGGCCCATGCTGGCCTTCTTCCCCACACTCCCAACCCAAGGGGCCCAGTGCTCTCTGGCCAGCTCAGGAGGAATCTCTGGGGACTAGGTGGCATGGGGAAACACCACTGTGACATGGCAACTGAGGCAGCCACAGGACCAACAGAGCACCAGAAAGCCTGAGCTCCACGGGATAAGATTCATCCCTCACATGTGCACCAGGTGTTCCAGGTAACAAGGCTCATGCAAAAGCCAATAAGAACTAAGAACCATAAGATGCTTCCTGAATGCCAGGTGCAGAGCTTGCCATCTCTCATGTATTATCTCTCATGCCCTCTGCAACTCTAGGACGTAGACCACAGGGCCACGTTTCCACAACTGAGTAAACTGAGGCTCAGAGACATTAAGCAACCTGCCCAAAATGTCACAGCAGACCAGGTATCACGGCTCACACCTATAATCCCAGAACTTTGGGATGCCAAAGCAGGAGGATCACTTGAGGCCAGGAGTTCAAGATCAGCCCGTGCAACATAGCAAGTCTCCACCTCTACAATAAATTTTTTAAAAATTAGCCAGGTGTGGTGGCATGCACCTATAGTCCCAGCTACTCGAGAGGCTGAGGCAGGAAGATCACTTGAGCCCAAGAGTTCAAGGGTGCAGTGAGCCATGACTGTGCCACTGCACTCCAGCCTGGGTGACAGAGAATGCCACAGTTGCTAAATAGACGTGCTAAGCGTCAAACCCAGGCCTTATCACATTTCAGTCCCAGACACTATAGCACCAGCCCCAGGAATCTCTGACTCTTGGCCCAGGGCTATTGGTACCACCACACCACTTGTATTTAGTGAGTTTTCAAAACCCAGTAGAATTTATTACGTAAGGTAATATGCATAGAGGTATACTTTGAGTGGGAAAGCACTATTATAGATGTAAGGCATTGTCTATTCTTTTTTTCTACTCAGGTCACAGATTTTTCTTTTGCCAATTTTGGATTAAGAATAAACAAACACATTACCATCGATCATCACCGAGAGTTCATAAAAGAAAACATTTTAATGCCAAACATTGTAGGCAGGACATAATGGTAGAATTATGTGAAAAGCAGTTCCCTCAGTTGAATACACCCGACATTAGGCAAAAACACATTAGTGGTATTGTTTTCCCACTGCTGAAAATGTTGGGTTTATACTTAGGAACCACCGGCCTAGACGACCTCCAAGGTGCCATTTCAGGTACAGACGTCTTCTGTGAGTCTACTGTCACTCCTTACGAAATCAGACTGTTCCTCAGGAGCAGAATTTGATGACAGCCTTCGGCAATATAATTCCGACTAAAATCTACAGCCATGGGGAGAGAGAAAACCTTTGCCTCTTATTAAACACACATTTTTTCTAGCCAGGTCCAGAAGACACTACACGTCCCGCCAATTGGGTTGTGTCTGCGGAAAACAGAGCCGTGGTTTGGCATCGTGGTGGCAAACCCCACGGCAGGTGGCTGCTGTTTTCCACTTCAGGGCTGTCGCTGTGGCTTCTTCTTCCTAGAGGCCCAGGAGGGATGCTCCGGGCTCTTCTCCTCTCCTGCATTCCTGGGGAATGTGGTGGCATCGCGGTATTAATCATGCTTTCTATTTTATGATGTTTTGACTTCTTGGGGGCCTTGCTGGCCAGGGAGAGACTGTCCCTCCCAGGCCTGGCTAATTCCTAGAGATAATGAACAACTCCCCTGTGAGTGCACCTTTCAATGCAAACCAGCCACCTCCTCTATCCAACCCTCACTCACCAAAGCAATACTTCCCCTGCCCTAAATCAACCCAGGGCCAGGTTCCGGATAAGGAGAGGCCACCCCTATAGCCCAGAGCCCTCAACGTTCAAACTAGCCCATCCTAAGCTGTTCCCCCATCTCCACCCACTTTCCTGAGGAAACCCAGGCAAAGGCTCTGGGCCTGGCTTGATCCTCACTCCTCTGCCTCCCGTCCAAACCTCGTGTCCCCCGTGGCCCTGTGTAGTGTTCTCTTTCTTTCAGAAATTGTACTGAAAATCTTCCAACAGCATTGGCCTCTCCACGTGGTCGCTCAGTCACCACCACAAGTTAAAACCCTGCAGGTGCACTCAGGAAAGAGACCTGCCCCCGTCTCTCTGCCCTTCCCCTGGCCTGCTGCCTTATAGCCTGAGCTTTGAGGTGTCCCTGACAGAGACATTCGTGTCTACCAGCCGCTGAAGGGCTGTGCCTATGAATTGCTACGGAACGTTAGCTAGAAACAGAGAGAGTTTCTCTTCTCAGGAGGCCTGTGCACCCCCTGGGCCTGGCCCCAGGCCGTGGGAAGGCTGGCGCTATAGGCACCGTCCACCAGCGCACAGCAACTGAGGCAGGGGCGAGCTTGCAGGGAGGCCTCAGGGCCTGGGGACAGGGTGGGCAGAGGGGACTGGGCCCCCCAAAGCCACGACCACAGATCAAAAGAGCAGCAGAGAGAAGTAAGGAAAGTTCTGAGCACACTCTCACCCCTAAACCCGCACCCAGACTCCTCTCCCCGCCCCCAGCCTCGTGGGAAACTCAGCACTGCCAACGGCAAAGAACCTGCCCAGACTCCGCCCAGCACTCAGAACATCCAGGGAATATGTCCCCAAGTGACCACGTCAGCAAACTGCCACATCTTTACCAAGTCTCTCCTGGATCCAATCCTAGACTCGTCTCTGAGAACACACAGGCAGAAGGAACTGGAGACACCTGTATGACACAGCAGGTGACAAGGACTTGGGAGACCCCAGAACCCAACCACAGAGCCGAGGCTCTGTAGAGACGGCCTCTTCGCTCTTCATGGTGGGATTTTAAGGTTCATGGCCCCTAGGACAGCTTGGAATGGGGTGCCTCTGGCCTCAGGCACCAGGACTCCATCCTGGAAGGTGTGTCACCCACAGGCGATGCTGGTCACAGAGGCATCAGGGGGCTGGCTCCCTGTTCCCACCCTCCTGTCTGTCCCCATGCCAGAGACACACACCCTGTGGGTTTTCCATGGTCCCATCTGCTCTTCTGGGCTCACCCCCCGGCCCACCAGCCCCTGCACCTCATTCTGGCCCTGACACCCAAGCTGCCCAGCATGGGGGAGCTCAGGAACCCCAGGGGCTGGTTCACGGGGCACAGAGTGCCTCAAACTCAGGATGAGTGACCCCCAGCCTCTGGTCCTGCCTGTGGGCAAGATGATGAGGATTCTACACCCTTCTGGGCTCTGGGTGAACCAGAGGGGACCCATCCCCAAGGAGCCTGGACCCATCTAAGGGGAGGAAGAGGCTCCTCTGGGGTCAGGCTTAACTCACGCTGCTTCTCCTGGAGGATGCTGGATGTGCACGGCGCGGCGCCTTCTCCTGCAGACAAAGGAAAGAATCGTGAGCAGAGCCTGTCACTGCTGCCCAGGGAAGTGGGCAGGGACAGGGAAGCTTGTCCCACTTCCCCTGCACTTCCCGGGGGGGCCCCTGTGGCTGCCTCTGCCCCTCCCCTCCAGCCCACCCCCACCCCCTCCCCAGAGTTCGCCTCATGCCCTGCCCCACCCCAACACAGGTGCCACCTTCAGCCCTTTATGCCATGCCTGGCGCCTCTGCTACCCCTGACCTTTCACCTCCGCCTTCTTCTCTGGCTCCTGTCCTCCTCCCACCTCTGTGCAGCAGCTGCTCGCAGGAGGAGCCGGTCTCTGCACACCCGCTCTCTCCTCTGAGGGTCAGCGGTGACCACCACGTCCACGTGACCACCAGGTCCACGTGACCACGGCCAACTCTCCATCTCCAGTGCCGCCCCCTCTCCTGAGGTCTTGCTGGCCTGTCCCGCTGCCTCCAAGACAACTCCTTTGGAGGCTCCCCAGGTGCCTCACCCTCACCGTGACCAAAGCTGTCCACTCCCCCCCCAAAGCCTGAGTCTCCCCAGGAAATGTGTGTACAGCTTCCCCAAAGACCCCAGCTCTCTGAGGAAGGGCCCCAAGGCGTGGAGAGCAGCCGCCTCCAGAGAAGCCCCTGGGGGCCCTGCAGCCCCTCCCCATGGGAAGCTGCCTCCTCTCCTCCCCTGCAGGACTCAAGGGCAGCTCCGGGCTAGGGAACTCTCCGTCCTGTAGACATTGGTCCAGGGGCCAGACGACCCCTGCCTACCCAGGTGCCTGCCTCCCACAGACACCTTCCTCGCGGCCATCGGAATCCATCACCCTGGCCCCGCCACCCTCTGCCTGCCGGGGCTGCCTTCAACACTCATGTCACCTAAATCCTAGTCTGTCCTTCTCCTCCTTAGGAACAGCCCCTGGGCTCCCCCAAAGGCAGGCAGGAGGAAGTAGTGGGAAGAGTTTACAGCTGCAGTCTGAAGGCTGAGATTCCACTCCAGGTTCCCTCTGACCTGCTGTGTGACCTGAGGCTCATCACTCTCCCTCTCTGGGCCTCAAGCCCACCAAACAGAGTGGATCCAATGCTCAACCTCCAGGTACTGAAAGCCTTTGGTTAGATACCTGGCTTCAAGTGTCAGTCCCTTCACTTACTGACTGTGTATGTAACCTTTATATGCCTTGGTCTTCTAATCCATAAAATGGGGACAGTACTAGTATCTACCTCAGAGGGTTACTGTGAGTATTAAATGGTTAATATATGTAAAGCCCTTAGAACACAGCCAGGCATGTGACAAGCATTCAATACATTCGGATTTCTCTTATTGTTTTATTTACTTATTCACTTCTAACAACCGGCTCAAGACCTTGTCTCTTTTGTCTGCATCATGACCCCAGGTGGAGTCAGGTGGAGAGAACCAATGGCTAATGCTGTGTGTCAGCTCACAGTCGTCCCCAGGCCCAGGGGTCGTGACAGAGCCTGTGCCCAAGAGGGGCCCAGAGTGAGAACAGAGGCCGGGGCACCCTCAGAGAGCAGCCTCTGCCCAGCATGATGAGGTGGCTGCAGACTGCCTCCCAGGTGTGGACGGGAACAAGGAATGACCCAGCTTCCGAAGCATAGGGCAGGGAAGACTGGCATCGTGTCTGGGCACAGCTGAGGCCGGTGGAACTTAGGTGCACCTGGAGACAGTCAGCTTCCACTGCCCAGCAGAATGGGGGCCTAGCAGAGAAACTGAGACACATTCAAAACACTCCTTGCATCTGCCAAGCACTGGTGCTAGGGCCCATGCGGGATGCAGAGATGGGTAAGTCACGGTGAGTAAGGGGTAACAACACCTCTGGGCAGAGGGCACGGGGCCAACTGCAGTGAGAGGCGGAGGGGTGAGGAGAGAGGAGGGAGAGATTCATTCCTACTGAGGATGCCTGGGGAAGTCCTCGGCAGAGCGGAGGTTTGAACTTTGGCAGGAGAGGGGGGCAGACAGCTAGACCATGTCCACACAATGACAAGTACAGGGAAAAGCAGAGCTGTGAGAGGGTACAGCTCTGAGCAGGAAGCCCCTTTATAGTTGAGAAAACTGAGGCTTAAGGAGGCAAAGGGACTTCCAAACTCTTCGGAATCCAAATCTCCTGCTTTTTCTACTAAACCCCAAACCCAAAGCTAGATAATTAGCAGGGCCCAGTGCAAAAGGAAAATGTAGGGGCTCTTATTCAAAAAGCAAGAAAAAAATGCTGTTAAAGGTACTATTAATAAAATATAAAGTTTTTCCTTTATCCTGAGTACTCTCTCAACCTGTCATGGTGTTTTCTCTTTGCTACTTAATACTGTGGTCCCTCATGCACAGGGAGACCCTCACAGGCCCCAGGGTCCCTACTCCTCAGCTTGGTGCTCATGTACATGGGGCTCACCGGTGCCCAGGCCCCCCTCCTGCCAGCCCCTGGACCCACACATCATGCTATGACCAGGAGCCGGAAAGTGGAGCCATGGATCTGCCCCTCCCACAGGCCTACTGCCCCAATCCAGGGCAGACAAGAGTACTGCCACCTCCACGTCAAAATGTACCAGGTGGGTGAGAGGCTTGTTCCCTCTGAGTCACCCCTGGAATGTGCTGTGGCGCTGCCAGCCCAGGGTGGGATATGAACACCTGATCCCAACCCTGCCCATACCCAGGCCCCTGCTGGGACGGAGGACAACAGCTGCCCAAGGGCAGGGCAGGGACGGGGAAGCTGGGCGGGGCCAGGACCACCCATAAGCAAGCTCCAAGCCCCAACACTGTCCACTGTCCCATCAGAGTTCGTTTACAAAACACAAACTTCAAGACATTATTCAGAGTTCAGAATAGTAAACCCCACCCCCCGGGCCCTTTGGAGCACTGGCCACAAACCCTGACTACGATGCAAACACCTCTGGCATGTCTTGGCACCTGCTATGTGCCAGGCCTTGGTGGGGCAGGGGGGAGTCACCCCCTCCATGTTCTCCCGCCAGCCCCATGGGAGCTACTCCCTGAGACCGTTCAGGAGGTATCGGTGCCATTCAATACCTTCATTCCCAGAAAGTAAACATGACTCGAGCCTGGGCAGGCTTTCCAGAGGCAAGAATGCATGGTAGGCAAGTGGGCGCAGCCACAAGAGCTGGGGTTGCCAGGGACGCGGAGTGCAGAGGTGGGAAGAGGCCAGGAGGTGAGCGTCCTTGAAACACGCGTGTAGGATCCACATGGGTAAGCAGAAGGGGAACGTCAGGGGAGGAGGTCACAGCCAAGCGCTGGGGACGCCGCAAAGCCAAGCAGGAGTGCGGCCTCAGTTGTGTGAACTGTGAGGCCTGTACCTGGGCAGGCAGGTGCTTTCCCACACCTGAAATCACTGAGATTTCACAGCTGTGTGCAGAAGGCCTCCTTAGCAGATAAGGAAACTGAGGCTCAGCAGGATGTAGTCGCTAACCCAGTGTATAGATCTGGTCCCTGGGACACTCCAACTCTGGTGAGGGCTCTTCCCACTACCTCCCCAGCCCCCAGTTCGTAGGGGACTTGCTGGATCAGGGGCTTCCTGGGACGGCTCCCGCCTGAGCAGCACTTCCGGGTGGGGAGGCACCAGGAAAATGTGACAAGAGGGGATAAGGAACGGGGAGATGGGAGCGGAGAAGGGGGTGTTTGCGGGGTGCTGAGGAGATGCATCCGGATGCTCCGGGTCTGACCACAGGTTTCCTCGGGGTCATCTCCTCTGCAGTGAGGCCTGGGCCAGGCACCCAGGGGTCCTGGGGCTGGCCAGGCCACCAGCCTGGGCAGGAACGAGCCTGCTGTTTGACAAGGTAAGTGTGGGGCCCGCCCAGCTGGAAGCCCGGGCCAGCTCCCTCTTCCCTGGAAGCAAGGAGGAGTCGGTGTGAACCGGCTTCCTGATTAACGGGCTCCCAGGATGCAGGAAATTAACCAACTCTGCAGCTGGTGCAGCGGCCGCCTAAATGAGACCCCACTTAGCCTGGAGCGTCCCAGGGCCCCTGGGCCCGACAGCCTCGCCTCTGCTGGAGCCGGCGTGAGAGCAGGAGCTGCCAGAGACGCCTGCAGACAGGACGGCTGCACAGACAGCGCTGGGGCCCCACTGACCCAGCCTGTCCCAATCTCACAGCCCCGGCAGTCTGAGCCACACCACCTCCTCCAAGAAGATGCTTCCACGGCCCACTGATGGCTTCCTGAGTGGTTCGGTAACTCCTCTTCCCGATCCCCTTCCAACAAACTGCGAGCTCCCCGAGAGCAAGAGAAGCCAGACCAGAGGTGTAGCCAAGAACAGAAGCACGTCCAACACACCTCTGAAACAGGACAGTCTTCCTGCATTGGAGGGGGGAGCCGGGTGCTGCTGGGGGAGCAATTCAGACAGACGGGGCCTTGGGGAAGGAAAACTGGGACTCCTCCTCCCCATATGCCAGGAAGTGTCTGGGCAGACCCCCCGGAGCAGGGCAGGAGCAGCTGAAGCCAGGACTTGCACTGCGCTCTGCCTTTGCTGGGCCCTGGGCCAGCCAGGTGGGTTGGCCCCTGAAGCGTGGCCCAGAAGGAAAGACCCGCACACTCTCTGCCTGCCCGGGCTGTGCCCCAGCACCCGATTCTCTGCTGAGCTGCAGGTCAAGGTTCAGACTCCTTACCTCCCACCTGACCCATTGTGACCCCTACACTCATTCCCCGGCCCCTTCTGTTATCCTCCACACTGATTCCAGAATAATCTTTCTAAAGGCCCCAACTCCTCAGCCTGGCATTCAAGGCCTTCGTCTCCAGGTTTTCTGCCCCTGCCTCTTCTCCACGACCTCCCACCTCCAGCCCAATGCCCAGCCTCAATCAAGACAAGCTCTGCGGTTCCCCAAGTCCCCTGATGTCTCTCACCTCCCTCCACACCTTCGCCCCTGCCATTCCCTCGGCCTGTTGCACCCTCACTGCTCTTCCCTGACCCGGGCAAAGCCCCCTCAGCCCCTCTGACTCTGGGATCCCTCTGCACTGTGTTCCCACTCTCGCTCGGGCAATTCGCCCACTGAACTGCCACCCCCCCACCCCCAGTCTGGTCAATTCTGAGTCCACATCTGAGTCGTCCATGTGTCCCCAGCACTGACCAGCACGGGGTCTGACACAGAGTAAGTACGGTCTGTGTGCACCGAGTGTATACGTGAGCCCCTGGCCACACTGGGCTCAGATGGGGAGGTAAGGCACAGCCTGGAAAGGCGCATCGTAAGGGCTGCAGGTGAGGGGCCCGCTGAGCTGTGCTGGGCACGAGGGCGGTGGTCTAGGAGGGGCTGGGGCATCAGGGTGGCTTCCTGGAGGAGGTGCACAGGACTATGAGAACTGGAGATGAAATCAGGGGAGGAGCAGGGGCGGAGTCAGGAGGTGGAAAACCTACAGTGGGCTCAGGATCCGCAAGCAGCCCCCTCTCCACTTGACAAGAACATGGAGTGAAAGGAAGAGGAGGGGAGGGCAGGCCCAGAAGTCAAGACTATCAGAGTCAGAGATAACCTTGGGATCATAGGGTTTGCCAGTGATTTGACAGCCCCTTTATAATGTTCCATGCAGTAGCTATTCTGGGGCTATTTGATTCCTGGAGTGACAGGAAACTTACTAACCCTGGAAATCTATAATTGTTAGAAGAAAGGCCAGAATCAAATTGTGGATGGCCTTGTATGCCAGGCTGGGGGATTTGTATTAATACTTCATTCTGCAGGCAATGAAAACCTAGTTGCCAATCCATAGAATATTACTGGATTTATATTTTAGAAGCATCATAGTATAACGGGATAAAGACGGTAAACTGACTACATGATCTTGTCTTTTTCTCCTGCCCCAAATCCCTAAAAAATGATGTCAATTATTTTTACATGAATCAATATTTAGTAGAACTATAAAATAAGAGGGGGTGTGCTTAGACCAGAAACTGTGAGGCACCCCCAAAAGGTAAAAGGAAGAGAGATGTGATGGAGGGAGGCTGGCCTGGCTACATAATTTTCAGAGCCCAATATATTAATAAAATGAAAATGTGGAGCCCTTTGTGCAAAAGAATTAAGAGCTTCAAGGTGGCAACAGCAGAGCAAAAAATCAAGTATGTTATCTTCCTAAGTACAGAGCCTGGTGTGACTGCAAAGGACAATTGCCCATAAAGCCAGCCCAGGGGAGAGAAAATTATGACCTCAATCCTGCAAAGGAAGGTCTGTAGCCAATGGGGAGGCAGCTCAGACGGAACAGCGGATGCACGGGTGGAAAACACATGAGCAAAGAGAGCTTTTGCAATTGTCTGGCTCTTCCACAGTAAAGGAGCCAGGGGCTCTGGTCCTTTGCTGACCCCTACTCATGCCAAGCAAAGGCGTCAGACCCCAAGTGTGAGAAAGGATGAATGCTTGAGGGACAGGACACCCTGGGAGGCTTAAAATACCCAAGAGTTATAAATCACAAGCTACTGGCTCAGGCCGGGCATGGTGGCTCATGCCTGTAATCCTAGCACTCTGGGAGGCCGAGGTGGGAGGATGGCTTGAGCTCAGGAGTTCGAGACCAGCCTGAGCAAGAGCGAGACCCTGTTTCTACTAAAAATAGAAAGAAATTATATGGACAACTAAAAATCTATATAGAAAAAATTACCCGGGCATGGTGGCGCATGCCTGTAGTCCCAGCTACTCAGGAGGCTAAGGCAGGAGGATCACTTGAGCCCAGGAGTTGGAGGTTGCTGTGAGCTAGGCTGATGCCACGGCACTCTAGCCCGGGCAACAGAGTGAGACTCTGTCTCAAAAAAAAAAAAAAAAGAAGCTACTGGCTCAACTCACCCAGCAGCATGTTCTACCCTCCTCAATAATCACAGGACAACAGGTTTCAGCCAATGGATATATCATATCCCTCACAGTTAGGCTAACAGGGAACTGCAGATATGAAGTAGAATACAGACAAATATTACTAAATATAATATTAGACGAAAGCCAGCGATGTGGAAGAAAGATCAAAGTCAATGACTGAAAGAAACTACAGGGAAATGGACCAAGGATTGCTTGGGCCAAATGAGTGTCATAATCGTTAGTGGCTCTCAAATGTTAGCATCAGAATCCCAGGACTAGTTAAAACACAGGTTCTGAGCCCTGCTCCCAGAGTTTGACTAATTCAGTAGGTCTAGGTAGCACCCCAAACTCACCCTGCTAACTAGTCCCCGAGGGATGGTAATGGTGTTGGTCCAGGGGCCACTCTTTGAGAAACATATGCCTAGATACAAGGGCATAAACCAGAGTTGGGGGGTGAGTGGTAGGGAAATACAGCTCTCTAGAAAGCTGGAGGCAGAGAAATTGATCAGGGATGCCGAGGCAGTGACTGCTTCCTTCCCATCAATGAGAATGTGGCCTTGCTGACACGAAGGTTGTTTCAAGAACAAGAAGAGCCCAGGTTGCAAATAGTTCCTTAAGTGACAGCTTATAGATTGTTAGTATAAACTATTCTGGAAGAGATACGTAAACCCTGAGCATAAAAGATCAGAGACATGGCAAAATTTGTCAAGGACCAAGTAAAATTTATCACAGGAACGCAAGGTTATTCAACACATGAAAATCAGTCAATACCAATATATTGACATAATAAAGACAAAAACAATATATGCATAGCAATAGACATGAAGAAAAAGCATTTGGCAAAATCCAACACCCTTTCATGGCAAAAACATTCAACAAACTAGGAATAGGAGGGAACTTCCTCAACGTGATGAAGGACAACTAGAAAAATCCACAGTTAACATCATATCCAACAGTGAAAGACTGAAAACTTTCTTCCTAAGATCAGGAACAGGACAAGATGTCTGCTGTCACTATTTCTATTCAATATCATCCTGGACAATCTAGTCAGGGAAAATAGATAATAAAAGGAAATAAAATGCACCCAGATTGGAAAGGAATAAGCTAAACTACCTCTCTTTGGAGATGACATGATCGATGCATAGAAAATCCCCCAAAATAAAACTAATAAATAAGTTCGGCAAGGTTGCAGGACACAAGATCAATATGCAAAAATCAATTGTATTTCCATACACTTGCAATGTACAATCCAAAAATGAAATTAAAAAAACAATTCCAGTTACAATAGGATCAAAAAGAATAAAACATCTAGGAATAAATTTAACAAAACAAGTGCAAGGCATGTACACTGAAAACTACAAAACAGCTCTGAAAGAAATTAAAGACCTAAATAAATGTAAAGACATCTCATGTTCACAGATTGGAACTAATATTGTTATGATGGCAATATCCCCTAATTGATCTAGAGATTCAACACAATCCCTATCAAAATCCCCGTTGGCTTTTCTGCAGAAATTGACCAGCTGACCCTAAAATTCCTATGGAAATGCATGGACACAGAATAGCCAAAACAATCTTGCAAAAGAAGAACAAAGTTGGTGGGTTCCCACTTTCTGATTTCAAACTTCCTGCAGGTGTGCAGTAATCAACAATGTGTGGCATACTGGCACATAAATGTGAGTGGAATAGAATTGAGAGTCCAGAAATAAACCCATATGTCTATGATTGATTTCTGATAAAGATGCCAAAAATAATTCAATGAAAGAAAGATTAGTCTTTTCAATAAGTGGTGCTGGGAAAACTGGTTACCCATGTGCAAAAGAACCCTTACCTCATGCCATACACAAAAATTAACTCAAAGTGGATCAAAGACCTAAATATAAGAAATAAAATTATAAAACTTTCAAAGAAAACATGGGAGTAAATCTTCATGACCTTGGACTGGGCAATGGTTTCTTAGAGATGGCACCAAAAGTACAGACAATAAAAGAAAAAATATATACATTGGACTTCATCAAAATTTTTAAAAATTTTGTGCTTCAAAAGATGTTATCAAGAAAGTGATATGATAACCTATAAAATGGGAGAAACATTTGCAAATCATATATCTGATAAGGGTCTAGTGTCCCAAATATATAAAGAACTCCTACAACTCAACAACAGTAAGACAAATAACCTAAATTAAAAATAGGCAAAGGGTTTGAATAGACATGTCCCCAAAGAAGATAAACAAATGACCCATAAACTCATGAAAAGATGTTTAACATCATTAGTGATGAGGGAAATGAAAATCAAAACTGCAATGAGATATTACTTCACACCTACTAGGATGGCTATAACCAAAAAGACAGATGATAACAAGTGTTGGCAAGGAAATGGAGAATTTGGAACACTTTTACATTACTGTGCAGCTACTTTGGAAAAGAATTTGGCAGTTCTTCAAAAAGTTAAACAGAATTACCATATGATACAACAATTCTATTCCTAGATATATACCCAAGATAATTGCAAACATATCCACACAAAAACTTGCATATGAACACTTACACCAGCATTATTCATAATAGCCAAAAAGTAGAAAAAACTCATATGCCCTTCCAATGACAAATGGGTAAAATGTGACATATCCATACAATGAAATAATATTTAGCCATAAGATAGAATGAAGTATAGAGTCATGCCACAACCTGGATGACTCTCAAAGAAATTACGCTAAGGGGAAGAAGCCAGACACAAAAGGCCACATACTGTTTGATTCCATTTATATGAAATAAAGGGGACGGAGAAAGGAGTGTGGAGACTGACTGCTAATGGGTGCAGGGTTTCTTTTGGAGATAATGAAGATGTTCTTGAACTAGGTAATGGTGATGGTTGCATGGCTTCATGAATATGTTAAAACCACTGAATTGTACACTTTTAAGAAGGGTGGGTTTTATGTATGTGAATTATATCTCAATTTTAAAAAATGAGTCTGGCAAGAGCCTAGCTGGCTTGAACAGTGTGAATGACAGCTGCGTGCTTCCTTAGTTAATTAGAATCAAGATGACTGCTGCTGCATGTTGTAATCTCACTTAGGATCTTTGGCTGATGAATCAGTCATAAGTGCGGCCATTCCCTCTCATCTGTAACCTACCGGAAAACTCTGAGACTTAATAGAACAGGCAGAAGGAGACTCTAAAACACATAGAATGAGCCCACGGCTTCCGTGAATCAATGTCAGACTGTTAAAAGAACCAATCAGAGAACATGAAAATGAAAAGGTGATTGTTTGAAAAATAAAAACAAAAAACTCCAGGGAAGAGCTGACCAGCAGAATGGAAAACAGCTGATGAAGAGAGAATGGGTGAGCTGTTGGTTAGAACCCAGGAATACTTGCAGAACCCACCAAGGACCAAGAGATAAGAATAAGGACAACTTGAGACATGGTTAGAAAAGTTCTAGCATCTGTCTGATAGAAGCTTTGGAAGGACACAACAGAGAAAGAAATACTTGAAGAAACAATGAAAATAAAACTTCACAGTAATGAAACGGCACAACCTGGTGCAGGCATGACAAGCAAGCACAACAACAAAAATCTCACCCAGAAACGTTTGTGATTTCAGAATGCAAGGAATCATGATTTAAAAACTTAAAGCTTCAAGAAGAATTTTAAAAAACAGATTAGCCGTAAAGGAATGAGAATCAAATGTATCTCAGTCTTCTCACCAGCAACACTAAATGAAAGAAAGCCCCGTCGGAATATCTTCAAAGATAGTTGGGAACACGACTGTGGACGTAGGTAAACTTGCATTCAAATGAGAAGGCAAAATAGAGACATGTTTAGAAATACAAAGACTGGAAAGTTACAATCCACAGTCCCTACCTGAAAGAATTACTTGAGGAGATATTCTAGGGAAAAGAGAAAGTAAATCCAAGAAGAATTCATGGAATTTAAGAAGTGGTAGCAGTGAGGACTATAAAGGGTGAATTTTACTGAATGTAAATATACTTCAATATACTTAACTGAGGAATGAGAAGGAGAAGGAGGAGGAGTTATCACTGATACAGACACCATGATGAGAAAAAAAAAGAAACCCTCCCCAAAAGTAGAATAGTAAAACTTACCATTGAGTTGAAATAAGAACTGACAACAACCTGGAACCAAGTGGGCAGGGGATGTGCGAGCTCGGGGAGTTGGAAAGAGAAGGAAGAGAAAAGGGTTTCCAGGTCCTTTCCTATCCAGTATTAGGATATAGATAATGACTTAATCCAGACCTCGATAGAAAATACCAGTGTTTACATGTGTGTTAAAAATGTACCTTTTTAGAAATACAGGAGAAAACTGTATTGATAATATAGTTGATTTAATAAATAGAGAACTTAGAACCCAAAATATACGGATACTTTAACTTATAAGGAGCATACACACACATACACACACGCACACACAGAGACAGTGTTTTAGACAAGAAAGAATTTCAAAAAGATAGCACATCACATTCTGCACAATGGAATAAAATTATAAGTTAGCAAGAAAACCATCTATTTGCCAGGATTCTTGTAAATGGTTCTAAATAACTCTTTGGGTAAAGAGGAGAAATACGAAGGTTTTGCACAACTTAGAAACGACAGACAGTACAAGGGCTACTTATTCAAATCCTGTGGAATGTTTCCAAAGAGGCTGGATCCAGGTTTTGTGGGGACTGAAGCTTATACAATTTTAGGGTCCCCTTTAAGAAAAAGATTATCAAAAAATCTTACTTTTACAAATTTTACCACCAAAAGGTAATAGGTGAACACCTTGCTTAGGCCCCTCCAAGGCCTTGGGAAGGACCCGTGCATGTGTGAACTAGAAAACAAGATTAAAGAGCTTTTCTCTCTAGAATTTGGAAAGGTATAAATAACATAAACCCAAAGAAAGTAGTAGGAAAGAATGAATGAAATAAAAAATAACAGCAATATTAATTTATATACATTAAATAGAAAAATTTAAGAAGAGTTGGTTAATAAAAGTAAGAGCTATTTCTTTGAAAAGACCATCAAAATAAGGAAACCTTTGGCAAAGCTTATTAAGAATGAGAGAGAGAGAGAAATGTAGGGACCGGGGAATGGATACAAACAATGGGAAGAATGAGAAAGAAAACATAACAGAATGTTATGTCTGAAAAAAGAACATTGTTTTCAACTTGATGAAGGATATTTCTGGACTCCTAGGGCAAGGGTTATGGTTATTGGTGAGACATTAGCATATTTCCATGACGGCGCTACAGTCAGGATCAAACAGGAAAACCTGGTATCACTCCTGCTACTCGGCACAGATCTGGAGATCCTATGTAATGCAATTTAAAAGAAAAATAAGTAGTATAAATATTGGCAAGAGTGTAACTGTGAAGATTTGTAAATGATATGACACTCTAACTAGAAAACCCAAGAGAATCAACTGACAAACATTATATTAGAACTAATAAGAAATTTCAGCAAAGTGGCAATATTTCAAATACATAGCAGATGAATAATTTACATATATATATAAAGACTTCCTAAAAACCAGTTTAAAAAGATAAATAATCCAATAGCAAGATGGGCAAAAATTATGTTTAAGAGATTCAGAAAAAAGAAAATAGGATCGGTCAACACATTTATGAAAAGATGCTTAATCTCACTAGAAATCAGATCAAGACAAACCAAGACAATGAGCAAATATTTTCCCCCATCCCTCAGGTAAAAATTTAAAGTTTGATAATATCAAGTCTGGTAACACTGTGGAGAAATGGCTAACCTAATCCACGGTTGCTGTGCAAATTTACATTTGCACAGTCTTTTTGGAAAATCATTTGGCAGTATCTATTAAAATTTTTCATGCTTATACTTTTAACTCATGTAACATTCTGTTAAAAATGAAAAATTCCAATGTCTATTACTGCAGAATGGTTACATAAATCAAGGTACATCTATTGTAGAGAACACCATAGCACAGCTGTGGTCCCCAAGCTGCGGTCCCCAACCCCTGGGCCAGCAAGTGAGGCTTCATCTGTATTTACAGTCTCTCCCCATTGCTCACATCTCTGCCTGAGCTCCGCCCCCTGTCAGATCAGCAGGGGCATTAGATTCTCATGGGAGTGAGAACCCTACTGTAAACTGCGCATGCGAGGGATCTGCTTTGCAGCTCCTTATGAGAACCTAATGTCTGATGATCTGAGGTGAAGCTGAGGTTGTGATGCTAGCACTGGGGAGCGGCTGCAAATACAGATTATCATTAGCAGAGAGGTTTGACTGCACAGAGACCATAATAAATCAAATACTTGCGGACTCGTATCAACACCCTATCAGTGAGTGGCAAGTGACAATTAAGCTGTATCTGGTGGCAGGCTTTAAGTCAGAATCTGACACTTATTTTAGTCTGCACGTGGCCCGCCCATTATTTTATTTACCACTTCTGTCCACGCCTCTTCCCCACATTGCGCACTTGTCTCAGTCACAGTGTTGGTAAGCCCACAAGCTGACCCCAGCAAAAATGAGTCAAAAAACATATGTCGCTGGAAAGCTTCTTTGAAAAGGGGGAAAGACCCAATGATGAGACAGCAGAAGACTCTAAGACTGCCAAAAAAATGAAAGTTGCATTTAAAAGAAAATACCAGGAGTCCTACTTAAATTACAGGTTCATCGCAACAGGTAATTCACATTCTCCAAGCCCGCTTTGTATAAAGTGTGGCAACTGGCTATCCAACGAAGCCATGAAGGCTTCAAAACTGCTTCGCCACATGCAGACCAAGCACCCTGCATTAACAGACAAGCCTTTGGAGTTTTTCCAAAAGAAAAAAATGTGACCACAAAAACCAGAAGAAATTATTGAAGGCCACCACTTCGTTAAATGTGTCTGCACTGAGAGCATCATTCTTAGTGGCTGACCACGTTGCTAAAGCTGAGAAGCCCTTTGCTATTGGTGAAGAGTTGATCCTGCCTGCTGCTAAGGACATTTGCCGTGAACTTTTAGGAGAGGCTGCAGTTCAAAAGGTATCACATGATTCTCTTTCAGCTAGAACCATAAATAGAAAAATTGATGAAATAGCAGAGGATATTGAGGAACAATTGTTAGAGAGGATTAATGAGTCACCGTGGTATCATTGACGAATCTACCGATATTGACAACAAGGCAACAATGCTTGTTTTTGTGCACTATATTTTTCAGGAGGATGTGCGTGAGGATATGTTATGTGCATTTTTGTTGCCAACCAACACCACTGCTGCAGAACTGTTCAAGTCTTTGAATGACTACATATCAGGAAAATTGAATTGGTCGTTGTGTATCAGTATATACACGGATGGAGCGGCTGCCATGACTGGATGGCTTTCTGGTTTCACTACTCGGGCCAAGGAGGTCACTTTTGAATATGAGTCATCTATGTCACTGTGTCATCTATACAGAAATGCTACCTAGCTGAAAAATGTCACCTGAACTAAGTGTTTTGCAGGATGAGACTAAAATTATCAACCACGTTAAAGTCCATGCCCTTAACTCACATCTGTTCACACAGCTCTGTGAGGAGAGGGACACAGAGCATGTACATCTTCTCTTATACACAGCAATGAGATGGCTTTCTACAGGGAGGTCACTGGCCAGAGTGTCTGAGTCATAAGAGCCACTCACCACTCCAGAGATTTCTTTTAGAAAAGCAGTCACCACTGGCAGCACATTTCAGTGACACAGAATGGGTCGCAAAATTTGTGTACTTGCGTGACGTAGTCAACCTGCTCAATGAACTCAACCTGTCACTTCAGGGGAGTATGACAACTGTGTTCCAGGCAGCAGATAAAGTGGCTGCATTCAAAGCCAAACTGGAATTATGGGGGTGAAGAGTGAACATTAGGATTTTTGACATGTTTCAAACATTGGCAGAGATTTTGAAAGAGACTGAGCCAGGGCCGCCTTTCTCCCAGCTGGTACACGATCACCTATCTCAGTGTTCAAAAGAGTTTCAGCATTACTTCCCAACCACAAAAGACCCCCAAAATGGGAAGGTATGGATCCACGATCCATTTGTGAGTTAGCCAGGTGAACCAACTTTGTCCATACTAGAAGAGGATCATCTGCTTGAGATCGTAAATGACAGTTGGCCTTAATAAAAGTATGTTTGAGACAACTTAAAATCTCCATACATTCTGGATTAAAGTCAAGATGGAATATCCTAAGATGGCCACTGAAAGGCCTGCTTCCATTTTCAACATCCTATCTTTGTGAGGAAAGGTTTTCTGCAGTGATAGCAACCCAAACGAGATTACAGAGTAGACCGAACATAAGCAACATACTTCGGGTGTCACTGTCTCCCGTCACCTCCAGATGGAACCGTCTAGTTGCAGGAAAACAAGCTCAGGGCTCCCACTGATCTGCGTTATGGTGAGTTGTATAGTTATTTCATTATATATTACAAGGTAGTAATAATGGAAATAAAGTGCACAATAAATGTAATGCACTTGAATCATCCTGACATCATCCCGCCACCCCCAGTCCATGGAAAAATTGTCTTCTATGAAACCAGTCCCAGGTGCCAAAAAGGTGGGGACTTCAGTAATACAAGTGGAAAGAATGAGGTAAAATCTATATATACTCATGTGAAAAGCTCTGCAAGATCTACTGTCAAGTGGGGGAGGGGGGGAATAAGTTGCAGCACTAATGTCTAATATGATCTATCTCTAGAGAGATACCTTGCGCATTGACAAACTCTGCAGTGAGGCCTGCAATTGAAAGAATAACTAAGGGAGACTTTGGTTTTATTTGTATTGTTGATGTTTTCTTCCAAGAATTAATTCAAGAAATAAGGTGGATATCTGCACACTAATATTCACAGCGGCATTACTCACAATAGCTAAAAGGTGGAAGCAACCCGAATGTCCATCAACAGTTGAATGGATAAACAAAATGTGGTACGTATGTACCGTGGAAAGTTATTCAGCCAGAAAATGAAATGAAGTAGTGATTCATGCTACAACATGGATGAATCTTGCAGACATTATGCTAAGTGAAATAAGCCAGACACAAAAGGACAACTACCACATAATGCCTCTTACATGAGCTACCTAGAGAAGTCACGTCAATAGAAAGTAGCATGGCGGCTGCCAGGGGCTGGGGGGAGGAGGATGGGGAATTCGTGTTTAATGGGTACAGAGTTTCAGTTGGGGAAAGATGACAAAGTTCTAGAGACAGATGTTGGTGACAGTTGCAAAGCAGTGTGAATGGACTTAATGTCACTAAACTGTATATTTTAAAATGCTTAAAATGGAAAATTGTATGTTATGCATATTTTACCACAATGAAAAATGTTAAATAAAAAAAATAAGACAAACGATTGTAAAATATGAATGACAATAATCATGATTATAGTGCACTGAGCTGATGCTGAAAGGTTCTTTTCCACTAAAATACGTATATGCCGGGCAATATATTACCAAAAAAGGAAACTGTATAACCAAACTTAAAATAAAGCATGTGTAATACACAAGTGCCAGAGATAAAGAGGGAACTGCAATCCAGAGACGGAAGCGGAAGCTGAGACACAGCAGACTTGGATCCCATGAAATCAGCAGGACACGGGCTCCGCACTGTGAACGCCACCGACCTGACCTCCACCGTGGACGGTGAAGGCTAAAGTGGAGCCCCGTTTATAGTGGGGATCCCCGAAGGGCTATTCTATCCATAAAGGAACTTTAAAAAAAAAAACCCCATTGGGGAAGCAGCAAAGAAACCATTCACAGGCAGTGAGAAAGGAAAGTCACACATGAGTAATTAAAACCCTAAGCCTGTGCCACTTTTGGGTGTAGGGTCTAAATTTACACCACCCATGTAGAAAGGAAACTCGGAACTATAAATTTAGCATATAAAATATTCAGGATGAGTGAAACACTCAGGCCCAGCAGAAAGGAACACAAAACCAGTCCCTATAAGGACAGTTTCACAGCTCAGGGCACGCAAGGCTCCCACAGAAATGAAAAGCGGGGTGGGCGGGGTGGTGATGGGACCAAGATGAGTTCACAATAAAAAATGGAGAAACGAAATCCATGAAGGATGGCTAGCATGTGCGCACACACACACACACGCATCACCTCAAGAACTGGAGATGGGAGAGTAGCCTGAGAATACCAGTGCAACACAGGATGTAAAAGGCTAAGGAGAGAAAAGATGGAACACAAAACAGAATTCAGGTTTAAGAGGAAGAAGGTCAGCTCCAGGGGGAATTTGTGGAGCATAAGGAGTCTCCAGGACATTTAGGTACCGGTTAGTAAGAGGCTGCCAGAAACATGGATCTGGAGCCTAAGAGAAAGGTCTTGGCTGCGGACGGTTGTCACCGAGGGTGGCTGAAGCGCCCCTGGGGGAGGTGTGATGAGCCAGGGTGTCAACCACGAGAGGGGGCCCTGGAGTGAGCTCTGTGTTTAAGGGCAGGGAACTCGAAGGAGGCAGGGATATACACTCTATCTACACCGCCAATTCTGACTGCAGCCTTTTCCAGGAAATGCGCTCAGAGCCTCCTCTCCCCAAGGTACTCCCAGGGCCTCTCAGAGCCCCTTCCTGAGCCTGTCTTACTGCACAGTGATCCGCAGCTCTGATCTGCCTCTCCCACTCCTATGGGTGACAGTGCCATCCCGCTGCTCTTTGTTTCCCCCACATCGAGCACAGGGTTGGACCCCTGTGGTGGCTCCATAAATGACTGTTGAAATGAATGAAATGGATGTGTGTGTTCTGCCACGTTGTGGGAATTTACACAGTGAGTGCGCAGGAGAATGGAACTCGGAGTTGCTGGAAATCTGGCTGGCTTCCTCTTCCTCTCCCACTCTCTCTCTCTCTCTCTCTCTCTCTCTCTCTCTCTCTCTCTTGCCTTCTTGCCCCTCATTCTGCACTGGGAGGAAACAGCATCGACTCTCAGACTCAGGCAAGCGCTGCCCCTAATCCAATCGCGTGTGAGCAGCAGGAAGCTTGTGTTGGGGCTGCGGTTGCGCGAGATCCTTCACTCTTCTCCCCTTCTCCCATCATTATAAAAATTACCTGCCATGGAATGCACTTTGCAAGTATTATCTCATTTAATCCTCACAGCTTTTGTAGTAGTCCCCCACTCTGCAGATGAAGAAAGTGAGGCTCAGAAAGGGACGTGACTTCCCCTGGCCACAAAGCCATGGAGTGGCAGGGCTGAGGTTCCAACCAAGACCTTTCTGACTCCAGAGCTGGAGTTTCTGCCTCTCGCATGGACTCACATATGCACAGCTCCTTCTCCCTGCCCTCCTCTGTCCTCCCAGCTCACACTGCCTCTTGCGCACCCTCTCCTTAGCTCACACTGTGTCTGAGTCACACATTCTTTGGCAGACAAGTGGGAATAGGGGGTGGGAAGGGGTGGCCAGATGGGTGGTGAGTATAAATCCGGGTTTATCTTTTCACAGTAACATGCACTGTTGTGGGGCAGGACCTAGAATCCATGACCCCTCTGAGCCCCTTCTGCGATTCTTGGGGTGAAAGAAAAAGCAGACCAAAGACTCCTCTGCAAATACAGCTGTGAAGACTGGGAAATTGCCCCTGGACTAGCCTTGGGGACCAGACTCAGAGCCTGATCTTCTTGTGGATGGGACAGGGACCCAGGGTGCCTTTCCTTTAAGACTCTGACTTTCTTGGGCCTGACTTTGTGGGGGCCCAGAATGGTGCCAAGCCCCAGTCCAATCTGGGAGGTGATGCCCTGGACTGGGAATCAGGAGACCAGGGACCTGGGTCTGACTGATGCCACCACTAACTTGTAGGACCTTGGGCAAGATGCTGCTTCTCTGAGCTCAGGTTCTTCATTTGTGACATAGAACAACCATCCCAGGCTTGTCTGTTTCTCAGAACAGGTGCTTTGGCAGGGAGAGGGCTCTGAACCAAGGAGGCAAGGGTGGGGGATGTGAGGAGCAGATGCCGGGGCAAGACAACCAACGTCAAGACAGCTGTCGCCCAGAGAGCTGCCACCAAGGTGGCCATCCTCTTGGCCTGGGCCAGGGCCATCTCACTGAGTACCTCCTGACAGGGTGGCCTTGCGCACTCAGCAACTCTGGCCCAGATCAAGACTCTGAATGACAGGACCGAGAGAGGACAGAGGAGAGGAGAGGAGGAAGAAATGAAGTGGAGGAGTAGCATGCGGGGTGGGGGAGGAGGGGTGGAAGGAGCTGACCTGAGGATGACAGGCATAGAGGTCAACACCCGGCATCCTGGATGGGGATCCAGCCCTGCCTCTGCTTCTGACTCCAATGTGACATTAATCAGGCACAGCCTTCAGCTGAGGCTCTCTGAGCCTCATTTTCCCTATATGTCAGCTCAGCTTTTATGACTTCCTCAACTATATCATCCACTTGCCTTTCAAAGCCCAGCCCCATCACTTCACTGTCAGAAGCCCATCCTGCACCCCCTCCCCTGCCTCCGTCTACACGTCCTACCTCCCCCCTCCAGGCTGACAACCCTCAGCTTAAGCCTGATGCCCTGTGTCTTGACTTATACCGTCTCACCCATCACAAGGCAGAGGCCTCCGTGAATCACCTCTGGTCCCTCCTGCAAAGCACTTACACACAGTAGGTGCTCATAAACTTCCTGTTGGTCATGAAAAATGGTCAAACATCTAGACGGATGGGTGCCAAAAAGGCTCAGCTTGCTTTGTCTGCTGTTCAAGCTCCTGGTCTAGACTCCCCCCGCCCCCATAAAAAGCCTCCTGGATTAGTCTCCGTCATATATTCCTTTTTCAACAACTCAGGCAAAGGAAGTCCTGGCACTCACTGCTGTCCTTCTCCCTTTAGACATCAGCTCCTGCCCCTGTTCAAAGGCTCTTCCAGCTGCCACTCTTCGTATCCAGCAGATCCCAACCCCACAGGCCTGACAGTCCAAGGAGCTTGGCCCCAGCTACCTGCCATTAATCATCCATGCCACAAGGGTAGCCACTCTACAGACAGGGGAAGATCTGCCGAAGTACCCTGGAGTTGTTCTGCCACACAAGACCCCTCAGAAGTCCCCAAGAGAGCTCCTGAGGTCACAGGACTCAGGGATGCTGTGAGGGAGGTACCCAGACAGAGGGACTCTTCACAGAAGACCTAAGCTCCAGCCCCAGTTGCCAGCCCTACAGCCCACCCTGCCACACACATCCATGCACCCCCCGGCCAGGACAGAAGCAGAACCTCACCTGGGTGCTCCTCCAGCTTCCCCATGGTCTCCATCTGCTCCACCAGGTCGTTTGAGTTCCACTGGCTCATCCCAATGAGGATGGCATTCTTCCCTTCAGCCACATCCTCTGTGGAAGAAGCAGAGACAGGCGTGAGCAGGTGGGTCTTGGGGTCGGTAGCCCTGACAGGAGCTGTGTCTGAGGGAGTACTTATTTCTTCCTGGGTTGAGGTAGACTCTAGCTATTGAAGGTGTCTGCCATCATAGACAGGTTTGAGCATCAGCAATTTGCCATTGCAAAAAGACACTGGTTGTACCCTATGGGGCCCCCACTTATTACAGCAAAAGAAAGTAACAAGGGGGCTGCAACCCCCCCCCCCCGAAGGCTCCATTCCTAGCACTGACAGCAGTATCTCTTGAGAGGCAGGGTGTTTGGGTAGAAAGAGCAAAACCTTGTCACTTGCTAGCAGTTTTTCTTTGGGTAAGTTATTGACTCCTCTGAGCCTCAGTTTTCCCATCAGCAAAATAGGACTGGCAATGTCCAACTCACAGAGTTGTGAGGATTAAATGAGACAATGTGTGAAAAGTCTTGGTGCATAGGAGTGGCTCATAGGTGAGAGCCGTTATAATTATTTCTTCACATGAGAAGTAACTCACCATCAGGATTTGAGTGGATCAGGATTTAAGTGGGGTGGAAGCAGCTCTGGAGTAACTGGGAGAGCAGAAGCTGTCTAGTTCTAAGCAAGCTTGAGCTATATGCAACCCTCAGCCCACATCTCAACCTTATGAAGTTCTCAAGGCCTCCATTCTCCCCTACTCCTCCCCTCAACCCTGTCTCCATCTTTGCCCTTCCCCTGTGTAAGCTTAGTGATTACTCTGGGAGAAATCAGTGGGGCCCCACTCCCTAACCACACTGAACGCAAGCCCCTGGGCTCCACACATCCAGTACATCTGGTACAGTCCTTCATCCTGCAAAGGGACATTTCTTCAAGAACAAACCCACAAGGATGCTTGGTCTCTTCCCCACACCCCACCCCAAAGACATGGGCCCTCCTGGTGATGAGCTTTGTGCCCTTCCTCACAGGACAGACACCTGAGGGTATGGAGGAGACTCCCTAACCTCATGATAATTAAGAATAAAGGGTTAAGACCTATTTTACCACCAAAGAAACTTACCTAGCAGGTGGAACCAATATGGCGGCTCTGAAGCTCTGGGAGCTGTCCAGAGTTCTGATTCACTCTGGTGCTCAGTTATCCAGACCCCATTTCTGGCTAGGACACCTTCTCCTGCCTTATTTTATTTATCTATTTGATTTATTTAATAACACTTATCAAATCCTTGCTACACACTGAGATTGTTATAAGTGCTTTATAAATATTAACTCACTTAATTCTCATAACAATACTAAAAAGGTACAATTATTATTATCTCCATTTTATAAACAGAGAAACTGAGTCACAGAATAACTGAATAATCCTTGCCCCAGGTCACTCACTAAAGCCAGGATTCAAACCCAGTTATATGATTTCAAGAGTCCTGAAATCCTGCCACCCGGATAGCCTACCCTGGACATCCTGTATTGGCTGGCTGCCCAACACTGCAGCCAGGCACCACACACACCCAGACAATTTCCTGAGCCCGGCATGTTCCATCTGGGGAAAGGTTTATACCCATAAGCAGCATTATGTATTGGACAGGGCTCTGACCAAGTTCCAGTGCAGATTCTGCTACATGTGAACTTTGTGCTTTTAGACACATCTCTCAAACACTGTGCCTGTTTTTTTATCTCTTAAATGTTGGTAACAACTCTGGCTCTATAGATTTTTCTAGCAAGCTGCTATGGGAACAAATACACAGTAAATTTTTTAAAAACTACACAAGCCAAGATGCTATAGACAAATATAGGTGGTACTATTCTTGGGGAAGCTGAATCGTAAAGAGGTTAAGAGCTCAATTCTGATGTTAGGTTGACTATTTTTGATCCTGAACCCACCACCTGCCCTATGACCTTGGACAAGGAGCTTCATCTTTATGAGCTTCAGTCTTCTCCTCTATGAAATGATATCACCTCAGTGCCTATGTCACAGGATTGCTGTGAGGGTTAAATAAGATGACACGGGCTACAATAGTGCCTGGCACACAGTAAGAGCACAGACTGAGATACTATCAAATGGTGGTGGCATTTGCTGTGCCCTCATACGCACTCTCGGTCCAGTCGCGCCATTGTTTGCCTCTATGACATTCTACTCAGCTCCAGAGTAGGGTGGATGGCTGGGCGCAGTGGCTCCTGCCTGTAATCCTAGCACTCTGGGAGGCTGAGGCGTGAGGATCATTTGAACTCAGGAGTTTGAGACCAGCCCAAGCAAGAGCAAGACCCCGTCTCTACACAAAATAGAAAAATTAGCTGGGCATCGTGGCATGCACCAAGCTAAGGAAGGAGGATTGCTTGAGCCCAGGAGTTGGAGGTTGCAGTGAGCTATGATGATGCCACTGCACTCTACCTCAGGTGGCAGAGGGAGACTCTGTCTTAAAAAAAGAAAGAAAAGAAAAGAAAAGAAGAGAAGAGAAGAGAAGAGAAGAGAAGAGAAAAGAAAAGAAAAGAAAAGAAAAGAAAAGAAAAGAAAAGAAAAGAAAAGAAAAGAAAAGAAAAGAGAAGAGAGTAGGATGGTCAGGATCAGCCTGTAGCCACCTTGAGTTCTTTGGCTCCTGGCTGAGTTACCCAAGCGTGCAGTTATCCATTTGTTCATTCTAACATTGATTCTGCAGTGAGTGGATTCCTGAGTACCTACTGTGTGCAGTATAAGATGTGACCTCCTCCCTGCAGGAATCTGGTTTTGTGGAAAACACACTAGGAATAACTCTGACGTGAGAGGAGAGAGCTGGGGCTCTGGTCCGGTGCCAGGTATGCGCGGGTGCTGAGCACATCCCAGCTCTCATTTTCTCTGCCCTGGGTGGGTCCTCTCCCACGGGTGTGGGAGGCTATCTGAACCCGGGGCTCTGCAGGGCCGCGCCTGCCTAACCACTGTGCACCCGGCCTCTTTCCTCTTCTCCCAATTATGGGTTGACCCTGCTCCATCTTTGGCTCTGGGTCTTTTGTCTGTTTTTCTATCAAATATGTCCTTCACAGACTCACCGTGCACCTCTCACACTTTGCGTCTGGCCCTGTCCTGCCTGGATCTGCCGTCTCCGGGTCCCTTTCTAGGGGTCTCTGCCTCTTTCTGCCCCATCTGTCCCACTCTCCCTCTTCATCCCGATATCTCTTGCTCTCTCCTCTCTCTCTGTGTCTCATTTTCTCTGGCTGGATGTGCCTCTTTCTCAACCTCTCTCACTGTCTGTGGGCTTCTCTTCCTCCCCCCCCCCCCCACTGGCTCTCGGCTCCTCATGACCTCTCCACATGCACCCCCTGCCCCTGGCAGGTCCTCCCTGCTCCCCTAGTGTCCTCCCTCCCCTGAGTCACCGTGTCTCTCCCACCGTCTCCCTCTCTCTTGCTCTGTGCATGTGTGTGTGTGTGTGTGTGCGTGTGTGTGCATGCGTGGACCCCTCTCCTTCTCTGCCTTCTCGTACCTTCCCTGTCTCTGCGGCTGCTCTGCCCGCATCTCCCTGACACGATTTCTCTCCCTCTCGGGGCCTCCCCCCACCCCTGCTCTCCACACTCAGCCTTCACGTCTGCACTCTGGCAACAATGGGCTTGCCCCCTGGGAGAAAACACACGCATGCACACACACACACGTACACGCAGATGCACACACACACACACACACACACACACACACACACGGAAGCAGCAGCTGAAATAGCTCCATCTGGGGTCATTCAGGTAGACAGTGGCGCTGCATGTCGGCTCCATGTCTCTGCCCTGCGTCCTCTCCCGCAGCACGTGGTCCTCCCAACGGGACCCACGGAGACCACAAAGGGCTTCGTTTGGATAAATGTCCTGGTTATTGATTTTGCTTTTCATCTTCTGGTGACTGTCCCCAGCATGCTAATTCTCCTCCCTGGTGACCTCCGGTGCAGACACGGTTCTAGCATCTACTTCACCCTCACTGAGCCCTGACGCAGCCCAGACTAAGCGCCAGGCTGAGCCTCTCCCACTGTCACCACAACCCTGGGCTCAACCCCAGACTGACTCTGCCCTTGGCCAAAGCCTGGATACTCCCTTTAAGCACAACCTCCGATGCCATAGGAAAGTCTTCCTCCCCTGGGGCCTCTATTTCTGCTGGATCTACAGGACTCTGGAGCAGGGAGTCTCCTTGTCCCATGCCAGCAAGGCTTTGCCTCCAGCTCTGGAGCCCAGGGCTTGGTCACCCTCTCCAGACGGCCCCTGCAACACCATCCATTGGCAGTCCCGTGACGTCCTTCTTGCCAAGGACCTAGATGCGCATTGCTGGAGCCTCTGGGATTCAGATTGCTAATCCTCACCTTGCTCTGCTTATCACGTGCCCCCCATGCCCCACCCCCGGCCATCACTGCCACTTCTCTTCACCACAGGTGGCAGTCCCCACTCAGCCTGTCCCCAGAACCTTTGGAGCTGGCTCCACGGCATTCTCTTCTCCACTTCCCCTCCCCCAATGGGGGAAAGACAGAGGAGGGGGGTGGGGGACCCTGACACCCTGTGGTTTGCTTCTGTGATGGCTCCTGTGCCCAGGAATAACCACCCACATCCCCATAGTGACATCCTCCACTCCATCCAGGAGACAAGCAATGCTCCCCCTACCATGCTACAGATGAGGAACGGGAGGTTCAGGGACTCAAGACTTGCCTGAGATCAGACGGCAGCCAGTCAGTGGCATGAACTTGAGGAAAACCTGAGTCCTCCGATCCCAGAGGACTCACATCGCTTTCTCCTATTTGCTCATCTCTCTCCTCAGGGCTGGAAAGGCCCAGGGAGGCTGCGTGATCACAGCAAAAGCCCAGCTACAGAGGAAAAGACCCGGCACATGTCCCCCCATCCCTCATTCTCTGCAAGACCCGGCCCTCCAGCAGAGCCTTTGTCCGTAAAACGGGGTTATGTGGCCCTGCACTACCTTCCTGTCCTGGTTGCTCCAGGAGACCAGGGAGTTAGAGCCCAGCTGCTCAGGCCCCAGCCTCCCACGGTGGACCAGCCGGGCTGGGCACTGGAAGGGCAAGAAACCCAGGACACAGCAGACAGGGGCAAAGGCAGAAAGGTGCACACCTCCACCCTCCAGCCCCGAGGGCCCCCTGTCCCTGCTGAGGGAGACAGTCCCATGCTCTGCTCTCGGTCAAGCTACCCAGGGCCAGATGTGCCCTGAAAGCAAACCCTGGCTCCACCACCACCCCCACACTCACCCTCACCCCACCCCCGGCCCTGCCAACATCTTCCTCCCTGCGGCTGCCAGGGCCTATCCTGCTTGTGCGCATTCGTGGAGGGGGCTTGCTATTTAGATGCCAGGAGGAAAACCAAAAGAAATCAAGTATTTCCCATCAAAGTGACGGAATGGCCTGGACACTAAAAGAGCCTTCAAAGTGAAATCCCACATCCTCATTTCACAGACAGAGAGCTGTGCACCTGGCCACAGTCACGCAGAACCTCAGGGGGAGGCTGGGCCAAGAATTCGGATCTCCTGCCTGCTAGTCCAAGGCACTTGCAATCAGACCACCTCCTCGCAGGTCAGTGCCTGTAAGCACCTTGGTCTGCACCTTGATGTCCGGCGACTTTCAAGACTGCTCTAATTGGATGTTCTTTGCACCTAAGTAGAATGTTAAAGGTAAGATGCAGCTGATATTTTCTCAATGAAAACATAGATTTGCTATAGAAACAGACCATCAGCCGGGCACAGTGGCTCAGGCCTGTAATCCCAGCACTCCAGGAGGCCAAGGCCAAGGATTGCTTGAGCTCAGGAGTTCAAGACCAGCCTGAGCAAGATCGAGAACCTGTCTCTACCAAAAATAGAAAAACTTAGCCTGGCGTGGTAGCATGCACCTGTAGTCCCAGCTACTTGGGAGGCTGAGGCAGGAGGATCACTTGAGCCCAGGAGTTTGAGGTTGCAGTGAGCTGTGATGATACCATTGCACTCTACCCAGGGCGACAGAGCCAAACTCTGTCTCAAAAAAAAAAAAAAAAAAGAATGAAAGAAAGAAAAGAAAAGAAACAGACCATAAAGTGATCTAGGCTTGCCATATCCAACGACACCCCAGATAAACTCATCTGAGACCACAAGGGCCGCTCTTGCCCCAACTTTGCATCCTTTCATGGATGGAGACTCCAAAAGACATTTTCATTTCCCTCTAGAACTTAGCATTTCATGGCCAGGAACGCCATGAAATCTGGGCTGTCCTAACAGGTCAGCCTTCCCTCCTTGGCCCACCAAGACCTTGTTACCCACAGCTACTGGCCAGACCACCTGTCACCCAGCAATCTTCATCCTCCACAACAAGGGGCTCAGTCACTCCAGGTCCAGGCATGGCTCCATTCTGAGGGTCCATCCCACACTAGAGATCCTGAGATCTGTGTCTCTGGCCTCCTCTGGGACAGGAGCAGGAGTAGCCAACACCAAGCCTGGACAGGAAAGCAGGTGCAGAGGACGTCAACTGCCTCCCACTACACAGGCGACTGGGTCGAGTCTCCTCCCTCTGCCTGTGGGGGCCGTGGACCAGCAGCACTGAGCCGGCACCTCCCTGCCACACCCTGGCCACGCGGGTCTTCCTGCTGTCGCTCAAAGACGCCAAGCTCGTGCCTCCCATAAACGCTTTGCAGTGGCTGTTCCCACTGTCCAGAATGCTCTTCCCCCAGACCAGCATGTGGCTCCTTTGTCAATATCCAGCTCTCAGCTCAGGGCCACACCCTCTGGGACCCTCCTCCAGACACCGAGTACTTTCTCACATCCCCTTACGTTATAGGAAGGAGTCTCCATTTTTTAAACAGCATTACTGAGGTATAATTGACATTTATCAACTACACATATTTAAAATGCACAGTTGGATACGTTCTGACACACGTACATGCCCATAACACCATCACCACAATGGAGACGCTGAACGTGTGCCCACCGATGGACATCTAGGCTATTTTCAGATTGGGGCTATGATAAATAAAGCCATTAGGAACCTTCCTGGGCAAATCTGTAGACAGACATGTGCTTTCTGTTTCTCGGGGCGATGTCCAGCAGCAGGAGGGCTGGGTCACATGGTGTCAAGCAGGATGAACTTTCTAAGCAGCTGCAACCTATTTTCCAAAATGGTTGGACCAGTGTACGTTCCCAGCAGCAGAGTTTGAAAGTCCCAATTTCTCCACATCCTAGGCAGTAGTTTTAACTGGCCATTCTAATTAGCCATGCTAATAGTATGTAGGGGTATGTTATTGCAGCTTTAATTTGCATTTCTCTAATGACTAATGATGCAGGGCATCTTTTCATGTGCTTATTTGCTATTCGTATATCTTCCTAGGTGAAGTGTCTGTTCCTTTATTTTGTTTATGGTAATTTTGTTATTTTGCTTACAGTAATTCTCAGTATAATTTATTTGTTTGCACATGATTGTATTTGCTCGTCTTCCCACTCCCCACCCACCGCCACTAAGCTGGAAGCTCCGTGAGGCTGAGACAGAGCCTGCTTGCTCCTCTGGGCTCCCTACACCTGGAATAGTGCCTGGCACTTAATGGGCAGACGCTCAATGAATACTTGTTGAAAGAGGGAACCACTGAGGCTGAACTCTAACTCCTGCTCTGCCTCTTTGTGTGGCCCTGAATAAGTTTCCCTGGACTCAGTTTCCCAGTTTGTAAAATGGGCGAGGGGTATTTGACTCAAAGTCTTTGAGGGCCCTTCCAGCTCTGGCTTGGTCTGGGTTTGAGGCCTCATCTCCTCTTGGCCACCCGGGGTTCTCCCTCACTCTGCAGCTTCCAACCTCAGCGGAGCTGGGAGGGGGCCCCATGGACAGGAGAGGGAGTAGCACTTCTCTCGAATCTGGGAGCCTGGACCCCAGAGCCCACCCTGCAGCATCCATTCAGAGGCACCAGGCGCCCCAGGGCACAGGCCGGCTGCCTCTGCCCAGGGAGCTGGCGTCCTGCCCAGGAGTTGTTACAGACCCCAAGAGCACCATACTCCTGCTGGACTGTTCCCTAGCTCTGCCCATGCCTTACATATACAACCAGAGCCCCCAGACCCTAACAGTCTCCCCTCTTGTTCTCTGACCATAAGCTCTGAGGACCTCTCATCCCTCCAGATACACCTGGTGCTGGGCCGATGGGCTGGCACTGATGGCCACAAGGGAGGCAGGAAGACCCCAATGTCAGTGACAATTCAAAGGAAAAGGAACTACCTGAACACTAAACTCCTGGGTTCCAGCCCCTCCACTCCCACCTTGATGTGTGATCTTGGGAGGTCCTTTCCATGCTGTGGCCTCAGTTTCCCCATCAGTGCATTGAGGAGGAGGAGGGCATAATGTTCCCAGGGCCTGTTCAGTGCTGACACCCAGCAATGCGGAGCCTTCCAGGCTAAATGCCCATTGGTTTCTTGTTCCTCTGGTCGTTTCTCTATCGGTTGGGTGGGCAGGGGTGTGGGGGTTATAACGGGAGTTACAGGCAGAAGAGGAGGCACATTCCCGGGAGCTCTCAGGGACAGAAGGACGCCCAGGCGGCCACGAGGCTATGCCACACCCAGGCAGCATGAAGCCCAGAGTGGGCTGCCAGCGCTCAGCTGGTCTCTGTAGGGACACGCAGACAGGGTCACCTGTGGACACCACACGCGGAGCAACCACTGGACCGGACGTTCATGGTAGCCAAGGAGTTATCCGAGGGGCTCTCGGGGAAACCCAGTGGGGCCAGAGTTGGCGTTGGCTCCACAACACTAGAGTTGGAACTGTGGGAGCAACAGCGGGCAGGGCCCTGCCTGAGCAGAGGACGGAAACCACACCCAAGGCCAGGTTGGGGCTCAGCCTGGGCCAGAGAACAGAGGGCAGGGAAGTGGCCCTTCGAGGGATGCTCAAGAACCCGGACGCCCATGGCCTGGCCCCGGACACAGAGTGCCGGCTGGGTCGAGCCGGTTCCTGAGAGAGAGAAAAAGGATGGCTTCGCTTCCTACTGCCTCGAGCCAAGGACACACGCAGGGCCCCTTGTCCAGGGCGGCTACGTGGAGTAGAGGAGAGGTCAGGGGTTGGCAAACCAGAACTAAAGTGGCCACGGCCGCTGCTGGGGTGATCGTGTGCTTAGGGGTAGAGAGGCTCTGGGAGAGGTGGGATGGAGGGAGACTGCGGAGACAAGAGGTCCTCTGGGGTGCAGAGAGGTGGAAGGCAGGGAAGAAGGGGACAGCCTGGGAGAGCAGAGAGAAGAAAAGGCGGCGATGAGGAAAAAAAAGAAGGGAAGACAAAGCAAGGCCACCAACGAGGGGGAGCGGGAGGCTCCAGTTACTGCAGAAAGAGAGGGGAGGTCAGGGAGGAGAGGACAGAGGCGGCTGAGTGGGGCTGAGGGAGCAGCAGCCAGCAGGGAGGGGAGCGGGAAGTATCCACAGCTCCTTGCAGGAAAAGCCGGTGAGCAGGGCCCCGAGGGACAGAGCTGACCCTCGTGCCACTCACAGACATCTCCCAAAGCAAGCTGCCATCATCAGGTGAGAACACTGAGCCCTGATGAACTGCAAAATCATTTTAAATAAAAGTCTAAGCATCAAAATGCTCAAGCCGCTGTTGTCACACTGTGAGTTCGTTGCCATGGAGAAACTTGGCCCCGGCAGCCACGCCAATCAGACGCCAGTGGGAGACAGGTCCCTCATGGGCTGGTTCAGGGCTGGCACCGGGAAGGGGGTTCTCCACCCAGAGCCAGGACAGCTCCCCAGCTCCCAGCCCTGAAAGTCACCCGAACTGGGTATCTCCATTTTTGAAGGCACAGGGCTGATGGGGTGGAGAAACTAAGGCCCAGAGAAAGTGAACGACCTGCCAAGGTCACAGAACAAGTCAATGGTGTGGCTGAGACCACATCCCAAGTGTCCTGCCAGATGTCTCCCCGGCACATAGTCTGTTTCTCTTTGAAGACCCCATGTGCCAGGCATTTCAAAGCCAGCCCAGTCTCAGGAGTAAGTTAACACCCTAAATGTGGTGACGTGCCAGGCATTTCAAAGCCAGCCCAGTCTCAGGAGTAAGTTAACACCCTAAATGTGGTGACTTCCCAGAGTGGGGCCAAGCAGGCTGGGTGGGCACGGGGGACCCTCCTGGGCTGGGGAACGGGCCATCGGTGCTTCTCCCCGACCCCGCCCACCCAGCTGAGCATGGCTGGTAAGGATCTTCTCTCCCTGGCTGCAGATGGACTCCCCCTTCCGGTGCCCCACACCTGCCTGCGTACTCATGCCCCTGAGCCTTTGCTCGGGCTGATCTCTCCGCCTGGAATGCCCACCCCACTTGCTGCCCCTTTCTTCAATCCCAGCTTGAATGGCGCCCCTTGCTATGCCTCGCAGGCTAGCCACGCCGCGATGCAGGGGTGATTCCCTCCGCTCCCTAGTCTCCCACCCAGACATCGGCAATCAGCTTTCCCACACTCCTTGCATCTGTGAGGCTGATCTGAAGTCAGGTACGGAGTCACAGGTGCAGCCCCTGCAGCCTCATCTCTCACTCCCCTCCCCCCAGCTCACCCCTCTAACACGTGGGCCTTCCTGGAACATTCCTGGAATGTCCCCCAGTCTTTCTTGCTTCGGGGCCATCACACCTGCTGTCTCTCTTCACCTCCAGCTCCTACCTCTCAGCTCTGCAGAGAGGATGCTAACGACATCCCTGCCCACGCTACATCAGGTGCCCCTCACCGTTCTCCTTGTAACATCTGGTACTTTCTACTTGAAGGCACCATTCCCCACTTGCAATTGTATTTTCCCAGGTCACTGTTTGCTGTCTGTCTCTCTCTGCCGCACCCCCGGCGTCTAGCGTAGTGCCTGGCACGTGTTAGGGGTGCAGCAACTATTTCAAAGAGTGAACGCTGAGTGCTGAGCCCCTGCTCTCAGGACACTCCCAGGAGGGGCATGTGTGGAGTGTAGGACTACAGAGAGGGAGGGATGCTAGTGGGGCTTCTAGGAAGGGCGCCGAGCCAGGGATGTGACTCACCTCTAGCATCAAAGAATTCATCATCTGAGCTCTCCACTGAGTCGCTGAGGACATTTCGAAGGTGCCAGGGGGCACCGCCGCCCGGGGGAGGGCCACCTGCCAAAGGGAACACATCCGTTAGCCAAGCCTGAGACGACGTTCCAGTATGAGGGAGGTGACCCCAGACCCTGCACGTGTGTGCCCTCTCCCTTCAAAGCCTCAGACTTCACAGAGCCCTCCCTCCCCTGAGCTTTGGTTAAGCCCCAAAAACCTCTCTGAGAAAGCTCAGCAGGGCAGGCTTGAGTGTGCCCATTGTGCACATACTGAAACTGAGGTTGGATGTAGCTAAGAGACTTTGCCAAGGTGGCTTTGCCAAGAGACTCCGCCAAGCAGTGCATCAGTCAGCACAGTGTAAGATTTGCTGTGTTAACAAATGATCTCAGCTGCTTAAAATGGCAATGGTTTATTTCTCGCTCACACACAGTTTGGAAGGGGGATCTGTTCATCACAGTCACACAAAGGCACCACCACCTTATGATGTCACCATCTCAAAATGAAACTTCAAGGTCTGCCCAAGCAGAGGGAGAAAAGCACAGAAAATCACACCCAGTCTTAAACACTTCTGCCCAGAAATGACACACTTCTGGGCACATTGCACTGGCCCTGGCCACCAGGCACACATGTCCTGTCCACAGAGAGACCTGGGTTCTTGTATCAGCAATGGCCCTGCCTCAGTTTCTCCATCTGTTGAATGAGAAACCTGGCAGAGATTGTCCCTTGAAACTCTTCAACTCGACAGCTATTTGAGGAGCCCACGTGGCACACGGTACCTGTCAATAAGCAAGAAGGGGACATCCTCCCAGCTACGCCAGGGAAACCTGGGGATGCAATCCTTAGAGAACCTGGGGCAGCCCCAGTTTGCCACACCCTGCCACCCTGCAGCATGCTGGCACTGTCCCTTGCCCAGGTCCCAGAGCATAAACCGTTCCTGAAGGCAGAGGCCAGCCCAGGTCCCCAGGGATGCAGCCCTCCTGCCTGTTGCCGGCTCTGGCCTCACCCACCGCACACTCCCAAAGAAACACCCAGCTTGTGCTCCACAGCTTGGAACTCAGCAAGAAGCACGCTCTGAAACTCAGAAAGGACAGAGGCTGCAGGGAGCACCAACCCGATAGTCACCTCTACGTGCAAAGCTCGGTCTGCCCCCCTCTCCCCATGGGGGTCCTCTAAGCTGCTGATCCCCTGTCCCCCCACCACCGGCATGACAGGCTGGCTCAGTAATGTCCCACTCTTGGGCCCTGATTTATTGCAAGAGGGTCAAGAACCCAGATACACCATAGCTGTGTATTTCTCTTTTTTTTTTCTTTTTTTGAGACAGAGTCTCACTCTGTTGCCCGGGCTAGAGTGCCATGGCATCAGCCTAGCTCACAGCAACCTCAAACTCCTGGGCTCAAGTAATCCTCCTGCCTCAGCCTCCCAAGTAGCTGGGACTACAGGCATGCACCACCATGCCTGGCTAATTTTTTGTATATATATTTTTAGTTGTCCATATAATTTCTTTCTATTTTTAGTAGAGACGGGGTCTCGCTCTTGCTCAGGCTGGTCTTGAACTCCTGACCTCAAGTGGTCCTCCCGCCTTGGCCTCCCAGAGTCCTAGGATTACAGGCGTGAGCCACCGCGCCCGGCCTCATAGCTGTGTATTTCTAACGTGGATATGGGACAATTTTCTAAATGCATGTGGAGGAAGTTCCAGCTAGCGCAATAAGATAAGAAAAAGAAATGAAAGATATACAGATGGAAAAGGAAGAAATAAAACTGTCTTTATTCTCAGACAAAGACATGATTGTCCATGTAGAAAATAAAAACTCTATAAAATCTATTTTTAAAAATCTACTGGAACTAATAACTCAATATAGTAAGATAGCAGGACATGAGTCAACATGCAGAAGTCAGTTGTATTCCCATATGCTAACAGTGAGCAACTGAGACTTCAAAATGCAAAAACAATACTGTTTCCAATTGCACAAAAGAATACTGAGGTATAAATCAAATGTATGTGGAGCTTTCTGTGATTCAAAACATACAATTCCTTAAAATTCTTCCTGAATTACATTAACTTTCTATCTTTTCTCGATCAACAGATACTAAAGGTCTAAAAACTGTGTTAGCCTAGGCTATATTAACATACTATATTAACATACAAATATCCCTTGCTATCCAGATCTACTCCACTCCTAAGATGCTAGAATTTGACTAGTCAGGAAAGTCATATCATCCTCATCTATTCGGCTCCTGAGTTTTGGTAAGTCAGCAGCAAGTTTGCCTAACAATGGAGTCGTCTGAAGATTTATCTGGATCTATTTGGTTCCTGAGCCTGAACTTCTTGCAAGGGCTCAGCAAGAGGCCCCCGTGTGTGGTGGCCTCATGCATGTACCATACACATTCCAAGTGCACAGGCAGGGACAGTCCCTCTGGTAACTCACGTGTGGGAGTCCGGGGGCAGGACCAGGCAGAGGGGAAGGCTGCAGGAAGGCCAGTTCTCTCCCTCTGAGGAAGCAAGTTCTCCCAGCCAGGGCTGGGCAGGAAAGGAGGGGACTGGAGGGCATCAAAGGGGGCTTCCCGTTCCCCAGGTGCTGGGTGCTGGGGCTCTCACAAAGCTCTCATTGTGCAGGTGGAGAGGGAATGCCGACCCAGATCAGGCAAACAACAAAGACAATTGCAGCGTAAAACCTCTTCCCTCCTACCCCACCACGTCCTCCTTCCTCTGTCTCTTACAGTGTAACTGCGGCCTAAAGAACAGACGGCTTGAGCATGTGGATCCGTAAGTCCACAGAGGGAGCAGGAGGAGGGAACCAGCCTCAGTTATCAAAAGAACTTTGTCAGCTATTCCAGCTGCAAATACTGGACCAACTCGGCATCTCTTTCTCCTCAAATTCATAGGTGACGCTCCTTTCAGATGAATCCTTTATCTTATCACTGTGACTTTCCTTTGTGGTCAGAATATATATTTGAATTTCTTTTCAAATGTACGTTTTATCTTATTTGCTAGCATTCTCCTTGCTTTCAAAATGCACACCTGCATTGGATATTTTATTTTATTTTATTTTTGAGACAAGGTCTTACTCTGTCACCCAGGCTACGGTACAGTGGCATCATTGTAGCTCACAGTAGCCTCCAACTCCTGGGCTCCAGCGATCCTCCTGCTTCAGCCTCCCGAGTAGCAGGGACTACCGGCATGCACCACCGTGCCAGCCTACATTGGTTTTTAAATGTATACTGTTAAGTTTGTTTAAAGGTGATACAAGGTCTTCCCTCCCTTCAGGCAGGGCCTGCCCAAAACAACTTCTGGAAAGGTGTTGGGGTGGAAGAAACCTCAGTCACACACACCTGTATTTTAAAAAGAACCTATAAAATGAATATGTTAAGCAGCAGCCATCAGCTGACATCTGATGGGAGTTGCTCCCTTCATCTCTCCCCCAGCATGCAGATTTTTTAGCAAACAGCAACATTTCAAAGAAGGAATTGAGCAATGGACAGAGTGTCTCAGGAGGGGTCAGAGGGGAAGACTTTTCTGAAAAGGTATCAGGTGAGCTGAGGTGTGAATGATGAGAAAGAGCCAGCGGTGCTAAGTGTGTGTGTGTGTGTGTGTGTGTGTGTGTGTGTGTGTGTGTGTGTGTGTGTGTGTGTGTTGGCACACATGCATGAGAGCTCATGCACATACATGTGCTATGGACAGGGCAGAATGTGCGGGTAAGAGCCTTCTTGGATGCAGGAAGTGCATGGGCAAATCTGCACATGAGCTTGGTATATCCGAGGGTCAGAAAGAAACCTACGTGGCTGGAGCCAATGACGGAAGGAGACAGGAATGAGAGGAAGTGACAGAGGAAATGGAGCCACACCTGTCATGGAGGGAAGCTTGCAACAAGTGGGTTATAAGTTTCCTCCCACCACCCAGTGTCTATCACCTGCAAACTTCAAGAAGAGAGGAGTGCAGATGCCCAAGAGGCTCAGAAAGTCTCCCGGGGGAGAGGGCTGTGGGTCAGGTGTGCCGAGGCCACACAGGTGCCTGAGAGTCAGAGCAGGTGGGCATGATGACCCCAGAATGTTCAGGGCAAAGGCCCAGCAGCACAGCCTCCTTGAGGCGGGTCCCTGCTACATTTCTCTGCATTTTCTGGGTCCAGTACGTGGAAAGGGGCCAGGAAGTGTGTGACAAACAAGTGAATGAATACAAATGATCTGCTAAGTGCGCACACGTGCCACACAATCTGCTAGCTGCTTGCCAGACACCATCTACATATCCAGGTCTTATCTAAAGCCTTCCCAGCGGAGTGGGTGTAATGAATCCCCCTTACAGCTGAGGAAACAGAGGCTCAGAGATGTGAAAGCGTTTGCTCCAGGGCATAACGTTGGTAAGCGATGGAGGCAGGATTTGAACCAGATCCAACTGCAGCATTTGAGCTCAGGACCACCAGGCCGGGCTGCTCTGCAGAAGAGCTCGGGACGGGGGCCCACTCTTCCCCTCTCTCCACCGCCTGCTCTCTTGGCCAACAACAACCCTTCCACATGCAGCTGGCTAGCTGGGCAAGGGGCCAGAGGCCTGCCCCCCACTCCTCACGGGGGCCTCAGCCGTGGGGGTTCAGCTGTCCCAGTTCTAGAACCATCTGCCCACCAGGTCTACAAAGCAGTGTCTGGGTACCCTCGTGTCTGTGGGAAAATCTAAATGGGTGTCTACATTCCTATATAGAGGTGTCTAGTATTAGCCAGGCATCTGTCGCTGTGTCTGCATGGCCGTGCGTGTGCGTGTGTGTCTGCATTCCTTGGACAGCGTGAGCTTCCCAACCCACCACTCCCCCGGCTAAGACTCTTCCTAAGACATATTCATGCAGTGTGACCTCAGATATTCTCTCACTCTCTCGTTCTCTTTCACTCCCTCTCTCTCCCTCCCTCCTTCACAGGTGAATGCAGACTAGCTCCAGCCATGGGTGCAAATTTAGCAGACAGGTTAGAGCACCATGGGCCTTGGAGCAGCGCAAGCCTTGGTTCAGGGCCACCGCTAACTAGCCTATGACATGAGGCAAGTTAACTTCTCTGAGCCTCGCTTTTCTCAACTGTAAAATGGGTATCATAACCCTTCCCTCACAGTCAGGAGATTTAAATGATATCAGCCACCAAAGTGTCCGGCCCATGGCCTGGCACTTGGGAGAGGTGACCCTTGACAGCTACAGGAGCAAGGATTGAGGCAGGGAAAGCCCACCTGGGGGGCTTCGAGACAGCTGCCAGGAGCCCTCCCCAAGGAAGTCCTTCTGTGTCCTCCATATTTACTTAAAACCCCAAATCAGGATTAAAGAGAAGGATGTCCCAAACCTTCCCCTAGCAATCCAGAGAGAAGCAAATGACCCTTCGCCCCAGCAATGCCGGCACAGCTCCAAGCTGGGCCCTGCCATGGGAAGGGCTGCTGGGAGCCACCCCTCCCTCTCTGGGCCTGTCTACGCACCTCGGGTACACATGGTCTTCTAGGCCTGGTCACCAGCCTGGGTGTCCCCAGCATGGGTGCAGATCATCAGCTCCACCCCCCACGTTCCCCATCTCAGCCCTGGCTCCCAGGGACACAGGGACATGCAGACAGGCAGACAGACAGGAGCCTTCTGTGAGTGTCCTGCCCTATGCCGGGGCCCCCAGGGCAGCCCCAGCCTGAGGGCAAAATCCCCACCTGAAGGGAGACGCAGCCCTGCGCGCAGGAGCCTGTCTGAAGAGAAAGACGTTCCACGGCCAGGAAAGCCCTGGCGCAGCGAGGTGAGGGATGAAGGCGTTGGCCTACTCTTCCTGGGCCAGGAGGAAGGAGTGGGGGACAGAGATGAACCGGAACAGCCCCCGCCCTTGGGATCGCACAGGCCTGCACCGCCTCACCTGTGTCCATGGGCAGCCCCCGGCAAGTGCAGACCCCACCTCCCAGAGGCAGAGACCCCTGAAGGCTGGAGGGGCCCGGAGGCTTCCTGGGGCAGGGAGACCCCAGCTGAGCCTTAAAGGGAGGGTGGGCAGGGTTGGCCAGGCTGAGACAGGGCAGGAGGGAGGGAGAGAGGCAGGCCAAAACAATCAAGCCATTTCCAGGAGAAGCTGGATCTAGAACTTGCTCCTCAAGAGTAAGGAGCCCGGCTCATCAGGGCAAAGGAGGGGATATGGGCATCTGCTGGCAGCCATGGCTCTGGGGCTGTGTGAATAACACATGCAATTTCTAGACCTCCAGGGAGGAACAAGTGCCTCCGAGTGTGGCCGTGGTAGATGCAAAGCGCTGGGCCGGCCCCTGCACCTCCTGGCCTGCTGGCCCCTGTCTGTGCCTCAGAGTCCATGCCCAGCCCTGCCCACGGCTGCGTCTGAAACCACGGCCTGGCAATGCCCGTCGGGCTCAAGCCATGAGCACCTGGGGTCTCACTCCTGGCAATCAACGTGGCTGAACGAATCAGCCCTGGGACCTCCCGTGGGCAGTGAGAGCCCCCTGGGACATGTGAAGCCCGAGCACACACATGGCTCACGTGGCCACACACACACACTCTTAGACTCACACTCTGCCCTGGGGGCCCTGGGGTCCTAATGCAGAGTGTGGAGTGCAGACTTCAGAGAGTCTCTCACACACAGGCGGTGACTCTGAAAGCCACCTCCTCCTGCCTCCTCCTCCCTTGAGGGAACCACTGTCCCACTCCCATTTGGGCTGGTTCCAATCCCAGTCCTGCCACTTACCAAACAGTGATCTTAGTAAATGGTACTAAACCATCTGTGCCTCAGTTTCCTCCTCTGTAAAATGGGGGTAATAATCATACTTACACAGTGTTGCAATGAGGATTAAATGAATGAATATTTGAAAAAGGTTTAGCACAGTTACTGGCACTCCATCTGTGCTATAAAAGGGCTAAATAAAATAATAAATCGTGATTATCCAAGGACTTTTCTTTAGTTCTTTCACAAGTGGAAGCGTCCAAGGGCAGGCCCTTCTCCTCCACCTGAAGGCAGGAGGTGCCTGGCCCCACCCACGCTCAAGTGGCAGACCCCTCTCTCCTCTGCTCCCTGAGCTGTGCCTCATCTGCCTCCACACCTGAGCTCCCTCGGGCCAGGGCCGCTCTCCTTCTAGCCTCTCCTCCCACCAGCGTGGGCTCCAGCAGCTCGTCCACTGGGAAGCCTTCCACACCACGTTCTTCCTCTCCAGGCCTTTGCTCCTGCAGGTCCTGACACCTGGACTGTCCTCCATCCCCCCGCCCCACCCCCAATTCCCATTCACTCCTGAAGAATCAGCTGGAAGCCTTCCTTGACCCCCGAGGCTGGGCTGGATGCCTCCTCTGTGCTCCCATAAATCCAGTGTCTGCGGCCATCAGAACACCCTTGTGCAGGCTGGGCTGACATCTGCCTGCCCTGCCGGGGTGTGGGTTCCCCTGGGCAGATGCCTGGTAGGAACCCAGATCTGTAGCCTCTCCCAGCAAAGGGCAGGGCACAGAGAAGGCTCTTGCTGTGCTTAGTGCAGCCCAGCACAGGGGAGATCTCAGGAAGGCACCCTCTCAAAGGGCATGTCCTTAGGCTTCCTCTGGGTCAGGGTGAGTTTGGGGACCAGACCAGTCCGGGGCCAGCCAGCCCCTACCCAGCCTTGAAGGGGCTGTGGAGCCACCCAGGGAGGGGCAAGGCCAGGAGAAGCTGCTTCCAGAAAAAGGCATTATTGAAAGAAACCGGTGCTGGTTGGGGGTTGGTTGCTATAGAAACATGTCCTAACTATCTCCCAAACTGCTATATGTGCCACTGATGAGCTTGTGTGCTGGGCTGTTTCAGGGGACACACCAGGAGCCTGGAAGGGCCTATGTGCTGGGGTACACAGCATCTGGAAGGCCCGGGAAGGAACCCGCCTGCAGGCAGGTCAGTCAGTCCCGTGAGCCGCGCACTCCAGGATCGCGGCTGAGACTTCAGGCGACAGGGCCATCCTGAGACCACTCAGGTCCCGAGACTAGCCACGGCCCAGACCTTCTCCTCAACCACAGCCCTTGACGCTTGGCCGCAGATTGAGTCACAGCCCTGGCCACAGACCAGGCCACAACCCCAGTCACAAACCACACCGTGAATCTGACCACAGAGCCAGCTACAAACGGAGCTTTGACCCAGTCACGGACCAAGCAACACGGTCTGTCACAGACCGGCCCCCGATCCTGGCCACAGATGGTACCCGGCACAAGCAAGGGGCTATATCGAATAACTTTAAGGATATTCTTACAGCTAACACTCCAAATTCTGTACAGCGTCGCATTCTGCCGCCTAGGACTTCCATGGCCCTCCCTGCCTGTCATCTTCACGACAGTCCAGGGAGGTTAGGAAGGAAAGGCTTCCGATCCCTGCTGACAGATGGGAAAACTGCAGCTCAGAGAAGTGAACGACTTGCCTGCCGCCACCCCGCCTGTTTCTGGGGGAGGGGCGGGGGTGGGGGTTAGAGCCCCAGTCTGCAAGCAGGGCACAATTGGCCAAACCAGTTGCTTTGGAAAAGATGTGCTTTTTGAAGACCTGCTGGTATGTCATAAATATGCCATTTAAATACCCATTAATTACCTTATTTAGGAGATAATTAGTGATTAATAGCTTTGGCTATCTATTGTACTTTCGTTTGCTCTGCCAATTAGGCTCCCAACAGTTCGGAGTTATTTGGAACAATTCTCTGAAGGCCCAGATGTCCCCCCATGTCCCGCCAGACTCTTGCTCCATAAGGAGGAGGCTCTCTCCTCCCTCTGAGAGGAGCTTCCATGGCACCTGCCACCGTGCCACTGACAGGCTCTGCCACCTGCAGGCTCCTCAGGAGGGCGGCAGGGCTGGGGAAGGACGGGAACAGTCCAGATGACGGGACAGAGGAAGGCATTCCTTCCAAGCCTCCCAGGACCCCCTTGCAGGGAGCTGAGAACAGAAGCTCAAGATCTAGGCACCAAACCAGGTGACCGTGAGGCCAGTTTGGAATCACAGACTCCTCAGAGGATGCTGGGGGCTCTTCAAAGACCACTGCCTCACGGACAGGGACAGCTTTTTGGTAAGCGCATCAAAGGCTACCATCATCCTAAAGCAAACAGTAGGAGGGGGGCAGCTCCAAAGCCCCCACCAGCAAGGGCCAGTGTCACCCCACACAGGCAATTGCATTTGTACCACCTGCCACTCCGGGATTGCTATTGAGCAAGGATGTGGCCCGGGGCTGCCTCTGCCCCCAGGCCCCTCCCTTTGGTGCCAAATCACAGTGCCAGGAATTTCCAGCCAGAGCCCCGGAGGCAGGGCTGGATAATGCTCTCACTCCAGCTCCAGATTCTACTATACAAGAAGGAAACAAAACCGGTGGCAGGGGATAAACACCCCCCACACGCTGGGCAGTAATGGGGAGGCTGAAAATAGCTCTTTTTACCACAAGGGATGATTCCGGAGTTGCTCAGCTGGGACAAGGAGCAAGAGTAGGAGAAAGGGGAAGAGGAGGAAGCCACAGGGGCTACAGCAGGGCCAAAGGCAGCTTTGAGCAAGGAGGGTGGTGATCTGCACCAATCCAGAACAATCCAGAAAAGGTCAAAGGTGCATGGGCGACAAGCAGCCACAGATACTCAGAATTTCTGAAAGAGACTCCTAGAACAAGCCTTCCAGCGGCAGCCCTGCGAGCGCACGGTCCCGCATCCCGCACACCTAGGTCTCTCCCCGAGGAGGGCAGGAGTGCAGGACGTGACGTGCTCTGCAAATACCCAGAGCCGAGCAAACACAGCGTCAGCAGCAGACGGCTCAGAAGAAGCCTCTCAGATCCACCAGAACTCAGGGCCCCTCCCAGACAGAGCCCAGCGCGTTTCTATTTTTGCCTCCAACCCTTGTTTGGCATCCCGGCTAACAGACGGCTACTTCCCCTCCTTCCAGAATAACGGGTCATCTGGGAAGAGGGGCACCTCCTCTCCGGCCTCTCGTGCTCCGGGTCTGATAACAGACAGGCCGACCCTCCCAAACAGAGCGGAGACTCCCACCACTCCCAGCCCTGGAGAAGAGCCTCACCAACACGCCTGGAGAGAGCGGCCTGGCAGCTGAGAACTCTGGTTTCCAGAGGCAGAGGCAACCCCCACCTGCCCCCGCCAGCCCCGGCCACACAGAATACACCCCCTTGGAGCTCGGAGTTCACCCACACTATGCTGACTCCAGCCACGGACAGAGACCCAACGTGCCACACCCTGCACCCATCCCCAGCCTCAGACTGAGCCCCGACCTCAGCCACACAGGCCCCCAGCCTGGCCTCCGCCGGAGCAGTGGCCCCACGTATGTGTGAGCCTCACAGGTGCAACCCGGGGACGGGCTGGAGGCTGAGCCTGGGACAGGCAGGAGACTCCCGCCCCCTGTCCACCCTCCCCACACAAGTACCCGGTGGGGGCTGGTGGCCACACAGCTGTGCAGGCCTCCACAGGCTCACGTGGGACCCTGGAGGTGGCATTTACCTCCGGAGTGACTCACTAAGGCTCCCATTCCGTTTGCAAAAGGGGGTGCAATTTAGCATTTTCTTTCTCTTTAGAAAACAAGAATTTTAAAAGACAGAGAGATTTAAGGGAGTGGGTGGGGAGCTCAGATCCCATTTGATTTCCAAACTCGTTTGTTATGCGTTCTCTCCTCCCCCTCCCACCCCGGCCGCCCCCCTTCCACGGGGCTCCTGCCTGCAGATCTGCTGATGGGCTGGGGCTCCGGACCCCCAAGGAGACAAATGCTCTCTACATCCAAGTCCTCAGCTCCCCAGATATTTCCCTGTCCTCAGCCACCATCTGGGAGGATCAGTGCAAGGTGAGAGTTGGGAGCAGGCGAGGCCCCATGAGGGCACAGTAAAGCCTGCAGGGAGGGAGGCCAGGAAAGAAGAAAGAGAGTGTTGTAGCTGGAAAGAAGTTGAAGCTCGTTCTGACCCCCAGACTCTTCCTCCCTTTCCCTTTTACAGATGAGGAAATTGAGGCCCAGAGGGGGCAGTGCAAAGTCAACCAGTGCCACAGCGAGGGCACTGCTTTGTTAGACAGTTTAACTCCTAGGAATGTTGACTCCAAGAGCAGAAGAGACCTAATTTCTAATTCCAGCTTTGCTTCTAACTTTACATGTGATTCTAGAACTAGCCACGTAACCCTTCTGTGCCTCAGTTTTCTCATCTATAAAATGGGAATAACATTGGCCCTACCTCAAGGAGATGCTGTCAAGCCATTGGATAGGAAAGCACGTTGAAGGCTGCTGTAAGAAAAACCAGATTGTTCCCAGGATGCCAACCCCTGATCTTTTTTTTTTTTTTCTTCTTCTTTTTGAGACAGAGTCTCTCTGTGTTGCCAGGCTAGAGTGCAAAGCCATCAGCCTAACCTCAAACTCCTAGGCTTAAGCAATCCTCCTGCCTCAGCCTCCTGAGTAGCTGGGACTACAGACACGTGCCACCACACCTGGTTAATTTTTTCTATTTTTAGTAGAGATGGGGTCTCACTCTTGCTCAGGCTGGTCTTGAACTCCTGACCTCAAGTGATCCTCCCACCTCGGCCTCCCAGAGTGCTAGAATTATAGGTGTGAGCCACTACGCCCAGCCTAACCCCTGATCTTGTCATCCCTCAACCAAGCCTAGAATCTCAGAGAATTCCTGGAAGGCAGCTGGGTCCTACCAGGAAGTCCTCAATCCCCAAAGTCCAGAAGTTCACAGTCTTTGTCCTTGAAGGAGAAACTATGCCAGACCTTGGAGAAGGACCCTTTGCCTTTCTGGTCTCAGTCTTCCAACCTTCATTATGAACAGGTGGGAATGGAAAATCGCCAAGCCTCTTCCAGCCTCAAAACATCACAACACAGTAAGATGCAGGTGAGAAAATGTCACACCTTCTGGCCAGCATGATGCAGTCATGGCCCAGGCAAGGGAAGGTGGGGAGGGTCTAGCCATGTCCTCACATTCTGTGTCCCACCACTGGGCTCCCAAACACAGGCCAAGTCACAGGGGCCTCCAATGAGGAATAAGGGGTTCCAGGCAAGGTCACATGCCTTGAGGTAGGATCTCTGAGCTGCACCACCCTTGGCTCATGCAATGACACCACAGCCAGAACTATGAGGCAGCAAAGGGTCTCAAGCTGGGGCCTACTGGGTCTGCTGCCGTGACAGGTAATTCCACAGGGGCTGGCGTATTTGCATGGGAACATGAGACATGCCCAAGCTCCAGCACGGCAGAGACTGCAGAGAAGTCCAGGAAAGCATTTAGGAAGCCTGGAGTCTGGACACCGGTGTCTAATTTGCCCCTAGCCTTCCTGCTGGGGACCAGAGAAGGTGAGTTTACAATCTCCTTGCAGAATGCAATGTCCTTCCCAAGATAGATAGCAAAGCAATCCTGGTACCCTGGGCCTGTGAGTTTCTCAGACTCGTGCCTCAAATCCCCTGGCACCCCCCCAAAGTCTTAAGAATCCCAGCTCTGGTCCCTTTTCCAAGCTTCCAAATGTTCCCTCCTCTGAGAGATCCAGCCACTGGCCCCCGCCCCTGAGAGGCACAGAGCAAGGGTCCAGGAGCAGGGCTGCCTCTGGGACGCTGTGAGGGCACACGTGCACCTCCAGGAGGACCCCAGAAGGAGGCCGACTCAGCAGAGCAAGGTCCAAACCAGGGCTCTGGAAACCCAGGCTCTGCCATCTCGTTTTTCTGTGATGCTGGGCAAATACCTATCCCTCCTCGGGCCTCAGTGTCCCCTCGTTAATGAGGGTTTTGAAGGTGAGTATCTGGAAGCGTCCCCTCCCAATCTGACACTGTAGGATCAGTATTTTACTGACTCAAATTACTAGGTTTGATACACGCCAGCTCCCTGAGCGGACGCCAACACCTGGGAGTGCAATAAACTGGTTCCTCCAGCCTGGAAGACCCAGCCCTGTGGCCTCAGCTCTGTCTCACCAAACATTCCTAACTCAGCCTCAGAGGCTCCAAGGCCCCCTGGCTGCCCGCTCTGCTCCTGTCCTGCCTGGGGACCCGGGGCCTCCCCCTTGCACTGTGCCAGGGTAGCCCGCCTGCTGGGGTGCAGAGGGAGGGCCGCAGGGAAGTGCTAAGGAAGGGAGGGGCAGCGTGGCTGGCAGGAACAAGAACACACCCTTCCCTACAAAGGCAGCTCTGCCGGGCTGGCCTCTCTCCAGCTTCCCAGGAGCCCTCATTGCAACCATTGCAACCGGAGGGATCTGTCGAAACACCCAAATCTCCCCACGCCACTCCCATTTCGGTGCTCTCCAGAGCACCTTTTAGCCCTTTGCTCTCCTCTAGGAACCTCCACCCCAGCCAAACAGATTTCTTCACCCCTGGGCACCTGCTGCCCACCCTCACCCTCGCCCCTAGCAGACCCCCACATTTACACATACACCTCTTCCTTTCCAACCTCCTCGCCTTTGTTCAAGCCATTACCCTCCCCTAGAAGCCTGCCCTGTGCCACCTTTCTACTCGACCTATGCTGGCCTCTAAGGCCCATCTATTTCAAGCCACTCACTGGCTTCCTCTGCCCCATGGGTAGCTCTGCACTGTAAATTATCACTTCCTACGTAGAGCTCCTAAATCCTCCCCTTGTCCCACTTGTCCCCACCTTCCTGTCACTGGCTAGATTGGGAGACCATAATGGTTCCTGTCTGTGTGAATGAAATCTCCCCAGTGACTGGGAACTGGTAGTAACCCATTTGGATCCACCCTCTGCACATTTATCTCATGCTTTCTGGGACCTAATTACATTTTCTCTCATACCTGGATTTTCCTGGCAGCATGAAAATCCTATCACTGCCTCCTTTCAGCTCCTGTCTGACACAGCTGGCACAGCCATGGCTACATGCTCAGGCTGTACACTGCACAACTCCAGGGGAGCCATTCACTAGATCACAATGTAATGACCTGCAGTCAAGTTTCATGGCAGCCCTGGGGCCCAATCCTCTAACTCTTCCCTTAGTAGGTGATCTACTGGCCAGTTTTTAGAGGGAACACCTCAGAGGGTTAGAACAGACCTCTAACTCACAGGCCAGGTTCCTACAGCCTCCACTCCTGGCCTTCGGCCTCTTTTCATTCCAGTGTCAGCCCGCAGAGTGAAGGCCTGATCACTCCTGCCCATCTGCTGCCATCCAGGGTAGATGGCACTGAATAGCCACCCCTCTGTGTTACATCCCCTCCTTGGGCCTCAGTTTCCCCAGCTGTAAAGAGAGAGACTTGGGCTCCTGATCTCCAAGGGCTCCCTATTTTCTAAAGCTCACCAATTTATTCCCCACAGATTTTGCCAGTGAGGGAAATGTGATTCCCATGTACACATTACTGTGTGGCCCTTTTCAATTCAATAGGTTCCGGAGCCTAAAGAAGAGAAAGGACATTTACAAAATGCGAAGGAGCCTGAGGAGCTGAGAAAGGGAGGCATAATCAGATCTTGCAGGGTCAGTCCCAAAAGACTCCTTGGGGTGGCAGCTGATTATGGGAGAGGAGCCTGGACAGTTAGACCAGCCGAGGAGGGGAATCTGTGTTGCCTGGAGGGAAAGGGCCAAGCATGAAATTGCAGCAGGAGAAACAAAATGTTAGAACAGCACGAGGCATCGATGCTCCGAGCAGGGCCGTTTTTCCACCTGTCACTGGAACAAGCTCCCGCAGACTCTCAGTCTAGGGATCGAAGGCCCCACAGGCTGGGACGGGCACTTGCATTAGGTGAGGGGGATGACCTACCAGGACAGCAATGGAGAAAATCATTAGAGTCCAGCAGACCTGGCTCTGAGTCCAGGCTTTGCTCAGAAGAACCACTTGGCCACCTTGAGGGGACTATTTCTCTGGGTATCTGTTTCCAGATGTTTTAAAACGGGGAAAGTAACATTTCCTTCCTTCCAGGATCACTGCACAGTGGAGTGCTTAGCACACTGCCTAGGACATGGTACCAGACGAGCAGCGATTGCTAACTGTTAACTGCTGTCGTGATGACAGTGCCCTGGAGGTGGCCTGTGTTCACGCTGTCCAGGTGCACACACACACAGCACAGCATGTGCACACGACACACACCCTGCTATGAGCCCGTTGTGCAGAGTAGAGGTGGGTAAGGACCCCAGCAGGAGGGATGGGGGAGGGAGGCAAGGAGCCTCTTCCAGCCTCCTAGGTGTCATCTCCTGGTGCCTCCCTCAGGAGGGGAGAAGGGAGGGGAGTGAGACAGGGGGTGTTTAGATGTGTTGAATACTTGCTGTGTCTCACACAGCCGGCACCCCCCTGGCAGGACTCCTCAGGGACAGAGCGGGAGTACCTTCTCAGGCACCTAAATCACACGCTCGCTGCCTGCACTGGGAGACTGGGACCCGGCCCAGGGTTCCAGGCAGCTTTCGGGCATGGGGGTGGTATTCACGCCCAGGGTGTGTGCGGGTGAATTCACGCTCATTCCACCACTGTCATGCCTGGTCCTGGGGGGCTGGCATGGCACCTGCCAACGTCACAGGTTGGGATTCTCACAAACCAGCCTCACAAGGGGCACCGCTGAGACCAGGCTTGCTGCCGCCTACTGTACGCCAGCCCTGTGGGGACAGCTCTTCCACCCGGCCTCCCCAGGCACCACCGGCCCTGTGGCAAACAGGGCCTGAGTCCCCCTGACCCCAGCGCCCAGCTGCGGGCCGGGCCCAGCGCAGATGCTGATGAATGAACGTCTGGCTGGATGAATGAACGAATGACTAATGCCCACTCCCTCAATCCACGGGCTACACCGTCTGCGCCTGGGGGAGGGCAGGGCCCACGGACCCCAACTCCAGACCTCCGCACCTGAGGCTCGGCCTCGCAGGGTCAGGTGGGGGGTGGGGGCGGGTGGCTCAGTAGCGGGCGCAGCGCGGAGCACCCTCCTTCCTCAGAAGGAATCTGGGTCTCCTGACTGAGCTGGGGGCGGGGGCGGCGCGGTTGTCGCGTCCTGGATAGAGCGAGTGGCAGGACAAGGGGGCGCGTCCTGGTTTGCGTTGGGGGGCGTGGGACGAAGCGGCGGCCGCGGGACATCCCCTTCGGTCCCCGAGCCCGGGTCTGCCCGGGGCCTGCGGAGGGTGGGAATAGCTCCCAACAGCGGGACAGGACTGGGGCACCGCAGACCTAGCCCTCTCCAGCGGGGCCATAGGAAGGGGGACGCGGTGTCCCACGAGGTGACCGGGCTGGCAGGAAGGACGGGGACGCGCGAAGCCCCCTCTCCAGGCGCCGGGGGCCGGCCCCGCCACCGCCCCCTCCCAGCCTCCCGGAACCTCCGCCCGCCCGCGCGAGGGGCTCACCTGGGCCGGCGGCCCCTCCTCGGGACGCGCAGGTCCCTCCCCTCGGCCAGCGGCCCTGCCCTCCCGGCGCCCGCCCTCACCTGCACGGCCCGCCTTGGCCATGTCCCGGGCGGCGGGCTCCGGCTGCGCTGCCCGCGCTCCTCGCGGCTCCCGGGCCCGGCCCCGGCCGCTGCGGCGCCTCCGGCCCGAGCGGACTCCGAGCGCCGCGCCCCGCGCCCCCGCCCCGCTCGCCTCGGCTGCCGCCACCGCAGCCGCCGCCGCCTCGCCGCTCCCTCCCGCTCCCTTAAAGGCGCCGAGCGGCGGCCGCGCCGCCCCCCCGCGCCGCCGGGGAGGGACTGACGAAGGAAGGCGCCCAACGCCGCCCCCGCGGGCCCGCACCCCCGCCCGGGGCCGCGGCCGCCGCGCCCCAGCCCGCTCCGCTCCGGCCCGCGCGGCCACCGCGGCGCGCGGGGGGCGGCAGCCGAGGGGCGACGGCGACAGAGACCCGGACCGGCGCCGAGACGCGGAGCAGAGACAGAGCCAGAGACACTGCGGTCCAGAGATGGGGACGTGGAGGGGGAGACAGGGGCGCAGAGACGCGGCGCTAGAGAGAGACACTCCGAGAGCCGAAACACCAACGGGGAGAGACAAATTCTGAGATTCAGAGGAGACTAGAGACCCGGAGACGGGGGCCCGGGAGAGAGTGACAGAGCAAGCGGGGAGAGGAAGAAAGACAGGGACACAGGGAGGCTCCCGCGAAGCCTAGAGAGAAGTCGCTCTGGGATCAGAGACAGGAGAGGAACCCCCCATCACTCCCCACTCCAAGGGATCTGGGTCATTTCTAGGATCTGACCCAGCCTCGGAAGAGAAGGGATTCCTGCGACTTTAAAGGAACACGGAAATCACATGCAAATCCCACCTGAGATTCGGGCTGCAGCAGGGTTTGCGGAGCCCATGGCCTGGCCCTGAGCAGTACATGCCTCCACTTCCCACGCCTGGGGTGCAGACATTCTATGAGCAGGCCTCGGGGTGCTGGGGAGATTTGGGTTAGGACTTCTTCCTAGTGGCAGCCGGGGATCCACAGTGCAGCTCCAACACAGGGCAGGAGATAGTCGGGTTTTTTGGTGGTGCCTGGGAGGTAAGGACCCTGGTGGGAGGCCCCGGGGCACCACTGGCCTCTCCCAAACTCAGGTGGGGCCAGGTCTGTGGGCCCCTACATGTCTGACCAGCCTTCTGCAGCTCCCAACATGCCCTCAAACCAGCTGCCTGGCTCCCTGCCACTGGATAGGGGTAGGGGGTGGCTGTTCCTCAGCTGACTTTTCAACCTCCGCTGAGCCCTCCATGGGGAAGATGCCCTGCTTCCCTCCCAGGAATTGCTAAGGCTAAAGCCCAGTACAATCTGGAGCCAGGCATCCACCTGCCCTGTCCCAACCCACCTGCCAGGTAAAAGGTCCACCAGAGAATTCTGCCCCTGGGCTAACGATGGTCCTGACTCCAAGGGTCCCATATGCTCCTCTATGAATATGGGGCACACACAGGGCTGGAGGATGCCTCAACGGACATTTAGGCCAGCATCCCCTCTGGGGCTTTGACCCCATCCATAGGTCCCTGCTAAGCAGCCCTCAGCTCCTGGCTGGTCACATCCACGGTCAGGGAGCTCAGCACCTCCAGCGGGAGTTCTTCCGTCTCTGGACAGTGCTGGCCGTGAGAATGTTCTTCCTCACTTGAGCTGACATCTGCATCACTTACGACCCACCCATGCGTCCTGCCCTGCCTTCCGATGCCTTGCCCAACAAAACCAAGGCTTCCCAGGGCCCTCTGTCCAAACTCCCTACTGCGGCTTCCCCTAGGGAGATCAACCATCCTGGTTTACCAGGGACTGTCTAGTCTTAGCACCGAAAGTCTCACCTCCCAGGAAACTACTCAGTCCCCGGAGCTCTGGACCCCAGAGCCAGGCAACAGCACTGACTCCAGTAGACATGGAATTTCAGAAGCTCCAAGGTCATAAATCCAGAGCTGTTCCCCAGTGCATGCCATTGTCACCAGCTGGGGGAGTGGGAACGGACCCCCGCAGCCCTCCCCCAGTAATGGGAAGGGGGTGGGGATGGGAGAGCAGAGGATATGGACTGGACGATCAGTATTCTCAGGGCTTTCTGTAATGTGCCTCCTGTCATTTAACCCCCGGGGACTCCCCGAGGCATATTGTACCATCCCCAGTTCAATGTAAGGGAATGGGGTGGGGCAGCAAGGGGGGCTGAGAAAGACGGTGCCCAGGGTCACGCAGGAGTAGATTTCAAGCCTATGTGCTGCCCACTGTGCCCCCCGTCCTCACCCTCCCCTGCAGTGGGGGAGCGTCAGAGGCCTGACCACCTGGATAAGGTCCAGGTTTGGCCACCTCCTCTGTGGGTGTGTGAGTGGTGACAGAGGAGATAGACCACTGACTGCGGGAGAAGCAGTAATCCTGCCCCAGAGGGGACACATCTGGGCCTGAGCACCTGGCCAGCCCTTGGCTCACAGCTGAACAGGGACCACAGGCCATTGTCAGGGCCCCAGGGCCGTGTGTGTGTGTGTGTGTGTGTGTGTGTGTGTGTGTGTGCTCATGCGTGTGTGTGCATGCCTGTGTGTGTGTATACATGCCTGTGTAGGCATGCATGCCTGGGTGTGTGTGTGTGTGTGTGTGTGTGCATATTCACACACACATAGACACAGGCAAACATCCCGCCTGCTGACAGAAGGTGTTCCCCAGGTGCGCAACGAGACCCCCTTTGCCCCAACTCAGTCCCATCACCACAAACCCCAAACTAGTCACCTTGGGATAGGGTGGGCGGAGCAGTTACAGGGAGGTGTCATGTTGATAGGAATTTCAGAAATCATCCCTCGGGACCACACTCCCAGCCCATTTCTCAGGTGGGAAGACAGTGGCCCAGCCCTGCCCTGTGAGAACAGAGACTTCTGGGCTCGATCCATGGCTTTCCCTCTTTACACCTGCACCAGGGCCCCGCCCCATCCGGAGACCAGCACTGTTAGGTGGATCTGGAGCCCAGCACAGAGTGTGGGACCCTGGCCCTGGGCAGCTCCCAAAGGCGCCGACTGTTACCAGCTGCCAAGGAAGTTCCGGCCCTGCCTTCAGACAGAGCAAACACATCCGGACTCAAGGCCATTAGATTAACTGGTGGGAGTTAACTTCCTGCGTCAGAAGAATTGTCCTTAATTGAAGAAAGGAATAACTAGCAATTTAGAGATGCTGACCTTGGCTGCCCAGAGAGAAGAGCAGGAGCCAGCCGGCGGGGCCTCCAAGCTCTCGGCGACATGAGTTACTGTGTCAGGGCTCTAGACCCAATCCTTTCTCTGAGGCCTGGTCCCCAGGCCCTTTCCTCTGACCACAGTTCATCCTGCTTCTGCCTCCACCGTGGCCAGCTCCTCCCAGGCCCAAGCAGACATTAAAACCCAGAGAACTCGGGAAAACGAGCAGGGGCCAGACCTGTCCACGACCCTGGAGGACGTGTGCACAGATGTGGACGGACTGCAGAGCTCCAGGCAGGTGGGGAGTGGGAGCTGGCTGCACAGCCTTCTGGGGCTGGGTGCAGGCACAGCTGCTGCCCACCTCTCTGACGCTAACTTTGTGAACAGAGACAGTCAAGAGCGAGACGGTGGCCTGGTCCAGCGACTTATCCTCGTTCACTCCCGATGGCCTCCAGCAGAAGGAGACTCCAGCAGGACTTGGGCCACGGCAAACATTTCAGCAAAGGTGCTCACGACAGAGAACAGGCAGCAGGAAAAGGATGCAGCTCGTGCAGACTGGACAGGGACTCATCTGGCCAGAAGCATGGCCATTTACGGTGGCCGTGGCAAGCTAGGACCATGGGCCATGAGATGAACGTGGACAAACAAGCATATCCATCCTTCGAGGCCCGGCACAAACACCTTTCTCCAGAAGTCTCTCCCAACATCCCAGCTCCCAGTGTTCACTCCCACTTCTAAATTTCCAGAGCCCCTTCCTCCCCGAGTGCCGCTGCCCTGCCAGTAGCACATCTCACGTCCCACCTAAGCCACTGGAAGCACCTTTCCTTCCTGAGGTGTCTGACTCCACACCCTTCTGCACCCTCTTCCTCCTGGTCCCCGTACTTTAAAGTCTCATGGCTGCTGTCCACTACCATGGGGACCACCTGTCCTCACAAAAGCAGCCCCAGACACAGTTGCCCTTCTTTGGAGCCTTCTAAAATAGCTCTGAGAGTAGCTGCTTTGCTGTCTCCATCTCCCTCCTGCCCCAGGCTGCCTCTAATGCTGCCCAGAATCCGGGACACCGGGTGGAACGTGTCACCGTCTTCTTACTGGTGGCTGCGGCTTATCTAGTCCGTGCTTCTACTTTCCACCCTGAGACGGCTTAGGACTCTGCCTGTCTTCATCCCCTCCAGGGTTGACAACCATAGCCTGCTACCCTCAAGGCAGATGCTCTAACGAGGGCACTGGGTCGCCAAGGGGGTCATTTGTGATCTGCTGCAGAGACTAGATGATTCCCTAAGGTCAACAAACGACCACGTAGGTGAACTTTAGACCCCCATGTGTAAGGACCGCCACCCAAGACAGACCCCCACCCAGTAGACTAAGCCGAGTGCTCTGTCTTTACATCAGAGTACATTCCTGCTGGATTCTCAAAAGGGTGGGCTGCAAAATCTAGGCAACACGCATGTGCACGTATCCGCGGTGTTTCCAAAAGATCTTGCAGAATCTGTTGAACTAGACCTCCTCAGATCTTCAGTTGAGATGCTGAGACAAATTGAGCCTCAAGTACAGATTTCAGTTGCTGTTTCACTTGCTTTTGCCTTACAGGGTGGAATGTGCCGGCAGAGGGATTTTGGAGAGAGAGTCTGGAGAGGCTGAGAGGTAGGTTTCTCAAGGAAAGGGGTGGTTGGGTGGAGGCAGGGCGGGATGTGGCAGCTGCTGTAAGGAGAGGAACTGTGGGGAATGAGCTTAACCAGGCTGTCCAGTAGGTTCTGCCGGGCAACATATAGTGGGGCCCCCTCCTCCCTGTCCGTGGAAATGTCAGCAAGGATTTATCTCACTCATGCAGCTTTTGCAGCTGGATCTGTGTTTTACATTTGTTTCATGTCACAACTGTTGAGATTGGCCCCGAGCAAGCCCAGTTGTCTTCAAGTTACACTTAGACCAAATAAAAATAGAAACAGGGTGCAAATCTAAAGCTCACCGCAAGGTCTGCTCATTGTGTCTGCACACCCGTGGGCACCGGGCAGTGGGGGGGGGCGGAGCACAGGAACAGGCAAATACAGATGCTCTGACCTCAGCCACGCCGCTCCCCTGCCCCAGCCCCACGCACGACGTTGTCTCTTTATGACAGATGCCAGAACTCAGAAAATCAAACACAGCCATAGATGACAAGGCACCACAGAAGCAATAGATCTACTGGGAAAAAATTGCCTGATTACTGATGGGACAAGGGCAGGAAATCACAATCAGATTGTGTAAACAGATTATGTAATAGACGGTGGCTCTATCTGCATCTGCCGTGCTATCTGCACTCATTACGGCTCTCGTGCACCTTGCCTCAGCTACGGATTTCCTCCCAGGCTCCGCTGCTCCGCGGGGTCCCCGCTCTGGAACCCACAGTTGCTTTCAGCTCTGGCTGTGCCGGCCGGTTCCACAGAAATGGCAGTGTCGGAAGATGCCGAAGGATCGTCTGGTTACAAACTGTCTTTCATTATTTTGTTTTAACCTGAGACGCACATAATAGGATATAATAGGATTGGTGCTACAGTGCTACTCCTCGGTCCATGGCATCTCCCACCAGTCTGGGCACCGAAGCCCATACCATCCCACTCCTCCAGAGATCCACTCCAAATTTGCAGTTTTCCAATCTGCCTTCTAAAGCCTTTTCCCATAGATGTGTATGCACAAAAACTACATACCTGTGCGTTGCATTTAAAAGATTACATAGTGCCACTGTGGGGAACAGCATGTTCTGCTTCTTACTTTCCCCCTTCATATTGTTTTTGAGATCAATCCACATGGGTATCTGTAGATATTTGCCTTGCTCCTTTTAACTGCTGCAGACTATTTTAGTGTGAGATATACTGATTTTATTTTTCTAATCCCCTCTAAACAGCCGCTTAGGTCTCGTAGCTCCTCGCTGTTACAAATGACGCTGCGACAAACATCCCCTTGCACTTCTTGTGTTTCCGTGGGACAGATTCTCTGGGGCTCATACACAGCACTGGAATTGTTGGGCCATAAGGAACATGCACATTCCATTTCCCTAAATAACTCGTTGCCACATTACCCTCTAGAGAGGTTGATCTGCTAGCGCCTTCATTTGATAGATGGTAACACTGAGGCCCACAGAGGGGAGGTGAGCTCTGGTTTTACAGCCCATGAGTTTTAACGTCTTGCCCTGTGATAGAAATTTCATCTCTCTCCTCCATGTCCGGACACAGTGGTACCCACCTTCACGGGAGGCCGAGGAGAACGGTTGGGTGTCTGAGATGAAGTCAGCATAGAAAGGTGTCTTGGCAGCAACAGAAACAAGCTTGGTGGTGCCTGCCACTCTCTGGAGAAGCAAAATCTGTCCTTGTTGATACAGATCTTGAAATGCATTGGTCTTGACTCCCAGAGAGGACCCCACACTGCTGGGGACCCAGGCAGCTGCTGAGTAAAAGCAGAGGCAGAGTCATTGTGGGTAGGGAGCCCCTCAGAGAGGGGGCATTCTGTTCATCTCTCCTTCTCTGCCCCCTCCCCGCTCAACTCTGCAAAAACCTTCAGACCTCTCCTGGGCTTATTAGAGCTTGTAGGGAAGAAATCTCTTCACTTATTAAGGAGGCCATTCCAGTTCTTTAAGGCTACCCTGGGAAGCTCTTCCTCATGTTTGCTCTGTTTCTCTCTCACTATAACAACAGCATGCTAATAAAAATAACAACAACAAGAACAACAATAACAGATATTAGCTGAGTGACTATTATATGCCTGGAAGCGTTCTAAGTGCTTTTCACGTGTTGCCTCTTTTAATCCTTATAGCAACATAATGAGGGAGGCGTTATCATGACCAGTCCCATTTCACAGATAAGGAAACTGAGGCTCAGAGAGGCTAGGTATCTTTCTTTAGGTCACACAGCTCATAAGTGGTAGAGCAAGTATTCACACCCAAGTCCATGCTCCTGCCTTAACCACCAGAGGGAAGAAAAAATAGGACAAAAAAAACAAGACACAGGAAACCAAGAGGCTCAGCCTCTGCCAGGAACTCCTGGTGCAACCTCGAGCCATTCACCAAGGCAAGCCCCTCCTTGTCCACGCGGGTGTCCCAGAGCCTTTGCAGCTCCGCAGTGATCCCAGCGGTTTTCCCAGTTCCTGGCAGGTGGATGAGCTGAGCGAGCGGTAGCCTTTGTCTGGGCAGGACCTCCTGGGGCAGGTCCCCCCGGGCTGCCGGAGCTATCTGTGCGCATTGCAATCTGAATGCTTCTGGTCAGAATGACTAAAAGGCTGAATTTTACAAGGGTTTTGAAAGTGAATTGACTCCACTTATTAAAGATATACTAGATTACACGCTGAGCGAAAGGACACTCCAGGGACTCCAGGCATCGCAGCCTTTCATGAAGATGGAAACATCCCTTTCCAAGCCCGTTCCCAGTAAACCACGGTGGGAGACGTTTCGCCAAGGAGGTGAAACCAAGCCAATTAAATTACCAGCGGAAGGACTGCAGTCCATCAAGGAAACATCTTGGCCCAGAAGGGCCGCTGGTGAATAGACAGGCAGTTCTAGAAATGCCCTCTGGTTATTTTATGTAAATCCGTTTCTAAAGGCAGGAAGGCAAAGGCTAGAAGGAAGTATTCTGCGAAAAGCCTTGACTTTCAGTCACGCAACGTTTAAGGGGGAGAGGGGGAGGGAGGCGGAGAGCCGGAGAATGGGGCGGACGGGGAGGGGCGCCACGACTGGTCTTTGAGCTCAGGTTCGGAGCACCTGGGGACTGACCCAAGTGGGTGGGGGCTTCCTTTATGCAGATGAGGAAGTTGAACGGCTAGATGGTCATCTTGGACTTAGAGCCTGTCAGAGCCGGAAGGCCCTGGGAACCCTGCCCGCCTGATCCCACCCCAGCACCCGGCTGTGCGGCTGGGGAACCAGAGCCCCAGGTAATGGGGGGCGGGGAGGTGGTTAAGACAGGGCGCTGGGGGCTCAGCTGGGGCTGAAAGAGGATCTCCAGGCTCCTAGCTCGGGGCTCCCTCCTCCGACCCTCCTGGGGAGATGTAGGGGGCTGTCACTGCTTGTGTCCAGGAGTCTCTCCTCTCTCTGTGTGTCACCAAGCGAATCTTTCCCTTCCACCCCTCACTGCAAGGAGAAGAGCCATGTGTTGCCGGGGCACAGGCTGCATTTAGACTGGCAGGAGTCACCAAAGTCTGGGTGATGTGTGTGCAACACGGAGGCTTCTCCTTGTCAGGGACAGACACAGGCTCAGGCTCTCTGAAGCAAAAAGGCTCTTTACTGGCAAGCTCTCCGGGTCTCAGAGAATCAAAGGAGGCTGCAAGGAGGGGTTGGAAAGCAGACAGGAGCCATAAGGCACGATAGCCATCTTTCAGCAGAAAGACTTAGGCCCAAAGGCTGCTGTCTTCACCGTAGACACCCGACCACTGAACCGGTTCCAAATAAACAGTAATCCGGGTGTGGGAGAGGGAGACCCAAGAATCCAGTCGTGGAAGGGGGTGTCCTACACCCGCTTGACCATATTCTAAGGGCATTGAGAGTATGATACACTTTAAGGGTCAATTTCCATGAGGGGCTGCATCATGAATCTCAAATTACTTAAACTGTGAGGGCTGTGTCATCACGCGGACCTAGGAATCCCCCCAAAGCTCACCCCTAGCGCCCTGACAAAGTTAAGGGTTCCAGAAACCTTCAGGAAGGTGCAGCTGCCTATTGTTCAGGGGTTCCCGGGCAATGCACTTCTCAGTCACCCATGATTGGTACTCGTCCCTGCGTGAGGACCCTCGTGCGTATCCTGCAGTTTCCTGCAGGGAAGGGGCTGGGGGCTCCCTGATCAACCACAGCCTGAAGGAGGCGGCTGCCTGTCCTCCAGCCGTGCTCTTCTGTTGGGGCTGCCGCAGGCTGTGTGGTTTGAAACGTTTCAACATAGCAGTATTTCATATTTGGGAAATAAGAACAACTACGATTTTTCAGAGTTCTATTTCTTGACACTCTATTTCAAGAGATGGAAAGTAAAGCTTAACAAAAGCCTTCTTGGCCTAAGACACAGTAAATCTCAGCTGGGGAAGTGGATTTCTGCTCCCCTCCCCACGCACAGTGAGAGAGTTATTGGAAATGCAGGGAGGGGGCGGGGGAAGGAGGGTTTTTGTTTTGGTTTGGTTTTTGTGCATAAAAAGGGAAAAGTCAGATGCAGTGACACCGCCCAATGCAAGCCCTTAGGTCTGGTCCCAGTTTCCTGGGAGACCTGTCCCCCACTCTGCGTTTTTGTTCTCATTTGCAGAAAAGGGGGTAGGAAATCCTCCTTTGTTTACCTCAGAGGAAGAGATTGGAAGAAGCTTTGTGACAGGGACACTCTATATACATACACACGTCAGAGAGTATTAAAGGGGAGGGGCCAGGACTCAGAATCATTCAGTTCAGGGTTCATTAACTCGGGACAGGCCTGTTTGGACCTAGGGGTTGTGAAAACCTGAAACTGGACGTGAAACTGCAGGTGTATGTGTGCATGTGTGTGCCATGTATGTGCGTGTGTGTCTATCAAGGAGTGTGTATGTATGTGTCTGTGTGCATGCATGTGTGTTATATGTGTACATATGGGCATGTTTGTGTGTGCATGTGTGTATGTACACATGTGGGCATGTTTGTGTGTGCATGTATGTACACATGTGTGGTGTATATGTTTGTGTGTGTGTGTGTGTGTGTGTGTGTGTGTGTGTGTGCTTACTGAGGAAAGCATCCATAGCTTTGTCTGGGTTTTTAAATGGGTCCTGATTCAAAACAGCAAGAACTCCGGTTTTAGTCAATTCCCTTGTTTGGGAAACAGGTCCCCCCAGTCAGCGTGGGGCATCTGGGGCTTGTTCATACCTAAAGCCGTGAATGATTATCTGAGTTAATTAAAAGCCTGGGCCAGGCCAGCCTCCCTATCCACTCACACCCTGGTGGCCTCTGTCACACATGCCGGGTCACAAGGGCTGCAGCAGAACTCTGCACGCCGGTCTCAGGCACCAGCTCAGAATGGGGGGTTCTGTCTGCCAGGCTGCACACCACCCCCAGAGGAAAAGACAGGATCATGCTTGTAATCCTAGCACTTTGGGAGGCCAAGGTGGGAGGATGCCTTGAGGCCAGGAATTCGAGACCCTGTCTCTACAAAATACAGAAAAATTAGCTGGACGTGGTGGCATGCGCCTGTGGACCTAGCTACTTGGGAGGCTGAAGCAGGAGGATCGCTTGAGCCCAGGAGAGTGGGGACAGAAAGAGCCCAGGCCTCCGGGCCCTGCCTGGGCTGTCCTCACACAGACCCAGCTGCCTGGCCAGCCCCACATCTGCTTCAAACATGCCTGGGATTTCTTTTTGACACTAAAGTAAATGTTGGCCGGAGAACCACCTACGAGGGTGACGGAGGCTGCTGGCTTCTCATTGGAGGGCTGGGAGGAGCTTCTGCAGGTCTTTGAGGATTGCCAAGACTCCTCCGTCACACTGAGCAAATATAAAATCCATTACAAGAGCCAGCAAAGGCAAGGAGGCCAGGCTTGCTGGGAGGGCGTGTACTCAGGCCGGCGGGGTGGGGCTCACTCAGCCTTCAATATTTGCCCCCTCCACCTTGCACCTCCCTCGGACCCACGTTGTTCTCAATGCAATCGTGGGGGCAGCGATTCTGTTCCTCATTCACTACAAAAGTCCCTGCCTGCAGACCTCTCTGCACACTTATTGTGAGGCTGGAATTTAGACGGATTGGATTTCAGAGGAGGGATTGATTAAATACAGATGGAGCGCTTGGCAAGGACCTGGGGCTCCCAGTAGACTCCCCCATTTAGAAACAGAATAAAGACTAGAAAGCTTGAGCAGGGGCAATCTGGGGGCAGTCATGCTTCCAGGGGAAGGGAAGGAGGGCGGGATGGGGGAAGCCGCTTACTCCTATTCAAGGGCATCTTCCTGAAGCGACACGAAAGCCTTTGCCAGGAGAAGTGATGAGCTACTGAAGCCACTCTCGCTGCCTCAAACGCATCCCACCTCCTCGGGCACATGATGCTCCCCTTGTCACTGGCGGGGGGCCTGAGATGACCGTGTGGAAGTCTCAGCTTTGGCTAAACCCCTCCAGTACCTGTGCTAACACGCTGCATTCACACCTGTGTCCTGCCCTTTCAAGCTTTCAGGCTTTGGCTGGGCATAATGGGCTCACACCTATAACCCTAGCACTTTGAGAGGCTAAGGTGGGAGGATCCCCTGAGGCCAGGAGTTTGAGACCCTGTCTCTACAAAATATAGAAAAATTAGCCAGATGTGGTGGCATGTGCCTGTAGTCCCAGCTACTTGGGAGGCTGAGGCAGGAGGATGGCTTGAGCCCAGGATTGTGGGGTTGCTGTGAGCTATGATGCCACCAGTGCACTCTAGCCTGGGAGACAGAGCAAGACTCTGTCTCAAAAAAAAAAAAAAAAAAATTCTCCACTTTGTTTGGTTTCAGTTTCATCTGTAAAATGGGTTAATGACCTCTACTTCAGTGCTAGCATGAGATCAAGTGAGGTATGTAAATAAAAGTGGTACTGAGCACCCACCCAGGGGCATCACCACCGTTGCTCTGTGGGCAGGGTCCTGGGCAGGGCCCAGCACCAGCAGGACTGTGTGGCACGAGGGAAGCAGATTGTGGTGCGTGCATGGAAACTGAGGCGCGGCTCAGCTCTGCCCTGATCACTGCCAGGCCATGCTAGGAAGGTGAGGAGTACACCTTGGTTGTCTTCGTATGCTCAGAACTAAGCACAGTGCCCGGCAAAGAGCAGGACGACAGTAAACGTTCGCTGACTTTTGAAACATGGAGATTGCACTTACATTTGACATCTGCTAAGATTTCCTAGGCCATCTAGGAATCACTACTCGGGAGAAAGACAACACTGTGTGACAGAAAGAAAAGGACACTAGACTCGAAGTCAAAAGATTTGCATTGAGTTCTGGCTCTGTCACTGTGTACACCACTAAGCAAGCCCCTTAACTTCTGTAAACCTCAATTTTTCATCTGTGAATTGGGGCTAATACTTGGTCTACCCTATAAGGATGTGGCCCAGTTTAGAAAGTCCTGGTGGCACTGGAAGCCCTGGAGCAAGCCCTGGAGCCCTGAGGCAGCCCAAGCTGGCCCGGCAGGTGGGCTGCTCGCGGCAGCCAAAGGCAAGGCTGGGAATGGTGTTGCCCTGTGTCCAGTTGGAAGGGCAAGGCAGACACAGACGTAAGCGGGAAGAGCCGCGACGGGTGGAAGGCGGCGAGGGGAGTGCTCTGGAACTACGCCTGCGAGGACAAGCCGAAAGGCTCCCCATTACGAGGTCCTCACAAGCACACCTAATAGGTAACATTTATTGAGCACTTACTATCTGCCAAGTGCTATGCTAGGTGCCTTCATGGATGTTTCCCTTAATCCCCACAGAAGCCCTTGGTTGGGTACTATTTTTATCCCCATTTCACAGATTAGGAAACTGAGGCATGGAAGTCACACAGGATTTTAACTCACAGCTCAAATTCTTAACTGGCCGTGTTACTGCTGGCACACAAGGCAGGGGTGGTTATAGTGATCTACAAAAAGAATGTATTTAAAGGCATTGTGTATGTTGTAAAGTGCTAGGTAGATGTAAGATGTTAAATCCAAAGGATTTATGTAACTTCTCTTGGCCTCTAGTAACTCTCCCAAAGCAGCGTGTTGCACAATTGTGCTTAAGCAGAGCCCCCTCTCACTGAGCCTGGCCTGGAGACAGGACCCTCTCTCAGGCCTTTAGGGCCAGGGAGGACGGTGGCTGCATGAGCTCCGGTGGCCAATTTGCTCTCCACAGCTCCCCGGACTCCCTGCTTCCCTTGTGCTCCCGAGGAATCGGTGTGTGCTCGGAGCTGCCCAGGTCAAATTCAGCTTGGGCTCAGGGAGCTGCAGGGCTGGTGGCAGATGGCACAGCCCACATGTCCAGGATCCAAGTGCTCCTGCCCCTCTAGATCACAGCATTGCAGAGCCAGGAGTCTCCCTGGAATTCTCCCACCTCCCCGCGAGTTGCCAGGCTAGAGATAGACTCGGAGTGGGGAAGGCCCCACTCTGGCGGGTGGCAGGAACATGCAGTGGGCTTTCTCAGCTCAGGCGTGGTGACCATCTACAGGGATCTGCAGCCCATGAGTGGGACGTCTTCGGCTGACCTCACCAAGACCGACAGAAGATAGAGGAACAACGTGTGGGTGGGTGAGATTCTCCGGAGCCAAGCAACGCAGAAGGGAAACGCATGACTAGGTCCAGGGAGGGAGGCCCAGAGGAAGGGGGGGTGGAGGAGGGTGCGGAGCAACAGGAGAGAACAGATCCCGAGCGGGAGAGCACAAACCCACGGGGCGGAGGGTTGTGATGAAAGCAAAGGGCTAAGGGTGACCAGAGCAGGTTTCAGAGATGAGGACACAGAGGTGGGCAGTGTCTCAGTGATGTCCATAGTGGGGTCTCAAGATGGTATAAGGGTGATCTTTCGTGTAAAAATGTTCCAGAAACCACCAAGAAAGACTTTGAAAGGTTCTCCACAAAGAATTTTGAGATACTGGAATGGGTGGAGGGAGGGGTGAAAGCTGTAAGACCCAGAGTGTCATGGGGCATGAATGACACCACCAAGGAGGGAAGGGTGGCATGTGCGGATGGCTTGGGAGTAACCTGTTATGAGGGTGCAGTAGTGATTAGGAAGAAACAATGGGAGCAAGGAGATACCAGCTCTTTCTGGCTGCTCAGAGAGAAACGGGAAGGGGGCAGCCTCTACAGCAGACCCGTGGAGAGCCCAGGCTCAGTGAGGTGTGGAAGGTGGTGTCCTGCTTACTCCACGGCAGCAGGACATGGTGGAGCCCATCTGGACACACCTGCTGGGGAGCTGGGAGGGGCAGTCTCGGGTGGGAATGCGTGGATCCAACCCCAGGCCACAGGAGGAAGTCCCCCTGATGGAGGGGAAGTCAGCCAGGAAAAATGGAAAAAGGCAGCAGGTCTGGTTCAAGAAGCCAATGAGGGACACCGGGCAGATGAGCAAAAGAGCAGCTAAGGGGACCCTCGGGAGGGTGGCGGAGAGAGGGGGTTACCCGGGATGGCAGGTGCAGGCTTGAGGAGAAGACTGGGAGGGCAGAGCAGGGGCCTAGGCGGCCTGGCAAGAGGGACATCTAGTTCTAGAGCTGGAGTTGGGGGAGGCCTGTCCGTGGAAGCCAGCCGAGTCTGGCTGTCCGAGCTGTGCCTTCCAGGTCAGCAGGACAGTACGGATGGACCGGCTGACTGAGTTCACCTGGGCCTGACAGCCAATCCAGGGTCCCAATCTGGGATTTCCTGGGCCCCGTACTGAGGACTGATAGGAAGCACACAGGATGTCTCTCCCAACCCGGGCCCACATTATTGGGCTCAGCCAACTAATAAACATGCCGGGGTTGGAACAGATCAGAGATCTCTGCCCTTGAGCCCGCAGAGCCGACTGGGAGGAGGCCAATATTCACGGAGACACGCGGACAGGCCGCTGCCTTTCTGCTGCTCAAGCCCAGAGCACCGGGAGCTCCCTCAGGAGGCTGGCCCTCCCGAAGGGCACTTTGTGGTGATACCAAGCCCATGGTGACGTGGACACCCCTGATTTACATGTTTTGCAGGGAATTCTCATCACTGGCTTAAGTTGCTAAAATAAAGAGTGCTCCTCTCAGAAACACAGAAGAACCACAGAAACCTACACTGTGCCACAGGGAACTCTCCCACTCCAGCCTCTCCCTCGCTGCTGGCTCTGGGGCGTCGCACAGGCCGCTACTCCTGCCTCTGGGACCCTCTGCACAGGCCAGCGGTTCATGCCCCTTCCCCCCCACCCACACACACGCTCAGCCCAGCAGGGAGGGCGCGGGAGAGAAGGCTCCTCTCCACCAGCTCTCCTCCAACTCCCAACGCTCCCCTGCCCCCGGCACCAACAGGCCCAGGGAGAAGGGACTGCAGAGCTCAGCCCATAAAGGACACAAGAGGCAGGGGTGGGCCCTCATTCGCATCTCTCTGGCCTCTTCGCCAGTCCCCGGGCCCACCCCAGCCCCTCCCAGCAGCACTCTGACCGAGGCTGAGGGCAGGCGGGAGGCACCCCCCACTCTAGCAGGAGGGAGGCAAGTTCTTGCCCTCTGAGCTGGAATTCCAGTGGCAGCAGCACCTCCAAGATGGGATCTGTATTTCTCTCACACCTCAAACGGCATTGTTTCAGGGTCACAAAAGGTCAACAGATTTCTGCGGGCTATGCTGGGATGTGATAGATCCCCCGTAGAAAATCGACCCTCTCAAAATGTGTGCCTTTCTTCTTTCATTAATTCAGAAGAATCTACTGAGCACCAACCACATGCCAGGCAGAGTCCCTGCCCTCAGGAGCTAACCAGACTAGGGGCAGGTATGGAAACAGGTGAAAAGCCGACGTAACCAGGGCTGAGCCGTGGACAGCTCGAAGCATTTTAGCATTTCTGGACAGCCTCCAGTGGACAGGCTGCAGGAGGAAGTGCTTAGGAAAGGGACCGCTCCAGAGGACAGTGCCCAGGCCATGCTGAGTGGGGACAAGGAGAGGCCGGCAAACGCACTCCAATGAGCTCTCAAAATCGCTATCATTATCTTTATGGGAACAAGTGGAGCCATGACCATGGCATCATGGAATATAGGCTTGCTTGATTAAATTATCTCCTCCTGTGCCTCATTTTATTCATCTGCAAAATGGGAATAATAATAATGGTATCCATTGCACACAGATGATGAAAGGATTAAACAAGTTAATATGTGGAAAGCACTTAGAGCAATGCTCTGATATGTGCTCAATAAATGTTAGCTTTTATTATCATTTATTTTTTGGCGGGGGGAGTGGTAGTAAATAATCCACTACACTCACATCAAATATAAATGTATTCTCAGTAGTTCCTGTAAATCACATTCCACTTTGCCTGTGGAAAAAAAAGGAGATGTGAATTATTTCAAATAGACACGTACATACTTTAAAATATTGAGTTTATTAAAAAAAATCAGTACAGTAAAAACTGCCACAAAAATTACTTGATACTAGCAACGACAGGTGCTCCTATCAATTCAAGTGCACATATTTAATTCCCCAGGTTAAAGACCTGTAATTTCCCTTGAAGCTCTTTAAGTTCTGAAGTTATATACAATTAAGCAGGAAAACATTAACATTAAATGAAAATCAATTTTGCACAAATAAGTGTGATCAAGCAGCTTAAATTATCACCTGAAATACTTCTACTTTAGAGAAAAATCCCAGATGACAACACTGTGTATGTTCTAAAAAGATTCACATTATTCCCTGGGGGGTGTCTCGTGGCATTCTTCTCCCACATTTCTTTGACCAAGCCTCAGGCAAAAAATTGAGGAAAACTTTTCCAAGCAGTGGCCTTATTCTTATGCACATTCCTTTTCTTTTTCTGAATTCAGAGTTTCTGAAAACACAGAGTCTTTTCTCTTGGTAAAACAAGACTTGTAAGGCATTTGAGGACCCAGCTACTGTGTTTCTAAAGTTTCTTCCTTTCTCTGGGGAGACACAGAGGCCTACACACCATGCTTCTGTTCTCTCCTCCCACATGGGGGTCCTGCGTGGTGTGGAAATGTAGACGTTTCTGATCTCATCAGAGAAAGTGAGCTCGGCACCTTTGACGAGGCACAGGAGAAGGCCTGGTCCTCTCCTGATGTCCCCAACTTCCTCTGAATTCAGAGAAAGTTTTTTATACCAGAATGTGTCAAGGCACAGTAATAAAAGACATTTAAGAACTAAAAATGTGAAAAATCACCCAGGACTTGAACATTAAAATGTGTTTATTATTGTGCATTGACAACTGGGGAGCTCCTCTTTTTAATAAGCTGCAGCAGAGCAGAGGTTTGGCAGCATAAGCAAACTGTGCTCCACCTAAGTCTACAGCCTAGCAGGGATAGGGGTCCTGACAGCAATCGCTAAAGATGCAAAACATGAGCCTGGTGATGGGACCAGCTAGTGACTGCACTTGTGTTGGCATCAACTCCAGCCGTGGGTTCAACAGGAATCTGATCCCCTGTGTGAAATACACTTATCTATTACCTTTCAGAACATTGTGATCACCAAACTAAGCCAGAGGAAGGAACATAGTATTTTCAATGGAGAAATTATACATTCTGAAAATATTATATTGTGTTAATCAATTCACATTTCTTGGGCACTGATAAATGTAACAACATTCCATCATAAACTTCCAGAACCACTGCTATGACAAAGAGAAAATGCAAAGCAAGGACGACCTCATCGGCATTTCCTTCCTTTCAGTGGGCAGCACCTTCTGGCCAGACGGACAGCTGAGGATAAAGATTTCCTGTGGGCTAAACCCAGATGGTGCCGTCCCTTCTCCAGTGTGACATGAGGGCCCCACCTTGCAGAGCCTTCATGTAGCAGCCTCTAAGAATTCTGAGGTGAACACAGCTTCTGCATAATCTTCACACATATCCTGAAGTTCAGCAGCAACGGCCTCCAGCGCTTCATCTACCAGCTCTTCTGAAAAGCTGGAAGACAGACAACACAGCCACAGGTATGTACAGCCAAATATGGGAGCCATTCTTCCAGTCAGCCGGGGAACTGAACAAGACAATTCTAAAATGTAAATGTAAACTGAAAAGGCCAAGAATAGCCAAGGCACTTCTGAAGAAGAAAAATAAGGAGAGAGGCCTTGCTCTCCCAGACATAAAGATGGTGCTGCTTAGATCTCGAAGTCCTGCTAGAAGGAGGGGCCTGTAACATACACAGAATGGTGGACCGCATCCTCCACGCGTTCGAAACCAGAGGTGACGGGAAAGTAACTAGCTGCAACCCAGCACCACCTCTGACAGCTGCCTAAGACAGAGGAAAGGGTGTGTGCCTCCCCTATGGGGGCGGGGATAGGATACTCCACATTTGTGTTCCTCCACTCTCTAAACACACATCTTTTTTTCCTAAACTGTTTGAGAGTATGTTGCAGACTTGATATCCCTTTTAAATAACCATGGCACAATTATAAAAATCATAAAATTAACATCAATATAAAACTATAATCTTATCTACAGACCTTATTCAAATTTTCCCAACTGTCCATGTAATGACCTTTAAAAGAAAACTTTCTCTAGTCCAGGATTCAACCCAGGATTACATGTTACATCTAGTTGTTATATCTCTTTAGTCTACTTTAATCTGAAATAGTTCTTCAGTCTTTGTCTCTCATGACCTTAACATTTTTTAAGGGCAAAGGCTGTTTTGTAGAATGTCCCTTAATTTGGGTTTATCTGATGTTTCCTTATAATCAGATTTAGGCTATACACTTTTGGAACAAATGCCACAGAAGGAATATTATGTCCCTTCAGTGCATGATGATATCTATCTGTCCCATTGCTAATAATTGTTAATTTTGATCACTTGGTTATGGCGATGTCTGCCAGGTTTCTCCCTTGTAAAGCTGCTATTTTCCCTTTGTAATTAATAGGTATATTAGAGTGAGATATTTTGCAACTATGTAAATATCCTGTTTCTCATCAAACTTGCCTGAATCAATTATTACAGGGCTGTCAAACACTGATTTTCTAATTCCATCATTCCCTCTCCATTTGATAGCTGGCATTCTGCTATAATGAAGAGCTTTCCCTTCTTCCTTATTTATGTATTCATTCATTCATTCATTCATTCATCAGTTTGGCCTTATAGATTTTCATTTTATTCAACAGTTTATAATCTGTGACAATTGTTACTCATTTTGATGCCTGAAAACATCCCAGACTTGGCCAACAGGAGCCCCTTCAAGCTGACGCGTGCATCCTCTGGATGTGTTCCTAGCATTCTTTGAGCACTTCCTTTCAGGCACAACATGATGCTTCAGGCTCATCTTATACTTTCCCAGCCCCAGATCCAGTCTTAGAATTGGCCACTTCTCCAGTGAGCTCTGATACCTTTTCGTGGAGAATAGGATTTAGAAACCAAGACCTGAGTACCAGGTGTGCTTACTGCTACTGGTGCCTCTGCTTCTAGGTCCTCTCAGCAGATCACCTAAGAAACACATGTGTACATGCACACCTCCCCCCATATCTGTTTCTCCATCAAAAACCAAACATTCATAAGAGATACTTCCATTCCAATTCAACAGAGATTCATCCTAGCCTTCCCCTGGAAACCTTGCTCCCAATATTTACAATGTACTTATTTGATCAATGCTAAACCGCAGAGAAAGCAGTTTCAGAATTGTAACCCACACCACTGTATAAAAGAAACCTACTAACTAGAACTCAGTGATGTCTTCTAAGTATTCTTTTTTGTCTTTAGCCAGAGGGTATAGAGTCAAAATACTGCATTCAAAAGTTACTTAGGCTGGTTCTTGTCGGTCTCCATTCCCTTTAGTATAATTATATTATTTATTTAAAATACAGTTAGGTTCATGTATCTGTTTGCATTCCAATTTAGGGTTTCCTGCACCATGGTTGATTAGGAGGGGACGAATAGGAAATATTAATATGGTTCCAAAAGTCAGAATTACACAAAAAAGGTAAATGCAGATAAGTGTCATTCCCCCTCCCCATCCCTTCTAGCCCATTCCCACTCCAGTTGTATTTTTGTTGTTGTTTTTGCTAATCTGGCACTCTTTTGCCTTAATTGGCATGTGAGGTCCTTTTTCATTTAATGTTATTCTGATATACACTAGATATTTTCTATTTGTCTCTTTGTTCTCTATTCTTTTAGATTTTGTAATATTTTATTACATTCTCTCCTCTCTGTTAACTTAGATATTATACACACTTTTATTCTTTTAGTGGTCACCCCAGATTACAACAAGCATCCATGACTTAACATCCAACATTAATTGATAGTCTTAATTTTTCTCAAGACAATGCAAGAATACTAACTCCATTCATCCCCTCCTGACTTAGATCTTATACACTATTGTTATTGTGTATTTTAAAAGTGTGTAAATACACACACATATATGCCCATAAGACATTATTGTTACATATTGTTTATCACATTGTTTCACGCAGCCAGTATTCATTCATCTACATATTTACCTTTTTTAAAAAATTTATGCCTTCCTATATTCCTGACCTTCCATCTGTCACTGTTTTCTTTTTGCCTAAAGAATACCCTTTTAATATTTCCTATTTCTGGAAATATTTTCCTCCAGTGAAGGTCTACTGGTAATAAATTTTCTCAGCTTTGTTTTTTTGGAACCTCTCTTCTCACCTTCCTTCTTGATAGATATTTCACTGGGCTTAGAATTCCCAATTGGTCGTTCTTTTCTTTTGGAACTTTTAAAGATATGCCAGGTCTTCCAGCATCTACTGTTTTTGTTTCTTTTTTTCTCTTCTTTTTATTCCTCCAGCTGATTTTAAGGTTTTCTCTGTCTTTTATTTTCAACAATACTACGATATGGCTAAGTATGGGTTTCCCTTTATTTGCTTGGGTTTTTTGGAGCTTCTTGAATCTACGGTTTGATGTCTTTTGTTACTTTGGGGAACTGATAGTCTATCTCTTTGGATGTTGTTTCTGACTCATCATCTCTCCTCTCCTTCTGAGACTCCAACCACACATATATTAGACCTTCTCACTTTATCCTCTATGTCCCTTACCCTCTCTTCTTTTTTTCATCTTTTTTTTGTGTCTCCATGTATCACTCTGGATATTTTCTTCTGTCCTATGTTCCAAGTCTCCAATTTTTTCTTCTGTTGTGTTTAATTCACTATTGAGTCCATCCAATGAATTCCTTATTTCAGAAATCATATTTTTCATTCCAGAATATACATTCGGATTTCATTTACTTCCCAGTTCTCGGCAAAAACCCACATTTCCATCTTTTATTTCTATGAACACACTAGGCACAGTTATTTTAATGTCTGTGTCTGATAGATCTAATATTTAGAGATGCCGTAGGTCTCTTCTTGTTCTTGTCTCTCTATAGCCTGGTTATTTTTCACCATATGCCAGACATTGTATTTGAAAATTATAGAAATAAGATGATATTATTTTCCTCCAGAGAAAATTTATGTCTGCTTATGCATGGTGCCTGGGGGGGGCACTAACAACCTAGAATCACCTCAATCCACCCACAGGAACTGAGATAATTTGGAGCTGAGTTGAGTCCCTGAGAAGGCCTGTTTATATCCAGATCATCTGTACTTCCAGGGTGCAGTCTTCCAGGGTCCCAATCAAAAGCAAGGAAAGTGCACCAGGACAATCCCCCCTACTTTGGCAATCCTTGGAATGCAACCTTTGTCCCCTGATCTGAAAAATCCATCAAAAGTGCTGCTCATCCCCCTCCACGCTGACTCTCCAGTGCCAAATGGCGGGCTAAGCTTCCCGGGTCTCTGTCTTCTCCAGGATCCCGGCCCAGTTCTTCTTCACTACCCAGTTAACGTTTTGATGCCTTCAAGCATATATGTTTTATTTTTAATACAGCTTTTCTATTAATAGTCGTCCTCAGTGGGAGAGGTGGTCCAAATTACCAAGTGCGTCATTACTAGAAACAGATTACCTCGTTTTTATATTTGCTTCACTTTCTATTAATATATTCCTATCAATAATTTAACCCCAAACTGTGAGAGAAACACAAAGGTGTTCCCAATACATTCTAACACTTCAGGTAATGTATCTATTTGTTTCTTTTTAACCTCCATTCTGCCTTTCCTCTTGGGAATCATGCTCTCTGGAGTCCTCTGTCCCTACTCTAATCTAGACTAGCTGCTTTCGATGCTCACTGAAAGATTCTTTTCCTGGAAATTGCTTTTGCTGTTTTTCTAGAAGTCCCATAGTAGAGTCTAAGTTTCCTAAATCTCAAGTCTTCCTCTTTCTAAAGGTACTCCCTCCCTTGCATTGGTGGCATACATCACACTAGCTTACTGAGAAACAGTGCGTGGGAACTAAATTTTTGGACATTTTGAATGCTTAAGATGTTTTTATTCTATCTTTGATAATTCAGCTGAGCACAAAATTCTAGGTTAAATATTGGAAGTATGCACTAATATCTTCTAGCTTCCAGTGTTGCTACAGAAAACAATATGCCATTCTCCCTTCTGATTATTTGAATGTGTCTGGTTTTCCCTCTCTGGAATGGTTCGTCATCTTCTCCTTACACTGGGATGCTCAAATTTCCTTTGGATAATTATGTGCCATCGTGTGTTCTGTTCTATTCATTCATTCACTCACTCACAGTGGAAAACTGATGAATCCTCTTTCAATCTAAAGACTAATAGCCTTCTGGGAAATTTTATAGTATTTCTTTGATAATTCCCCATTCCTCCTTTTCTTCTTTTCCCACATTCTGGAACTCCTATTATTCAGATGTTAAATCCAGAACAACCCTCTAATTTTTAAAAATCTTTTTCTTCTCTACTATCTAACTCTTTGTCTTTTATTCTACTGCCTGAGAGATGTGACTTTTTTCTTTGAATCCTTCTAGTGAACTTATTTCAGCTATCATGTTTTTAATTTCCAAGAACTTTTTTTTTTTGAGACAGGGTCTTACTGTGTTGCCCAGGCTAGAGTGCACAGAATGCAGTGATGTCATCATAGCTCACTGCAACCTCAAACTTCTGGGCTAAAGTGATCCTCCTGCCCCAGCCTCCCGAGTAGCTGGAACTATAGGTGTGTGTCACTAGGCCTGCTTATTTTCCTAATTTTTGTAGAGATGGGGTCTCGCTCTTGCTCAGGCTGGCCTTGAACTCCTGGCCTCAAGCAATCCTCCCTCCTCAGCCTCCCAAAGCGCTAGGATTACAGGCGTGAGCCACCGCACCCAGCCAAAGTTCCTTTTTTTATAGTATCCTGTTCTTTTTTTCATGATACAGCAGCTTTACTTTGTTCTTGGAGAATATTAATTCTAGTTTGTTTGTTTTTAATGTTCTACTCTGCTCTCTGCATTGTCTCTGCTTCCTCAGAGTTCTTCTCATCTGTTATAGCCTACATATCTTTCACAGTTTCCATCAAACCTCTGGTCATCTCAGCTGCCTGCTCACTTTCAAGAAGGAGAATTTCAAAAAGCCTATTTTCTGGCCCACCTGCATCCATGCCTTCACAAGCATCTGCGGCTGCCAATTCCCGAGTCCTACTAAGGTTCTTCTGCGCAGATAAACTTAGTTCTTGACTTCACCCTCGTTAGGCACTTGGCTTTTCTCTGGCCTGCTAAATCATTTGCCATTTGTCTAGCTGCTTTATGGCCTACAAATTTTTATTCATATTTCCTGTATGCTGTCATTTATGGTATCATGCCTTTTACTTATCCTTTTAGTGATATACAATAGGAAAGGAATGCAGGAAGTAGACATAAATACATATGTTCAATCTGTCCTTTTTAACCAGAAATCTCCTGATTTTTTTTCAAACCAGGAATCTTTAAGAGTTTGTTTTCATTAAAACCATCATCACCTTAAGTTTCCCTTTCACAATCACTCTTTTATTTGCATCCAGTTTATATCATCTGCTCACTCTGTCACTGGAATAGCGCTTTTCTTCAGGTGTAAGGAGGAACAGAGAGAGTAAAAGAAAGAAAACACTCAGCTTCTGCCTCACCTAAGAGGCTAGCAGACGAAGTCAATTGTCTTTGGATACTATTTCAAAATCTGATCAATACCACTCTCATCTTTGGAACATTCAAATAAGAAATAAAAATAGGTGAGATTAAAAAAAATAGAGCTAGAATATTCAGCTGCACGGTTACTTGGGGTCAAAAGATAGCAGAGGAAAACACCTATAAAAATCCAGGCATATTTTAATGGCTTTGCCCTCTACATTTTAGCCTATTATGACTTATAGGCTGAGAGAGCTTTTCCCTACCTCTATATAACACTATGAACAAAACATCTCATTTTATCAGGTGGTAAGAACACACAAAGAAGAGTCTATCCTCCTTGGTTTGCTGTTCCATTTCCCAGTGTGCCTGTTAGCCTAACTGTTCCAGACAGATTATGGGAAACTGAGTAGGTATGCTACAAAATTCTGGGTTAACACATAGAAGCAAGTCAAGTTTACTTCTTCTCTTCCCCAGAAAATCCTTCAGAGCACAGGTGAAGACAAATGTGTACCTCAACCAAAACAAAACGTCTCAGACACTTTGAAGTGGTACCAAATATTAAAGAGAAGTCTCAGGACTTCCGGTTAAACCTGAGGACTCAAACATACGTGCTTATCCCTGATGCCATCCCAAATCCCACTTAAATAAAAGAAAATATATCAACAAATTCATAAATCTATAAGGAGAAAAAAAAAGACAAAAGTAGATGAGAAATGTCCAAATTTTTCAGAAGATAAAAAGCACACAGAAGAATCATAATCGATTTATAGCAGTATAGAGGAAACATAGAGAAAGGTGAAACCTAACAGTCTGTAGAGAGACTCTTGCCTAGGAAAAGCAAGCTGATTTGTCCTACAAAACATCAGAAAGGCTCAGGTAGTAACAGTACAGAGACTCATGAAGGTGGTGTGAGGTATGGAATAGAAAATGAAGAAACTGGTTGAAAATTTGCAGAATAGTTAGACTGACTGATCTGTGCTCCTACTCCTGGCAGCTAAGTGACAATCCCTTCTCCACCCTCACAAAAGAAAGAAGGTATATATTTTTTGGAAAACATAAACCAGTAATTTTAAACTCAGCCAAGTTATCAATCAAGTTTGAAGGTAAACACATTGAAACTTGTAAGCCTTAAGAAATTTCCTCCAATACACAAACCAGGGTATGCTCCATCAAAATAAGAGAGTAAACCAAGGAAGAGGAAGATGGGGCACTAGAAAATAAGGAATCTAATACGGGGGCAGGTAACCTAATGCTCAGGGTGACGATGAAGGGAGATCCCAGGATAAGAGCCATATACAGACCTGGAGAGTCACCAGCCCAGACTGGGGTAGAAGGAAAAAGGGTCTCAGGAGAAAAAAGTAAGGGTGGCGGTTAAGAAACAGAGATTAACTGATATTTTGGATCATAAGGAAAATTATATTGACAGGTTGTTGGCTAGTATGTGGGGAAAGTTAATAAATATATTACATAAAAGATGAGCAAATAAAAAAAGAGGTAATTATTAACTCCTAGAATATGTTTAAAACTTGTTTAAGAAAGAAATGTAGTATACTACTTAATGACAAAAAATATCCTGCATGTTTATACTAAGGTCAGACCCATGAGAAATTTAAATTTGGGCCCTATTTAAAAAGAATGGATTTACACTTATCTTTTAATTAAGTATTTTGTACATAAAAGGAGGCTACCCATTCTTCACATATTTAGTAGATGTGGGATCCTGTTTTATGACTCCACAAAACTATTACTACCTTTCTCAGGGGAGGTAACCCAAAAAGGGAGAAGGGTTAAAGAAAATGTTGCAAAGTTAGGCACCTGCTGTTTGTAAAGGCAAGTTTGTCCCAACCATGAAGATTTCATGGTCAAGACTGTTTCCTGCCGAGCAATATTTTGTGTTCTCTGATGGGACATCACCCTCATTAATAGCAACAGGAAATCAGCCCTGACTTGACTACTGAATATTGTACCTCTGTTGTTAGGAGCTGAATGTTTGTGTCCCCCCCAAAATTTACATATTGAAGCCCTAACCCCTAGTGTGACAGTATTTGGAGATAAGGGCTTTTAGGAAATAATTGGGTTTAGATAAAATCCTGAAGGTAGAGCCCTTATAAGAGGAGGAGGAGAGGCCAAAGCTTGCTCTCTCTCTGCCACATGAGGACACAGCAAGAAGTTAACCATCTACATGCCAGGAAAAGGGCCCTCACCAGACACTGAATCCACCCACACCTTGATTTTAGACTTCCCAGCCTCCAGAACTGTGAGAAATAAATTCTGCTGTTTAAGTCACCTAGTCTACGGTATTTTGTTATGGCAGCCAAAGCTGCTAAGACACCCTGCCTAGGAAGGGGAGGCTACAGGGCACTTTTTCAGGTGTTTTATGGTCTCCCATATCTGAAAAAAGGCAGTTAGCAGGGAAAGTTTGTCCAGAAGCCCAAGAAAAATCATCCGAACTTCAGGGCCAAAGCACGGAACGAGACCTTGGCTAGCCCTTTCTCCAGCTTTTCCTTAAGTCTAAAATTGATACCTGGCTCCTAAACAGAGGACCATAACATTTCACTAACCTTTCAGCTATCAGCCACGGGTTGAAGGAGCCTATGGCCTCGTGGGATACCATCCGGAGATACTGCTCAAAACGGCTACAGTAGTCACCAATGCTGTGCCGCATACCCGGTGGGACAAAGAGGAGAGCTTGGCCTTCTTTCCGTTGAGAATCTTCTGCAAGGGAGGGAAGGGGAGCTTCTCTTTTCTCTGATGTCTCCTCCGTTCCCACACTTTCATCCAAGGAACTGAGAACAAATAAAAATGATGAAAGCATTCAAGATCATCAGCAAGCAAGGGTAAGCTGTTAATTTACCCTCATGGTTTTATAACCAAATGCTCACCTGCATTTCCCTTTCTCGCACTGAACAAAATGCAACATCCTATCACCATTTGCTGTTTCCCCTTTATACTAGACTAACCCTTGATGCAATGGGAATACCTACTCTTAGACAAAAGAGTTCTTAAAGCAAACCCTGCAGTAAATATCAGTGTAACCCACATATACCAATGTGGTGCTTTCAACAATATAAAACAGCTAAATGTTACTGAATACTGAAAGGTGTTATTGGATACTGTAAGGTTCCTTAAGATGCAACACAATCAATCTTACAAACATGCTGTTTTACTGATCTATCTTAGAGTTTGGCAAGATCTTGCTCAAAAGAAGAATTTCTCCCTGTCTTACGGAAATTGAAGGAACTCAAAATTTAACAACATCAAAGGCCACCAACTAGAATGAAACCAGTGTCATTGCCGCTTACTTGCCGTTACAGGGCCTTTCTAACACGATGTTCACGGCTGGATCCTTTTGAGCTGCTGTCTTTGTGATCTTGATTGGATGAGGAGGCAAAGGCATTTGGCTTACTGCTGGGATCTCTTGGTCTAGAAACGGAGAGGCATAAAATGACTGTGTATAAAGAAAAGTCAGTGTCCGTATTAGAGCTGTCATAGTGGCCAACAACCTGTGAGGAAGTCACATGTAAATCTCCTAAGCAGAATGGGCTTAGCTAGCAGTGCAATGAGGAAAATGCTCCTGTTTTAAATGCAAAGGTAAATTTAAAAGTTAACAAAGACATAAACCAATGAGGAATCAGTTTTAAGAAATAACGAACTTACTCCAAAGCCTCAGCTTGCTCTGAGAAGGCTTCTTGAAGAGGTCTATGCAAAGCCCCAGGCTACACGGGTTCCATTAGGACCCAGCCACCCACTCAAGGAGTCTTAAGCAGTTGGGCTTGTTTTTTAACCTTTAAATGCTTCGATTACTGAAGAAGAAAAAAAACCACTCACACCTGAACATTTAATTAGCTGATTTAATTTGTCTCTGGGCATTGCTGGAAAAATCTGCATGATGATAGTCAAAACATTAATTTATTAACTATAACTTGCAGGCTTGACAGCTCTTCTGAGTTTTACATTATTTATAGTTTTAAATGTATTTCAAGTATAGGAAGAAAATTTGTCCTTAAGTAGGGAGCATCTATATGTTAAGCAATTTTCTCTAACTCATATTTATATGCTTATGATTTCTCACTGGCAGACAGAAATACTGCATAAGTCAGTTTTTGTAACGCTGCACAACCCAAAGATCACTTTAAATTTGGTTTTGTGATACAATTAAACGAACAGGGAGTACAAGTGGAAACAGGATTCTTACTACGATTTTATGATTCTGGAAGTGTCCCAAAACTCATTTCAGTTCTTAGTGTTCTAAAGAGCTCCTTTTGAAATGCATACCTAGACTATCTGCAGAGTCACAGATAGTGACTAATGATTTAAACCATCCTTGATAAAAGAGAACACTAAGTCCTCGTAAGACTGTCTTCTTCGTGATGCAACCTGACTTTGTGGCCAAAGGCCAAGCCATCCATGAAACAAACTGCCCTTGAACATCTGCCTTTCCTCTGCTTCCACACAGAAAGATGCTAAAATGCCCACCGACTGGCTAAACAATGACGAGAAGGGCCCTCGCTGCGCCAGCCCTGTGCCAGATGCAGGGGGGAGAACACTGACTACGACAAACTCCCAGCCTCAAAGAATCTGTGGCTTACTTGGGAGAGATACGACACCTTCACAAACCATTATAATACATGGCAGAACAGGCCAGAAAGTGCCATGGGTGTTCATGGACAAAGAGGGGAGGATGGGAAGAAAGTTCCAGGACAGGGATACAGGGAAAGCACTGCACAAGCAGAGTAGGATCATATGAGGTCGGCCTTGGAAAATGATTCCGTTGTTATATGAGGATAAAAATGAAGGCCAGAGAAGGGTTGGAAGGAAAAGAGAACAACATGGGCAAAAACCAGAGTGCTTGAAAACACAGAACACATAAGAGGAAAAAATCAGTGTTTTGTTTAGATTGCTCATCTTTCTGTCAAAATTTGACAAGGAGAATACTTTTTCTAACACAAAACTCCAAACTCATATTTTAAAGTAATTACATGTGACATATGCTGCTATTGTAAACCTTCTGTACCCCCAATTTCCTTTACATCTTAGTAAGTGTAGTACTTATAGTGTTTAAATTCCTTTAAAGGTAACGTTTAACCATACTTTATTCTCCTCCTTTCGTTGAGTAAGGCAGTAAGTGATAAGCATGGGTCAAAGAGAATTTGAATAACACTTCCCAGGCAAAATTGTGATAGCAGCCTAACAATTGTAGCCAAAATACACATGTATAAATTTTGAAAAGTGGAGGAGAAAAGCAAAGTCTTTTCCACAAGTGGTGCTAGAACAAATGGATATCCATTAGGAAAAAACAAAATGAACCTCAATCTCTACCTCAAATCATAGGCAAACTTTTACTCAAGATGGATCATAGACCTAAATATAAAAACTAAAACCATCAAGTTTCCAGAGAAAAGATTCCAACAGAATCAACTTGAGGGTAAATAAAGGTTTCTTAGGTCATAGAAAGCAAAAACCATACTAGAAAAAACTGATGTGACTTTATCAAAATTAAAAATGCCTGTTCGTAATAAAACACCTTTGAGAAAATAAATAGGTGGGTCACAGATGGGGAAAAATATTTGCAAAACATCTATCAGTAGATTAATGGCTCCCAGAGATAAGGGAAGGAAGAATGGGGAGTGACTGTTAGTGGATACAGGGTTTCTTTTTAGGGATGAAAATGTTCTGGAATTAGACAGTAGTGACGGTCGCACAACTATGTGAATATACTAAAAACTACTGAATCATACACTTTAAAAGGGTGAATTATATCTCTTTAAAGTTATTTTAAAAAACAAAACTATATATCTAACAAAGAATTTTACACCCAAAATACATAAAGATTTCCTACAACTCAAAAATAAAAAGACAACTCAATTAAAAAAAAATGGACAAAAGATTTTCGACACTTCACAAAAGAAGGTATACAAATAGCTAATCACCAGTTGAAAAGGTTCTAAATTTCATTATTCCTCAAGGAAATTAAATTAAAACCTCAATGAGATGCTGCTACAAGCTCACCAGAATGGTTACAATCGACAAGACTGACAACGCCGCCGATGCTGGCAAGGGTGTTGAGCAACAAGCTCAGTGCAGATGGAAGTGTTGATGAGAGTGTAAAATGGGAAAGCCGCTTTGGTAAAGGTTTGGCAATTTTTTATAAAGTTAAACACACACCTATCTTATGACCTGGTAAGTCTACTCTTAGGTATTTGTCCAGGAGAAATAAAAACTTGTGTCCACACAAAAACTGTACATGAATATATTCATCGCAGATTCATTCCTAATAGCCCAAAACTTAGAAGCAGGAAGAAACAAGGAACAGATTTCCCCCTGGAGCCTCCAGAGTGAGCTAACCCTGCCAACACCTTGATTTCAGCCCTTTAAGGTTCACTTTGGACCTCTGACCTCAAGAACAGTAAGAGAATAAATTTGTGCTTTCAGCCACTAAATTTGTGGCTTAAACCTGTTATAAACTTAAATTTATTAACAGCAGCAACAGGAAATAAACAACATAGATAAATCTATAAAACACTATGCTGAATGGAAGAAGTCTAGACAAAACAATATTTACTGTATGATTCATTTGTATAAAATTCTATAATAATCCAAACTATTTTGGCAGAGATGTTGCCTGGGTGGTAGGGAACTGACTGGGAAGGGGCATGAGGAACTTTCTGAGGTGATAGTTCTGTATTCTGATGGAGGTTTGGGTAACAAATAGGAATCCATTTGTCAAAACCCACCAAATGACACAGGATCTGTGTATTTTATTATAGGTAAATTTTATCTCAAAAGGAAAAAAAGAACTATAAATAAATATTAAACTCTAGTTGATGATATGCATGTTGAATATTTAGGGGTAAAATATACTGACATTTGCAACTTACATTGAAATGAAAAGATAAGATGAATTTATGGATGGATACAGGGATAAACAGATATATAACCAAGCAAATAGAGCAAAATTTTAACTGTATAAGCCAAAAGGTAGGTATATGACTGTTTACTGCACAATTTTTTCAACTTTTCTATATGTTTGAAATTTTTCAGAATAAAATGGTGGGAAAAAATTGGGGGGAAACACCTACCATTTTTTCCTTCCTGCATCCAAAATTGAGGATCAGCATATTCAATTTTGTTATATCTTTGGCGAACTGTCTCCTGGTATTTCTTTTAAAAAAGAAAAAAGTTTAATTTATGAGAAAAAATGAGTTCCATAACAAACCAGAACTAGTAAGGATGTAAAAGTTCAGTAGACACAATTGATACGGACACACTGCCAGAAATGGGCATCTGCCAGGCCAGGAAGTAATTAGTTCATGATGCAAAGCCTAAAATAAAATGAAGCAATTTACATAACTGCAGTCTAGACCAGCACCGTCCACTAGAACTTGCTGCACTGATGGAAATGTTCTATATGTGCCCTGTCCAATACAGTAGCCACGAACTATTGACCACTTATAGTGTGTTTAACTTTAATTAGTCTACATTTCAATGGGCACATGTGGCTAGTAGCTACTGTTTTGGACATCTCAGGTCTACATAGCTATCCCCAAGAAGGGGAAATTGGTTACAAGACTGAGATAAACTACATATCTTTACATTTTCAAAACCCAACAAAAAATTGTCTTCCCCTATAATGTTTTTATTTAGCAGCAAGGCAGAAATGAGACTTAATCATGGTGCAATTAAAAAGAAAATGCTGAATCAGGAGTCAGGAGACCTGGATTCTCATCCTAGCTCTACCAGGAATTTTTTTTGTAACCTTGACGATATCACTTACGTCCTTATTGTGCCTCAATTTCTTGCACTGAACAGTCTAGGGGTTAGGCTGGGTGAAGTAGTATCATAGAAATTAAAGAAGATAAATTTATTTGTAATTTGACAGGATCACACTCCAACAGGATAGAAGAGGCAACTGAACAACACTTATAAGAGGATGGATGAAAAAGCATATGGTCTCATTTGTGGGACAAGGCCCCGGTCTCAGTGTTTTTGGAATCACATATCAATGATATCAGGGGGAGAATAATAATGATCACTTACTGGATTACATGTCGGGTAGTTTGCTGAATACTTTATGCCTCATTTTATCTTTAAAAACTGCCTACTTATTAGAGAGGGTAAGTGACTATATCAAGGTCATACACTATGCTGGCAGTAGAGCCGGGATTTAAAACCAGGACCGTGTGACTCTGATGCATGAGGAGCCTCACTCAGCAGAGGCCAGCCCCTAGTGGCAAGCCAGACCAGTAGCCCCAGACCTTACCTCCATTTCCTCCATTCGGAGCATCATGATTTCCAGGTTGGGATTGTCCTTGCTGTCACCCAAGGTGGCTAACGTTTCAGACCCCAAGATCTTAGCATGAGTCATAGTCCAGAGCTCCTGAGCAGTATCCTCCAAAAATTCATCCAGCTGATGAATGTTGTTGGATTTGGAATCAACGGCTGTAGCCTACAAAACAAGGTGTGTGGCGGGGGCAGGAGGGCGGGGAGGTGTGGAAAGGTGATACAAAGAAAACAGAAAAATTTAAAGATTATTACTTGATCATAATAAACCAACAGCATACTGATCCAACCAGCAGAGTTTCTATGCTAAAACAAATCTCTCCTAACTCAGTAAATATTCAGGATTCTTTGCCTTTATTTGAGACTCTGAACCTACAACCTGTTTACCAGCTTTTCTTGAGCTTGTACCCTTCACATTCACAAAGCACTTTACAGTCTGCAAAGCATTTTTACACTGTATTTCTCTTGATTCTGATACATGTCTATAATCTGCTCTGAAAGAGGCTTTTGCAAAGAATGTCTGCTGGGGAAATGATCATTATTAGGCTATACAATGAGACATTTCTGGAATTAAATCCTGGTTCTACCCACTCAAGCCTGCAACTTTGGGCAAGTTTACTTAACCTCTCTGGGCCTGAATCCTCTCACCTGTACTATGGAAGTAATAATCTTACATTTCAGGGTTGTAAGGATTTCACAAGAGCTTACACGTTGGGACATTTACCAGCACAGTGCCTGGTGTGAAATAAGACACTCAACAGATGGTTACCACTATGGCAATTTAAGAAATATTTTAACAGTTCACAGAAAAAAATACATTAATGGCCAATAAAGCTATGAAAAAAATGTCCAACCTCAATCAAAGTTAAATAAATAAAAATTACGTTGAATAACCAATACAATAAAATTACAAAAAATATACAACCAATAATACCCATCTAGTTAATTAAGATATGTGTCTGTATTTGCATGTGTACACTTGCCATCTATAAAGAGTGGAACACCAAAAATACTATGTGTCATTAAAAAAGAAAAAGAAGGTCTCGATGTGCTGGTATGGAAAGAGCACCAAATTATAAAGAAAGAAGCAGGATACAGAACAGCAAATGGTATTTGTTTGTGGTGAGGTATAACTTTTCATATTATACTTTTTATGAATTATTTGAATTTTTGGCCATGTGCATATATAATTTTTAATTCTAAAAAAAGCTCATACATTTTGGAAAAATATATTTCATGTGCAGGTTTAGTTAATGACAACAGCTGCAGTAATAGGCAAATGTGTTATGACGGTACCCTCCCAAGAGCTTTTTCCTGACGTCAGAGATCCTCTTGTCTATAAGTAAATCTATGGAGAGTTATACTTCACTTGCAAATGTCTTCTCCATTTTAAAGGTGAGAATTCTGAGAATTTGCGCTCAAGGTCCCACAGATCTTTTATAAGTTAACATAGTTAAAAAAATTTTCTATGTCATCATGCCAACTTCTATGAGTTTGTTTGTTTGCTTTTGTTTGTTATTATCCATTTCTTTATAAACATTGACTCTTGGTTGCTTCCTGGCAAACTCTTTGCAATGATGTTGGTGTTTAACAATAGCCCAGAATTCTAAATATTAGATAGAGTTACTTTTCTCTTTCATTAAATTGAAAACTTTTTATTCTGCCTGCCCCTCCCAAACCATTTAATGCTTACAAAATAATTCTTATATATAAGGCTCATCATTCCTAGCAATATTCAAACATGTCTATTTTATTATCAGCATTTGTAATCACTTAATTTTCCTTTCATATTAAATGTATGGAGTTGTCTCCCTAAGTTAGATGTTAGCTCCATTATTCTGTGAGGAAAAAAATATTGTTTAGTTGCTATGCTGCACAAAACTCCAAGCCATAGCACACCTGAACATTTGTAATGGCTAAATACAGGCTTTTAACTTCCAGTCTTAGAAGCCTCACCTCACAGGAGATTTTATCACAAAATATTGGTGTGATTAAATTATAATTATAGAGATTATGAAAATCTACTGCAGCTAAAATATTGCTTAATAATTAGAATAGGGATATAGTCTCAAACCCTATTTTCTTTCTGTTCCTAAGGTCATTGGACTGGTGGAACTTCATTCCAGCTTCCTTCTAACTCTGAAACCTCTATATTTGCTCTGCCCTTTATGTGCTCTGGGCAACTAATGCAATAAATGTCTTTCCAACATCCACAAAGATTAAATAAATGTAACTTGCACCTTCTACTCTGCAGTCCTAAACCTAGGCAAGGTAGGAACATTCCACAAATATTAAAAACAAGCCCTCCAGAGGAAGAGTACAGGGTAGACAACAATAAAATGGTTTTATTTTTCTCAAATATTCTCATTTTTTTCCTCGGCTGCCTTTTCTCTCTGCTAGGCCAGATACTGGTCACATATTAGGCACTCAGAACAAGCTTGCCTAACGATAAATATTAGGGCTTAAGTATAAAGGAAATTAGGCCAGTAATGAGTGCAACTAGGATGAATGAAAGGAAATGAGGGCGGCTATTCTTCTGCCACAGGCCATCAACATTCGGGGCCACACAGGGCATGCATACTCTGTCATCAGGAGGAGAGATAAAGAGCCACTGATGAAAACTGTGGCTCTAGAGATTTCTGTGCATTGTTTGCAAGGCTGATCTAAGTCATAATGCTAAATATACACATAAGAATTAACGTGCCAAATGTGAAAAATAATTGTCACCCTTCTTGAGTAGGATAATCTAGTGTTTGCAAAGCAATCTGCATACCATTTTCGTTACAACTGAAGACATTATCATGTAATAATGCCAGAATATCAACAGCACACAACACATACCTCCCCTGCAGGCTGGGCTGTCGCTATGTTTACTGATGGACCGTCCTTCAAATGATTATTTGCTTCTGTAGAAGAATTGACTCTCTATTAAAACAGACAAATACATTCATGGATTATAGAAATTTATAGCTCACATTAGTACAAATGAATTTTGTTACCAGAATAACTTCTGTATGGAACTATTCATCAGCTTTAGCTACATTAGGCTTTTTGTAGCAATTCAAAGCACTTTGTCTTCATGAAAATAAATGCCATGTGTTGGTTTTGGCTTTCCACTCTTTCTTCCCTCGACTTTGTAAACATTGTCAGAGTAGCTGTGTGCTTTTCATACAAGTCATTCAACTTCTCTGTTCTACAGTTTCCTCGATGATACCATGAGGAAATTGGACTATTCGATCTCTGAGAGCCCTCTTTAGTTCTATACTCCTGAGATTTCCATGGACTCTAATAATAATTTAACAGTTCTCAAACTAGAAATATAGAAGTTCAGTGGCTTGTTCAGGGACCCAGAATGTCATTTATTCCATTTTAAATTACAATATTCTTCTGTGGCCTCATCTATTCATACAAGCAAGACTGCTTCTATTTACACAGTGGCTCTACAGGGTCTGGCTACAGAATTTGGCTTAGTGCTTACAAGAGGATGGCACAACCCCATGGTGATGCCATATGTAATTTCATCTTCAAGAAAGTACTGGTTTGTGCAAAGAAGCTGTCCTAACATCTCCCTCCTTGGGAAAAATAGAGCCAATTGTTCCAAACCACTGAGATAAAAGAGCACATTAAAATGGAAGCAGTTAGTTGAACACTGACATCACAAATAGATCTATTTGATAATGAAGACTACAATCTAAATTTGTTCACCAAACTGTAACCTCACCTTTTTCAAAAGTGGGACTCCTCTCTCTTCCCCTTGTCTTTACCCCTTCCCCACAACGGAGGACACATCAATAATGTGCGGTGGTCTGGGGTGAGTCAGTGTGACCTCTGTAGTAACTCTTTTTACCCCAGAACTTCCAAAAGGCAAGCAAACGAGATGAATTAGATTACCTGGGCCTTCGCCAAGAGAGGCTTCAAACGCTCCAGAACAGACTCCTCAACCTTGTCTAACTGGGTGGCAGAAACACTATTTAGAAATGAAACTGAAAATTAAAATCAAAAGCAAAAAAATATTCTATTTTGCATATTTATTTATCATTCCAACTGCAGGGAAATACAATGATTATAAAAACGACAGAGCTTCTCTAAATGTGAATAGCCATACAAATCGCCTGGGGATCTTGTTGAAATGCAGATTCTGATTCAGGTGATCCGAGTAAGGCCTGAGACTCTGCATTTCCAACAAGCTCACAGGTGATGCAACACCGCTGGTCCTGGACCTCACTTTGTGCACAGGGGTTTAGGAAAGATCTGAAGAAGTGTGTTAGGCTCTGAGTATACTTTAAAAAGATAACGGTTGCCTTTAAATAACTAAAGAGTTTATTAGACTAAACAAAACAAACTAATTTTGTTCCCTCCCCCAAACCCCACTGAAACAATAGTAGAATTAGACATAAACCCACAAAGACAAGGAGAAATAAAAAATGGTCCTGGAAAACAAAGGACAAAAGTGATAACTATTACTACCTTAGCTGACCTGAGAAAGCTGATTTCTAGGCCAGTAATGGGAAAACCTGAGAACCCACACAATTTGCACTGCTGACTTAGCCAAGCACACGACTGGTAGTAGCAGCTATAACTAGGCCTGGGCTAAGCTAGGAGGCAGTAGCTTAAAAAATGAAGACAGGAGTCAAGCGATGTTTGAGAAGTTAGACCCCCTAGTCCCTTTCCCTACATCACACAACTGGACAGCTGCCTATCTCCAATTCTAAGAGAAGTCTGGTTGCTCATTCTCTGAAGGGTCTCTTGACTAGGGGCAGCCAATCACAGCTGAGGCTGTCGGTACCATGCTGAAAACAGCTGAAGCTGAAATATTTATAGCAGCTTTATTCATACTAACTAAAAATGAGAAACAATCCAAATGTTAATTCATAGGAGAATGAATAAACATACATTGAGTAATAGTCACACATGGAATACTAATCTGCAATAAAGTGGATAAACTATACTCATGTATGTGCAACGTGGATGAATCTCAAAGATTGTGTTGAGCAAAAGAAGGCAGACACGAAGGAGCAGATCTTGATGATTCCATTTATATGAAGTCCAAAAACAGGGAAGATGACTTATGGTGAAAGAAATCAGAAAGTAGCTGCCTCTGTGAGGGACAGGGGTAGTGTGGGGTAAGGAATGACCAGAAAAGACACGTGGGAACTTTCTAAGTTGATGGACATATTCTTTATCTTGATTAGCGTTTTGGTTACCCAGGTATATACATTTGTCAAAACTCACTGAACTACACCTTTAAGTTGTTTGCATTTTGCTACATGTAAATTGTAACATAATAAAAAGAAAAAGAAAACCCTAAAACTAAAATACTAAGTCCAACGCACATAGTCAGAGTTTTCCATCAGGAGCCAGTCCCCTACAAATTCTAAACACAAATTTTAAAACCTCAGGTATCTAGCCAAGGAGTACTAGATATCTGAGAAAGCAAAAGAAAGAGATTATGTAGGGCAAAGGGGGAAAAGAAAGAGGCGGGGGGAAACTATTGTTAATATACACAGAGAGAAAGAGAAGTGCATTGTATCCATAAAAGAAAGATAGGAGACTATTAAGTAAGAGAAATCTGGAGATATAATAGAGCTCTTAAAGTTTAAAAATACTACAGAAGAAATGATAAACTCGACAGGCAGGTTAGACAATAAGTTTGAAAAAATCTACTGGGGCAAGATGGGGCTGCAGGGAAGAAAGAGAAGAAGAGAAGGAGAGAGAGAGAAAGAAAATAGAAAAAAAAAAAAGATAAGAAAATCAGACAACCAATCTGGGAAGTCCAACACCAAAGAACAAGAATTTCAGAAAGAGAGGACAGAGAAAACAGAGGGAAGAAAAACAAGTACAAAATAAAGCAAGAACATTTCTCAGAACTGAAGTACATAAATTGCCATGTTGAAGAAGTCTACTGGCGAAGGAAAATACACCCATACTAAGTCCTATCACTATGAAATTTCAGAACACTGAGGAGAAAGAAGAGTCTATATGTAAGCTTCTAAAGAAGGATAAAAAGCAGAATTCAGATTTCTTATTGGAAACAAGACAATGAAACAATGCTTTAAAAACTCTGATCATATTTCTGCCTCTGGAGTGGTAGAATAAATGTACTTTCCCCTATTCTTCCTGTTACGTATAACTAAGAACGTTGGACATTAAATATAAACAAACATAAGAGGACTAGGAAAGATGTAGAGAAGGCAGGCCAGCTAGGGACACTGGGGCCCAAAGAATGACATGGTGCTGAATTCCCTGAGTTTTCTTTTTGCCTCGTATATTTCAGACTAGGTATTAGAGAAGCCAGCAACCCAGAAACACCAAGAGGTGCAGACAAACAAAACAAAACAAAACAAAACAAACAAACAAAAAACCAACAAAAGCTCTCTCGAGCCAAAGGACCAAGAACGTGGAAGCCCAGGAAGATGGAAAACTTTCAGAAAATAACTGCGCTACTGCCACCCAACACCACAGAACCACCTATGGCCTCGGGCCAGCAAAGAGTGAGTGGAGAGCAAACAAGCCCGTGAAAGATGTTCAGCAGCATTAGCTATTAAGGAAATACAAACTAAAATCACAATGAGATATCATCGCACATTTATCAGAATGTCTAAAAGAAAAGGTAGTGATGCTACTAAATGCTGGCAAAAACGCAGAACAGCTGAATCCCTCAAACATTGTTGCTGGGGACAGAGAGCCACTCTGGAAAATGGTATGGCAGTTTGGTAAAAGAAACAAAACACGCAACTATCATACAACAGAGCAATTGCACTCTGGGCATTTATCCCAGAAAAAAATGAAAACTTATGTTCACATAAATACCTACACATAAATGTTTACAGAAACTTTATGCATAATAGCCAAAAACTGGAAACAACCCAGATGTTCTTCAACAGGCGAATGGTTAAACAAACTATGGCATATCTACACCATGGACTACTACTCAGCAACAAGGAGAGAACTACTGATACATGTAATGACCCAGATAAATCTCCAGAGAATTATGTAAGGGGAAAAAAGTCAATCCCAAAAGATTATATACTATATACCTCTACTTATATAACACTCTTGAAATAACAAAACTATAGGTAGGGAGAACAGATGAGTGGTTGCCACCGGTTACTTAGCCAAGCAGAGGATGGAGGCAGGAGAGAAGTAGGTATGGCTGTAAAAGGGCAACAGAAGGGATCCTGTGGTGACAGAAACATTTTGCATCTTGACTATATCAATGTCAATAATCTGGTTACAATTCTATACTATAGTTTCCAAAGATGTAACCACTGGTGGGAACTGAGTAAAGGCAACCCAAGATATCTCCGTATTATAACTTCACATGCCTCTACGATTAGCTCCCAATAAAAAGTTTAATTTAAAAATTTCCAATAAAAATTATCTTTAATTAAGAATTCTATAACCAGTAAGGCTAACAGCAAATATGAGGGTAGTAAGGTTTATCAGTAAATAAAGCCATTTTTAGACTTGAAAGATATAAAAAGATTTCCCATTCATCCTTTCTAAGAAGCTAAATTAGGATGTGCTTCATCAAAACAAGCAAGTAAACTGAGGAAGATTATAAAAACATATGGGAAACAGGAGATCCAACCATACAAGCAAGGCTGGCCTAGATTCCTGGCTTGTCTTGCCCTTTGCTGATGAAGTTTCTGTTCTCTACCACCTGCTTTCTGATGAGGTCACTCACTCACCCACACTCACCCCCAGAAAGAGCTGAGAAGCAGAGCAGTACAGGATAACCCATTCCCCTGACCAGGCTTCTCCCTGAAGTCCAGTGCACGTGGTTCACGTACAGCCCCCCAGATGCGGTAAGCTCCACATTTGCTCACTGACTTCCTGAGATGGGGCTCTCAGGGGAGCACAAGTCAGACTACCATCCAGACTCTGTTCAACTTATTTTCCCCTGGGAGCTACATTGCCCTTTCCTTGTTCAGCCAGGTTTATTCCTGTTTCTCAGTTTTCAAAATTAAACAATATATTGTTAGGGAGACTACACAGATGACAGATTTATGAAAAAGAGTAATGAAAAGATGAACACAAGAATCAGGACAGTGGTTGCCTTGGTGGGGGAAGGGGATGCAACTATGGACAGTCACTCTGGAAATTTCTACAGTAGCAGCAATGATCTATTTCTTGGCTTGTGGTGGTGGTACATGCGTGCTCATTTGGTAATATTCTGGATTGTACATAAGCATTTAGTATGTTCTTCTACATGTATGATATGTTCAGTTTTTAATAAAAAACACACAAAGGGTAAATAGGGTGCAGAGGATTAAGCTTTCGCCATAAGGCCCAAAAGATAAGTGGGCAGGAGGCATAAGGAATCAAATTTCAGCACAATCTAAGGTAGCACCTTCTAATAGCTACAGATGACCAAGAATGGGACCCCCTCAGATGGTAGTGACCATCCCATCGCAGAGTGTGTGTATGAATGTGCTGCACAGTCACTTTTTGGAGACAGTGCAGAGGGGCTGAAAACATCAGTTAAGGAAAAAAGATTCTTTAGATCCTAAGATTCTGTGATTATATGACTTGCAATCTCAACAGTGGACAAAAAACCTTGGCCCTCTAATGACAGAACCACAGCCCTTCTAACCTGAGATTGAACACCCTATGATGAATGGTGACAGAATGCAGAGAGGTTTCAATGATTATTCTGTTAATCTGACTGCAGGATGAATTATTATCAGAGCTGAAAAAATGAGCCAATTGTAGCAGCTCAACTAAATCATTTAACAGTTTTCTTTGTGACTACAGTTAGGTGCTAAGGCTCTTAGGCAGTGAATGTAAAAGGCAACTTTATTTGAAACCTCAGGCTACACTCAAGTTAACATGGGAAACAAAAGTATCTATACATTCACTCATATGAGCTGAACATGCACATCATACTAACCTGCTGCCCTCTGAATGAAGGGCATCTGGCTAGAGAAAAATAACTTTGAGGATAGCAAAATAAACAAATATTAAGACTCTGATCTTTCAAACAGAACCTCCCCAGAATTTTAGATGTTTTTTTAGTTCTCCTTCAAACTCCACAAAGAAACATTTCCTAACAAAAATATGGTATAATATACAAGCAGGCATGCAGGTATTCATTCATTCATTCACTCACTCACTCATCCATGTAAGGAAGTTAAGCTTAAACAGTCCAGGTCAGTAGTTAAAACTATCTAGATCAAATAGAACAGGCAAGCATCCACTATTCTTCAGAAGCAAACGCATACCTCAATTTTTGAAGTCTATCCATTTCTTCAGTTTTGGGTTCATTTAGTTCCTCTGTTCTTCTAGAAGTTTCAGCATCAAGCCAGTCAAGCCTAGAGAACAGTACAAAGAGTCACTCCAACTCTCCTCAAAGCAGAGTCAGGACTCCCCTGGGCTCCAATCTTGGCTACACCGTAGGCTTCTTAGGTGACTTCACAGTCCTCTAAGGAAACAGCCGATAAACGTAAGAAGTATGGCTAGACCCACTCAATATCAATTCGTTGTTAAAATAGTTAGATGATGTAGAATAGACCTGCTTACCTTTTTCTACCTCAGGAACAAATATTTACCTCCTTTTTTGCATTTTATCCATTTCTGCGGCTTTTAATTCTTCTAGTTCCTTTAATCTTTTGGAAGTTTCAGCATCAAGCCAAGCGAGCCTAGCAGACAGACAAGGGTCAAACCAATTCTGCCTTCACACTGCATGGTGCCATTGCCACAGCAACAGACAGAAGTTAGGATCCCCCAACAGCGCCAATCCTGGCTCCACTGAGGGCCTCAGTGGATAATGTAACCTCTCTGTACCCATAAAGCTCTCCAGGTCACGTTGCATGTACAAAGATATGTATGTACAAAAGCACTCTGAGTTAGTGTGTAAAGCAACAAGAAACCCCCTGCAACGGGTCAACAAAACTACCTATCACTGTACCTAGGATTTCTTGTTAGACTGAAACAAAGATCTTGCTGTATTTTCAAGTTTAGAGGAAAAAAATGGACCCCCAGCAAAGCCATCTAGGCATAATGAGGTCAAATAAAAACAAAAAGGAAAAGTTAACTGTGTACAAATTTATAGTATGTGAAAGGGCTTTGATTCTTTTGGACATGTGAATATTACCCAATTATTTAATGGCCCACTTTCATTTTTGCTTTCCCACAAATGCAAGAATAATTTTAGCCAAACAAATGCAGAGCAACCTGTTTTCACTGTTCTCTTCCTATGCCTCATCCCCGCCTACTTAAATCCTGCCTGTTCTGTAAGTCCTAGCTTAACTTCCATCTCCCTCCATGAAACCTGGACCTCTGTGGCAAGAAGTAACTTCTACTACTGCTTCTACTTTCTCAGTTCTTAGGTTATATACCACGTTCTATCTTAAATTATAGTTAATTACATACCTTCTCTACTGACTGTCAAATAAGCAGAGGCTGAGATATCTTATTCCTCCTTTAAAAAAGTCTCCATAGAGCTTACAACTGTGCCACTACAAAACTAGCAACTGGTATACAATTGACATGCATATAATTTTTGAATGAATGAAACAAGAAGGAATAAAAGAGGGGCTCATGGTATGTTGAACAGTTTGACAAAAAAGTTTAATAATCTACATTTTAAATAACTAACTTTATACATAAAAAAGGGAAGAAAGGGTTTGCTTCAGAGTCTATGTAAAAGTAGCCCTTTAATTTTCAAAGATTTGAAAAATACCAGCACAAACCTGGCTGCTTCATGCTCAACAGCACCTCTCAACTGACCTTCCTCTTGAGTAACTTCTTGCTGGAGAGACTCTTTTGTGGCATCTCTAGGGCTCGATTTCACCTTTAGCAATGCAGCACTGCAAAAATGGAAAAGTACACCTTAGTGATCACTCACTCCATGTCCAATAACTCATCCAAATAGGTGCCAGCCCAGAGCAGATGAGAGCATTAAGTTAATGGTGATCTGCGGCATAGGGCTAAATTGCAAGCTGAGTGTGAAGAAGAGTGAGATCCTCCAGCACTCAGACTCGGGGTCAAAAGGAAGAAATTTTCCTTTGCTTCAATAAAGCAATCACTATTTTAAATGAAAAGCAATGGTCAATTACAGAATACTAGGTGAACTTCAACAAAATCCTGTTATATAATATATAGATAAGGATCACTAATTGCATCATATTACAAGGTAATTCTGTACCTTAATAAGGCCTAAGACAACACTGTAAGCCTAGAAGCCTTATCTGCCCCTTCCTCCACCTACCACTCATTCACTCTGAAAGACAGTCCACCATATATTTGGTTTGCAATACAAACTTCAACCAATGGATGTTTTTATGAGCTTACTAACTCAATGCACAACTCTGTATTAATACTTATATACAAAAATACAGAAAACAGAACAGAATAATAAAAACAAAAAAGCACATTATGAAATCAGAAGACTTAATTTTGGCCCCAGCTCTGTTACATGAGCAAGACATTAAATCCTCTAAACATTATTTCTGCAACTTTAAAATGAGGGCTGATGGATGGACACAACCACTCCTTCAGAGTCATTCAGAATCTTAGGGGCATCTCTTCTACCAGGCTGCTCGCCCTGACTTCTCACAGCTCCACAGGCAGAGCCTCTCCCTTGTCCTCCCTTCATGTTACTGCTTTATGCTTCCCTCTTTTTTCTGTTCCATCTCCTCCTTGTTCTTTCAACTGTTTTTTCAAGAACTACTGTCCCATGGCAAACAGGCTCCCCTTACCTTTGAACCATTTCCCCAAAAGACTATTTGCACCTAACTCAACCCTGCTCCCCTTCTTTCTAGCCCTGTGGAATGACAACTCATTTTCCATGTGCTGTGAATGAAAGTGACAAGACAGTAATGTCGGCATTATCCTAACTGTCCCCGGCAGTTAAGACTGTTGACAAAATCCATATGGTTTTATACTTTATAATTATCTTGACTTGGAATTAGAATTATTTAAAAATATTTATTCCTTCAGCAAAGATTTACTGAATGCCTACTATGTGCCAGGCACTGGACATTCAAGTGTAAGAATGACAAACAGTCCTGCCCTCAAATAACTAGAATCTGTTGTGGGAAGAGACAAGGAAAGGGAAGTCCACCATCCTCCATATGACGACACATGTCCACTAGGCTGGGCTGGCCCACAGGAGGTTATGCTAACCACATAGTCAGGGAGCAAAAGGAAGCAAAAGGCTTCTAGACAAAAACTTCTCATGGATTTACTCACCCAAAAGAGCATTTCTTCTTAACAGGGAGGATTAAGGCTGCTACTTCATTTGCTCTAAGCTACAGTCACCTTTCATCTGTGGAGGAAAAATAAAATCACATACCCAAATAGTCCCTTGAATTTTTACATACCATTTAGGAGATGCCGGTGGTGACGTGGGGTTTGGAGGTATCCACGGAGCCCTGTGGTCTTTCACAGGCTGTCGGTTCATTTTTAACCTGGACGAGACTGTTGTCTGTTGCAACCTGCTTTTACTGTGAGGTTGGGTTGGTTTACTTCTTTCAGCTTTGTGGAATCCCTGTAAGAGATATAAAGTACAAATTATAAAGCCAAATGAATACCAAAGAAACTCTGGTTTCAATCTTTGACCCACTGAAGCTCCAAGTGTCTCCATGCTACACATGCACCCATCCAGTAAAACCTAAGTAGAAAGCACTACGGGAGAAATTTGGGGGAAGGTATATATTATGCTGAAGCAACCTTGGCAAGGGGTGGGGGTGAAGGATGTAGAATTGAAATCCCTGGCTTTGCCACTTATATAAACTATATATAAAATATGCTTTTATTTATTTATAATTTTTTCCTAATTAAACCAAAAATTTTTTAGACCATATTCTTTAGAGGTAAATTTGCTACCAAGCTAAATTCTTAGCACCAAGCTGAATTCTCACAGGTTCAATCCTGACTTCCCAATGACCCCCGTAAGAGTTTGTTTGGGAAGGAATAAAGTCAGTAACTGGTGATAACTGCTGAATCTCCTTTTTCTGAGTCCACCTGACAAGGTATAGATTTGCTACAAAAGCCTTTGGACAGCACTAGCAAATGGCAGTAACTACAATAAGGGCATTCAGACCGGGAGGTGGTCTTCTGGCCAGTTTTACACTCGTAGGGCCTTAAGTTAAGTTTCAAACAGAAGCTTAAAATGAACGTAGTTTCAAGCAAGTTCTAACTACCCAGCTGCCTCTGAAAGCCATCTGAGAAAGCACTTACCCCAGAATGTCTGTTAATACTCAGTGATCATTATTGATCAATATTTACCTTTAGCAGAAACCAAATCTTAACCCCCTCAAATCTTACATTTCCAAGTCAGAAGCATAAAAAAATTTAATTTTAAAATAGCCTGCCCAATTAGGATCTTGGTATCAAATTAGTTAGGATCTTACTGAACCAGGACATGAGAGAATGCTCTGTTCTAGTAACAATATTAAAACTTTTTATTTTTTGTTAAAATATAAAAACAACCGAGAGCTATGTTCAGTCAGCTTAGACAGTTAGACACAAGGGTTCTAGCATTCAACTGCCTGAGAACTCAAATCCTGGCTCCACTGCACACTAGCTTGTGTGATCTTGGACAATGTCAGATTAATATAAATTGGCCCAAAGAAAGAAATGATTTCATACTTGCTGTAGTCTCGCTGGCGCCAGAGTGTCTTTCTTCCTAAATGGCACATTCTCAGTCACAGGCTTCTTTTTCACTGCTTTTGTTTTTGCCGGGGCTATTGCCTCATCTTTGAAGCTTGCACTTTGGTCTAGAATAAGTGGGGCTTCTTCTGGAAGGATATCCGCATCTAATAAATCAAGCTCACTCTCCAACCTCTGGGTCACTGGAAGCTCTGCATCAGGCTCACACTTATCTACATGGAGATTTCAGAAGGACAAACTGAGGGAAATGCTGCTCAAATCAAATCACTGAGAATGATTATCTATATACAGATAAGCTCCACATATCTATCCTACTCCTGTTGAGAAACCAGGTGTTTTGTTGCTAAACTTGCTCCTCCTCTTACGAATACCACTACAGTTATATAAGCTGAAACCACGGTGTCATGGTTGACTCCTGAATCTTAGCTCCCATATTTACTCATTTACCTGGTCCCTTTGATCCTAATTCTGAAATATGTCTTAAACTTATCTCTGCCCTTCCTTCCCTTCTGCTACTATCCAAGGTCATGTTTGCAGTATCTTGTGACCATAATAATACCGTCTCCTAACTGATTCCTTGCTTTTATATTCATATCGTCATCTGGCTACCAAAATTGTTTTTCTAAAATGTAAATATTTAAATGTTGCTTCTCTATGCAAAGCCTTCAACGGCTCCTAATTTGATACAGAATAAAGTCTGAATTCCATACATGACATTCAACCTGCAATAGGAAAGGAAATAAAACTATCTTTATTTGAAGATGAGATAAGGGTCTGTAGAGAAAGCCCAAGAGAATCTACAGACAAACTATTATAACTAAGAAGAGGGGTCAGCAAGGTTTCTGGATATAAGAAGATAAACTCACAAAAATCAGTATTGACCCCACATATAAAAATAACTAATTAAAAATATAAGAGAAAAAAATCTCATTAACATTGGCAAAAAAAACCTATAAGGTACTTGGTAAGAAATCTAATAAAAGATGTATAAGATTTTCACAGAAAAAGTTAAAAGGTAAAGAACATGAAAGAAAATCTGTAAAAATTGTTTCATGAATGAACAGCTTATAAAGATATCAATCCTCCCCAAAGTAATCTACAATTTAAAATGCATATTCAATTTAAAAAATCTCAACAGATTTTTTTTTGTGTATGGATCTAAAACAGGTTGATCCTAAAATTCATATGAAGAGTAAAACCCCAAGAATAGCCCAAGTAATTTTTAAGAACAACAGTGGGAAGTGGGGAGGAGGCAGGAGTCTTACTCTACTGGAGATAAAGTCTTAGTGATAAAACTGTAAGATCAAGGCAGAGTGGGAGTGATGGTGGGACAGGCAGAAATCACTGAACAGGGTGATGTAACAAAGCTGGCATGACAAATCAGTGAGTGTGAACCGGACTGTTCAAAACACAGTGCTCAGACTACTGGTATCCACAGATAGAAAAAGAAAACTAAATCTTTGCCTCACACTGAACACCTAAATTCTAAAAGAATGAAGACCTAAATGTAGAAAGAAAACTCTAAAGCTTTAAGAAGAAAATACAGGAGACTATCAGTATGACATCAGGGCAGAAAAGACTTCCTTAAGGTCAAATATAATACTGACATATTTGAATTTTTTTTTTTTTTTTGAGACAGAGTCTCATTCTGTTGCCCTGGCTAGAGTGCCGTGGCGTCAGCCTAGCTCACAGCAACCTCCAACTCCTGGGCTCAAGCGATCCTCCTGCCTCAGCCTCCGAGTAGCTGGGACTACAGGCATGTGCCACTATGCCCGGCTAATTTTTTTCTATATATATTTTTAGATGCCCATATAATTTCTTTCTATTTTTAGTAGAGACGGGGTCTGACTCTTGCTCCGGCTGGTCTCGAACTCCTGAGCTCAAACGATCCTCCCGCCTCAGCCTCCCAGAGTGCTAGGATTACAGGCGTGAGCCACCACGCCCAGCCCATATTTGAATTTAATTACACTAAACGAAAACTTCCATTTGACAAAAAGACACCACAAAGTCAGCAGATAAGCCAAAGTTTGAAAGCAGATTATCTGTAATGCTCATAATTAACATAGGACTAATATCTAGACTATATAAAGAACTTCTACAACACTATAAGAAAAATAATCAATCAAACAAACAGGCAAAGGATATAAACTGGAAATTGAGACAGATAATCTGAATTACCAATAAAAATATGAAAAGACGATCAACTTCAATAGTCATCAGAAATATTCAAACAATGAGATACCATTTCATACCCACCAAAAGATGCGGAAAAACAAGTACTCTCACAAACTACTAGTGCAGGAGTAAATTGGCCCAACTACTTTGGAGAACAACTTGATTGCTCTAGTAAACTTGAAGATTCGCACACACTGCAACCCAGCAATTTCACTCCTAGGTATATACGCAGCCTAGAGGAACTCTCACATGGGTACGTGGACATTCACTTCACTTCAACTCTGTTTATAAAAGCAAAAAACAAGGAACACCCAAATACCCATGAATAAGAAGAACTGAAGAATAAACTAAGGTATATTCATACAAGGGAAACTTACATAACAGGTAAATTAATAAAGTGAATTCAAGTATCAATACGAACAAATCTTACAAACATAATGGGGGGAAGCAAACTACAAAATGATGAATACTGGAAGATATCATTTATTAATACATAAAACAACACTTTATACAGTTTATGGATAAACACATAAGCAGTACAAATATCAAAGTAGAACAGGTCTATTAAGTAATAATAACAATTGTTACCTATACTGAGGAAGGGAGGGGAATGGAATGAGGAGAAAGACTTCAACTGCACCTGTCAGGAGCTCCCCCTTATCCATGGCTTCCCTTTCCGCAGTTTCAGTTACCCGTCATCAGCCATGGGTCTGAAAATGTTAAATGGAAAATTCCAAAAATAAACAATTCCTAAGTTTTAAATTGTGTATCCAGCTGTACATGCTCCCCGCCCCTTAGTCACTTAGTAGTCATCTCAGTGATCAGATCAACTGTCGTGGTATCTTAGTGCTTGTGTTCAAGTAACCCTTATTTGACTTAATAATGGCTCCAAAGTGTAAGGGTAGTGATCTGGCACTTTAGATCTGCCAAAGAAGCTGGAAAGTGCCTTCTTTAAGTGAAAAGGAAAGAAAAAAAATCAAATGCTGAGGTTGCTAAGATCTACGGTAAGAAAGAATCTTCTGTTTGTGAAATTGTGAAGAGGGAAAAAGAGATTTACGCGAGTTTTGCTGTCACACCTCACACTGCAAAACTTACAGCCATAGTATGTGATAAATGCTTATTTAAGATGGAAAAGGCATTCAATTTGTGGGTGGAAGACATGAACAAAACGTATTATAAATGATGGCATTAGGTTCAGCACTATCCTTGATTTCAGGCATCCACTGGGGATCTTGGAATGTATTCCGCACAGATAAGGGGAACAGGATGAGCACCCCAAATCTGAAATGCTTCAAAATCTGAAACTTTTAGAGTGCAGAAATTACGTTCTAGGGAAATGCTTATTGAAGCCTTTCAGATTCCAAAGTTTCAGATGAGGGATACTTAACCTGTGCTGTACTTTATTTCTAAAAAAAATTTCTTGCAAATAAAGCAAGAATGTTAATATTTGTTAAATCTAAGTAGCAGATACACAATGTTTATTCTTTTCATTCCTTTCTGTATATTTAATTTATACTACTTCAACAGCAGTTAAGTCAAGGGTCAGATTACCCTGCATTGTCTACTTTAACTGGGTACTTTTCAAAGCTATAGAAGTTACAGAGTAAGGAAATATAAATTGGAAGAGAAGAATAGTAAAACTGAATCCTCAGTCTGTAATTTATTTATTAACTCCCAAGTTTAGATATATCAAAGCAACTCTGACTCTAGGTCCTGATACCTTTTCACTTAGGATTTGCATAAATCAGCATGTAAATGCAATATAAGTTTCAGGAGTGAGTTTGAGGACACTGCTGGTGGTGGGAAGGGCGCCACCATCCTTACAGCTGACAAGTTATACTAATGCAATCAACCATCGAAAGAACATTTCGGAAGCCGCTAAACCATTGCACCAGCCAACAATTATGTAAATCACAAGGCAGCTGATCAAATCAGGCTCAAGCATATATCCCAAACGAAGAGGGCACAGAGAGAGTTTTCCACCCAGTGGCTCCCCATGACAATTTTTTAGGGGTGGATGGGGAAGAGAAGAGCTTAAGAAATCAGAGTGCAAGAATTAGGCAGAGTGATATGATATCTAAAACAAACAGAAAAATGTAACCTTCTGAAATCCAGATCATATAGAAAAAACAACAAAAATAAATAAGAAGGCTGCCACGTCCTTAAGTGTCTTCCTCAAGGTCACACGGAGAGTAGTGGCAGAGCCAAGCCTTCTGACTTTCAGTCCCAGGCTAGAACCATTCATTTTGCCCTGTGAGGGACTAAGGAGCTATTCCACATAAACGTATTTTCCTGAGAACTAAACCTTACTTTTTTATGACCCAAAACTCACTGTGAAATGGCCACCAAAGATTTTTCTTAGTTAGAATATGCCTCATATGACTAGCCTTTTCTTAATAACTTGAGGCTATTGTTATGAACTAACAATACCACCTTACATTTTTGTAGCATTTAGTAATTACCTAATTTACTATTTGTAACAACTAAGTCAGTCACATAAGACAAGGACTAACCTCCCCATTTTATAGATGAAAAAATTAAGTTTCGGAGAGATTAAGTCAACTTAGGATCACAAACTGGCAAAGCTGGGACTAGAATCTAGTCTTCTTGGCTTTCCACATTTGTCTCCTGGCTTTCCTACATTTGTTCCTATAATGAGTTTTAGATTAGCAGGTTTCCCAACTTCTCTCTGAAGCCAGTCCTCCTCACTTTTCACCAGTAGGTTGGTGGGCACTCCTAATCTTCTCACTCTTTTAGGAATCACATCTCTGTGTGCAGGCCTGGAATGAATGGTCTCTGTATTCCCTGCAACGTATCAGAAGGGAGCATCCCAGAACCTAGAACTCAAGTGACTGTGATTTGCCGCTCACAAGTCTCTTCTTATTCAAATACACTTCTTCACAGAGTCTTTTAACAAATACTTAAGTGCCTAACTGTGTGCCAGATGCCAGGTAGTCACAGAGGATATAAAGACAAACAGACATGACACCTGTTCTCAAGGGAAAGGCTGGCAAAGGCAGACTTCTGATTCAAAGGCAGACACTATGTTAATTCTACGTGCCTACCAACGAAAGAGAAATAACATCCCATTATAGTGAACAACTATCTAATGGTAACTGAGTAAATTAGCTTTTGTTATTGTGATATTATAATATAATAAAAAACATATATTTGGTCTCTCCCCCAGTTTCTGGCATAGAGCTTCTAAAACCCTTATAATTTCCTGAGCCACAGGGGTGCTAGGAGCATTGTATGTTCTAATATTTGGTCTTTAACTCCAATTCCTGACATAGGGCTCCCAATCCCCTAGAATTTCCTGGGTGACAGAAGCATCTTTTGTTCTAATGAGGTGACTCTTGGTGGGCTCCTAGATGGGGGCTGGTCATCAGAAAAACCAAGCCATAATTAGAAGCTTGGGACTTTCAGCTCTACCCTTGGAGGGGCCAAGGGGCTAGAGACTGAGTTAATAATTGATCGTGCCTACATGATGAAGCCTCCATAAAAATCCCTGAAATACAGGTTTTGGAGGGCTCCTGGGTTGCTGAACACATTGAGGTTCTTGGAAGGTGGAGCACCTGGAGAAGGCATGGAAGCTCCAAATCCCTTCCCACATACCTTGCCCTATGCATCTCACATCTCTTCCATCTGTTTGTTCACCTGTATCCTTTGTAATATTCTTTATTAAAAAGGGGTGAACATTCCCCTGAGTTCTATCAGCCATCTTAGCAATGGGAACCCTGATTTACAGCTGCTCAGTCAGAAGCACGGGTCACAACCAGGGACTTGTAATTGGTGTCTGAAGTGGGGGCAGTCGTATAGGATTGAGTCTCAACCTGTGGGATCTGATTCTAATCCCAGGTAGACAGTGTCAGAATTGAATTGAATTATAGGACCCCCAGTTAGTAGCTACTGGAGAAGTGCTTATGCAGTGAAAAAAAAACCATACATCTGGTGTCAGAAGTGAAGTACTGAGAGTGTTGAGTGAGTGAGAGTAGGAAAGACAGTTTGGTTCTCCCTGTCTCTCGCAGTTACACTCGTGTTAGAGGTGGAGCACTAAGCTATTAAGGTTCCACAGAACAGTGGCAGATTGAGATAGAAATCAACCAAATTCTAGACTGATAGATAACTTTCAAATCAACAGAGGAAAAAATAAAACAGGAAAATCTTGGTTAATATCGTAAATTACAACAAAGAAAAAAAAACTTTGGCAAATGAAAAATATAAAATAAGGTAGAAAAAAGTTCAAATATGTCATTAATCTCAGTAAATGTAAGTAGGTTAAATATAGAGCTCCAAAACAGGGTTAAAAACACCAATAATAAACTGCTTAGAAGAGACACTCTTAAAATAAAAAAGCAAAGAAAGACTGACTATAAAGGGATGAAAAATGTTATTCCAGGAAAACACCAAATAAGTTAAGTAGATGAAGCAATATTAATATCAGACAAAACATAAGCCAAGTGAATGACCTTAAACGAGATAAAGAGAGATATTTAATAATAACAACATACAGGCCAGACATGGTAGCTCATGCCTTTAAGCTCAGTGCTTTGGGAGGCCGATGCAGGAGAATCAATTGAGGCCAGGAGTTTGGGACCAGCCTGAGCAACATAGTCAAATTCTGTCTCTACAAAAAAATTTAAAAATTAGTTGGGTATGGTGTCATGCACCTATAATCCTAGCCACTTGGGAGGTTGATGTGGGAGGATCACTTGAGTCCAGGAGTTCAAGGTTATACTGAGCTATGCTTGTGCCACTGTACTCCAGCCTGGGCAACAGAGTGAGACCTTGCCTCTAAAAAAACAAAAACAAAAACAGAAAACCAAAATTTAAAATCCACCCAAAAAGATTTAATAGTCAGGAACTATTATGCTTCTACTAACACAATTTCAAAACATACAAAGAAAAAATTAACAGAAATGTAATGAGAAATTAAGAAAGTCTCAAGTACCACAAGAGACTTTAACATATCTTTATACCAGTCATCTACAGATCAAGTAAACAAAACCAGAAAACTATTGAGGAAAAAGAAATAAAAAGATTAAGATTGTAAAGAGGGAAATAAAGCAGTAGTTATGTACAGATAATATTGTATACATAGCAAAACAAAAATAATCTTATCAGAAATAAATGAGTTTTAGCAAGATTGCTGGATATAAGGTCAGAACATAAAAATCAATATCAATTATATATTTATAGATCTCCAATAAACATTGGCAATTAAATTTTTAAAAAAAATTTACAAGAGCATTAAAAATACCAAAACCAAGGAGTAAATCTAATAAGGGATGAACAACACTACACACGCATAAATAAATGTGTGTGTGTATATATTACACACACACACACACACACACACACACACGCACACATATATATAAAAATTACTGAGAGTATTTAAAGCTAACCTAAATAAATGGAGAGATATACCCTGCTGGTGGATTGTGGAATTTAATATTGTAAAGATATCAATTCTCTGGTTGTTTTTTGTTTTTTTGGAGGAAGTGGAAGTAGGTGGAGGTTTAGTGGAAACTGATGAATTCTGATTTCAAAATTTCTATGTAAATAGCGAAGGTCAAGATTAGCCAAGACATTCTGGAGGGAAAAGCTGTTTAACTGGATATTAAGACTTAGGATAATTAAAGAGCATAGCACTGGCATAATACAGTGTCCAGAAACTGACCCATACATATGTGGACACTTGATTTATAACGAAATTGGCACTGCTTGTCACTTTGGGGAAAGAATAATCTTTTCAACAAATAGTGCTAGGTCAACTGGATACTCATCTGGAAGAAAATGAAATTTTCTAGGAAATAACATTAAAAAAATTTTCTTAACCTTGGCATAGGGAAAAGCTTCTTAGGATACAAAAACAAAAATAAAACAAAATGAAAACAATACAGGAAAAGACTAATTGAACTACTGTGAAATTAAGAATTCTGTTCACCAAAAGACAACCACTGAGACAAGCAAGACACATCTTATTTCTAAGATATTTATAACACATATAACTGAAAAAGTTTCCACATACAGAATATTTCTGTTAAAAAATATATAAATCAATAAAGAAATGAGAGAAAGAGGAAGGAAGGAAGGAGGAAAGAGAAAGAGTGAAAGAGACACAGGAAATAGGGAGGGAGGAACAGCAAGAGATCTGAACTGGCACTTCACAAAAGACATCAAAATGGCCTATAAAAATATAAACAAGCACTCACATCATTTAGAAAATGTAAATTAAAACCACAATGATAAACTTACACACCAACCAAGTGGCTAAAATTTTAAAAACTAATAACAAGTGCTGACAAAGATGTGTAGCAACTATTCTCACGTACTGCTCATGGGAATATAAAATGATAAATGTGCTTTGAAAACAAAACTTTATCTACTATAGTTGAACAAACACATAACCTATGACCTAATAATTATAATCTTGGGAATAACCCAACAGAAATGTATGCACATATGTACCAAGAGACATGTATAAGAACAATCATAGTGATTTTCTTTATAATCACCCAAGACTGAAAATAACTCAATGATTCAAACAATAAATTGTGATATACTCATATAGTGGAATACAATATAGTAATGAACATAAATCACAGCTATACAAACAGAATAGATAAATCTCACAAAGTGTTAAGTAAAAAAAACCTGTCCCAAAAGAATATCTATTGGATAATTTCATTTTTACAAAGTTTCAAACCAGGCAAAACCAAAGAATGGCATTAAAAAACAGAATAATAATCATCTGGGGAAGAGGGAGGGATATAGATTGGAAGGGGTGGGTACAAGGGGAATTTCTTAGGTGCTAGTAATATTCTATTAATATTTCTTTACTTGGACAGTAGTTACGTAAATGCCTTTGTCTTCTGGTAATTAATTGAGCTGTAAATTTATACTTTTCTACTTTTTTACCTGTATGTTCTATTTTTATTAAAAGGAAAACTAGTTTACTGGATTTGGCCATACTTATTGATGGGTGATCTCATCTATCTAGAAAAATACAAAAGAATTAACTAACATAACATCATTACTTTATACATCAATAGGAATTTTTAAATGTTGTTTAAAATGTTTATAATTTTAAAATGCTACAATTGTAAGTTATCATCAATTACAAATATACCCCCATTTCAGAAATGTTCAAATGCAGACCTCAGAATAAACAAAATACAGTATCATAACAAAAAGAGGTTCAGCACAGTGCCAGATATAAAAGCAACATACAAATCCAATAGCTTTCCTTTAAGTAGCAATAACCAATTTCATAATAAAAAAGAATTTCCCACTCACAATAGCTATAAAAATCTTATAGTTTTTATAATATAAAATCTAGAAATAAGCCTAATAAGGAACTTATAAAACCTACATGCAGAAAATGATAAAATTCAACCTATGGGATGCAGAAGGGGCATGAATAAATGGACAGGAAGATTCCATATCATAAAGATATCATTTCTCCTTGAATTATTATAAACTGAATGCAATCAAAATCCCAACAGCATTTTTCATGGAACTTGACTAGCTCATTCTAAATTCCTCAGGAAGATGAGCAACGACCATCAGCAAAATTTTGAAAAAGAACAAAGAGAGGAGAACTGCCTTATCAAATATTAAAATATGAAGAAAGATTGATGATTTGCCTACAAAACTAAAATTTTCTGTATCAGAGAAGACATCATAAATAAATTTCAAAGATAAAAGACTAAGCAGGGGGAAACATTTACAATACATGTAAACCAAAAAAAGATTAAGATCCTTTTTAGGTATATATAAAATATATACAAAATATATAAAGAACTCCTATACACCCATAAGCAAAAGACTTAGAACCCAGCAGACAGATGGAGAAAGAAAATGAGCAGGCCAATTACAGAAGAGGAAATAAACATGGCTAAGGAATATGTGAAGATATGATAACCCTCACTAGGAATCAGCAAAATGCAATAAAAAACAATAAGATATCATTTTCTACCAAGATTGGAAAAATTTTTAAATTTTATTATATAAAGTACTTGGCGAGGAATGGGGAAATATATATTGATGTCACTGTTAATCAAAACATTAATGTACACCTACTTTTAAGGGGCACTGGCAGTATCTGTTTTTATGTGCACACCATATCATCTAACAATTCCATACCTTAGAATAACAAGAATTTATTACCTATGTGAAAAAATACATTTAAATCAAATGCATGTGTGTGTGTATATTTATCTATCATTAAAATGTAATAAATTTTTAAAAGGTAGGGTTCTAACTTCCAGTCTATAAGGAATTTACTTTGGGTAGCCCAAATGCTACCATGTAGGACAAGTGAATTTTACTTTCCCTAGACCTCCTCCACAGAAGAATAGTCCAGCCTCCAGCCTAAGGAAGCATCTTGGTTGCTATTTTCTGATCCCAGTTAAAGTTCATCTATTGTGGACTAGGTTCTAAACCCTGATTTTCCCCTTAGTGCATTAACTGTTACAGCCCAGATAATTTCAATGAATAAAATATCTCACAATAAACACTTTAAGACACATACCAGCAAGAAGTTTCTTTGCCACTGAAGGTCGACTCATTTCCCATGGAAATGTCTCCTTTGCTACAAAGGCTCTCCTCTTGCTCTTTGGTGATGTACTTGGCCATCTCTCTAAGGTCCTCTGGCTACCAATGGGAAATCTATTCTGAATTTCACTGAAACATTTCTTCACCTTTTTGGGTGACAGTTTCTTTTCCAGAAGAGATTCCAAAGCCTGCCATGAAACAATTATTCTCTTAGTTTATCTTTTTTTTTTTTTTTTTTTGAGACAGAGTGTCACTTTGTTGCCCGGGCTAGAGTGAGTGCCGTGGCATCAGCCTAGCTCACAGCAACCTCAGACTCCTGGGCTTAAGTGATCCTACTGCCTCAGCCTCCCTAGTAGCTGGGACTACAGGCATGAGCCACCATGCCCGGCTAATTTTTTTGTATATATATTTTTAGTTGGCCAGATAATTTCTTTCTATTTTTAGTAGAGACGGGGTCTCACTCTTGCTCAGGCTGGTCTCGAACTCCTGACCTCGAGCGATCCACCCGCCTCGGCCTCCCAGAGCTAGGATTACAGGCGTGAGCCACCGCGCCCGGCCTCTCTTAGTTTATCTTACATAAGTAGGGCTTTTAATCACAAAACAGAAAATAAGGACTCCAGAGAAATGTGTTATTAAATGGCTATCTCTAATGGTTAACAAAACGTTAATTTTAAAATTTTATTATATAGAATACTTAATTAGTGAAAATAATTTCTGTGAGTTCCTTTACATGTTTAGCTCACTAAAATCAATAGCAAAGAGATAATGAATTTGACTACTTTTAAAGGCATCCAAATCCTAAAATTAAGGATAATCATTTCAGAAATTAACTATAATCTTCAGAGTATTATCCTATATGCTTTAAAAGCATTTTATTTCTCAACAAAAACTCATAAACTCAAATAGTCTTTCAAGTGTGCAAACATACTACATTTAACATACATTTTCATAAACTAAAGGAAATTGAGCAGGTCGGGTGGCTTTGGTTACTTGTCTACCACAATTATGGTAGAAGATCTGTGTCCCTCCTTCCTAAAAAAGGCATATCCTCTATTGAGCACCCAACCACTCATTACTGGGCAGTGAGGGCCCCGTCTCCATCTGGTCAGTACAAATTAAGGACAACTGAACGTAGCCAGGGAGGGTTAGTTCAAATGGTAATAAGGTAATAAGATAATAAGCTGTGAAATGATATAGTACAGCAATAAGAAAGAAAAATGTCTTGCACTATTGAATATTTTCAAAAGTAGGGGAAATAAACATTCTGTTTAAGAAATATGGTAAATGTACTCTTGCTCATGCTTAAAATGTGGGAGACAAACTAGACAGCAGCCTTTCAAGATCCTTTCTAGAATTACGAAGCTATGTCCTCTAAAGGAAATCATTTTGGCCAATAAATGTTTTTTTATGAGTAAGTTTAAAAAGCATCACATGACTTGACATACTGCTTAAAGTCCTGAGGTCTGTATCTGACAATAACATTCCTGATAATGAGTTCTATATAGACAAAGGTAACCAATGCAAATCACAAACATATCTGCTGGGTAATGGAATTGTAAAGACAGAAGGGGAGTTAGGAGACCACCAAGAGCTAGTTAATAGTGGTAGAACTGCCACGTCATTTAGTCCAGAATTCTCTCCACTACATCGTCGTTCTTTTACAGCTAACAGCTTACTATGCCATGCTGACATAAAGATGATCTTTTTATTTGTGGATAACATATGGTGTAGTAGAAATAAGTATTGGCATGGGAGTCAGAAGATAGGAAATTGATTTCCAGCTCTCAAAAGTAGTAATTTTGAATCATCTCTCTGACTTTCGCTTCTTTAAAAAAATAAATCTTAATCTATCAAATAGTTGTAATAAAACCAACTATAAATCACACTGCTATAGTAAGAATCAAATGGCAAAATTATGCAGTAGCACTGTGCAAACTTCAGAGAACTATAAAATTAAGAGCATACTGCTATTATTGTCTTTGTCACCAATGAGAACTAAGAACACTATTCATTCCTGACTAGTATATGCCAGTTGTGAGTTCTAGAAGTCTCTAGTTACATCACAAGATTTAAGGCTTTGCTTCCAGATACTGTATCTTTAAGTGTTTCTTCTTTTCTAAAATCCATCTAGATTAAACACTACTATTCCAATCTAAGCACTAATTTAAGAGTGCTTTACTCTTTTCCTTTTCTTTGCTAATAAATTCTTCCTTAAATGGCATGGTCAGGGAATGGAATATTCTGTTTAATTAATGGACCTGGTTTAAAGTTGTTATATGTTTTATACTCAAGTCACCAAATTTCAAAGAAGTGAAATACAATATAGACTAGACTGTAAAAAGGATAAAATAAAAATGAAGTGTTTCTTCTGCCCCTGCAAAGCTTTAATTTACTAGGTAGGAGCTTTGTCTTGTGTTCTGCATAAATCCTCATGAAACTAGGCAACAGTAAACATTACTTCCAATACACTTTGAGCAAAAATCGGAGTCAATTTCATACCTCAATTTGTTGCAGAATATCTATAACCACATCAGGAACAGAAGGATCGGCATCCAGCTTGGCAGAACAAAGTGAAAGCTGGCGGATAAGGCTGCCCAGCTCCCTACACCATGTAGGAACTGGGTGTTCCCCTCGGTCAGTAAACTGAGTGACAAACATCTGTAAGGCCCGAATGGCTCCTCGATGGGCGGCTGCCAGCCTAGACATTGCCCATGACTGGCAATAAACAAGATGTGAAAAGTTATTTCAAAATTCAGAACTTCCTAATACTAACCCAACCTTTAAGAATATTTATAGTCTATCTCCTTTCTATATAAAGTGATTCCTATTATGAAAACTTTTTCATGGTAAAGGGAATTATAAAGTTTAAAGTTTTCTAATGACAAAGTTTTTTCCTTCCTATTCACAGTTTCTAATACCAGCGGCAACAACAAAAATATATTCTTGAAAACCTGTTCCTTGGAAGGGAACCCCATATTCAGAATATTGAAGTGCTCACTCTGTCATTAACAGGTTTCTACAAGCACTGAAAATATATTAGTGCAGAGAACCCACATGCAATACTAACAAAATACTGGGAAGTGTAATTTATAAATTTACAAATCAGTGTTAATCATAACTTAATTGCATCATACCTTCTTAGTGTGTTTAATTTTATGTGGACTCAATTTATCCAATTCTTCCTGGATTTCTTTTACCTGTTTTGTAAAGGGAAAAAAAGGAAAACTTCGTACCTTTCCACTGATCTTTTTTGTAGAAAGGGATACATCTTGTCTTGTCCAAACATAACCATTATTAATTCAAATCACTTGCAAATGAGAAAAGGCTCTTCACTCATGAACCCAAAAAATAGTTACTGGTTTCCAGTTCAAGATGGTGAATAGAGCACACTGTTCACCTTCCATCCCTTGGTCCCCAATGTAATAGGAATTTAACATGAAGGAGCGAAGGAGGAGGTGACTCTGGAAAGGTAGGAGGACCGGATCATGAAGTCTTAGGTGCCATGCTAAAGAATTTAGCTTTCCTCTTCTAAGTTACAGAGAGCCATTGAAATCTTTTAAGCAGAGTTCTAACATGGTAAGAGTCATGTTTTAGAACAATTTCTGTGGCAGCAGTGTAGAGTAAGAACTGAAACAGAACCCCAAAAGAATACAGAGCAAAATCTAACTCAGGCATATTCTTTTAAATGAAAAACTACTAAAGCCAACATGGGATGTCAGTGACCAGAAATTACTTAAAAGCTTATTAGTAAATAAGTCATTAGGTAAAAACATTTTTTTAAAAATCTATTGCAATGTGAAGAATGTAAATGCCTGTTTATCAGGCACTAAACATGTCCTGAAAGACATTTAACATAGTTTTCATTCTTTACGGTTTAATAAAGATTCAAATTATTTATTATCTACTAAGGTTCCAGTACATTATTAACACGAGACAGATGGGAAACTAACAAAGTCCCTTTCCTCTAAGACTAGGGTTCACAGCTGGGAACAAGGGTTTCAGGGTAACTGATCCACCTGACTTCCTAGCAAAAATATGTGCTGTACAAGCATGTCTGGGCTCAAGAGTCTACGACCTCAAAAAGTCAAGAACCACTGTTTAAGGAGTTCGGCCATATACATATAATACACACACACAAAAGTAGATTACAAAAAGAAAGGAATTATTTGTCTATGTGTTCAGGAAATTAGCCTCACAAATCAGTAAATCAGTCAGAAATTCTCTAAGAAAGCAATACACAAAGCTGACTGCCCCACTTCTCCCTGGGCCTTCCACACCTGCTGCTGGAGGACGTAGAGCATTCGAGCAGAACGAACAGCTTGCTCCTGTCTCCTGACACGGACTCGGCGTTCTTCATCTGGATCCAAAGCCTCTTCTAGTCTGTCTGAAAATATTTCCCCCCCAAAGGTGACTTATAAGCCATACATACAAAAACTTATAAAAACATCAATTATTTAAAGAAACAATAAAGTCGAAGATCTCTAGTTTTATTGAGAAAAAAAGTGAGGCTCTCATAACAGAAAATTTCATTTTTCATCAGCCAAGAAACCAGCAATGAGTGTGCCTGTGTACTGACACAGAGATGGAAAGGACATGAAGACATTAACTTGAACATGCTTCCCTTCAGGCCGGAATTCCCTGAACCAAATCCCCCTGGACAGCTATTTCACTGTGAGGCATCGCTTACTATTTTATTAAAATTCTTTATATTGAGCCAAAATCTGTTGTGCTTTCTATTTTTTTCAAAAACTCTTTATCACCTATTTTTCTGTTTAGCAAGATTATTTTGACACTTTCTTATCTTGAATCCAAAAGAGAAGTCTTTCCTCTAGCATATTAAGATAGCAAGTATTAAAACTATTTGAATGTTGAAAGTCTTCATATATTTGTCAGTAAGCACATTCTGTACACACTGGTGCTCCACATTTTCAAAAGATTGGTTCAAAGAAATTACTTCTGGAAGACTGCCTGAGGGAGATGCAATCTAGCCACACCTTCAGGCCTGTGGTTTTCAAAGACGTTTATACAAATTCTCCTACAAAATTCCAACATACATGTCAGAGAAAAGCAGCATTTTGTTAGTATAAGTGTATTTTATAAGTTCAAATGTTTAATATGCACTCATTAAAATATCAAACAATGAAAAGGTATAAGGCTGTTTTGAAGCAGGCAAAAATTTGTAGTCAGGAGTCGCACATCTAGATGCAGTCTTATAGGAGCCTACAGGCCAAATTACTTCCATCTCCTTTGGGTTGCACAGCGGGGAGAAAATCCAGATTCAAAGCTTGGGTGAATATATATGGGAACTGGCCTAGACGGGAGGAGGAGGTGGGGGGGTTAACTGCTCACCTTACAGATGATTCTGATGCAGCTGTTCTACAGAGCAGCACTTGGGAAGCACAAATGGGCACTGTAGGGCTACGGAAAACATGGTCTGCAGCTAGATGCCATTGCAAACTATTACTAGTCTACCACAAGGTAAGTGCAGAAAGTGAAAGTATACATTTACATGCTTTTAAAACAATTTGGCACTTTTGTCACATTTGTATTATAGTTTACAAAGTATTGATTTATGTTGAAAATTTAAACAAATAAAATAAACCAACCCAGGCTTTCCCCACAGAGAGTTTGAAAGCTCTGTTCTAAAAGTCCCCGTGTTAGGCCTGATCACCAGAGCAGTGGGCCTCCTGGCTTCATCCCCCTGGTAGCGTGGCTTCTACCCACAAATGTGCAGGGGTCGTGCCACAGACTGAGGCTAAGGAATGTTATGAGAAACAAACCACAGCACTTCTGTTGTTTTGGTATCAGAATGTTTTTGAATTGTTCATGACAGTACACAACATACTCTTCAAGAAGACCCACAGAAGAAATTTCTTTCTGGCTTTAGTATGTGGAATAATTATTTTCCCTACACAATTGTTTTTTCTGTTTTAGATTTTATAAATTCTGCAACCGACCACAGTTTCCTCATTAGCTGGTTCCTAGGAAGCTCAGAAACAAATATGTAACTTATCCCTAGTAAATCTTTATCCTTTCCTTATTTTTTCCTATGCCACAATATACTCATGTGCATATTTTTATTTTACCTTGTTCAATCACAGATGTTTTTTTAAAGTTACCTTAAATTCTTTATGTAACATGCACAAATGTACATATGCATATATTAAATTTAAAATGCAAAAAAAATTCTAGACTATATACTATCCTAGCACAACAGTTCCTTTTCATGCTTAACTCCTTATTCCTTGCAGTTTGAAAGCTGGGCTTGATTCCCTACTTGTTAACAATAGCAACTCAAATTCTCCAAATAGAATCAATCTTCTATTTCCCAGGAAAATGCAAGGGCCCTGAGAAGACCAAAGAATTATAGAAAACAGTATATGATGATCATACACCTTCCTTTCTACCCTATGATCAGATATTTCACACATATACCCACAACTTCCCTTGTCACTAGTGTATACTCATATAAACATTGCCTAAGTGAGAACTGGTTTTATCTGTAATATACATACACTATGATCTTTTTTGGAGCAAATTAACAATAATTTTGCCAGAAGGACTTCTGCGAATGAAGGAAAACATTATGGGATAATTTGCACTCAGACACCAGAAGACCTAAGGTTCAGACAGCAGGTGCCCCAACTCCTAGGCTGGGCTCTCAGTCAGTGCACATACAAAGTGAGCCTACAGTGAAGGAGCTCTCTCATGTGCCTCTGCTGGAAAGGGCTAAGGCAGAGCAGACTCGTTAGAGAAAGAAGACATTGGTCAAACTCCAACTGCTTACTATGAGTGCTCATACACTAGTGAACAAACACAAAGGAAGGAAGGAATGGAATTAGTGATAGGGTGGGAGAGTCCTGAAGGAATGCATTTGAACTATTCCACACTCATGGCATCAGGTCAAAATGAAGAATCTAATTTTTCTCACCTTTTTTAGTTACCGCTTCAATTTTGTGGATACAACTGCTCAATTCTTTCTGGAGACGCTGGACTTCTAGTAGACTTGTCTGTTCACTTAAGTTTTTGTGGTCATTTATCCTGGGATGTGGCTGACAGAGTCCTGGATCACGGGTGGGTGGTGAATTTGGCACATTAAGACTTGACTGTCCTGGATGAGATGTGTACAGGTATACCTTGGCACCCGAGCTGGAAATTTCTACTTTGGATGGCTGGTGGCTGCACTGACACACTTCTTGACTCTTTGATTCCTTCCTTTCCACCCTGTGGTCAGATATTTTATACTTAGTATGTCCACATTTCTGAGAGCTTTGGGGTTGAATTCTGAGATGATGTTCCTTTATACGTTCTTCAAATTGTCTTCGTTTCACATCTCTTTTGGCTAGGTGGACAGCATAGCTAAGTCTCTCTTCTGATATGACGGAAAATGAAACAGAACTGCTTAGGTCAGGATCAACTCTAAAATCTGCATCTTTACAATGGTATGATTCATTGTACGAGTGCTTCAGTTTTTCAATTCTAATTGCATGTGGGCAAGAATATCGGATTGCCAAGTTGCTTGAATGTGTAGGAACATTCCTATTAAACTGCAGCTGGTTCTTTAGAAAGTAAATAAAAGTAAGCAGACATTAGAAAAATAACATATTACATAATTGGTGTATGTCATTAATTGAGTTTCTAAAATTTCACCCACCAGATTATTAGAGCTAAGAGGCATTCTGTTGGGCTGATACAATCAGTGCTTTTCTACACCACTGAGTTCATTACATACCCCTGGTTCTATGCTACAATCTTATGTTTACTAATATCATCTTAGGATCATACTCTAAAAGCCAACCCAGAAAACTTCAAGCAGCAATCAGTAAGTCCCAGTTATGAACTTCTGTCCCGTTTCAAAATATCAGGCTCCAAGGATCATTAGGACTATTATGAGCAACTATATGCCAATAAATTGGAAAACCTAGAAGAAATGGATAAATTCCCAGACACATGCAACCTACCTAGATTGAACCATGAAGAAATCTAATAGCAAGTAATGAGATAGAAGCAATAATAAAAAGTCTCAAAGAAAAGCCCAGGACCCCGATTGGCTTAACTGCTGAACTCTACCAAACATTTAAAGAAGAACTAATACCGATCCTACTCAAACTATTCCAAAAAATCAAAGAGAGGGGAACACTTCCAAACTATGAGGCCAGTATCACCCTGATACCAAAACCAGACAAAGACACAGCAAAAAAAGAAAACCACAGGCCAGTATTGCTGATGAACACAGAGGTAAAAGTCCTCAACAAAGTATTAGCAAACTGAACTCAACAACACATTAAAGAGATTATTTCTCATGATCAAGTGGAATTCATCCCAGGGATGCAAGGATAGTTCAACATATGCAAATCAAGAAATGTGATACATCATATCAACAGAATGAAGGATAAAAACCATATGATCATCCCAACAGATGCCAAAAAGCATTCAATAAAATTCAATCTCCCTTCATGAAAAAACTCTCAACAACTGGGTGTAAAAGGAACATACCTCAAACATAATAAAAGCCATATACAAGAAACCCACAGCTAGCATCATACTGAACAAGGAAAAACTGAAAGCTTTGAACATGACAAGGATGCCCACGTTCTCACTTCTTTTATTCAACATAGTACTAGAAGTCCTAGCCAGAGAATTAGATAAGAGAAAGAAATAAAGGGCATTCAAATTCTAAATGAAGAAGTCAAATTATTCTTGTTTGCAGATGATATAATCTTATATTTAGAGAAACCTAAAGACTCCACCAAAAATACTATTAGAACTGGTAAATTCAGTTAAGTTGTAGGACACTAAATCAACATACAAAAATCAATAGCATTTCTATATGCCAACAGTGAACAATCTGAAAAAGAAACCAAGAAAGTAATCCCATTTACAATAGCTACAAATGAAATACCTACAAAGAAGTGAAAGATGTCTACAATGAAAATTATTAAACATTGATGAAAGAAATCGAAGAGGAAACAAAAAAATGGAAAGATATTCCATGCTCACAGATTGGAGGAATTAATATTGTTAAAACGTCCATACTACCCAAAGCAATCCATAGATTCAATGCAATCCCCATCAAAATACCAATAACATTCTTCACAGAAATAGAAAAAATCCTAAAGTTTATACGGAACCACAAAAGACCCAGAATGGCCAAGGCAATTCTGAGTGAAAAGAACAAAGCTGGAGGCATCACATTACCTGACTTCAAATGATATTACAAAGCTATAGTAACCAAAACGGCACAGTACTGGCATAAAAACAGACACATAGAACAATGGAATAGAATAGACAACCCAGAAACAAATCCACACATTTACAGTCAACTCCTTTTCAGTCTCTTCAAAAACTGATGCTGGGAAAACTGGATATCCATTTGCAACAGAATGAAACTAGACCCCTATTTCTCACCATATACAAAAATCAAATAAAAATTAATTAAAGACTTAAATCTAAGACCTGAAACTAAGAAATTACTAAGACATTGGGGAAACATGCCAGACATTAGTCTCAGCAAAGATGTCTTGAATAAAATCTCAAAAGCACAGGCAACCAAAGCAAAAAAGGGCAAATGGGATCATATCAAACTAAAAAGCTTCCGCACAGAATGGAAACAATCAACAAAGTGAAGAGAAAAACCCACAGAATGGAAAAAAATATTTGCAAACTACCTATTTGACAATGAATTAATTACCAGAATATATAAGGAGCTCAAACAACTCAATAGAAAAAAAACAAATAATATGTTTTAAAAATGGGCAAAAGATCTGAATAGACATTTCTCAAAAGACATACAAATGGCTAATAGATATATGAAAAAATGGTCAACATCACTAATAATCAGAAAAATGTAAATCAAAACTACAATGAGATATCAAAAGACAGGCAATAATGGATGCTGGCAAGGATGTGGAGAAAGGGGAACCCTCATACACTATTGATGGGAATGTAAATTAGTGCAACCACAATGGAAAACGGTAGGAAAATTCTTCAAAAAACTAAAAATAGAACTACCATATGATCCAGCAGTCCCACTGTTTGGTATATATCCAAAAGAAAGGAACTTAGTATATCAAACATATTATTTGCTCTCCCATGTTTATTGCAGCATTTTCACAATATCCAAGATATGGAATCAACCTAAGTGTCCATCAACAGATGAATGGATAAAGAAAATCTGGTACATATACACCACGGAGTATTATTCAGCCATAAAAAAGAATGAAATCCTGTCATTTGCAACAACATGGATGGAACTGGAAGACATTACGTTAAGTGAAATAAGATAGGCACAGAAACACAAATATCACATGTTCTCACTCACACGTGGGAACCAAAAAAAATTGTACTCATGGAGACAGAGCATCGATGGTTTCCAGAGGCTGGGAATATGAGTAAGGGGGTATGGAAGAGGTGGGAGATAAAGAGAGGATGGTTAATGGATACAAAAATACAGTTAGATAGAAAGAATAAGATCTAGTGTTTGGTAGCACAATAGGGCAACTATAGTTAGCAATAATTTATTGTATATTCCAAAATAACTAAGAGTAGAATTAGAATGTTCCTAATAATGTAGGGATAAGGCAGAAAAGGAAGGTCAAGAAAGCTTGAGAGGGCAGCCATTTTGACTGATATCAGACCCTAATCACTCTTAATAAGGAAGTCACCAATAAGTTATTGCCTGAGACCACTTGAGGATGGATGATTTACTAAGCTGGATGTCTTACAAACTGTGCTTACCTTTCTACGACAGGAGTTTATGATTAACCTTTATAGCCTGACCTCAAGACAATGCTAGTAACTATGGGGTTTTTGAACATCTAAAAAATTACCATTACACCATAAGGGGTCCCCATTCTGCTGGGGAAAGGACCCCTACTCCAACCGTGGAATGGGATCTGTTGTCTGTCTCCATCTCAATAAAACTTTCCTATAGCTAGTTGGCTCATTCTCAAATTCATTCCCTCAGGAAGCCAAGAACCCACTTGGCAAGTTCAGGGGGCTTTCTTCCCTCCACTGGGACACCCCCTGTATCACTAACACAAAGAAATGACAAATGCTTGAGGTGATGAGTATCCCAACTGTCTTGATTTGATCATTGTACATTATGTGCTTGTATCAAAATATCACATGCACCGCATAAATAAGTATAACTTATTTACAATAATTAAAAATATTTTTTTTAAATGTTAGGGTTCTGCAAGTGATCAACACAATCCATTAGAGCTTTCCTAAAAATGCTGTAGCACACAAACACACCAGACCTAAGCCATTTGGTAATACTTCTTCAGGTCTTCCCAGGATTTTACATCTGGCAGCAGGACCCATCTTTCCTTCTGTGCCTAAGTGCATCTCGCTCTAAACAGTCCACTTATGCCTTCTTCTGCAGGCCCCAGTTTTTGTCAGTTTTCCTCATAATAAATGAGGAAACTCATTTATTTTTTCCTTTTAAACTTTCCTCAAGTTTTGCTTTGTTTTGCACTTAAGAATGCTTCGATATTCCTATAGTGTTTATTTTTCATGGCTGAATTTTCCAAAATCCAATGAATGGCCTTTTTGTGCTTAACCTAACTATAACATTAAACATTTAGGTTGCTCCAGTTTTCCCACTAATAGAAATATTACTTCAATTAGTATCTATGCATTTAGGTTTTTCTCTTTATAAATTATTTTCTTAGGATAAATGATCTGTTCTGGGATTACTAGGCCAAAGGAAACAAACAATTTTATGGCTTTAAATATGTACGCTCCTGGACCTTCCAGAATGAACCTGTCAAAAACAGGTAAATAGCCTTAGGAGAATTCATGCCTACAAATCCAATGAAACCAGTCCTCTGATGCCTTCATTTAAGAGACGGTTTCCCTACTCTCACAATGAATACGTTTATATAATCATGTGTATCAAGAGTCAGTTTAAGATAATCTATCATGATAAAACTTCAGCAAAGTATTTTGGATTAAAAAAAGTAGTTAAAAATCTCACTAAAGAGAAAAAAATGTGTTCCATCTGAAAGGTACACAGATTGATGAACAGTACTTGAAACTTATAGCCTTATTTGGAAAAAAATCCTTTCCCCCAAAGTAAAAATAACCTAAAATACCTCAGAGATGTGTTGTATGTACCAAAAAAAAGTACATGGGTGACTTCCACTTTAAGCTAGGTTTAGGGAAAGGCTTTCTAATGGATTCAAAATCCATATACAATAAAAGAGCAAAAGGTTTGACTATGTTAAAATAAAAAAGTTTTTAAAAAACTTCTGTCTGGCAAAAAGCACCATAAGCAAAGTCAAAAGTAGAACAGAAAAACTGGAAGAAAAATATTTGCAAATGCAAAAGGCTCCTATACATAAAGAAATCTTAAAAAGTGAGGTGGAAAAAATCAAAACTCAACAGAAAATGGGAAAACACATGACCAATTTACAAAAAATACATAAATGTGGCCCTTATACATAAAAAGATATTTATTCTCATAGCAATACAAATTTAAAATACACTGAAATACCATCTATCACCCAACAGATTAGCAAAAATTAAAAAGTATAATAATACATGCTATTGGTGAGGCTGTGGGAAAATAGGCACCCTCATAGAGTGCTGGTGGGAATGTAAATTGATACAAACTTTATGGAGGGAAATTTGGCAATTCCTAACAAAACTACATGTCCATTTGCCTTTTGACTTAGTCTCAATTCTAGGAATTTACCCTGCAGATACATCTCCAACAATACATATGCACAGGGTTACTCATTGCTGTACTGTTTGTAACCATAAATTAATGCCATCAACCTAAATCCCCATGTAGGAGAGTGGTTGAATAAACTACAGTATACCCACATAATGGAGTACCATGAAGATGTAAAAAAGCAGCTCTATGAACCAATGTGGAGAGATTTCTCTGGATATATTGTTCAGCAAAAAGTGCAGAGTGCAAAAAGTTTATCTGTAGTATACTACCCTTCACATAAGAAAAAAAGGAGACATGAGAAAATATATATGCATTGGATGATTTGTGCAAAAAGAAACAGGAAAGAAAAATCAAACACTAATGAGTTATCTACAAGGTATAGGTGGGAATCAGGTAGAAAGGATAGAGGGAATGGGGTACCATTTAACACTCCTCTGAATATACCAAATATACTAGAATATATGGAACCATGCTAATGTTTCACTTACACACAAGAGACAGGAAGGAAGAAAAAAAGGAAGAAGAAATGAATGAATGAGTGAATGAATGAGGGAGGGAGGGAGGAAGGAAGAAAATAAATAAAATCCATAAGGATGGAGGAAAACTCTAAAAATGAATACTAACAGAAATCAATGGACCAAACTGAATTTCAAATAAATAACATACCACACCAAAAAGTGAAGGTGAAAAAAAATTAACCCACCTAACTCTCAAACACAACATTTGGATTATCTGCCCTCAGGCTAAAGACAAGTGTACTCTAAACAAATATTGAACTATAATTTGTAGGCTTTTTTTTTTTTAAACAGAGGATTCTGTTAAATAGCAATTCTGAAACTACTTTTTGTACATTCTAGGACGGAGCAACTAAGTAAATATATCGTCTGTAACTGGAGCCAGGTTTCACACTGTTGAATAAAGGAGTTAGAAATATGGAGTGTTGGATTGGCATTGGAGATACCTGTGTGAACTCATGGGTTTTAACATAGACATGTAGGCAGACAGACAGAAAGAAAGTGAAGAAGGAAGGAAAGAAGGGAGAGAAAGAGATATAGATGTATGTGAGTGTAGATGCGCATATGAATGTCTGTACATGTGTGTATATGCACACAAGTATATATATCTATTTCCCATTTCTGTCCTCTGAGAGGGCCTAGAAACAACGACACTCCAGTATCAATGAGCATCTCTAGTCTCAGATATTGATTTTTAAATTCCATTCTCCACTAAAAGGGCAAAGGGATAAATGGCTAATTCTAGGGCTGGGACAGGACAAAAAGCAAGTTGACCCTGAATATCTTTTTATACCATAAAATGATCAAAGATTGATGGGTCAAAGATTGAGTGGCTCTTGTGGCCAAATCAGAGACCATATGAACATCAAAATAAATATCTGCACATTAAATAGTAAAGGATTACAACCTACTGACAAAAATAAAAATCTAGGAGTCTGTGCTGAAATCAATAAATAGGAAGAGAAGGGACAGCTCTTCCTTACAGTAATAAGCCAACTAATAAATGTAGAAGGAAGGGTAAAATTAGCAATCACCATTTACCAACCATTATAATAAAAATTTGATTTGGGTAAGAATCATCAATGAATGTGAAAACTAGTACAGGAAAGTCTGAGGAGTAAAAAGATATTCACATAGTCTCAAAGACAGATATCTTTTTAATTACACAAAGTAAAGAATAACTTTACAATGGAAAAACCTGGCAGTACCACTTTAATCCAATGATTAAAGTCAACATTGCCAGCGATGGGACCAAACTGACAGCATGTACCTCCTGATAGGATGCACTGAGAAGTATTCAGCATCATTTCAGTGGTTTTCCTGACAAAACTTGAATGTAATTATGAAAAGACATCAGGCCTATATTCTTCAAAAATGTCAATGCCACGAAATACAAAAACAGACTCAGAAATCATTCAGATTAAAGGAAACTAAAGAGACTTGATAATTGAATACAACTTATGATCTTGGAGTTTATTTTGCTATAAAGGACATTACTGGGACAACTAACAATTTCAGTAAGGTCTGCAGAGTACATGACAGTATTAATTTAATGTTAATCTCCTGATTTCAATAATTGTACTAAGATTATATAAGAGAATTCCTTGTTTTTAGGAAATACACAAAAATACACAAGAACTTAGGGGCAAAAGGGCATCATATCTACAATTTACTCTTAAACAGTTTAGAAAATGATATATGTAGAGGGGGGGGGAATATGCAGTAAAATGTTAACACTTGGGGAATGTGAGAGAAGAGTATCCAGGAATTCTGTGTACTATTCTTGCAATAAAAAGATCCGCACAAGAACATTCATGGCAGCTTTATTTACACTAACTCCAAATTGGAAACAGGCCAGGTGCCCATCAATTGGAGAATGGATAAACTGTGGTATATTCATACAACGGAATTAGTAAAATGGATTAAAAACAAACAAACCACTGATACATACAAAAACATGGATGAATCTCAAAAACTTTACACCTAGTGAAAGGAGCCTTACACCAAGGAGTAAACGTTATACGACCCCATTTATATAAAGTTCTAAAATAAGAAAAACTAATTTATGGTAGAAAAAAATGAGAACAGTGGTAGGCCTGGAAGGTAGGGATGGGGCTTGACTGGGAAAGGGCATTAAGAGAACTTTCTAGAATAGAAATGATCTGTGTCTTGACAGAGTATGGGTTACATATATATGCATGTATTTGTCAAAACTCAGCAAATGTGACAAGATATACACATTCCAATGTATTCACCATTTCTGACATAAAATTTATATTGAAAGAATTGGTAAAGAAAGAGTGAATTCCAGTGTACAACATGCATGTGGAAGTTAGGGTATTCACATCTGCAACTGAGTTTGAAATGTATCAAAAATAAGATAGATTGATGGACAGATCTCTAGAGGGAGGAACAAATGACAGACAATGAAATAATATAGTAAAACATTAATGGAATCTAAATGTTCACTGTAAAATTCAACTTTGCTACATGTTTGAGGATTTTCATAATATAATGTTGGAGAAAAAGACATTTTTGAGACACTGAGTAAAGTTGCATAAAGACCGGTTATTAGATAATATTAGGGAATTATTTTTTTTACATTTTCTTAGGTATGATAATGGTATTACGATTAAGTAGGTGAGTTTATTTTTACTACAAGTATTCTCAAATATTTACAAGTCTCATGATGTCTGCAACCTACTTGGGAATGGTTCTGCAAAACTTTTACAGAGACAGATGGTTCGGTAGATACAAAAACAGGACAAATTGTTAACAATTGCTGAATCTAGAAGGTGATTTCAAAAGCGTTCATTGTCCTTTTCTTTCAACTTTTTTGTTTGAAATGTTTCATAATAAAAATCTTAAGAAACAAAACTACCTGGGTCTGAAGTTTCATGGGGTCACTCCTCCCATCTAGTTGGGCACTAGATGCTAGATGAACACAGGTTGAAGCTGGTCGGCCTTGCCCCATCATGTTAAATAGTGTAGAACAATAGTGACAGCCTTGTCATGAGCAACAGTCCTCCCTAAAACCAGTCCTAAAATAAAATAAAGCTATTTCAGACCAACAGTGTTCAAACAAGGGAACAGAATAAAGCATAATACCATGCTTGTATAACAATATTCTAGAAATAGCCCATAGCAACCTCATACTGAGAGTAATTGCTTAAAGACAGGTATATGATAGTTTCTTCAATTTATAAAAGCAACTACTATTTTGAAATTCTCATTTTCAAAGAAATACAGGAACACTTACTATTTTAATGATAATCTCTTGGCCCTTTTCATTCCAAATATCAAATCTCAAGGGTATCCAGTAAGACATTATTCCACAAGCAACTCTGCTACGATAAACTAGCTCTTTCCAGCAGGGTGATTTTACGAATGAACAGTCTACATTGATGGATCCTAACACTAGTCAAAAAGCAGTGTGTTTCACTCTATCGAGTAGCCCAAATGGACAAAACTCTGAATGACTCTAAGTAAACCTGCAGGATCAGAACTCCTAAACTCAAACCAGGATTTGCCATTAACTAGCTGAATGACCTTTCTCAATCTTCAATTTCCCCCATCTTCCTTCTACCCTACACACACACAAACACACACACAATGGATATGAAACCATTCAGTAGACTGTATAGGGCTATTCCCTTATTGTTGCTGCTCCTTTATAAACATTTTATTATCCCTGTCACTCATGTGCTTATCACAGTGCTGTCTCATATTGTTATTTACCTGTTTCACAGGTATATGTCTCATCTTCCCGGCTAGACAAGGTTTCTTGAGGGTAAGGGCCTTGTCTTACTCTTCTATTTCCCACAACAGTGCTTTGAGCATAGTAGACAATTTAACTCAACATTTGTTAGGTAAGCTCATATTCTGTGAACTGACTAGTTTTAAATGCACTGGGGAATTTGTTTCTCAAAGAATCCCACAGTAAATCAATTGGGACATTCAAAGTTTAAAAAAACACTAATTTAAGCTTTTGAATAAATCAAATGTTTGTAGTCTGGATTTGCTTAAAGACAGATACATCTGTAGGAATATAAAGATAGCTGTCCAAGAGTTCTTATTTCTAAGGCTGTAGACACATGATCAAAGAAGCAGATGGGACAAGGAACACTAGCGAGGCCAATCCCAACTGGCTTGACATCATCACAGGTTGGGGACTGGAGCCACAGAATGGAGTGTGCAGAATTGGGGCCAGGGCATCTGCAACTTTTACATGGCCAGTACTTTCCCCCTGGTGGCTTCCATGTGCCAAAGGCCTAACAGTCCATTCTCCACTAGGACAGTATTAGGCGATCCCCACAGTTCCAGGAAACCTCAAGTGATGCTACACATACACATGCACACACAAAGTCCAGAAACACCCACCCCTATACAAAGTCCTGGGGCACTCCTCTCCTTGCAATCTGTCCCTTCCCCATTGCTCTAGGAAACCTCCCAATTTGTCACCCTACATATCCTGAGACATCTTCACCCCTACAGCCTGTGCCTTCATCCACAACCCAGGACAAACCTCCCCCCAACCTGTTCCCTCCCACAGAGCCCCAGGACACCTCCCCCCAACTTGCTCCCTATACATACTACTGGAACATCCCCCTCAATCTGTCCTCCCCCACCGAATTCTCTGCCCAACTGTTCTCCCTCACTCTGACTGCAGACATTCCTCCAGCCTGTCTCCCCTCACTCTGATGTGGGTGATCTCTGAAATGGCCAAGCCCTATTTCCTCCCTTGGAACTGGGGGCACCCCCACAGCTGTTCTTATCCCTGACACTCCTGGAACATTCTCACAGGCTGTTTCTTCCCCCACAGACCTTGGACAGCTCCATAACCCAGCCCCATGCGCACAGGTGTGAGACACCCCTACAGGCTGGCTCCTCCCTGCCAGTCCCAGGATACTCCTACCTCCCGCCTCTTCCTCTGAAGCCCCCACTCCCTCTGCGGACTGTCTTCTCACCACTGGCAGGCCTGAGACACCCACATCCGCTTCTGCACCTGCGGACCCAGTCACCCACACTGCAGCAGGCACACGCCCCGCCATGGGAGCTCCTACAGCTGCAAGAACCCCCAAAGGCAGAGGCACCCTCGCGGCCTCAGGGACCACTCCACTATGTCTCCTCCTCCACAGGCCTGAGACTCCTTCAGAGCCCACGTCCCCCTCCACAGGTCTGGGAGCCCTGGCAGCGGTGGGCACGTCAGTGGCTGGTCTCCCCCACATGCCTGAGCCATTGTCCTCAGAGCTAGTATTCCCTACCATTGGCCTAGGGAGCCCAGAAGCCATGGGCATTCCCATGGCCATGGAAACTTTAGCAGCCACAGGCAACCCAGCAGTCTCTCTTCTTCCTGATAGGCCCAAGAGACCTCCAGAGAGTGTCTCCTCCCCCAAAGACCCAGGCAGCCCCACAGCCATGGAGACCCCATGGGTCTGTCTGCTTCCCGACAAGCCTGAGATGCCCCCAGAGTCAGTCTTCTCCACTGTGGGTTGAGGCATCCCGGCACAGGTGGGCACCCCCATCCTTGCAGGACCTGTGGCATCTGTGGGTCTCCTGACTATCTCTCTCTCCCGCCACAACCCTGAGACGCTTCCAGAACCAGTTTCCTCCTGCATAAGCCGAGACAGCCTGGGAGCCATGGGTGCCCCACCAGCAGTCTGCCTCCTTCCTGACGAGCCTGAGAAGCCCTCAGAGCCAGTCTCTACCACCAGAGGACCAGGTGCCCTAGGAGCAGTGGGCACCTCAGTGGCCACAGGAGCTCTGACACTCTGTCTCCTTCCCCAAGGCCCTGGGACACCCCCAGAGCCAGTCTCCTCCCTCACAAGCCCAGGGACCTCCGGAGCCACGGGAACCCCAGTAGCCTGCCTCCCTCCCCATGGTCCTGGGAAAGCCCCAGAACCACCATCTTCCCCCACAGGCCATAGCTCCTCTGGAGCCAGAGTCCTCCCTGAAACCATGGGTATGCCGGCAGCACAAGCCCTTTCCCACAAATTCAAAATGGCGCTAGAGCTGCTTTCCTGACACACAGGACCAGACACCCACACAGTGGCAGGCATCTTTCCAGACCCAGGCACGCACACACCTGTGGGTACCCCTGCTGGGGCACACCTGTGCTTGGGCACATCTGCTGCCTTGGGTATCCCCACTGTCTCAGACAGCCCCATAGCCTGCCTCCTCCCACACAGACAGGAGACACCTCTACAGCCAGTCTCCTGCGCCCCGGGCCCAGGCACCCCTAAAGCTGGAGGCACCGGAGCCCCTCGCTCCCTCATAGCCTGCGTCCTCTCCCACAGGCTCAGGACATTCCCACTGCGTGTCTCCTCCCCTGCAAGCCCTGGCACTGCCGCAGCTGGAGGCCCTCCCAGAGCCCGCCACCTATCCCACAAGCCCGGGACACCACCACGGCTTGTCTCTTCGCCCATGGCTCCGGGTACCACCACAGCCTGGGGCATCGCCACTGGCTGTCCTGTTCTCCACAATCCTGGGACACTTGCACAGCCTGTCTCCTGCTTCCCCAAAGCCTGGGGTACTCCCAGGGCCTGTTCTATACCCAACAGGCCTGGGGTGCCCCCAAAACCTGCCTCCTGCTCACTAGGACCAGACAACTCTGCAGTCTCTGCAGCTCTCCATGACCCTGGCTCACCTCCAGAACCTGTCTCTACCCACACAGCCTGTCCCTTTTCCCTGAATCCAGGGTCACCCCCACATCTAGCTTCCTCTGCAGTAGAACAGGGCACCCCTACAGGCTGTCCTATGCCCCACAGGCCAGGGATACCCCTAGAGCCTGTCTCCTCCACAGCCTGCCTGTTCTGCCATATGCCTGGGGTGCCCACAGAGGTGGGTTCCTCCACCACAGCTCTAGGGACCCCCACAGCATCAGGCACCCCCGAAGCCTGTCCCCTGCCCCATAGGCTCGGGGTATCCCCACAGACTGCCTCTTGTGCCAGAGTCTGCACTGACTGCCCTCTCCCCAAAAGACCTGGGGCACCTCCACAGCCCATCTCTCCCTCCACAGCTCGGGGCACTCCCACAGCCCCAGGCCACCCCGTGGCACTAGGCAGCCCCACAGTCTGCCCTTTTCCCCAAGGGCCTGGAGCAACTCCACAGCCTATCGCCTCCACATCCCCAGGCACTCCCACAGCTTGTCCCCTCCCCAGTAGGTGTGAGGCAATCCCAGAACTTGTCTCAGCAGCCCCAGGCACATCCACAAGAGGAGGCACTCTCCCAGCCGGTCCCTGTACACAGAAGCCTGAGGCTCTGTCATAACCCGCCCCTAGCCCCATAGCTGTGGACAGTCCTGAGGCCTGGGGGAACACCCTGGCCTGCCCTTTCACCCAAGGTCCTGTAACACCACCACAGCTTGTCTCTACCCAGGAAGCTCGGCCAGGGACACCCCTTTCAACTGGTCCCTCTCCTGCAGGATGGAGCTCGACTCTGCTTCCTTCCCCACATCCCGAAGCTGCCCTCATAGCCTGCACCTTCAACCACAGTTGAAGAATGCTCTCATGCCCCAGAGATCCAGGACGACCTTTTCTCTCACAGCCCCGGGGACTCCTATCTTCCGTCTCCTCCTCCCCAGACCCGGTCACCCACACAGACCCAGCAGGTCCCACCACCTCGGGCTCCCCGACGGCCCCGTTCACCCACACAGCCCCAGGGTCCCTTGCAGCCTCAAGCAAGCCTGCAATTCCAGGTGTTTCAGAAGCCTCATTCTCCCCAGAGGCGTCTGCTGTCTCCGCTGCTTGTCTCCTCCCCCATGGCCGCCGACAGTCCTGCAGCCTTCCTGCACTCACACAGCGCGTCTCCCAAACCGAGGACCTCGCCCGGCGCCTAGCTCCACGGACTCGAAACGTCCCCGCGCTCCACCTCTTCCCCCACGGCCGCCGAACTCTCCGCCCCGACCTGCTGGGCCCCACGCAGCGACCCGGCAACTTAGCAGCCAGCTCGCCCCCGCGCAGCCTGGGCAAGGCCCCACGCCCTGTCGCCCGGCTCATAGCTCCAGGACAATTCCCGTCTTCCCCAACGCAGCTCCGGGGCACTTTGGGTCTTAGCCCCTGGCTCCCTAAGCTGCTCTACACACGCACTCACACACAGCGCCAGCCCTCGCAGCCTTTCTCCCTCCCAGCCCCCCACTCCACCCCCGCCCAGTCCCGGACGCCCGCCCCCTAGTCCAGGCCCCTCTAAAGCCTAGACAGGAGAAAAGGTAATTAGGCGGACAGAGCGGCAGAGTCTGCCCAGTCAAGGTCTCCTCTTCCCCAGGTCCACGCCTCCTAACGCAGCTTCCAACAATCTCCCCCGCCCCCAGCCCCGGCCCGAGCCCACCTGGTCTCGGGAGAGGCGCGGCTACCGGGACCGGCAGGGGGGCCCCCCCAAACTAGGCCTCGCTTCCGGCCGCTCGCCCAGTCGCCATGGCAACAGGCGCAAGGCGGCTTGGGAGCCGTTGAGGCTCCTCAGCTACATAAGGGTCCAGGTGTTGCCGGGCGGCAAGTTTTGCGGCCAGTGTCCATGCGGTCGGGGTCAGGACCAGATGAGAGAAGAGGCCTGGGTTCAGGAATGGAGCTAGCCCCAGAAGAGCTGAGAAACGAGAGCAGTAAGACGGTGCGGATGAGTTTGGCCTTCAGAGGCTCCCGTATACGTCAAAGCGGCGCTGGCTTCTGCAGGTACCGCCCTGCCCCATCCCACCCGGAAACTGCTTCGCCCCGCCCCACGTGGGCCGCCCGCGGCCAGACCCGACTTGGCTCGCAGTCTGCGGCGCGGTCCGGATGGCCAGCTACGAGGAGGTGTGCGTGTCCGGCTTTGAGGAATTCAGCCGGGCTGTCGAGCAGCACAATGGCAAGACCATTTTCGCCTACTTTACCGGTTCTAAGGACGACGAAGGGAAAAGCTGGTGTCCCGACTGCGTGCAGGGTGAGGCCAGGACTGGGGTGCTGCTGCCCAGCGGAAGTGGTGGGAAGGATAAGGCTACGGCCAGAAAGCTGGGTTGAGAAGAGACAGAGGGAATCTTGGTCTCAGAGATCCTCGGGGCAATCTCAGCTGTCCCCATGCCTCTTATTAAGCCTTGCCCTGCCAAGAGCGCTCTTCTTTTTACCACCAAACCCGGATGATCTTGGAATCTAGTTCTTTAAAATTTCTCACTTCCCCACTATGATTAGTGTCTCACAGGACACGTGAGTTGGTCTTTAAGTACGTCAGCAAATAGGTATGCTTTTCATTGTTCTGGGAGCTCTGGAGTGGGGGCAGTCAGGACTCGTCTTGGTCCTTTAAAGTAGCTTTAACACCCGAAGAGAACACCTGATTTAGGTTGATCTCCTCAGTCAACTACAGGTTAAAGTCTGAGTTCTTAAAGGCTGGAGAAAGAGGAGAGGATCGCTGTTTATTAGTGCCTGACTGTAGAGTTGGTAATTATTTTATATTAACTTTTTTTTAAAGCTGAACCAGTCGTACGAGAGGGGCTGAAGCATGTTAATGAAGGATGTGTGTTCATCTACTGCCAAGTAGGAGAAAAACCTTAGTAAGTGGCAACGTACACTGTATTTCAGAGACATGCACTAGACTCTTTAGGACTTGGGTGGGAAGGGTCTCAGGGACTCACTCAAGTTCTGTGTTCTAACGTAAAGTCTGATAAGTCGAATTAGAAGCTACTAAATACAAATTTAAAATGTCCACTTACATAAAGGGTAATTCAATGAATTTGTCCTGGTTTAAGTTCAGAACTTAGCTGGCTTTACATTTATTTTCTATCTTAGTTACATTGTAAATGAAAATTTTGCACAAATTAATAGATGAAGTCATAGTCCTCAACGTTTTTTAAGTGTTTACAACAAGGATTATTAAGAGTAAATGTAGGAATATATCAAATATTAAGCTAACTGTAATAAACCAAGTAACTTTTTTTTCATAATCACTTTCTTTTTGGAATAGCTGGAAAGATCCAAACAATGACTTCAGAAAAACCCTGAAAATAACTGCAGTGCCTACACTACTTAAATATGGAACAGTGAGTATCTTTCTTTAAATATAATGGGGCTATAATTCACTGTCAAAACTCTTTTACCTTGTTCTGGCTTCAAATTTGAAAAGATCTTGACATTTCATCTCAGTCACATTGGTGTTCAGAATCCTGTTTGGAGTCCATCTCTATGGCCAGTCCCAATAAACTATTTAATAAACAATGCAAATATCTATTGGGTCTTTTTCATGTTTTTAAGCTACTCTTCTTAAAAAAATTCTATAGCCAGAAAGTTGATTGACTCATAATTTCTTAAACACTTGCATCAACAGTTGTTTTTCTATTTAATCCATAATTCTGGTTGAAAAGAAAGGAAACTCCTAGTTCAGTCATGCTCCTGGGATTCTAAATTAAAGGGTTGAGGGGAAGGGGATGGCATTGGGCTTGCTGTCTCCTGTTTTAGTCTGTAGGGCTTTCTGGTATTTTAGGTTTAAGTTTCTTGAGCCAAGTATTTTAGTGATTCATCTTAAGGCAAATATCTTAACTCTTTCATAAAACTTGTTATAACGAGTTGGTTTCTGAATGGCCTAACTTGTGTCACTCAAGGAAGAACTCACTCTACTCCTAATAACATTTCCTAGGAGTTAAGATTTGGCTCTTCTTCTCTTACAGCCTCAAAAACTGGTAGAATCTGAGTGTCTTCAAGCCAACCTCGTGGAGATGTTGTTCTCTGAAGATTAAGACTTAATGATGGCAATTGTCTTCATTACCTGATTTGTTCTAATATTAAAAAAAAACTGCACACTTCCTTTGAATTCATGTTAGCTATAAATAAATGGTGTTAAAAATCTGGTATATGTTTAAGCAATGGTATTAAAATGTGCCTGAGCCTTTAGTTTGTTTTTAATATGTGGATATTTTTAAGACATGAGTAAAATGAGTCTTCAGGAGTGGCAGTAATAGCTCGAAGCAATTTATTATTGGAGGTGACAAATATCTAAAAGCCCCTAAGAGTGTAGTAGACAACTTCCAAGTCTTTAAAGGGATTAGGATCTTTCACCTTAAGTTCTATGAATTTGCAAAGCAATTGATATTCCTGAAACTCCTTTGGCTTTGGAATGTAGAATTTAACCTAAACACTGAAGGAAAGCACGGTACATCTAATCCAACCTCTACTGAATTCAGACAGTTGTTTTACAGCTGTCTCAGTGTGCTTCATTTGGGATGATGCATGTAGCAGAGAGGGGCTAGAGAGACTATATAACTTAGTAGTGGGAAGAACTCCAGCCTGTAAGTCAGTCACACCAGTTCTACCACTAACTAGCTGTGTAACCATAGGTAAGTTACTTAACCTGTCTAAAACCTCAGTTTCCTCTTTTGTAAACAAGGATTATTCTGAGAATAAAATAAGAATGCAAGGAAGCACTTAACACATAGCACCTGGTTTTGGTACCTCTGAAGTAAGTGTTAGCTTTCCCAAATGAGCACAAGTATTTGAGGCTCCTCACCTTTGTTCTAGTCTAAGGTCAAGGGTCCAATTAGTAGTTAACCACTAATCTTACCTTCACTAAGTCATACATAACAGTGATTCTTTCTTAAAGCCATCTTGCAAAGCAAGTGGTAATACAGGTAGGTCCTTTCCTGTAGAATTTAAGAAACTTTACGCAGTTCCTGCTCTGTGATTTAAAGAGGTCACTGATCCCGTTCCTCTCATTCCCTGGATAAGAAGGGTGAACAGCTGATCTGAGAGACAGTGAAGTTCCAGGAAATGGACTTACCCAAGGCACCACTCTGTCAGAAACAAAGCTAGGCTTAGACTTCAATATATTTGGCGGCCCTCCCCTACCTCACGCCCCACTGCCTCCTTTAATTGGTCTAAAGCACCAAACTTTTCCATTCTTGTTCAGTTGATTGTTAAATGCTAATAAAAACTTACAAACCCACAGGGAAATCAAAGTAGAACAATTCTGGTTTAACAGAAATAGTCTATTAACAATAAAAAGTTAGTTGGATAAAAAACACACTAAAGGTTTTAGGTGCTACCACAATAGAGGTAGGTAGAAGTCTTTTGTCTTCGCTATACAAAAGAAATACATTATATACAAGTCTTAAGAGTCTGTATCCAGCTTTTCATTTTCCTGATGTGTTATTTTGCTGTTGCTGCTCTGCCAAGGCTTGTTGAAGGCGCATCCGCTTCCGGGAATAGTGTTGCCAGTGTAGAATTTGCTGTTCATCAATAAATTTTGCACACTGAGCGTTCACCAGCTCCTTTCGGAAGTGTTCATATTGGAGCAGTTCTAACATGTGTAAACACTGAGGGTACCTGGGTTTAAGTTTATAAGTTAATGATCAATATAATTTAAGTCAATCATGCCAAGTTCTAATTCAGTTATTCTCTTAAAAATGATCTTACAGCCTATGTTTCTGTAACATTAACTTAGTACACTTTGGTAACAGGTTGTTTTCCCCCCTATTTTTGCAGAGAGGCTCATCATCAAAAGTCAGTATTAAGCAAAATTTTCAAAATGAGAAAATTTAAGTTCAGAAAGATGAAATAACTTGCCCAACACCATATACAACACAGTAACTGGTAAACAGTGAAAATTTGGAAATAAGCCATGCTATTCTAGTGGTTTACAACGTGAAGAACACAAACACTTATTTTAGTAATTATGAATTTAACTGATAGGGTTTGAAAACTATAGGGTTTTCCATCAATAGTGGAAAAAAAGACAACATTCATTTAAAAGTGAGTCAATTTCAAAAAGAACTATGCACATATATAGTACTCTAGTTTTCCATAAGAATACAGCAATTATGAAATTTATGTATATTCTAAGATTGAGCAAATAAGTATATTATGGATTAAGAGAGCCACATTTCTGGCTATCAGGAAGTTACAGATAAAGAAAAGGGGAAGGCTATAATGAACCCTGTGTTACTGAGCTAAAACTGAAAACTGTATGTACTGCATGTACTAATGGCTTTTAATGTATATATAATAGAGACATAGGTGTGTGCACGTATACACATACATATAATTCCTAGCTGTGTGTACTGAGAGGACCTAGAAGCAATAACACCATCATACCAGTGAGCACACTCAGTGCCCAGATTGTGATTTTCAGATAGCATTTTCCAGAGTTCCTTGGAAAAATGGCAGATTCCAAGGCTAGGACACGGAATGTACAAGATGAGCCTGGAATGTTACTTAGTGCCAGAAAGAAAAGTACTAAAAATTGATGGAGATATGTCAAAAGTATTCAGGAGCCAACTGAAGGGGCTCCCAACGGCCAAATCTGGAATAATTATTAGAGCAAGAAAATACATAATGATAATCCATAGGATAAAATTAAGAATCCAAAAGTCTACACTGATGTATATTTCTTTAAAGAAATAATAAATCAGAAACAAGAGAATATTCTTCCTTAGAAAAGAATTCCAATAAGTGTAGAATGATGGAATTAGAAAATCACCACAGTAAAAACTGGCAAGTATTAGGGAAATATCTTCAACAGATGCTAAAATTAAGGCTGGGCACAGTGGCTCAGCCTGTAACCCTAGCACTCTGGGAGGCCAAGGCGGGAGGATCACTCGAGGTCAGGAGTTTGAGAGCACCCTGAGCAAGAGCAAGACCCAGCCGGGTGTGGTGGTGGGAACCGGTAGTCCCCACTACTAGGGAGGATGAGGCAAGAGGGTCGCCTGAGCCCAGGAGTTTGAGGCTGCAGTGAGCTATGATGATGCCACTGCACTCTAGCCGGGGCGACAGAGTAAGACTCCATCTCAAAAAAAAAAAGATGCTAAAATTAGTGGGCAGCAAAAATAAATGTAACAAGATATTTACATAGTCTCAAAAGTATTTCCGCATAGGATACTTATTAAATACACATAAAAAAATAATTTGATATGGAGAAACCTAGAGGGCACCACACCTCAACCAAGTCATCAAAATTAATGTCACCAGTAGCGGGACAAATAGACTTTATGTGACTCCTGATATGATATACTGAGGATATATCACTTCTGCCCCAGTCATGAAAAAAAAAAAAAAGACCAAGAAATTCAGGTTAAAAGAGACTAAGACAACATGACAACAAGATGCAACATACGAGTTAGACTGGACACTGTACTAAATACATGACACCAGTGGGACAACTGGCAAAATTTGAATGAGGTCTGTAGGTTAGACAACAGATTAATGTTAATGTTCTGATTTTGATCATTGTACTGTGTTTATATGTTCTTTTTTGGGGGGAGGTGGGCAGGGTCTCGTTCTGTTGCCCGGGCTAGAGTGCCGTGGCGTCAGCCTAGCTCACAGCAACCTCAAACTCCTGGGCTCAAGCAATCCTTCTGCCTCAGCCTCCTGAGTAGCTGGTACTACAGGCATGCGCCACCATGCCCGGCTAATTTTTTCTATATATTTTTAGTTGTCCAGATAATTTCTTTCTATTTTTTAGTAGAGACAGGGGTCTCACTCTTGCTCAGGCTGGTCTCGAACTCCTGACCTCGAGCAATCCTCCCGCCTCGGCCTCCCAGAGTGGCTAGAATTATAGGCGTGAGCCACCACACCCTGCCTATAAGATGTTAACATTTAGAATACATTTAGAATATACAGGAATTCTCTTTACTATTTTTCCAGCTATCCTGTAAATGAAATTATTTTAAATTAAAAAGACATAAAATTTAAATGAGACAATTAAAACATATCAAATCATATAGGTAGTATACAGATAGAGCCCAAATGGTACAAGTAATATGCAAATGACTAAAGTTTGGAAAATAGTATAACTACTAGAGCATTGCTTCTTAAACTTTAATATGCAAATGAATCACTTCTTAAAATACAGACTTTGATTCTGTAGGTCTGGGGTGGGGCCTGAGCTCCGCATTTTTAACAGGTACCCAAATGATACCAATGCTGCTGATCTGAAGACCACAATGAACAGCAGGGCCCAATACCATACTGTCCTTCCAAAATAATAACAGTTTACTATCTACACTCCAAAAATGCACTGTTGCCTGTAAGTGTTGGCAGCTTAGCTTAAAATGCTCTATTCACACCTGTCCTGGCTAATTTCTTTTCATGACAGCATTAGTAGTTAAAAAGATCTGGGTGTGAGTACCAGCTGGGTGGCCCTGAACAAGGTACTTAACCTCTCTAAGGTTCAGTTTCTTCAACTGTAAAATAATGTGACAACCAAGAGAATCATTTCAAGTAGCATTTAGTAAATAAGTGGAATTTAGACATGCAGTGATCATTTATTATATCAAACTTGTAGAAGACAATGCTCAGAATACACTAGATGACAATAAGGAATTATATTCTGATAGGCTACAAGTCAACAAAATGAAATAGAGGAGCTACAATAGGAAAGTTCTGCATTTAGATTTTTAAAAATAAACAAGATATGAATGGAGAACTCAATTAACACAGCATTGATGAAAATAAGAAGTAAAAGATTTTAGTTGAAATAAAGCTCCTAGCAAGTTAACAATGTGATCTCCTAGGCCCCCGCCCCCCTAAAAAGTAATGTAAACTTAAGTTGAACTAATAGACATGTAATGTTCATCATATGAAGAAAAGAAATGCCATTTGGCCCACTGTACCCTGACCAAATATGAAGGCCTGTATTTAGCTCTTGGCTGAATTGCATAAGGTACAACTGCCAAATATCCAAAGGAGGACACTTGAATTCATGAGAAGTCTGGAAGCCATGGCACTTAATCAATGGCTAAAGATAGTTGAGAAAAACAGATGTAAGAGAGACATTATAGTTGCACATACTGGCTTATCAAAGAAGCAAGCCACGTGATGCAAAGTGTCTAGTAGAAACAGCTGCTCTCAGCTCCAGCCAGTTGTTGACCTGAGAGAATGACGACCTGGGGTTACCAGCTCTTCCAGATTTTAAAGAGTAGCTGGAAATCTGGATTGTTATATAACACTTTCCAATCTTTCATTGTTGGCAAGTATTAAAATAAAACTTTGTACAGACCGAATAAAATGCCCAATAGGGATTAATTTGCAACTTCTCTTAAATTTAAATAATCTGAAGGGCTGTTGTCCTCAAGAGGACATAAGCTGGTTCTGGATTAATCCAGAACAAACAGATTGAAGCTACAAGGAGATTTATTGTATCACAGTGTAAAGAAAAACTTTCTAACATCTGAGTAAGGATGGAATCAGCTGTCCCTGACAGAGTTAACATGTGCACACTGGAAACCTCCAGCCAGAGTATAGATGACCATCTCTCCCATCCAAGTACTAACCAGGCCCCACCCTACTTAGCTTCCGGGATCCGAGATTGGGCGCGTTCAGGGTGGTGTGGCCGTAGACCAGATGACCATCTCTCAACAACATTGTGGGTGAGAATGAACTTGATGGTGACTAAGGGACATATAACATATGTTGCAAACTAATTAAAAAATCTTTTCTTTGAATTATTAAATAAAAAAAGAGTTGTTTATAAAAAGCCAGTAAGGGTGCAAAGGGTCCTGCAGCCAACATGAGGTTGTACGCTTCATGAATCTTATTATTGGACACAGATCAGAAAAGTGACTTGGATAAAGAACAAGTATGAAACATTTTCCTCTCAAACGTTTGTTTAAAGAAAGTTTCACTATTGCTTTCTTTCTACCTGGTTAAGACAAAGCAGAGAAGTGAGTTCAACTTTTTTTTTCTTTTTTTTTTTACCATTAAAAGAGAATAAGTTTGTGATTATATGCTTCTTACAATTTTGTAAACTTTAGCATAAAAGTACCTGTTAAACAACTCAAATGGCAAATATATATTTTATAAATTAAAAATATATGTATATAAAATACATATATCTATCTTAATGAGTTACTGGATGTGAAGCATTTAACACAGTTCTTGGCACATAGGAGGCCCTAAAGAAAAGAGAGCAGCTCTAAGAATCAGGTAAGGTTACTTCCTCCAGAAAAATCCCAGAAACACCTTCCTTACAAGTACCCTTTTCTGTAAGGTTCTTTAATTTTCTGCCCATGGCTATGTTGATACATTTATAGATTGTGAGTTCCTTGGGATCAGAAACCCAGTGAGATGGAGGGAGTGGTAAAAGACAAGGTCAGAGAAGACAGGACCAGATCACACAGGGCTTTAGTTCAAGAAAAGAGATTAGATTTTAATCTGCATGGAATGGAAAGCCAATGAAAGGTTCTAAGTAAGAAAGTAGAGTGTTCCGATTTACATGAGAGATCAAGTTAGGCTTTTGTGTAGAAAGCTGTTTCACTTTTTTGTTGCGGGGTGGCGGGGGGAGGTTTCAGGGGTGAGGAAGAAGGTGAAAATGGAAGTAGAGATAACCAGTCAATAGATTATTGCAGTAATCCAAGTCAGAGATGAGGTGTCTTGTATTAAGGCGGTGACAACTAAAAGAAGTGGTCAGATTCAGAATATATTTTTTCCAATGTGAAACAAAGAAGACTGTTTAACATCAGTGTTTTGTATTATAATAAAGTATATACACATTTAGGATTATAAAAGTTAAACTTACTTTAGATACTTGGCATATTCTGGTTCTTTCCAGTAAAGCAAGTACTTAAGATAATTAACGAAAGCTTTGTCTTTGAAGTAACCTCTTTGGGCAAGAACTGAAAGGCATAAAAAAAAAAAAAAAAAAAAGATCTGTAGGTCAAACCAACCTTTAAACTATGATTTGTGACCCCTAATATAAAGAATCTATTTATGTAACATCCCCACCACCACACACTAAATTCAAAACACAAGTCCCAAGGCTCAATTATATCTATATACCAGCATAAGTGTAATTCCATTCAATATTGAGAATGTATAAAAGTAGATCTATTATGAATTGCATCTCTTCTGTCATGAATCATTAATAGCTCCTCAATTTAATGAGGTGCTTAACAACTTACAATTAAGGTAATTTGGGTTGGCTAAACACTGCACAAATTCCAACTCCAACTGAAACCGAAGTCGATTTCCGGCATCATCTAGGAGAGAAGACAGCAAAAATCAACGGCGGTAAAGCAACCTGACTAATGCTGAGATACACTTCAGGGTAAAGAAGGGCATGTGATGGTCTTCCTAAACTGGCCGTGGGAGGAGATATAACTTCCTCAGAAATCTAAGAAAAGCAGAGCCCTGATTAAAAAGAATAAGTTAAAAGTTTCTCTAAAGACAAGTCATAAAAAACAAAAAAAACCCAGCAATACAAACGTAGTAGCAAGATACCTACCACTTACGGGCCACTATGTAGGAAAGTTAACAGTGATTACTGAGATAGGTTGTAATAACTGTGGCTTCCCCTATTTTAATAATGCGTTACAACAATTGCTAAAACTGATTAAGTTACTGGCTGGGCGCGGTGGCTCATGCCTGTAATCCTACCACTCTGGGAAGCCAAGGCAGGAAGATTGCTTGGGCTCAAGAATTAGATACCAGTCTGAGCAAGAGCGAGACGTCTTTACCTAAAAAATAAAATAAAAAATAAAAAAATTAGCCGGGCGTGGCATCGCACGCCTGTAGTCCCAGCTACTAGGGAGGCTGAGGCAAGAGGATCGCAAAAAAACAGAAAGCAAACAAACAGTAATTAAATTACGTAAAAGGAAAGTGCTAAATCGGTCGGGAAAAAGTTCAGGATGCAAGCTGAAAAAGACTACGGAGAGCTTGTAAGATAATGCAATGCGTGCGTATGTGAGAAACATCAATGGCAGAATGATACACAAGTTTGTCGACGATATTTCAAACTTAAGCAAGCTCATGTGAGAAGCAAAATACCAATCAAAAAGGAGACGGTTTAATATCCAAGCCCTCTCCCCTAGCCGCGCCCACACCGAGAAGCCAGTGCAGTTGATGTTTTGGTGTTTTATAGCAAGTGAGATAAAATGTAGGGACAAACCAAATTATGAAAAAAGCAAAAACTACCTTCGTCTTTCCAGACGCTTACAAGAGCCCTCTCGCCTTCCTGCCCAAACACTAAGCTTGCCGAGAGGTAAGTGAAAGGAGGCCCCGGGGAAGGAGAAGAAGGGGACTGGGCCGAGGACAGTTCTACCTGCCAAGACTTGAGGCTCAGAACGCTACTCACCTGTCTCCATAGAGACGGCAGCCGCCATAACAGGCAAAGACACTAGTTCTCCACCACCTCCACAGCGAGACTGCTCCGAGCGGCGAGGAAGGTTGCGGAAGTCACAGCTCCCCTTCCGGTCCCGGGGCAGTGTGGGATACGGGGGGCGGGCACAGCCGCGCTCGGAGGCGGATGGCTCCGCCCATCCCTGGCGCGCCAAGGCGGGCCCAGCTCCGCCCGCTCTGGCTCCCAAACTGCCAGAGGGCGGTGCCGGAGCTGCAGGAGCGCCTCAGAGCAGGGGCGGGGGCCCAATGTTATGAAGAGTCATTTCAGCCTCCAAAGGACCATGGTGCTCCTACGTCATCGTGTCGTGGCGCTTTCGCCTGTGACGTCATTTCTTACCCTGTGACGTAACCCAGAGGCGTGACTGAGGCTGACCTTTGGGTTGTGGGATTTCCCGAGGCCTCATTGGCCCCCTGACCCCTGCAGAATGGCCTCACCCCTAGGGGACAAGCGCTCTTCACCCCGGGTGGAGACCGCCCGCTACAAAGAGACATCGACGGTCCGCGTGGAGACGTCGTCCCACCGCGTGGAGACATCCTCTCGGCAGGTGCGAACGTCTTCGCGGCACGTGGAGACCTCCCAGCGCTGCAGCGTGGGGCCCTCGCTCTCGCCCTCCGGGAAACGCCTTCCTCAAGTCCTGGAGGTGTCCTCCCAGCACGTGGAAACCTCCTCGCAGCGCACAGAAACGTCCTCCCGTCGCGTCAGGGCCTCGTCCCTGCAGGTGGAGACGTCTCTGCACCACGTGGAGAGCCCTACCCGGCGGGACAAGCCGGCAGCCCGCCAAAACGTAAAAACAGCCCGATGAAATGTTTCCCAAAGGTGTCGAAAGGGCCATAGCCCTGAGCCAGGACGGAATTGCCTCCAGTTTCCAGCCAGCCAGCTGCCAAGTGTACTACTAATCATCTTATTAGATTTCATGGAAACAGCCCAGAAATCAATGTAGGAAATAGCCAAGCTGCGGTTTCTGGACTCAGCCAACGTTTATTGACCTTGCTGCACCTTGGACCATCCTGCTTTTGACCCAGTGAACTATTTTAACTTGAAGCCAGCACAAAAGATTTTCAGGCCCATGATGCTGTGTAAATTGGGTTGACGAACAAGAGGCTATTTGAGCCTCTGAACCAGGTGAGTTTTGGGTACATATCCCCCAAAAGACTTTAATTCCTTGAAACTTAGGAACAGGGACCAAACTGAAATCATGACCCGTGGAATGACTGATTATATACCTGCTAAAAACTTCAGGGGCAAGGAACAGACTTTCATAAATTTATTGATTGGCGTTTGTGTTTCAAAATTATTTTCATTGTGCTAAGTCTTTGTATCTTGGACCCCCATCCACACACCTTTTAACATAGGTCAGATGTAGTTAAAAATGTAGGTAAACCCATCAACAATCAAAAATAATCTTAGAAGGGAAAGTGAGAGATAAGTCATTGAAACCTGACCTGAGGTTTGAGGAAGGTGAAGGAGAGTAATATTTATTGAGTAGCTACTCTGTGGAGGTGGGGAAGGGGGGAGGCGGAGCTCAGGCAGTGATGCCAGCGATGGGGAGCAGCTATAAATACAGATAAAGCTTTGCTCACTTGCTGCTCACCTCCTGCTGTGCAGTGCCTGTAAGTTTTTCCATGGCGACAGGGCGGGGGAGTGGGGGGTGAAGTGAACTCTGTGGCTCCGCGGGAGTTGGGGAACCACAGCTCCAGAGGATATCTGGCAATGTCTAGAGACATTTTTGTTTGGCAGGGAAGGGGGTTGTCATAGAAGGTGCTACTGGCATGTAGTGGATAGAAGCCAAAGATACCACTAAACATCCCACAATGCACAGGTCAGCACCCAATCCTCTGCCAACAAGAAAGAATCACAGGGCCCAAAATGTCTATACCACCAAGGCTGAGAAACACTAAAGATCTAGCAGCTTGGAAAGCTAGAGCATGGCCTATTAGGGAAGCACCCCACTTCTGCTTAGCAGAATTGTGGTGAGGCCTAAGAAGTGCTATTGGAAGAGGGGTAGGGGTAGTGACCTCTGGTGAATAGCAGGCAGGATCTCTCAGAGGAAAGGGATATGTTGCTCTTTGAGGAGGGCTCCATCCCTGCTTTCAGTAATTTATGTGATATTTACCCTGAAAGGACAAAAGGGTCCCACCTAACAAGCTATCAATGACCCTGATTTGTTGTACCTCATTGTGAGTTAGAGTACTTGCTGTTTTTAGGCACTGTGCTAAGTCATTACCTATGTTCATTTAATTACAGGGGAGTGCATGGCCTGTCCTCTAGAATGGGGGCTCAGGCCGAAGAAATGCTATACAACCCCAGAAGCTACCCTAATCCCTCTGCCTCATAAAACTTCTGCTCTAAACTAATAATTAGTCCTTGGAATTTCAGTGTTTGTCAATCCTACTAAATCTTTTTAACATGACAGACTGCATGCATTATATACAAACACTCTCAATCAGTGTTTTCTAAATGAACAAAGTAGTTGCTTCTCTTTAACAATGTTCCTTATAAATGTTTTTATTACAAAAGTGGTATGTGCTTAATGTAACAAATTAAATAATTCAAAAATATGTAAGGAAAAATTTAATAATTTATTATTAATTTTTTCCATTCCCATCCTGTGGAAATGACTCTCAGCAACTTGGTTTGTATATTTCCAGACTTTTCTCCATTCATTAACTGCTTCTATCCCTCTTCTTAATGGTATCTGATGGATTGGTTTGAACATTACTCTGAAAAAGCCAAATACCTGGTTTCTTGATGACTGATTATCTAGAAATGATACAGGACCCTAGTAGCTTCTTTCTTTTTGTTATCCTTGTTTCCTAAGTGGGGTTTTACCTAGGTTTTTTCCTCCCAATTTCATTCATCCATGTTTCAAAGCTTAATTCCAAAGAGAGACACACAGAGCAAGAAAGTATCCGAAAAAGGCAAGAGACATGAAGGAAAAGACTGACAAGATGTTTGTCATACACACTGTTTTACACATCCGATTCCACAGCTTTAAAGTGATGCTGTTTGTGAAAGCCTGCTTGTCATAATTGTTAGTGCACCTGCTGCATGTTATGTGTGTGTGTTACCCATACTGTTTCTTCAGTTATTTCAGGCAAGAGGGTAAATCCAGTTTCTGTGACTTCACTCTGGCTAGAAGCCTCCCTCATTATTATTTTATATAAATTTTGTTGAAGATTAACTTTATAATTTGGTCTTTAGGCAACAGAATATCTGCTGTGGGACTGTGACTACATTTACAGAGTAATTATTATACCCCAGAGAGGGATAGTATCACTGTTTCCCAGAGATGGATACAATGACTGCTGGAACTTTTTGCATTTCTTTTTTGAGGAGAGGGTAGTAGCATCTTTATTTCTATGAAGAATAGTTGTATTGTGTTAGATAGAAAAAACCCTTTTTGTGGGATGGAAGTTCAAATATAAATGTTGATTAGCCAACAAGAGTGACTGTAGCAGTTAGGTTTTGTCCCTTGGCTCCAACCCCCACTTCTATACTCAGTTTTGTGGCTAAGGCTAAGTCTCCAAAAACCGTATTTCTACTTTCACCTGGCTCCATGTTGAGCTCATACCAGCAACATTTCACCCTGGCAGCAGCAGTGCCATCCCTTAGTGCCAGCTGAATCTACTTTGTAACATTCCAATGTTTGAAGAACAAATTTTTATTGCACCCCACTTTGGAACACCAGTACCAGCCAGCCAGCACCCTTCTCAGAAGTCTGAATTTCAGCTCTTCGTGGCCCCTGCTCCAAGTTTCTGAAGATTCAGTAATTCTGAGCCCTGTCTTTTCCTGTCTGCTAATGAGGTAGAGCTGCGGTCCTCAACCTTTTTTGCACCAGGGGCCGGTTTCATGGAAGACAATTTTTCTACAGACCGGGAGTAGGGGATGGTTTCAGGATGATTCAAGCACATTATATTTATTGTGCACTTTATTTCTATTATTATTACATTGTAATATATAATGAAATAATTATACAACTCACCATAATGCAGAATTGGTGGAAGCCCTGAGCTTGTTTTCCTGCAACTGGATGGTCCCATCTAGGGGTGATGGGAGACAGTGACTGATCTGACAGGAGGCGGAGCTCAGGAGGTGATGCAAGGGATGGGGAGCGGCTGTAAATAGAGATGAAGCTTTGCTCACTTGCTGCTCACCCCTGCTGTGCAGCCCAGGTCCTAACAGGCCACAGGCCAGTACCAGTCTACAGCCTGGGGCTTGGGGACCACAGAGGAAGAGCATCTTTCCATGTGCTTATTGCCCTTGTAGGTTTCCTTTTCTGTGAATTGCCTCTTTATACCCTTTGCTAATTTTTCTTTTTTCTTATTTTTATGAGTCCTTTCATATTTTGACTACAAGTTATTTATTTGCATTGCAAGTATATTCTCAAAGTTTGTAGCATAACCTCCCTGTTTTAATTTTTAATTTTTTTTTTAAGTTTCAAAAGACAGTTTCTCACCTTTCATCCTGTCCCTTTATCTTACCTGGTTTCCTTCTCTGATTTCATTTCATAATGGCAGCAGCGTGTTTCTGTCTCAATAAACTGACCCACGAGGATTGCTATCTCAATAATTTTAAGCTTCCAGTTGAAACTGTTAAAGACTGATGAAATAAATGTAGTGGGTCACAATCAACATTTTAAAAATTAAATAGAATAGAACAAAAAATATCAGAGTGTACCACACTATTTAAAAGGAAGGAAGAAAGAAAGGAACGAAGGAAGGAATGGGGAAGGGAGAAAAGAGGTAGGTTTGGACAATTTAGTTATGACCTAGTGTCAAAGTTTTTATTACAACATTGCAAGAGACTGGGCTTCTACTAGGACTATTCAGCAAGTACCCATTGGTAAGGACATTTTACAGAAAAAGGGAACACCTAGATAATCATTGTTAGACTACATACAAGAAAAAAAGTTTTGGTTAAGGATTAATAGATTTATTGAAAGACAGTTAAAGGCCATTGGATCCCTCCCAAGGTCAACATTAGCTGAGTACATAGGTAACTGGCTTCTTAGAAGAGGGCTTAATCTCGTTAAAATCCTTTTATCAGGATTTTATCCTTTTATCTCTCTTACCCTTTTATCATTAAAATCCTATATATCAAATATAATTGATTTCCAAGAAGAGGTTTGTGGCTTATATTCCTGGCAACATCCCTGACCCAGCCTATGTATGGGACAGTCTTTTAGTTAATAGTATAAAGGTGTATTTTGTGAAAACTTGTGATATGTATACTATGTCTTGAAATAAACTTTATTTTTTACTGTGCATCACTGTCAAAGAGGTTTGGAAAACACTATGCTGCTATTCTTTAGAACTAAAATCTAATCAAGGCCTCAGGTAGGCCCCTAAACCTACCCCTTCCTGACTGTAGGAAACCTCTCTATCTTTGCATGCACCTAGGGGAGGCTCTCCTGGATGTCTTCACAAACTTACCTGCACAGCTGTTAAGACTCAAAAAAGTCTATCCATCCCAGGTCTGCTTGTTGCCTCATAATATTTCATTTGCAAAAGGGACCCAAGGCTAAAATAAAATATTTGAAAATCATCAAGTTAGTCTGATCCCTTTGTTTTACTATGAGGAAACTGAAACTCAGAGGGAAAACATCCTGCCAGTCACACAGCATTCGGCCCACCTGCAATGGCACTGCCCCCACCGGTCTACCAGAATAGCAAAGATTTCACCAGTGGAAACTCTCGTATTTAGTGTCAGTGGTCTGTCCACATTCCCGTTTTAAAAGACCAGGAGAGACGGGGTAAGTAATTAAATTGTTACTTAGTGTGTATTGATTGATGAGATTCCCTTACCAGATCCAAGACCACTTCACCCATTATTCACAACAGGCTATATAGTCCTAGGGCCTGTGAACTTTCCAAGGGCCTCCAAAAATGGTTGAGGCCTAAAAAATTCATTGGCTTCAAAATACAAAAAGAAAATGAAATTTAATGATCCAAATGTGGATAAATTTTAATACGCATCCTATGATATAGATCAGTACTTCCAAAAGTAGGAATGTTTAGGATTTACAAAGGCCTTAAAATGGCTCTTCATGGTGTCTATACACTGATATCCGGGCTCTGGTGAGATTATAGGGTGGGGCCTTCTCTCCAAAAGTCATAAGTCTGGTAGACAGCCAGCATTGGGCTAAGATAACACATTGCTTCCCATTGACTAAGAAATTAGGGCCACTGTGATTACTGGGTAGCCTCGGATAAATGAATTCACCTGGCTGGGCCTCTGTAAAATGAGGTATTTGGACAAATCTCTGAATCTGTATTTCCCAAAATGAGACATGCAGATCAGTGCTGGTGTGCAAAGTGATTTTAGGTGCTAAAGAAACATTTTTTAAATTTTTATAATTAAATATTTAGGTGTTCATTGGGAAAAAAAATATGACTAACCCTCAAACTTCCATTTGGCCAATATTTTACTGAGGCTTTAGTAAGCATCTAAAAACGTTTAAAGATGCTTTAAGTGACTTGATTTAAAGAAGTGATAATCTCATTCCGTAAACAATTTTCCTTGGATGTGACTAAAGGTTCAAAAGAGGTATGGTACACACTGACGGAAGTTTGAGAAACTAGGGTACTAATTTAATGCACTAAATTAATGTTTTCAAATTCCTGAAAACCTGGGCGTGTGACATCAACTCAGTCGATTACAACCAGCATTATTCTTATTAATTAAATAAAATATAAAAATACAGAAAATATCAGAGTGCCCACACATAGTAAAGGTCAAAATTGTTTTGTGAAAACTCTTGTGTATGGAATCACATTATAAGATAGATTTCTTACTGAGAGTCACAGTCCAAAAAGTTGGAGAAAAGTACATCTCTAAGGTCTCTCCCCACTAGTGCCTGTTCTGAGTCTGTGACCATCTGTAAATTTGTGCCATAGCAGACAGTGGACAGCAGAGGTCACACAATCCCCACACGGCAGGAAAGGCTGAGCTCGGAAGAACAGAAAGCATGGCCTGAAACGTGTGAGAGACGCAGTCATTTGCCTCTCCCTCCACATGGTATCACTGCAGCCACTTTCTAGTCTCCATTTGCAGGCTGGATTCTTGTCTGGATTTTCCTAAACCTCCTGGGAATGTTTCAGATGTCTAGTCTTTCTCTAACCAAGGTCCTGTTATTCAGGATTGGGCCTTACACATGTTCATCTTAGAAAATCCAACTGTCTTCGTATGACGTGCCCATGTCGATTGAGGGAGGACTCTCCTATCCTCCCCCAGTTCCAAAGGGATGTTTCAACCTTCCCTTCCAAGAGAAGATTTGATATCTAAGAGCAGTGAATGCACACTGAGCACTCACTCTCCTGCAGGCACTGTCGGAAGCACTCTCTATATACTAACTCACTCCTTCCTCACATCTAGATGAGGTAGGCCGGGACACTGGGGAGTGAGAAGGTAAAGTGACTTATCCAGCACTCTTGGCTAGGAAGAAGCAGAGCCAGGATCCAAACCCATGCATACTGGCCCCACTAGCCTCTGTTGGTATAAGAGGAATAAATGCCTAGTCCTCTACCTATTATATCTACTTCTAAGGATAGTGAGGGTGCAGTGTGGTTAGGAGGATCCCTAGAGGCCGTCAGAAGAGCAGGGGTTGCTCAAGCCTAAGACAGTATGTGCAGGTAGACACTGCTTCATTCTGCCATCTGAACGGCTTTGTCAGAGCAGCCTTGAGAGCAGAACTAGAATCAAAAGGTGAAAAGCTACAAGGAGAGGCATTCGGGCTCATAAAAAAAAAAAAAAAGAATTTTTAAAATATATTTATTATAAACTCTTAAATCTCCAGACAAACAAAGAAAGCAATACCCCTCAGCCAGCCCCACTGCAACCCCAACACTAGGCCCCGTCTCTGTCTTGTCCCCAAGGAGAACCTTGCTCACTATTGAGGCAGTCCTGCAGTGGTGAACGCTCAGTCTCCTGCGGCAAGAGCAGACAAAGGCTGGGCAGCCACTCAGGAAGGGCGACCACAGAGGAATCTAGGTTGGTGCTGGACGAGAGGCCCGGAAGGTCCCAGGTAGCCTGAGGTTTGAGGAGTGGGGAGAAGAAGGAAGCAGTGGGCGATTCATGGGTCACATCTCCCTCTCCTCCCGCTCCCTCTCCTAGGTCCACAAAAGTGTTTCCTCTCCCCTCGGCCCAAACTGGACTCCCTTGCTTCTGCCTCTTGCCCACCCCACTCCACCCTAAGCTGCAGGTCCTCTTATTTTATTCTCTCCCAGATGTTTTCACTGAGCTGCTTGCACTTGCTGCTTAAGTGTCCCCATCCTGGTAGTTTTCTCCTGCCCTGTAGTCTAAGCTCACCAATCCGTCCTTCCTAAAGTCTCTTCCTGCTATTCCCAGTGTCAGATCCAATGGCCTCTTCCTGATGCCCGTCCTCTCTGACCTTTCTGTACCATTTGACGCTGACAACAATTCCCTCCTCCTCAAAACGCTCTCTTCCATTGTTTTCCATTACTGTGAGCTTTCTGACCCAGTCTTCCTCACTATGTCCCTTCCCCGACCCCAGGCCCTGCAAATGTCGGTGGTCCCCAGAATTCTTTCCTCAGCCTTATTTTCTCATTTTGCACACTCTGCTCCAGCACTCACAGCATCAACCGCTGCCTGGCTGTGGGTGTCACTCCTGCCCAGACCTCTCTCCTGAGCACAAACCTTCACGGCCTGGACGTCTTGTCCTGGATGAGTTAGATTCATCTTCCATTCAGAGGGTCCAAAAGGCCAATCTGCCTCTTGTGCTGGACTCCCCACTGTAACTGGGGTCATATTCCCACACACCTCTGCCTGGCTTCCCTCGGTATCACCATCTACCCGGTCACCTTTGACTTCTCTGTCACAATTACACCCACCCCCATACAAATCAGTCCAGTGGATCCATCTGCTCTCTCTTGAAACCAGCCCAGAGCCTTTGCCCTAGTTCAATGTCTCATCATCTCCCTGCCTGATCTCTTTTCCTCTCTTCTGATCCATCTCCAAAATACTTCTAAACCTACATTTTAAAAACACATTTCACTCTTTTCTCCCTTCCTCAAGCACTTTGGGTGCTTCCCTGCCTCCTACACTATACCTAGCCCGGCCTTCACTTCCCTCGCGTCATCTGCCACCAGATCCCTCTAGGTACTCTGTGCTCTAGCCGCATGTTTCTAGTGCTCGTTCCTGGGGAGCGCACTTAATGGGACCTGGTTTCAGGTCATGCCAGAACTCCAACAGCACTTTCTGGAAGAACAGGAAGAAAAGAGCACAGGCACCCAAAACCCCACAGGGTCCAGTGTCCTGTGAGGGCAGCATACCAGGTGTGTCTTGCCCATTGTCCTTGTCTGACGTAGCAGGCACTTGTGAATGAGGGTGTGACATGTAACCAGAGCCCAACCAAGAAGAACATTTGTGTGCCGGGCCTGGATCCAGTCCCAACTGAGACCTTGAACTCAAGGCAGGAGCCTAGCCATGACGCAGGAGATGCTGTAACTTCCTGGACCCCGGGAGTCAGTGCCATGACTAAGCCTGGCTCCCTGATTCCTCTTTGATCTCGCCTACTACCACCTTCCTCCCTCACTCCTTTCCCACCTTTCTGACTTTTATGCTAATCCTCAAACATGCCAAATTTATTCCTGCCTCAGAGCCTTTGCACTTGCTATGTACTCTGCCAAAAATGCCCTTCCCCAGATTTTTTAATGGTTTGCCTCTTCACGTAATTAGGTGTCAAATCAAACATAGCTTCCCCAACTGAGGTTTTCCCTGATTAAATAATCCCTCCAGTTTCCCCACCTCCATCACATTTATCTCCTATTCATATTTCTACAGAGCACTTATAAAGTGAATTTATATTACTTGCTCATTGCTTAATTGTTTATTGTCTATGTTCCCCACTGATGTGCAAGAATGTTGACTTGTTTACCACTCTATCTCCAAACCTAGAATAGTACCTGGCACAGAGCTGGTGCACAATGAGTGTCTGTGGAACTAGTGAATGAATGAATGAATGAATGATCAAGATGAATTTCAGGCTATCAGCAGTTTGGAGGCAGACTGAGACTGCCACTGCACTCTCTGCTTCAATCTGGGCAGGACTGTCTGCCCTGAGCCAAGGCTATCGGCAGGTTCACGGACAAGAAGCTGAGGGAGGCTAAGCTGGACTCACATTGCCCCCGGACCTCTGATGTTCTTTCTGTCAGATAAACTCTTGCCTGTCCTCAAGGTTCTGCTCCATTTCCACCTACCCCAAGGAGCCTGGCCCAGTCCACCCCACTCTGAGCACAATACCTCAGTGTCCTCACTCCCCACAGCTGCTACTTCTTTTTACAGCTCCTGTGTGGTTGCTCCTTGCATTACTCTCTGTTTACTCCTGTCTCTCCCATGAGATTGAAAGCACATCAAGGGCAGGACTGTCATAAAGCGTCTTTGTGTGCAGCGGCTATCTGGAACAAAGGCACAAGGCTAGGCCTGTCTGGACGTGGGCATGGTCACTGAATGTTCTCAGCCCAGGTCTGTAAGGCAGGGCATCTTCTGGAAGTTAGCAGGGCAGGCACCCGGGCTGTAGCAATTAGGGGCACATTTGGAAAGCTAGGCAGGCTTTGAACAAAGACGGAATTGTCTGGTGACACATGCTCGTTCATATACTACATGGTCTAGTCCCCTTCACTTTTCCATTTGCCCTCAATTTATTGAGTTCCCACTCCGTGCCGGCTTCTGTGATGGGCAGTCGGGGCTGGGAGAAGATGCAGAACTGGATGCTTCCAAGCACCCATCAATACATGAATGGATTAATAAAATGTGGTATTTGTATACCATGGAGTTCTACTCAGCCACAAAAAACAATGGTGATCTAGCACCTCTTGTATTATCCTGCCTAGAGCTGGAGCCCATTCTATTAAGTGAAGTATCGCAAAAATGGAAAAACAAGCACCACATGTACTCAGCATCAAATTGGAATTAACTGATCAACACTATGTGCACATATAGTGGTAACATTCATCGGATGTCAGGCAGGTGGGAGGGGGGAGGAGGGGATGGGTATATTCACACGTAATGGGTGCAGTGCCCACTGTCTGGGGGATGGACACGCTTGAAGCTCTGACTCGGGTAGGGCAAAGGCAATATATGTAACATAAACATTTGTACCCCCATAATATGCTGAAATTAAAAAAGAAAAGAAAAGAAAAGAACTGGATGGTTCCCGCTGAGAATTAGATCATGACTACTGTTGGGATGGCCGGGGAGGTGACCCCAGGACCCCACCTTCCTTTGCCTTTAATCTGTTCTAAATTGCCTTCACCCGGTGATGCTCCAGCTGGGAGCCCGGACTCAGCTGGCTTAAACAGATTGCTGTGCTTGCAAATAGCAAGACGCTTCAGAACTTGCAAAATCACATTATCCCTTTTCTTAAATGAAGACCCAACTCCATTTCTTTTCTTTTTCTGGTTTAGCTTGTCGAGGTATGACGTTGGAGTCACACCTCAGTAGGTGTGACTCAGCGATCATCACACAGACCAGACCCGGGCCACCCGCGTCAGCTGGGCAGGTGGGCAGGCTCTGCTGAGACTGTCTCCCCACCAGTCTGAGGTCTGTGGATTAGGCTTCACGACTGGGGCGGTTCCAGACAGGCAGCGGCAGGGCAGGCCCCTCGGTGGGAAGACAGGAGCGTCTGTATGACCAGGCAGGAATCAAGGACTGTTTACCATTCGCCAGCAATGGCGGGGCCTCCCTGAGCTTCCAGGCAGCTGTTTACGTAATTATTAATTTTAATCTACAGATGGTTTTATTTTCTGCTTATTTTCCCATTTTATAAGGATCCGTAAATGTTACACTCTGTAGTCTTCATATTCCTTATTTTTAAAAATATTCGTAGTGGCTGTCCTACTGCAGGTTGACATAACAGATAGCACTGCACTCATCATCTTTAGGTACAAACCTCTTATTGTTCTGTCAAGTTCCTTCCTTGCAACACAATCCCAGGAGTGGAATTACCAAATAAAATGGCATGAACATTTTCCAAGCTCTGGAGCTGTATTACCCAATTTCTTCCTTAAAAGGTCGTGCTCATTTACACTGCCACTGGCAGTGTATTTAAGCTGGTTTTACCACTGCCTCAACAGCATGAGACATTGTAATTTTGTTAATGTTTGCTAATTTAGTAGGTGTAAAATGAATGGCACATCAGGGTTACTCTAATTTGCATTTCCCTTATTATTGTGAGAATGAGCCTGTTTGTAGGTGCTGATGTACACAGCCCTCCTGCAGCGGCCTCCCAGGCGCTGTCTGTTTCCCAGTCTTCGTCTCCATACCTCTGCCTGCCTCTCCCCGACTGCCGAGCTTGTCTCTCTTCCTGTCTCTCTAAGCCCATGTGGCTCAGCCTTTTAGCTTCTGAATCTTCTTTCTCTGGTTTCTAACTGGCCAGGCATGTAGCTGCTTCATGGAGGTTTTAGCCAAGCCCTGACAAGCTGCAGGCTAGACTCTGGGTGTAGGGTTCTGGCCGCAAGGCTCTAGGGTCTAGCCTCCAAGGGGGGAGCTACCTCCCTGAACTCAGATGGTCCCTTTCGTTCCCGCAGGGCCTCATCAAGGCCCCTTTCATAGCATCAGGTGGTCTCACCTGGGCTGACCTGCTAGGTCAGATCCAGTAATTCTGATATCCCAGAAATAGCTTTGAGTGACCAGGCTGTCGCTCAGTGCCTCCCTCCAGTGAAGTGTTCCAGATACCCCACCCTTAGGACTGCTGGACAGAGAGAGTGGCATGTCCTGTATGTGTGGTCTGAAAGAGCCAGCGAGTGATGTCCTCAAAGTCCAGATGTGTGGCCAGTACTGGGGCCCACAGAGGTGACAGCGGCTCAGCCTGCCTGCCTGCTCCAATAAGCCTCTTACCTAAAGTGGCAGAAAGAGCTCACTTCTCAGGCAGAAAGCCTACTTGACCCCAGGTGGACAGGGGGCACCAATGCCCCTTGGCATAGCAGGGCCAGAGCAGGGCTTTCACACCACCCCACTTCCAATGGTGCTGAAGATACTTCAGCACACGGGAAGATTCCAGAAAGACTTTAGAAAGGCAGATGACCTCAAGGGAAGTCTGTGCAGGTGCACTTGGTGAACCCCCGTGGTTGGCGAACTGCTGACTCCATGAACTGGACCTGCCCTGTCGCTGCTTGTCATTAAGCCAGGTGGGTCTTGAGAGTTTAGATATCCACAGTCTCCGCTCCAACCCTGCGGGTGGTCCCAGAGCTAGAATCATAGATGGATAAAAGTCAGGAAGGAACTTGGACTTCAGGTTCTACCCTCTCATTTTATTTACCATTTTAACATTCAGCTTTTAAAAAATTATTATTCTACAAGTAATGCATGCCCATTTCTAGGATATTTGGAAAACACAGAAAACTATAAAAAAGAAAATAACAATTCTCTTATTAGTTCATCAAAGATAATTGCTGTTACATTTCCATTTCAACTTTTTTCTATGCTTGTATGTATTTTTATTTTCATGAGAGCATACATTATATATGATTTTGTGTCTGCTTTATTTACTTTAGATCATAAGCATTTTCAACATAATGAAATATTCTTTAAAAACACTTTTAATAATTGCATTACGTTCTTTTGAGTGTCTACATCTTAATTACCGGTACTTTAATGATGAGCATTTATGTTTTCAGTTTTTCAAGAGTATAAAGACACTAAAGTAAACATCTGTACACATAAATCTTTGTCCACAATTTGGTTTTTCCCTTAGCTTAGATTCCTACTCATAGGATATAGGCATGTTTTAAGACTTTGCATATGTATTTTCATTTTGCTTTTGAGAAAGTTTGAACTAACACATGCCCACTTCACCACATTCTATCAGCTACACCAAAAAATATCTTTTAAAGAAACCTTTACTAATTTGAATGTCAGTAAATCTATTGTATCCTTTTAATGATAGGTACTGAGGCTTCGAGAGGAAAACGGACATACCTGGGTTCACTCTAGGAATGTGTTATCTCATTCTGTCTTCACAGCAACCCCACGTCAATAGTGGAAGGTGCTGTCATTCTCTCTACAAGTGGAGGAACTGAAACACACAGATTACGTAACCTGCCCAGACTCATCTCAGCTCACAGGAGGTGGAGCCTGAGTGTGATCCTGTGCAGTTGGACCCCAGGGCCCTTGCACTTCTCCTCCACTCTGTAGCTGCTGTTCCCAGATACAATGCTAAAAGGTAGTTTGAAGCCAAGTCATGAAGGAACTTGAGTTTGGATTTACCCTATAGACAGAGAGGTGCTCTTAATGGTTCTTAAGCATCAAGGGCAGATTTTACAAAGATGTTTCTGGTGGACTGGCTTACAGGAGACTGGAGACAGGGGGGCCAGCTGAAGAGCCGTGACATTTAGGTACTGTGACCAACTAAGATGACTTGCATGAACACGTACTTGCGTGTGGTTGTGGTTGTGGGAAGTGAGCAGTAGGGAACATCAGGGGTCTGGGGAGGCCTCCCACCATGCCCTCGTCACTGGGCAAGGGCCATTTTTATCTGCTACACGTCAGGCAAAACCTGTGCCAACGGCCAAAGACTCCACCTCAAATCTAGCAAATAAGAGAGAGGACGGTATGGATTACGTTATATTTAAAACAAGCCCACACAATGCCTGTAATTTTTTATTCTGACTCCGTAATTATATCTCGAGACCAGTCAGATCATAGTTATCCCCACACCGACCCGCTGTTGGGACACATTGAATTAAAGGCTTTGCTGCTCTTCGAGGTTCTATTTTGGATGCCGAGCACTGGCAGGTAACAGGCCTTTCTCAAGGCCCGTCTTGTTGCAGCCCCTCCCGGGGCAGTCTACACGCAGGCTGAGTCAGCACCGGGCTTCGGAGAAGACCGCTGGTGGCTGCGAGCAGTTTGGGTGCTACCGCTTCGCCCCACGTGAGCCCCGGCCCCGGGTCTGAGCCGGGGCATGGAAGCTGAGGTGAGCACCACCCTGGGAGCAGGCCCTGGGCAGACCTGTCTCAGAGCCTGTGCGTCTGGAAGATTCCTGAATGCTGCTCGCCCCCTGTGCCCTGACCGGGTCCCAGTGTCAGATGGGCCAAGCTCTATTTGGCACAGTTGTCACAGACAAGCTGGTATTGCCCAAAGGGACCTATGTTCATGAAAAGAAGAGAAAGAAAGCGGAATTGAAGGAGCATGGAGGAGCCAGGCTCACACAGACAGCCCCTGCGACTGACCAGGCCTGGGCCGATTAAGGTTTCCCTCCCAGCGGGCTGCCCCATTCCTAGTCCTGGGTCCAGCAGAGAACGCCACCCTCAGCCCCGTGACGACATACCAGACGGAGCAGGGGTGGGACTGGCTGTCTGCTCGTGGGCCCGGAACACCGTGGGAGTCAGGAGGCCCAGCCGCCCTTTCTCCGCACGGCCCTCCCTGGCCCAGAGCTGCCTCCCGTGGCCTGTGGGGGAGGAGAACAGCTCCCATTCATCGACAGACAGCACGCACTGCCTCATTTGCTCCTCAGTCAGCCTTCCAAGGAGCCGTGATATGTGTTATCGCAGTTCTCAATTGCGATGTGAGAAAATGGAGCTCAGAGTGGTGACTTGTGTGGCTCAGGGCCACCCAGCTCATATGCAAAGGGTGAGAGCTGGAACTGAGTTGTCCAAACACCCCCAGACCACACAGCTCATCCGTAGGCCACTGGCCTGAAGCCACCAGTGCTGCTGCTGGCTGCCCCTCCGCCGCTCCTTGGTCGTCCCACACCTTTGGGCAACTTGCTGAGCTCTTGGGCCTCAGGAGGCCCAATCCCAGTACCTGTCTCCTGGAAGGACTCTTCTCCTGGTGCTCACGCCCTGCTTACCCCAGCCAAGCCAGGGGACAAGCCAGCTCCCTGCACGGTCCTTGCTCTCAGGTCCCCACATAGATGGTTCCTTCCTCCAGCCCCTGATGCACCTGACACACGCTTCTAATTGAACCCTTAAGACATTGTACTGTCACCATTCGCGTGACTGTCTCCTGCTTGACTTCTCAAGGGCCAGCCCTGTGTCCTGTCTCTTTGTTACTAGTCTTAGACATAATACTTAGTAGGTGCTCAGTAACTGTTGCAAGAAAAAAGGAAAGTCTGAAAAACTGTCTTCAAAACTGTGCTTAGAATAAATAAATAGGCCCAATGAAGCCTTTCCTGATTCACACAGGCCGATTTAATCCTGTGCACTCGGTTATATTCTCGAGGGCAGATACAAAGCCTGATTCCTCTCTGTGACCCCATCTCTCAGCACAGACTAGGCATCTTGCATGGGTCAGTAAACATAGACCTGAATTGCTCTTTGCAGTTGCAAACACACGCACACACACACACACACACTTCAGACCCGGATTAAGGGTTCCATGACCTGAACCAACCAGCTAGCTGCCCCTGTCACTGGGCTGAACCACCACAGGCTGGCATGCCAGGGATGTTTGCCGAGGAAGGGAATGCTGAAATAAATCCTAACTTTAAAAAAAGAAACACACCGAATAGGTGTTCTATTTATATGAAAATCAGCTCTGTTTTTAGGTAGCAGCCCTCCCACCTCCCCTCCCCAAGGTGGGCCCTGCCCTCCCACCAGTGCCTTCTATATCCCACCCGGTAATCATGGCCCTACCTGCCCCACTTCGCCTGCCTCCCCTGTTTGCTCTCTGGGGTTTCCCTCGATTGCAGGGTGTGGGCTCCAGACGCCCCAGGGGCCTGTCTCCTGCCTGGCCCCAGACTGCCTCCCTCCCTCCCTGACCCTGGAGTTAGTGAGGAGCAGGCCAGAGCCAGGGCCCTATGGGAGGGTGGGGAGAGGGGCAGGCAGGGAGTCAGCCTGTGACTGGCTTTGTCCCTTACCTGACCCAGGCAGGGCAGATTCATGGCTGGTGCACAGAAGCCCTGCTTCCCCCAGGTCTCTGCCATGCCAGCAGGGCCCTGCTCCCTAGCTCCGATGTTGCACGGGGACCCATGGTGCAGGGAGGAGAGCTGGGGTTTTGCATCGTGGTCACCATCCTGGCCCTGGTTCTTCCCTGCCAGCATTTAGACACCTCACCATCCTTCCCAAACCCCTCCCGGCCTCAGACTCCTCAAAGGCCAAAGGGAGTGTCACCTGCTGAGATGACCAACTAAGCCACACTGGGAGGCAGGGAAGGCACTGGGCCAGCCCCTCCCCCAGTGGGGCTGTTTGTGAAACCCAGCAGGGGAAGAGATTCGGATTTGAGAGCAGCAGCTTCAGTGGTTTAGAAATTGTCTCGACGCTTCTTGTGCAAACGTCAAAGCTCAAGCTCCAGGTAACACAGCCCTGGGTCTGTGAGCAGCCAGATGGGCCCACCTTGGGTCCTGGCAGCAGGGGAAGAGCTGGTGGCTCTGAAAACAGCCCTGGCCGTGGCACCACAAGGGCCCAGAGGCCTTTGTCACCTGGGTCCTGACCTTCTCTTGTCTCACAACTCACCCTCACCTCCTCCATCCATCCCCACTGTGGCCTGAGGAGTGCCCCACTCTCTGGCAAGGCTCCTACTCTCATAGGAACACCACACAGGGGCAAGGGGTGCCAGGGGACCCTCAATACGCTGGCAGCTTCCTCCAGCCTCAGTCAAATTCTAGGAAGAGACCAAGGCAAGCCCAAAAGTGGGGGCTGGGCCTCACCATCCTGGGAAACTTCTGAGCCTCCCTCCCAGCTCAGCACCCAGGCAGGCACCCAACAAACCACAGCTGCGGTTTCCAAAGAGCCAGGCCTCCCACCGCAGGGACAGTAAACTGAGAAGCGCTGTGCTATAAATGTGAAGTGGTGAACCACGGGACACTGCCGCAGCCCAGCAGCGGGCAGCAGCCTGCTCCCAGCTCCCTGCAGGCTGCAGGGCCAGGCCACAGAGCCTCAGACCTGCCCTGCCCACCGGGCCTCAGGGCTCTGGGCTCTGAGCAGGGATGCTGGGGCCCCATGGAGGGGGTCCCAGAGAGAGTACGGGGCCCTGGCTGGGGGCGGAGCAGGCGGGACACTCAGTAGCACTTTACACCCCAGCAGCCAGTGATGCTGGCCTCGCTTCACAAGCATCATCCTGCTTTATGTTGACTTATCTAAGGGGAAGGGGGCCCCGTGATCTTTTTGGTGGTTAGTGCTTCTAAAGGTCTTAATCCTGCCCTGGCTGGCACCAGGTCACAGCTTTAGAGCCACCCAGAGGGTGCCTTGGGCACAGTCAGGGCTGCCCTGGGGTGGGCCTGGGACTCGTGGTCCTTGCGGGCATCCTCACAGGCACTGCAGAAAAGGAGCCCCGGAGCCGCAGCCATGGCTGACATGAGGGGGCTCTCAAACCTTGGGAGGGCTATTGTGCCACCTTACAGCAGGAACCACAGCCACAGGGGAGAGCCCGGAGCCTGGCCCTGCCTCCAGGCCCCTGACCACTCCGGGGCTTCAGGCTTGGACAGGAGTGGCCCATCTGGAAGAGTTGGGAAACAAAGGAAGGGAAGGAGAGCCCTTTCTCCTCTGTCCTCTCAGAGACTACCAAGGAAAGGGCTCTCCTCCCACATCCTACTCCACTGGTCCGTCTGGGGAAAACACGGGTGTGAGGGGTCACCTGGCACGGCCCCTCCGTTAGGCTAGGGAGCTGGCCAGGAACGGCCAGGTCATCTCTTCCCCAGCATCATCCCTCTCCTTAGGGGCAAGAACCCAGAGGTACTGAGGAGCCCTTCCCAGAGGCTGACCCTCGGGATCATCCTGAGCAATGTCTCTTCTGCGTCCCTTGGCTGGAGCCCCCTTGGGGAGAAGGACAGAGACGGACAGAGACGGACCCTCAGGCAGCACTGTCAGCTAAGGTAGAGGTTCTCCCAAGAGGCTGCGCGTGAAGAACTCGGGGTGGGACACCAGGGAAGAGAAATGGGGAGGGACCTCAAGACACCACCGCAGGCCTCAGTCACGCTGGGAAGTCACTGGGGCCTGGCCTGGCATCCCATCCCCACCCCCATGCCATGGGCTGTTTAGTTTCCCAAGTCCACTAACAGGAAAAATAAAAAGCAGGCTGGGCACTTGGAACTACAAAAAAAAAAAAAAAGTAAAATTTCTTATTTATAAAAAACTTTAAAATTTTACAGGAGGATATGAAAGAAAACTTTAATATAAGAAGAATCACTATGTTCTTCTGTGGGACGATTCAATATTGTAAAGATATTATTTCTCACCTGGCTTAATCTATAAATCCATTCTGATGCATTCATTCATCCAGCATTTATTGTGCACCTATGGTGTGCCAGGTGTGTTCAAGGCACGGGGTAGGGGGGGAGGGAGATATAGGAATGAACAAAACAAACAAAAATCCCTGCCCTCGTGGGGCTTATTACAGACAGGGGAGAGAGACAGACAAAATAAAGAAGTAAATTACCTAGTGTGTCAGATGATGAAAAGTGCAATAGAGAAAGGCCCAGGAGAGTATGGAGAGTGGGGGGCAGATGGGGGAGCCTATTTTGAATAGGCTGGAAGTAACATCTGAGCAAAGGTGAAGGCAGCAAGGGAGCAGGGGGGGACCTTGCATGCTCTGCACAGCAGGGAGGCCAGTGCACCGGATCAGAAGAAGTCAGCAATTCTCAGCCTTGGGCACTTTGCCCTCCAGGGGACATCTGGCCATGTCTGCAGGCATTCTTCATTGCCATGACAAGAGGGGGTAGAGGTTGCTATTGCCATCTGGTAAGTAGAAGCCAGGTTGCTCCTCCATCCCTACAGTGCACAGAGCAGCCCCTTACAACAAAGAATTGTTCCATCCGAATGTCAGCAGTGCTGGGGTCAGGAACCCCTGGAGTGAGCAAGGGGAAGAGTAATAGGAAAGATAGCTGGGGAGGTAAATGCCAACCAGATTTTTTTGGAACTGAAAAAGCTAATTCAGAAATTCTTATGGAAAAATATGTTAGAATAGCTACAGGGAAAAAATGAAAAAGAAGACTAAAAGTAGCTAGCCTCAGCAGGTCTTAATATATATTATAAAAATTCATATGACAAGTGACTAATTTCTTAATATATAAAGAGCTCTTACAAATGAATAAGAAAAAGCCTTTTTAAAAAAATCTTGTAAAAATGTACAAAAGACAGGGAGTTCACAGAAAAAGATATACAAGTGGATTATAAACAGGAGAAAAACTGTTCCATATTACAATTTAAAGAAATGCAATTGAAAGTCATGAGATAGCATTTTTTGACTATCAGGTCAGCAAAGATTAAGAAGTGTGATCATACACAGAGTTGCTTAGGGTCTGTGAGAGCAAGTCATGCATGGTTCTTGAAAATGTGTATTGGCACGGCCTCTCCGAAAGCAATTTGGCAGACTCTGTCCCAGATTTAAATACATGTCCGTTGACGGAGCGTGACATTCTAGGAAAGTATTCTTCTCCCATAGACACACAGAGATGCAGGTACAGACATGTTTATTACAGCATTAGCAAATACACTGGAAACACCCAAACGCCCATCACTAGGGAACTTGTTTGTTCTGCGGTACAGACTTACAATGGAATACTATGCAGCTTTAAAAAAGACTGAGGCTCACCCTCAGGCATACACCCAAGAGAAACAAAAACACATGCCCACAAACAAGACTTGTACAGAGATGTTTATAACAGCTTTATTCATTAGAGCCCCAAATTGGAACAGCCCAAATGTCCACCAACAGGAGAATAGGCATTGTGGTATATTCATGCAATGAATACTGCTTAGTAACAACAATAAAAGGAATGAGCAGATGTACACAACAACAGGGAAGAATTTCAAAAATAGTTTGTTAAAATCAGGCACAAGAGTAAGTACTATACAATTCCATTTATGTGAAGTTCAACAGACAAAACCAGTCCATGGTGACAGAAATCAATGCAGTTGCCTACAGGAAGTTTGGATTACTGGAAGGAGTGGAGAGAAGTTTTTGGTGGGGGGGGGGGTGATGGAATTGGGGTGTTGATTACATGGCGTATACATTTGTCAAGATCATTGAATTATACACTTAAGATCTGTGCAATTAGCTAAATTTAATTTTAGCTCAACTTAAAAACAAAATTAATTATTGGGTGGGAAAAAAAAAACCTGGCTAAACTTAATACATCCTGAAATAGAATGATCTCCAAATAAATTATTAAGCAAGGTGTGTGTGGCAGTGGGGGGGGGGGCGGGCGAGAGGCAACATAATATGGTGTCTATATAATATTTCTGGAAGGATATGTAAAAACTATTGACAATGGATGCTTTCTGGGAGGGGTCTGTAGACTCAAAAGTCTGAGGCGGGAGGGACATGTTTCGGTATTTTTTTGTGCTGTTGGAATTTCTTTTACTGTGTTCATATTAATTTTTTACTATTAAAAACTAGTTAAAATTTCTTGATTGGATGACAAGGTGTTCTGAGATTGAATTTTAATATTTCTCTGCCCTTGATACCTGGAAGCAGGGACACAACTGGCAGCTGTGGGAGGCCTGTGGCCCTGCAGGTGGAGGTGGGCATTTGGACAAGCAGGTCAGAGAAGCACCTGGAAGATGTTCGTGGGGCAAGGGAGGGAGTATAGCTACGTCCTGGTGCAGGACACCATGTAAAATAAACTGAACATCTGATTACAAAGATTTCCACCTGAAAGAACAAAAACATCTAGTTGTATGACATAAAAGCCCACCCTATGACATGGAAGATTTATCTTGAAACTTTTTTTTTTAATGTGAAGAGATTTAAAAAACAAACAAACAAAAACCTTCCCTGGTGGGTTAGAACACAAGGCTTTTAAGAGGCTGCAGGACTAGGGGAGAGAGAAACTGACAACGGGATTGTGAGCTAAGAACAAGACTGCCAGGTATAGTTTCCAACCTGGCAACCCAGCATTTGGTCTCTATTTCCACAAACAAGAATACACCATCAAGGGTCTTACCCAAGAACATCCTTACTCATGTCAAGGATTGGACTCTGTGCTGGTGAGTTGATATCCTGCTTGCAGTCCAGAGGAAAAATCTCACTACCCATTATTTTTATTAGTAGGCAAGAGATGGTGAGGAGGAGAGAAGACCTCCCCTGTCCCAGGTAGATGCCCCATTCACTGGCTCTGCCAGATGGGGAGGCCCAGGTTCTTCTCCGAGGAAGCTCTCTGCCGGGGAGAAGGAGACCTGTGGCCTGCCCTCAGGAGCTCCTAATTCAGGAACCAGAGGATAAGGAGTCTGGGGGCTTGACCTCTGGAATGCAAAGAATCCTTGTGGAGTCATAAATCCCTGGAAAAAGAATTAAAATTGCACTCCTGGAGTGATCATGCCAGACACGTACCATCCACTCAACAGCTCTCCTGCCATTTCTCACCCCAGAGCCCATATTTTGTACTGGGTGGAAATCTCCTGATTTCAGGAAACCTAGGCCAGTTTCCCAACCCTAAGAGATGAACGTTAATTGGTCTCATGGTATTCCAGTTCCCCTTTGCCGGTGATGGGTCTAAGGGTGAGCATGCGACTCAGTTCTGGCCAGTAAGACGTAAAGGGAAGTCTGTATGGGGCCTCTGAGGAAGCTTTTATTTTCCTAACCAAAGCGAGAGATGCAGTTAGGCACCATCATGGCCCTACCCACAAACCCCTTTCTTCCTGCCTTGAAGGAATGTGACTGTGTATGAGCCTAAGCGTGACGCATGGGGGTAAAGGTGTGATACCCTGAAGATGACCGAGTGGACTACGGAGCCCAAGTCCTTGGTGGCCAAAATGAGCCGCTGAACCAATGCCAGCGACCACCTGCCTCCAGACATTCTGTTAAATAAACATCAGATGGCCTCATGGTTTAAGCCACTGTTTGCTGAGTTTTCTCTTATTTGCAGTCAAAAGCATTCCTAATTGGCACAGCCCATAAATGTTGGTGCAACCCCAGCCGACTCTAAGAGAAGTTGTTTAGAAGCAGCCTACGGTCAGCCTCCGCAGCTGGGAGTCCTGCTGTCCTGAAGCTCTCCACCCAGTTTTTGGTCAGCCCTCAACCAGAGGGTAGAGTCCTCCACCCACCCCACCAAAGCCCCCCCCCATCACCCCTGGCCATCCTACTCATCCTTTAGTGCCCGCCTGGGATGACCTTCACTGACCTTGCTCACTACCACCAAGCATGCACCCAATGGACCACACCGATCAACCATTAATTTATCAACCACACTTACTGTGGCCTGCTCTGGATCAGCCATGGTGCTGGCAGTAGACCCAGCAGGCAGTGAAAGCCCTCAGTCTGGTGGGGCAGAGCAGTCAACAGCAGCAGCGTGGAGGGCAGTGGTGGAGGGAGGTGCAAGAAGGAAGCTGTCAGTTTTTCCTTTCCCTTACTGCCCTCCCCAACCAAGCTCTTCACTTCTTAGGGCAAGGACCACCCATCTGACTCAACCCTGCACTGAGCCCATCTCAGGAGGCAACAGAAAGGGACTCATGTTTGGTGACCTTCCCTAAACAGGCGGGACCTCACTGTGGACTTGCTCTTGGCCGTTCACCTTTCCCTAGGCCCTTAATGTCTAGACGAAGGCACAGTGGGCAGAAGTCAGAATATCTGGGTTGGAGCCGTAACTGCCACTCACTTGTATGAGTTAGGACACTTCACTTGGCCTCTCTGAGCCTCAGTTTTCTTGAAAGACAAACAAGGACAGTAACACCTGCCTATCTTACAGGGTTGCTGCGAAGACTGAATGAGATAACTAGCGGGTTCACCAGGTCCAGGAAGGCCTGGCACCGAGGCGGTGGGTAGTAAGCAATTGTTCATTCATTTACCTCCCCTGCACCCCAACACACACGGGAGAAAACCAGAGGTGAGACAGCACAGTGGAACTTTCCATGGGAGACGGAGCATTTAATGGGGGCATGATCTCCACAGTGTGGTCAGGAATTATTCCACCCAAGGAACCAGATGGACACTTGGTCCTCGATGGGGTTTCCTTAGGTTCCCATACTTCCTCCTGCCCTGAAAAATGCCACCCAAGGGCCTCATCCGTCTGCTACTGCCTCTCTTCCAGAGCAGCACCAGAAGGAAGGCAAATGGGGTTGGGGGCAAGAGGGTGGTTGTTTCTCACGTCTCTCCCACAGAGAGTTCTGAGGGTTCCCACGGCCACTCCAGAGTCATTGCCCCACTCTGGGGTCTCTGCCGCAGTAACTTCAGGCGGATCACTCACAGACAGGGCCTGTCTGCTCAGGGAGCACCGGGCACTGCTCATTCTCAGCGATGCTCTGTCACCACCAGGCCTGGCTATAAAGGCCAGTCACAAAGGGGGGGTTCCCCCAGAGAAGCTCAAGCTCTGATGTGACAAACAAACTCTGAAGTGACTCAGCTATCAGACCTCAGCAGCTGTCCACCCTGGGCCGAGAGGTAAAGGAGGACCTAGAAACCCCACTGTGGCCCCCAAAGTGCCATCACCGCCCATACTTGGAGTGTGACCCCAGCCGTGTAGGGAGGCAGGGAAGAGCCACACCAACCTGCCCTGAGAGAAGGGGGAGGCCGGAGGGCCCCAGCCAGGGCATCTCAGCAGATGCTGGCCCAGGCACGGGGAAGCTAGGAGTTGAAGGAAGCTCACTGGAGAGCTGGGACAGGGGTCCGAACTGTCAGTCAGAATGGAGCAGGCGAGGAGGGGAGCAGGCTTGCCAGCGGTGCGCTGTGGGAGGGAAGCCACGTGTCATCTTGAAGTTAGCAACTCAAACCCCTCATCCTTTCGTGGTGGTCGCACAAGGAGTTCTGAGAGTCCCCAGGAGGCTCCGATTCCCACTCTCACTGCAGCGGTGGGAGCTGCCCAAGGCCAGCATCCTGCCCCTGGCTGGGGTGTCCCCTTCAGAGTGACAGAGATGATCTTAAGCGGCCCAAGGGGAGCCCAAAGAGGCACAGGCAGTGGTAGCTTGTTTTCTCAGCTTCCAACCTGGGGCTCTGATTCCCATTTAAACTACCCAGGACTAAGCAAATGAAAACCAGAGCCCAGTGTGAGGCCAGCATGGCGGCTGCTCGAGGCTGAGTGAGTACAGGAGCTGTGTCCCAGCCCCGCTGCTGCCCGCCGTCCCAGAGAAGATGGCAGTGCCCCGGAAAAGATGGGGACCAGCAGTCTCTTGCAGGGCTCCCTTCAGTTCTGAGCCTGCCCTCCGGCCGCCCATCTCCATCTCTGTGTCCGGGCCTGCAGGAAGAAAAGAGGTGGCCCACTGGCTGGGTCTTGGTGGGGTGTGGGCCTCATCGAGTCACTTTGGGGTGTGATTCCCCAAAACTCTGTGCAAGGTGTGCCGGAAGGTTCGGTAGTCCTCAGGGGGGCGGGGCTGTGTGCGTGGTCTTGTGGCTCTTCCTAAGTCTCAGTGTGTGTCACGTTAGCCCAGTCAGGGAAATGATCCAAGTCAAATAGGATCCGTCCCCAGGTGTTGACGGCCAGAAACACACAGAAAACTCCAATTATGTTCATCACGAATCCTGTTTTCACCTGGAAGAAAAATAGGGTCCGCGTCAGCACCCTCAGCTCTGCTGGGCTGTCAGGACAAGGGTGCAGGGGATGCCGGGAACTCGTCTTCTCAGAGAGGAGGACAAAGGGCCAGTTTGCTGGGCCTCAATGTCCCAGGCCACACTCTGAGCTCCTCCCACCCCAGACAAAGCAGCTTCCTGTCCACCAGGCACCATCAGTGCGCAAAGCACCCGGGAGGGAGGCAGGATAGATGGGTTCCCTGTGCCCATCTTAGCATTTGGAAAAATGACCTCACAGAGGTGACGTGAGGCACTCAGGGAAGTAGTGGCAGAGCGATCCATGGCTTCTGGCATCCACCCTCTTTGAGAAAGTGCTCCATGGAGTCCCGAAGATGCCCAGCGGAGGCTCGGAGATAACCAGCACCTGACTGGTCCAAGGTAGTGAGTGACCTTCATTTCTGCCTCTGGGGCTCACACACTTGCCCCTTCCCCATCCCAGAGCTGGAAATCTGCCCTCCTTCTCCCACCAGAGGTAACAAAGCCAAGCCAGGCACGAAGAGTCCTTCCTTCGGCTGCATTTGTTTCCAAGCCATTATCTACTCCCAAGCAGTGGTCTCTCCACCCCTCCTTGCTTCTACCTCTTCTGACGCCTCTACAAATCTCTGTGACTGTCAGTAGCTTTTCCGCCGCGTCTCAGCCTTCCCCGCCTGACTGCTCTCGTGGGTTCTTGCTAGTTTGTCAAGTCCGTCCTCGGCCGTGTGAGCCCCCCGCCCCCACCCCTTCTCAGGGCTTAGCCAGGGCTCCCCTTGTGCCTGCACAGCCTTCTCCAGGTGGGAGAACAGCACAGTCTATGAAGTTTGAGGTCATTTCAAAAGAGGAGAAAAGCTGCATTGTAAATGTAAATAACATGTATAGGTCTGCATGTTCCGTGGCATTCCAAATCCTACGACATCATTGTGCAACTACGTTCACAAACGGGGCATCATCCCTTATGACAGACAACAGCATTAGAGTCTGAGAGGAGTAAATGAAAACAGCTGTGTTACCATGTCAGCAACCTTGAGGTGTCCGTAGGTGAACACGATGGCATTCGGTGGGGTGGCCACGGGCAACATGAAGGCAAAGGATGCACTCAGGGTACAGGGCAGCATGACGTACAGCGGGTTGAGGCCAATGGATCGGGACTGGGGAAAAACACAGCACTGCAGCATCACGGCACAGAACACAAAAGCTCCCAGGGCACAGTTCTGAAAAGCATTCTGAGTGCACCGTGTGGGTGTGAACCTCTGTGCCTTTGTCTTGCCACATCTCTCTGCCTGATTGCTCTACTGAACACTGAAGGCTGAGCTCAGAGGCCACTTCCCCTAGGAGGCCTTTCTGAACCCCTTCAATTCATTCAACATGCATTTCTTGAGCACCCGCTATGTGCCAGAGACTGTGCTGAGCACTTAGACTGCACTCAGTTTGATAGCCGAGAGGGCAGGAGGCACATCCTCTCACTTACCTGTGCATCTACTGACGTATGTGGTTTTATATACATCTGAGATCATTTTGCATATGGAATTTGGTGTCCACCTTTTTTATTCTACATTTTAAAATTCAGCCAGACCTAATGGCACCTAGCAGAGAGTTGGCACTCATTAAATATTTATTGAATGAATGAATGGATGATATTATTTGCAAAATCTATCAAAATTAATCATTTATCATGCAGATCTACATGCACATAACGGCAGACACATATGAAAACATGTTCATTGCAACAATGTAACAGCAAAACACAGGAAGCAGACTCAATGGTCATTGATAGCAGGATGGTTAAGTACAGTGCGGTATACACAGACAACGGGATAGCATGCAGCTGTGAAGAACTGGGTAGGTTTTATGTGCTAATATGGAAAGATCTCGAAGACCTATGGTTAAATATTTTTTTATTTGTTTTTTTTTTTTTTTGAGACAGAGTCTCACTCTGTTGCCCATGCTAGAGTGCCATGGCGTCAGCCTAGCTCACAGCAACCTCAAACTCCTGAGCTCAAGCAATCCTCCTGCCTTAGCCTCCTGAGTAGCTGGGCCTACAGGCATGCGCCACCATGCCCGGCTAATTTTTTACATATATATTTTTAGTTGTCCAGCTAGTTTCTTTGTTTTTTTTTTTTTTTTTTTTAGTAGAGATGGGGTCTCGCTCTTGCTCAGGTTGGTCTCAACCTCTGAGCTCAAATGATCCGCCCACCTCAGCCTCCCAGAGTGTTAGGATTACAGGCGTGAGCTCCCGGACATTTTTTTAAATTAAGATATATAACAGGACCATAGAATGATACCATTTCTTTAAAAAGAATACATGTATGTGTCTGTGTATGTGTGTGTGTGACATATCCAGAAAGACATCTAAGAAATTAATAACAGAAATCATCTCTGGGGAGGCTAGAGGATTGGGGTCTGTACACTTCTTTGCATCATTAGAGACATTTAAGGCATATACATGTACTATATTTTCAACTTAAAAAAATTATACCATGAGCATCTTCCTACTTTATTACTTTTTAAAACTGTGATTTTTAATGTCTGATAGTATTACATTGTCTGGATATATGATCATTTATTTCACCAACCCCCTATTATTATGGATATATTTTTATACTAAATGATTCTGTCTTATATCACCATAATATATGCTCTAGGCATCTCTGATTATTTTCTAAGATATATTCCCAGACATGAAATTGCTGAGTCAAACAGTATGAGCAGGTTTAAGTTTCCGGTTCCTATTGGTAAACAGCCCCCTGAAAAGGCTGCACCAAGTTCCATTCCCTCTGGGAGTAACTGAGAGGTCCCAGGAGGGGCCCAGGCTGCTCCTGGCTTTGGGTACCCTATGATTTGTGCACCCCACGTTCCTCTGCAACTCAGCTGGTGACCACAACCTCTCCCTTTCTCATAGGTGGGTGCTGAGGCTGGAGTATGAGGACCTTGGGGCTTCTGGTTCTAGAAAAACTTGTTTTCAATGGACCTGGCCACCCCCACAGGGTAAGGCCTGCATTTGTCTGGTTGGGACCCTTGTGCTCCGTGTTAGGGCTGGAGATGGCAAAGCCAGGGCCTCTGCTGGGGAAGGGGAGGCACTGCCACCATGCCCAGCATCAGAGGGTGCTCCTCTTCCTCAGCATCTGTCTGGGCGGCCTGCTTAGGGGAGGAGGAGACAGGCCACCCTGCTATTTTTAACACTTTCATCTTTGCATAGAATGGAAGGGAAAAACCACTTAGGTTTGCTTTTTATACACGTGGACACCCAGGCAGCCGAATGGAAATTTACCAACTTCAGTCCGAGTTCAGGCCCTTTGTAAGTCTGTCTCCCGACTCCAGAATAACTACGGCCTCGCCTATGCTCATTTTGCAGTCTACGGAGGCTTTTCATAGCTCCCATTTTACTTGACCCTCAGCGCAACTCTAGGAGGAAGGAACTTCAGTGACATGTTCTGGGATCTCACAGCTTGAACTCAGGTCTTCTCACTGCAAGCCCAAGGCTCATGCCACAGCACCCCGAGGCTGGCACTGCTTTGCGATGAATGACACAAGGAAATGCAAGAAACATCCCCACCGATTTTCCTATAAGCTCTGCTTTCTTCTCAGTCCCAACTCAGAAACATGCTTGCCCATAGAACAGGACACGTTAGCATGGCACTCAGCAGCCCCTCTGCCACCAGCCACCTCTTGGGCCTCAGCCACCACTGATCCCTTGCCTCGGGCTCATCCAGCAAGGATCCCAGAGTCCTCAGCCATGCACTCCATTGCCTTTCCCCGGGCTGCTCCGTGTTGCCAGAGAGCACTCTCCTCGCCCACCCATTCCCAAGCCCCACCTCCCCCAAGGCCTCTCCCTGGTGGGTCCCGGTCCTGGTGCTCCCCCTGCTCTGCAGTCCTGCACCCCTGTGCTGTGAACCAAAAGACTGCGGCATTGGCCACTCTTCCTTGGCGCAAGTCCTGTCCCTTGGGCTTAAAAAATAATCCAGTCAGATTTATGAAATAAGTTTGGAGCACCTGGTCCACATCTGGTGCTTTGGTCAGTGTGGGGGACACAAAGAGGAACTGGCAAGGCAGCAAGGGCCCCCGGAGTGGGGTGGCCAGTGACACAGATTCACGGCAGGGCCAGACCCAGGTCACAAAGCCTGGTAGGGCTCTGGCCCCGATTTCACTGCCTCTCTGGGGACCCAGAACATGGTCATGTGTTGACAGTTTCCTATGAAATGAGGCCCAAGCCCCCACCCCCACCCTGCCATCAGGGTTACTTACCATGGAGGCAAAGATGGGCAGGAACAGGGTGGTGGTGGCCACGTTGCTTGTGCACTCAGTGAACACAGCAACGAGCAAGGACAAGATGATGGTGATGGCTGCCGGGGACACGGCATGCAAGGGCTCCATCTGCTTCCCCATCCACTCAGACAGCCCCGAGGCCTGGGAAGCACCAGGAGGGCAGTCACCTCAGGGCTCCTGGCTCAGGGCTCCTCCAGGGCTGGAGGTGCTTGGCCCCTCCTCCACTCTCTCTCTCTCTGCACTGGCTCCGTAGGTGACCTCATCCATCCCCATGACCTTAATCTCCATCCTCGCTCTGCTGTCTCCTCATCTGTTTTTCCAGCCCAGCTGTTTTGCTATCTGGATTTAAACACCCATGTGCCTTCTAGATATTTCCACCCAGATGTCCCATGAGCACAACAGACTCAACGTGCCTCAACTCGAATTCATCCTCTCTAGCCCAGAATCTTTTTCTCCCTCTAGGCTCCCCACTTTGGGCAAACCAAAAGGCTGGAGTCATCCTGTGGAGTCTGTCCCCCTCATTTCTTATACCCCATCGGCCACCAAGTCACCCAAAACATCTCACATTCTTCTCCTCTCAGGCCTCATGGGGTTTGAAGCTCAGAAGATTTGGGCCAGAAATTGGGGATTTAGATTTGGGGCTTTGAGCTGAGAGGAGATTGCCCAGGGAGAGAATGAAGAGTAATGGAGAAGAGGCCAAGGACAGAGTCTTGAAGAACACTCCTATTTAAGGGAGAACCAAGGAAAAGTTGGCAACAGAAGCTGAGTAGGAACAGTCAAAGTTAGAAAGAAAGCAGGAGAAAGTTGTGTCTTGGGGGCCAAAGGAGGAGGGAATGTCAAGGAGAGAGTGGTCCCTGGAGTCCATGGTTCTGAGACTGAGTTAGGTGCAGACCACAGAGCCTGAACTGGTTCTCCTCCAACCCCTGCCTGTCCAAACAGCAGAGCAATTTTTCTCATGTGCAGACCTGCCATGTCACTCCCCAGCCTCAGCACTTCAGTGGCTCTCCACTGCCTTCACAATGAAGTCCACACCCCCATCATGAATTCATGGCCCTTGGAGAAGTGGCTTCTGCTAGCCTCACCAGCCTCATCTTCTCCTGCTCCTAAGCTAGATGCCTCCTGCCTTTTCCCTTGCTTCTGGGTCATTTCCTGAAATGTCTTTCCAGATATGGGCCCCTCCCTAGTCTGTGAAGTCCTCAAGAACAGGGACCATGTCCCAATCTCCTCTGTATCTCTGTGCCTGGCCTAACACTAGGGACGTAATAGGAATGTTGGATGGATGGGTGGATGGATGGACAGATGGATGGACGGAGAGAAGAATGGATGGATGGATGGATGGATGGATGGATGGATGGAAAGGTGACAAGATGGATGGATTTGCTCATTCAAAAAGTATTTTGTGCTGGGCACAGTGGCTTATGCCTGTAATCCTAGCATTCTGGGAGGCCAAGACAGGAGGATCGCTTGAGACCAGGAGTTGAAGACCAGCCTGAGCAATAGCTGGTCTCGAACTCTATGAAAAAATAGAAAAACTCTAAAACAAATAGAAAAATTAGCTGGGCATGGTGGCTCATGCCTATAGTCTTAGCTACCCAAGAAGCTGAGGCAGGAAGATCACTTGAGCCCAGGAGTTTGAGGTTGCTGTGAGCTAGGCTGACGCCACTGCGCTCTAGCCTGGGTAACAGAGTGAGACTTTGTCTCAAAAAAAAAAATTTTTTTTTTGCACCCACTATGCACCAGGCTCTGTCCTAGGTATTGAGGAAACAGCAATAAGTCTGTCTATTACCTTCCTGGGTGGGTGGGAGGATGGATAGTTGGAGGACAGCAGCACCAAGCTGGCTCATCCCTCCTTCTGGCTCATTTCTTCCCCAGGAGGGAAGGACGGAGGTAGGGAATGTCATATTTTTGGCTATTTTCCAAAATGTTCCTCTCCTCCTATGCTGCTACATATTTAGCTAGAGAAAGATTTCGAAATAGCTACCATGTCAACAAAGAGTTCAGGAAGTAGAAGACCAAAGGTAGTAGCAAAAATATTGACAATACATTGAGAGAAAGATTTTCCTAGAATAAATCAAAGCAGAGATCATTATCACCAAAGCCCAAAGGGGGCCTAGCAGTGTACTCTGCCTCTCTTGGCTAACCAGGGTCACTTATTCACTCAGAGTACTTTCTCTCTTCCAGGACCTGTCTGTGGTGCAGTGTTCCCAGATGACAAGACAGAGTCGCTGTCCTCAAGAAATATGCAGTTATATGGAGGAGACAGACATAGAAACACACAAGGCCAGGGGTGCAGGATGGGAGCTCTTTGGCCACCCTCTTGGTGGAAGAAGGGGGCCCCAGGCAGCCTATGGCTGGAGAGGTTACCTCACATCCTTTAGCCACAGCAAATCCACCCCCTAGTAGCAGCACAATGCCCCAGGGCACTTTCTCCTGGGTCACCTTCCAATTCAGCAGTGCAGGGGGATAAAATGGAGTTTTCCTTTCTGAGAAGAAAAAATAAACACACACACACACACACACACACACACACACACACACACACACCAGAACAGCATTAGAAAACAATAGAGATAGAACCAAGAAGGCACAAAGCCAATAAGGACATTGAGGTACCATCTCATATCCGTAAATTAGCTAAAATTGACAATAATTTTCATATACATTGCTGGTGAGGATATGGTAAAACTATTACACACACTGCTGATAGCATTATAAATTGGCACAACCTTTTTGAAAAGCTATTTGGCCATTCATTTTAGGAGTCTTTAAGACATTTATATTCATTTACCCCAGCAATATCACTCCTAGAAATTTACCCTGAGAAGAAATACCCTCAAAAGAAAAGCTGTGTACAAGAAAACATTAATTGATCATCATGAAAAATGCAAAACAGCCAAAATGTTCCATATCAGGAACCTGGTTATAACTCCTCAGTGCAATATAATGCCATTATTGGAGAAAAGATATTTGAAGACCGTAGCAATAGTAGGACATGTTTATAGTATAATCTGAAGCAAAAACAAACCAAAACAACGAAGAAATAGGATCCAAACTGTGTGTGTTTTGATTATAACCATATAATATATATGCATATTAACAAAGACAGGGAGAGAGAGAAAATTAAAAAAACTGATGGCATTATGGGGAATTTGAAATATTTTCTGCTCCTGTTGTAATATAAATAAGATTTCAAAGTTTAAAAAGCAAAAGAGAAGAGATTTTGTGCTAAATAATACCACCATTGGCTTGAAAACCATTGTCTTCCAGGATGTTGTAACGTGGCCAGTTCTCTTTCACAGGTGGGAATTTTCTCCCTCCTGGGCCTGGAGAATCCCACGAAGATCCTTTGCTTCCAGACCCCAAACCTGATGACTAGAAGAAGACTTACCTTCCTCAGTCTGGCTGCAGAAGTTGAACTTGGGCTTCTGGGAAGGCACAATGAATAGCAAAGTGGCCACAAAGATGGCCACAGTGGCATCAGAGACGTACCTGGGTGGGGAAGAACACACAGGACTTTAGTCTAGCTCCAATGCTGCAGAGACAGTCGTTCAACAAACCTGTGCTATCTCTAGCAGTTTCGTGTCTGAACTTCATCCTCCTACATGAAGAAACAAACTCAACTGGGTATGAAAACTGGAGCCCCCAAAGCCAAGGTCAAGAGTGGTGTGATAGACAGAGTCCCACCTGGAAACCAAGATGCCCATACTCTTGGCCAGCAACTTTGGGTGACCCTGAGCAGCCTATCCTCCCGGCATGCACTGCTCCACAGGTGAACTTCATGACCGCCTCTCCGGCAGATTCTCTAGGATTCTGGGTTCACTAGGGTGACCACAAGGACTTTGGTGCTGACCCAAGCTGACGCTCAAAATGGAATCGCCCATCACAGGCAGCATCTCCCCACCCACATCTTCTGCTGTTTCTAGAAAATACCTGTTTCTCAACCTTACTTCCATTCTGACAACATTCTAGCCAGGAGGGAAACTACATATACCCCTTTTTGCCAAATTTCTGTCTAAGAAACTTCTGGACCCCCAGATGTGTATCTTGGGAGGGACTTGACTGGATTTGAAGAAAGATAAGAAAGGAAAGATGGCAGAGTGGAGAGTGGGGGACCAGAGCTCTAGGAGCCCTGCTCCTGGCAAATCTTTATCACAGCTCTGGCCATCCTGCCTGGCCAGATAATTTCTGCTCAACCTGTTGGGAGAGTAGAGGGTGCCACGAAAACACACCTGCAGTCTTACCATGAAGACTTGTCAGAAAAACAAAAATGCGTCATGAAGCCAACATAGTGCTCTCTGAAACCCAACTCCAGAGCCAAGGAGAAGGGCTTCGGCCAAGCATGGTGCCCAGCCCCAGATATTCCTCTAGCTGCCCGTAGCCGAGAACAGCAGCATTTAGGCACAGTGCACTAAGCCAGAGAATTCTCCAGAACAAAAGACTTACTTTGTCTCGCCCTCCACCCAGGCGACAGACAGCCAGCCGGGCATGAAGCCAGGGTCTCGGGAGAACCACAGGATGACCAGCAGGAGGAAGCAGATCAGGACGTTGATCTCCGCGAAGGAGAAGGGCCCCAGCTTCCTGTACTCCTCTTGGAGCACCTCGTAGGCAGCCTTCTCATTGCCCTGCTCCGACTTGCAGCCCCAGGATTTTTTAAAACTAGAGAATGCAAAGGCGAGAGAACAGCAGGGCAGGTTGGTTGGCTCAGGTGCTGGTCGGACAGAGCCTGAATGTTGCATGGCAGAATGTGCCAGAAAGACACATGGTGCTGCCTCTCACCTGCTGCAGGGCCTGCAGCAAGTCCCTTCCTCTTTCCTCTTCCTCTTCCTTCATCTGCCTACCCTGCCTCCCAGGACATAGTGGGAGGGACATAGTCTCTGTTGAGAGGCTGGACAGTCTTGGCAGGTGCCCAGTCACCTGGAGACCAGCTGCTCCAGGGTCACCTGGGGGAAGGCCATAAGAAGGTCTGGAGCCCACTGGAGTGGGACCAGGGCTCCGTCTCATGCTCCCCAAGTCTTCCTCCTCCCCCCTCGATCTGGAGCTGCCTTGGATGGTGCCGGGATGCCAGCCCCCAACACGGAGGAGGCTCAGGAGAACACAGGGAGCAAGGACAGGTCCCAGCAGACTGGGCCAGTCAGAAGCAGGATGAATCCTTGTGTTCCCGGGAGCTGGAGGTATAGGATTAGGGATCCAGGAGACCCTGGGGTTAGCAGCAGGCGTGACTGAGCCAGGAGGGAAACCAGCTCAGTCTCTGCTCTTGGATGGGCCCCCTAGAGACAATGCCCATTGCCCAGGCTGCCTGCAGGGCCTCCTGTAGGGTGGTGCTGGCATGAGGGGATTAGGAAGGAGGAGAGTGTAGAGGGTAGCTTGGCTGTGGGGAGGGGTAACCGGGTCGCTGGTGTGCGGGATATGGGCCCCAAGATATTCTCTGAGGATTCCATTTGTGCCTTCCTGTTCCAGCCACTGTTAGTCTGAAGGGTGGGCCAGGCCATGAGCATTGCCCTGAAGAGCCTCCCTTATGAGAGTACGTCCTGGGGCCAAAGGAAGGCAGGGGTTGATGGAATAAGCGCTTATTCCTGGAGCCAATGCTGGACCTGAACTGCTTTTAAGAGTGTGAGAGCCATGCCAGTGATGGTGGCATGGCCTGGAGCACAGGGACACAAGGATGCCAGGACACAGCCTCTTGGGGTGTTCAGGGGTGGGAAAGGAGGTACAGTGATGGGATCTCAGGTCTGCACATCCACCAGGATCTCCCTGCTGGACAAGGGCAAGGCTGTATGTCCCAAGGGTCACCCTCTAGAGCAGTGGTCCCCAACCTTTTTGGCACCAGGTTTCATGGAAGACTATTTGTCCACAGACTGAGGATGGCGAGCGGTGGGGAGCTGCTGTAAATACAGACGAAGCTTCGCTCACTCACACTCACCTCCTGCTGTGCAGCCCAGTTTCTAACGGGCCACAGACCAGTATTGGTCCACGGGCCAGGGGTTGGAGACCATAGCTCTAGCTCATCGATTGTGGGGACCACCCTGCTGCTGTGGGAGGAGGCCTTTTTGCTTTCATGGCCTTGGATTGGTAAAGTCTGTGCTCTAGCAAGCACCAATCTGCTGCCACTGTCGTCCTAGAGACACCGGGGCTGGGCCAGGGGCTTCAGGTTTCCAGGATAAGAGGAGACGGTGGGATTCCCAGCTGCCCAGCAGGGGTTATAAGGAGCCAAAACCGGCATTTGGTGCTGGTGACACGTCCAGACACCACCGTGGCTGCAGACTGTAGTGGAGCTGCATGGAATTTGCAGTCATCTGAGACTGGTCCCTGACAGTGGTGCCACCAAGCCTTCAAGACCCTCTGGCCACTAAGCAGTTTCCCTCCCATCTCCAGGTTAATTTCATCTGGTGACTTCCAGGCTGGCATGAGATGGGGGCATATGGATCCAGTTGGCCTGTGAGAGCCCTGGGGTTGGGGTGGGGACCACAGTGTCCTTCTGTAGCAGAACGACCTTCACTATGATACACCCCAGTGCACTTGGACTGAAGATACTGTAGAGCCAAAGAGGGGCAGGATCCTTGAGTTCCCAAGTTCCTCTGCCATGGCAGGGGTCCAGAAGACCCCTTATCCCTATTGCAGGGGGTTAGCCTGGTTGGGACAGTCAGGTATAAGCCGGTAATAATGTCCTGCTTAGTTATTGGTAGTCCTTGGTGGGGGGGTCTGTGGCCCCCTTGGCTAGATAAAGTGCAGGAGTCTGCCCATAAACTCAGTAAGATACAGTTTTTGTAGATTAGGCTTGAGGCCAACACCTTGGCATTGTTCTCCACAATCATCTAGATGAGGAACTCAATTCAGTAAGACGTGATAGTAGAGGTGCCTTCTGCAGCTGAGACAGGTAGCTCCCCGGGCTCAGGTGAGGCGCTCCAAGAGGCCATGGATGCGGGCAGAGTCTCCAGGTCCTGGTATGTGGCTGGATGTGGCCTGGGACAGAGCATTGTTCCCAACTTTCAAACGGAACATAAAAGCTGTCCTCTGCCTTCCAGATCTGGAACCCAAACGAGGCTCCTGTGAGCCACCCTATCGGGAAGGGGTGGGACTGTACCATAGCCATGCACCCCCACCACGAGCAGGCTCCGGAGTCCCAACGCAGCAGACACTGTCCAGGTCCCCTGCTGGTCAAGGAGAGCTGGTGGAGGCCGTGCCAGGCTGGGCCAACCGCAGCTACAGGTTCTCGGCTGCGAGTTCGCAGGGGCCTGGCATCCATCTCCAGCCAGACGGGAGGCTGATGGTGCCCGTGTGGTCTCGGTGCTGAGCCAGCTCCCTCCTCTTGCTCAGGAGGCCTTAAGGTTCTAGGGTGGCCCCCAGGCCCCCGCTGGTGCTCCTGACACCTGGTCATGCCTAATTGGGAGGCTGCCCAGGCAGCAACCCTTGGCCTCCTCAAGAGGGGATGTAAGGTAGTGGAAGCCAAACTGCCTGGGTGCAAATCTCAGCCCCACTACGTCCAAGTTACCCAACCCTGTGTAGGCCATTTAACCTCTCTGTGCCTCAATGACTTTATCTGTAAATTGGAAATAATACTACTAGTACCTACCTCACAGGTTGTTGTGAAGACGAATGAAGTTCATATACGTAGAGTGCTGAAAATAGTGTCTGACACATAACAGGCACTCAACAAATGTTGGTCACTGTCATTTCCATTGCCCCGTGGGGAGACACAGATGCCCACCTACAGCAGGCTCAGGGCCAGCTCCTGATTGGCCTTCTGGATGGACGGGAGCGAACAAGCAGGACTTTGGCCCTGGCACAGATTCAAGCAGCAGGGCAGAGAGGGCTGCTCTCAAAGCCATGCTGTGCAGACAGCCAGGGGAGCAGCTTCCCCTCCACAAGGGGCCTGCACATGGGCGGGGGTGGAGTGTAGGGGATGCCTACTACTATTATTATCATTATTATGGCCATTTTCAATGTGTATAGCAATTTTTTAACAGCAGTTTTCAAAACAATTCCTCCTTCAGAAGAAAACTTAGAAAAATGCTCCATTTTCCCCATTAAATCACAGGTTTCCGTGGGCACTTTTGCATCTCAGCTCTGCAGTCTCTTCCCTCTGGTCACAGACTCCCCTGTTTTTACTTGGCTCGGGCTCCCTGTGAGTGGAGGCAGCACATACCCGCTTAGCTCAGAGCTAAGCACGTTCTGTCTCAGTGTGACGTGTCACCTTTGCACCACAGAGAAATCTGTGTCTTTTAAAAGAACAACTTTTTGAAGGTCTTTGTCAGCCCCACGTCATGGTTTCTGACCAAAGTCTGGCTGCTGTTCAGGGTGACTCTTGATGTCCTCGTCACTGTGCTGGGAACAGGAAGGTAAACTTTCCAGGACCCGCACGCTGCTGGGAACAGCACGGGCGTTTGGTAATGGTCTGGGTTTAGATTGATTTGAACGTCATCTGGTTTGCTGTGACCTGGCCTAATGGACCCGTGTGGACAAGAGGAAGTTTGTCCAGCAGTGTGGATTTGGCACACGGGGACAAGGTTCTCTTTAACTGCTTTAACCCACCTGGCTCTCCCTCCCTGGGCTGGGAGCTATGCCAAGTGCCGGGGTCAGAGAGGCCCTGGAGGCGCTCACGGTCAAGGAGTGTCACTGGAACATGAATGCAGGTGCCACGGGACAGGGCTGTGACGTGTCCAGGGGAACGGGGTGGGGGAAAGTTGGGGAGGCCGCACTTGAACTGGCCTTGAAGGCTGAGGAGGTGGGAAGGCGGGAAGGTAGGACATGGCGTTCCTGCAGGAGGGAACAGCATGGCAGAGGCACAGCAGGCACCTGGGGTGGTCGGAGCAGGCGGGCAGACTAGCGGGAAGCAGGGCTGGAGAAATGGTCGGGCCACACACAAAGAACCGTGTAGACTCGCCTACTGAGTCTGAGGGTTCTTCTGCAGGCGCATGGCATAATTAGACTCTGTTCCGGGAGCAGCTCCGACTTACTTGAATCTCATATAAACGCACTGGAGCCACAGCCAGGCGAGCAGCAGCATGATCAGCATGTTGGGGAAGGCAAACCCGAACCAAGAGGCGAAGTTCACGAGGTCTTTACTGTGAGGAAACAACCTGGAAGAAGAGACTCCGGTCCACACCGCAGCTCACACACGGAGCTGTGCAGGGCGGGCGGCCCTGCGTGTGGGGGCGGAGCAGCAGCTGGGCCCTGAGAGGTGGGCCGTGTGGCGGCCATGTCCTCCCAGGTCCAGCCACCCATGTCCCCTGCCAGGCATTACCCCCCCAATCAAGGAGGGGGACAGAACATGGCCGCAGCACAAGACAAGGCTGAGGAATGACCAGCCAACCTTTCTGCTAAGAATCTCATGGACGGCACGGCCCATCCCCCCAGGAAAATGCACTTTGGTACACACACATGCAGGTAATGTGGCCGACACCTTCAGGAGGTCCACGGTGCCTCAGAACCCTCACCCTGTGGGTTTCTGCAAGGGAAGGGCCCCCTTAGCAAAGCAAATCTCCAAAGCTTCCCAGGCTGGGGGCTGGAGAAAGGTCACTTCCGCCTCTGGCTCGCCGCCCATCCCTGGGCCTCTGCCAGCCCCAGGGGCTGCCCCCTTCAGCTCCATGGTGTCAAAGCAGACACAGAGGTTTCCCCACTCAGCCCAGACAGGCTGCTCTTCCCAAAGAAAGATAAGGGAGAACCGTAAGGATATCATTATAGAAAACACTTCCAGGATCAAAACAGTCTGGTTGTGAACCTCAAGTGTCTGCCCGGCCGGGCCCCAGGCCTGTCCTTTCTCCTCCCAGCTCCTGTGCCAGCTGCACTCCCCACCCCTGTCCGGGGCTCTTGTCAGCACAGCATGGGTACCGCCTTTTTTTTTATTCCTGCCACTGCAATTTGTATACACCTCAATTAATGCATTTATGTACCAGACCCGCCAGGAGCTCTCCAGGCCTCTGCCGCCCTCAGCAGACCGTAGTACCCCAGAGGCATGGCCCAGGCTTCTCCCGCTTCTGGAATCCCAGCTCTACCCAGGCACAGAAATGGGCTCTTCATGGCCTCTGTCCCTTTGTGGCCAAGGCTGGAAAGTTCCAAACCTCCCCCGTGGTTCGCCTGGGCCTCGCAAGGGGAGCCGTCACCCCAAGGGCAATTAGTGGGGCTGTCGTGAACAAAACGGCAAGGCAATGAGCGACGCATCTGCAGACCCCGATATCATGGGACCATCACCATTAACAATCAAAGTCAGTGAGCCAAAGGGAGGGCGTCTCTTAGAGGTGTCTATTTTCTATAAGTTTTACCAAGGACCCGGCATCTGGGACTGCACTGTCATCCCCCATGATTTTAGCTCAGAGTTCAACCCACATTCCTTCTCTGAGCTAAATCCCTGAGCCCAGGGCTGAAAGGTGGGACTCACACCAGGGCAGGAAGCTGATGTTAGCTCCCCTGGTGTCAGCTTCCCACCCCCTCTGAGAGCTTCTGAGTGGGTGCAGGGGTGCAGGGACACAGAGGCTGGACGGGGACATCTCTTCCCACCCCTGCCAGGCTCCAGACCAGGCCTGGCTGTCCCCAGCTCCAGGGCCCAGCTGAGGAGGGAGGGTGGGGGTGGGGTAGGTCCCTCTAGCCCTGGGGCCGACTTTGTTGTCCCCAGAAGGTGTGGCCAGTGACTCACTCGCTCATCTGGCCCAGGAGCACCACGTTGGGTCCCGTCCCGGTCAGGGTGGCTGTACCCCCTATGCTGGCGGCATAGCACACACACAGGGTCATGGCCTTGCATATGTTCTTCCTGTCGCGGTCTTCCTGCCGCCCCAAGACGGGACCTTCAAAAATCACCTGGTTCCCTGCAGTGAGCACAGTGCTGTTATTAGCTGAGCCAGTCATGGGGGGCTGCCCGCCCAGCCCAGCCCCAGCCCCTAACCTGCTGCTAACCTGAGGACTGGGACATCCCAGCCCGGCCGCCGGATCCCTTCTCATGCACCTTCTCTCCTCCTCCTCCAGCCCAAAGTCTGCCCCCTCTGCCTTCCCAGTCACTTCCCATGGCTTCCCCAGGGCTCCTCAAGGCTTTGTCAATGCAACTGAAGACAAACGCCCCTCTCCTGCCTCCCTCCTGTTGCTCAGGCTGCTCCCTCCATCTGGGGGGCGTCCACATCCAACTCAAATGCCCTCCCCTCCTGGCAAGGTCTTTTCCTTTTCCAAGTTCCTTCAGTCGGGCCTATGGCACCCCCAAGTCAGATGGTTTGTGTGAGGGGCCTATTTCTGCTGCCCCACTGGGCTCCGTGAGAGGCCGCAGTAGGGGAGTGCCTGGTTCCTCTCTACAGCCCCAGGACCTCACCAGCAGGTGCTCAAAAGAAGCCCACATGAATAATCAAGGAACACATTGATTTGTGAGTCTAGCGAGAACCAAGGGTGGGACTTCGTTCTGAGCTCTACTAAAGGATCTAACTTTTATCCCATTCCTAAAACTTACAAAAACAGTATTATCTAATTTTTTCCCCTATGCATGTTTAAAGGAGGGCTCCAGGAAGCAGGGAGGGAGGGGGAGGTGGCAACAGAGGGGAAGTCTGCCGTCGTGGCCCCGGCAGCTCCCGGGCCGGGGACTCACCTGGCAACTCGCTGGCCTTGCCCTTTTCCACCAGCTCCAGTGCCCCCAGGCCGGCCTCGGTGGCTGTGCTGGTGGCTTCCATCTGCTGCAGCATGGCCTCCACGATGGGCACCATCATGGCTGTGGTGGCCGTGTTGCTGATCCACATGGACAGGAAGGCCGTGACGCCCATGAAGCCCAGCATCAGCCTGCAGACGGGCAGGGAGGGAAGCCAGAGAGTCCCCCGCAGCCCTGCACCCCCGGGGAGCAGCAGGGAGACGCAGAGGCCAATTCGAGACTGGGTATTCTAACAGGGGATTAGAGTTTGGGTGCCTTCCAGCCCTCCCTCCTTCCCTTCTTTCTCTCCTTCCTCTTTCCCTCCTACCTCTCTCCCACACACATTGCTGAAGTCTACTCTGCTGGCTGCTGGGGCCACCAAGAAGCCTTGGACCCAGTCATGGTTCTAAGGAGCTCCCCGTCTGGCAGGGGAAGCAAGGGCATCCAGATGGTGCCAACTCAATATACAGTTTACCCTTGTATGCATGACCTGGGGTGTGCTGGAGTGACCCTACGTGCAGATACTTCAGCTTCCACTTCCAGCTGGAAGATGCCCCTGAAAAGTTCAGAGGGGCTAAGCCCAGTCAGCCTGCAGGGGTACGGCCAGCTGGGGAGGGAGCTTGGGAACATGTAACCTTCTCCCTGGCTCACCAACAGTATCTCCCCCCACCGCCATTTCTCCCCACTCACACACTTCGCACCCTCCACTTGGCGGTGCACCCATCCAACAAAGAGTATTCAGAAAACACACTCCCTTTGCTTCTAAGCCCTGCTCCCTCCTCTGCCATGTGGCTGGAAAACTCCTCCTGGTCCTTCACAGCCTGCTCAGACACGTCCCTGCTCTGGGGCCAGGTGGGGCCAGCCACACCCTTCTCCATCCTGCCTCCTACACTCATCACTGTGCTGGACTCAAGGCACCTGTTTCCGTATCTGCCCTCTCCTTAGGCCTGACTCTTGTCCTTGGCTCCACACACCCCAGCTGTACAAGGCCAGGGACAGAAGGAGCATGGGGGCTCAGGGTGGGTGTGGCCTTTCGCAGTCAGGCTCCTCCTCGGGGATGCTAATTTGCCTCCCTGAAGAAGGGACCCGGTGGCTGCACTGCACCAGGGCTCAGGCTGGTGTCCATACAAGTTGACCTCATGGACCCACAGAAACAAAGGCCAGAACCCAGGTTAGGAGGAGGCTGAGAGTTTGCGTGGATGTGGGTTGTCTTAGAATGGCCATGGCTTCTACATGATGCTTTAAGGCACCTCACATACAGGTTGCCCCAGGATAGGCAGTGCCACGGACAGCTGGAAGCCAAGCTCACAGGAGGAGCCAGGCGACGGGAAGGGGCAGAGAAGCACGTGCTCAGTCCTTGGATTGATGAACAAAGCTCTTCAGCACATGCCAGAATGATGCCCACTGTGGGGGCCTCCCACCGGCTGTTGGAGAAAAGTTGGCCGCTCAGAGGGGCTGGGAACAGGAATTCTGAGGGCTTCGAGGTCCACGTTCCTGAGATCTCACATTTCTGGAAAATACAATGGTGTGGCCAGCATGGTGGCTTCCTCCTGTAATCCTAGCACTTTGGGAGGCTGAGGTGGGAGGATTCCTTGAGGCAGGAGTTCGTGTTCCAGAAAATGGAATGGCTTTTGATTTGACCTTATAAGCCAGTCACTAGAGGGGATCAATGCCATGAAGGGTAACAGAGATCACAGAGCCACAGCGTCCTCTGCACAGGGGAGCCAGAGGCACCCAGGGAGCCCCAGGTATAGTCACTGGGAGGGTGGCCACAGTCCCTGACCCCAGACAACTTGGGAGGAATTTACTGTGAAATGACCTGCTGCTGCCTGCCAAGGGCTGGGCTGGGGACACTCCTTTAGGGAGCACATTGTCTCAAATGAAAGATGTACCCCGAGTTCCTGTTTAGAGGGGACACAGGCCTTATCAGAGAAGCTGGATGTCCAATCCCCACGTGACCATCAGCAAATCACTTCACCCCCCTGCCTCAAATTTGCCTACAGAATATGGGTGGTAAGAATGACACCCAGCTCTCGGAGTTTGGTTTGGATTAAATGAGGTGATAAATAAGCCCCCAGGATCATGACTGGGGTCGTAGACACTCAATGTCCCCATTATGACCGTGATTATGATTACATCAACTGCATGGGTTGGCCGGAAATGGCCAGTGTGCCGACCGGTGGGGAGATCTTGGAGAAGGGGTGAGAAGCTGAGTACTGAGTGATGTGTGGGAAGATGAGTGAGAAGCTGCTTTGCAGGGGGCGTAGAGTCCCAGTATTAGAGAGCGAACTTCCTTGCTTCCTCTGAGCTGGAGAGTCGTGCTACCTCTGGCCTTCTTTTCCCACAAATCCCCTTCAGGCATGGCTTCATCCAGCCTCCATCCAACTTGCTCCCTGAGGAGTCCTGCAGCTGCCTCCCCCAGGAAGCTTTCCAAACCTGCAAGGACTCTTGCTGATCTGTCCCCTCTGGGTTCAGAGAGCCCTTAACTACTGCTGTTCCTCACATGCTGCCATCACCCTCACGCATCTGGTCTCCCCAGCTAAGACTGTACCATGTAATATGCCCCACCCAGGGGCCAGCCTGGTCTGTGCCACCCTTCCCTCCCCAGCCCTGGGCCCCCGCAGAGCCACATGGCGAGAAAGAGAGAGATGTCATTACTGTGCAGGCTTGGCCCCCACCCAGAGGAGCGTCCGCAGGGCGATCCTCTTGTGCAGGTTCCAGTGCTCCACAGCCACAGCCACCATGAGGCCACCCAGGAACAGCATGTTGGTGTCCTTCATGTACTGGACGCACACCTGGAGGGTGGCATGGAAACTCTGTCAGGGCACAGGGCCACCCAAGTCCCCAGAGACAAGCAAGCAGGCCAGATGCTGACTTCAGGGACAGCTTGGGAGTCGGGGGGCTTGGGGTGGCTCTGTCTCCATGCCAGGGAGACTCCACAAATGGGGCTCATCTGGTTGCCCCAGGCCTGGGCAGCTCAGAGGGGCTTGGAGAATGAGGCAATTGGAATGGGAAGAACCGGGAAGGCCCCAGGATCCCCTGGGGCTGCTCACCTCTTTGGAGTCCAGGATCTGGAAGAGTGGGAAAAGCAAGACAGGCATGAGGGAGGTGACAGCCAGAGGGATGACTTCTGTGCACCAGTAAATGGCCATGAGGATGATGACGTAGGCACACCTGACAAACTGAAGAGATGGCCTGAGGCCTCGGCATGTGGCTGCCCCACTCTCCCCACCGCCAGGACGCTCTGAACAGCTGCTGGCAGGTGGCAGGGGTTGTTGGAGGACAGCGGTGTCATCAGAGGGAAGCCCCTCAGATTCATCCTGTTCCCTCACCCCGGTCAGTACAGCGCTCCAGGGTTGGGACAGTGAGGAGGGTGAAGGATCTGTCACCAAAGACACACACACACACACACACACACACACCTCCCTCCTGTGTGGTTCCAGGCAAGTTCCTTCATCTTTCCAAACCTTGGACTAGTCGCCTTTCAAAAGAATAGGAAGAAAAGGTAAAGGAAGGAAAAGGAAGAGGAGGAGGGGGAGGAGGAGGAAGAAGAAAGCGGAGGAAGAGAAGGAAGAAAAGAAGAAAATACAATTTTTAATGACATACTCTAAGAATTAAAATCATTGTACAAAGTACGTGCGATTCTTCTCCATTCTGTGTATTAGGTGCAATTTTCTCCAGGTTCCCTTTCAACCCTACTTCTTTCTCTCTGCATTCTAGGATTGTCACTTTTTCACAGGACTACGTAAACTTCATATTGATAATTTTTAAAACTGCAAATATTTCGTAAGTTTGAGGGATCATTTCACTTTTCCTTTGCCTTCCTGCGGAAGAATAAACGTGGTTTCTTCTCTATCCTCACGAGGGTGCTTTGCCCACCCTACTTTATTGGGCTCGACTATTTTTAAATGGATCCTTAGGAGAGGCTCCCTGAAGCCCTTCCTGGAACGCCTGCTACCTCTTCCTAATTCCTTTCTCAAAGGGCTGCTGCAACTTTTTCTGCTTCCAGGAATGAACGTGTCCACCAGCTCATCCAGAACACCTGGCAGCATTAGTGTTTTCAAGGCTGGTTGGTTGGTTTTTTAAATTACAATTGAGAAGATAGTGCCTAGTGTTTTCACTGGCATTTCTCTAATTACTAAGGTCCCAAGCTGTACTATTTGTATTTAAATTTGTGTGAATAGTTGATTCCCAGCCTTTAGCCACTTAGCCAGAGGGATCTTGGCTTTGGGGTGAGACGGGACTGGGTCCTTCACTCCCTGTCTGAGCCCCTTACTCCCCATGGGACTTTGGGTAAGTGATTTAACCTCTTTGGCCCTCAGCCCTGTCACCTCTCAATATGTGGATTAAAATACCCACCACCCTAGGTGGTTTTATGTTTCATCAATGTTGTTCTTATAATCCTTATTGATGACTCAGACTCTGCCCTCTCCCTCATTCCAGTCCCCTCCAATTAAATCGGTCTCCAAGAAGACCTATGGCTTCCATCCTCTTCCCCCGTCCCTCCTACATCCCCATGGCCACCACCCCTGTTCAGGCCACATCTCCTGCCTGGATCTCGGCAACTCTCTCTCATTCGATCTTCCTATTACAACTCACACCGTCCTCCTCTCTTTGGCAAATCCAATCACATCACCCCCTTGTTTAAAAGCTTCCCATTGCCTTCGGTACAAAACCCAAATGCCGTAGCAGGACTCACAAGACCCTCTGTGATGGATCAGGCCCATGGACACCTCCAGCCACACCTCCTCACCCATTGATGCCCAAGTGCCAGCCACCCCAAAGCACTTGCAGTAACCCAGGCAGATGCTGAGCCTCTCACAGCCTCCTTCTCTTACCTGCTCCTGGGCCTGGGGTGAGCACTCAAAGTTCAGCTCAGAGTTCCTTCTTGGATGCCTCCCCTGGCCCCTCCATGCTCTGGTTTGTGTCCTTCCTCTGAGAACCCCAGCGGTTCCCCCCAGCAATTATTAGCACATGGGATTGTCACTGTTTCCTGTCTCCCCACCACCACCACGAGGGCACAAATAGTACAGTAAGTTCTCACTCAACACTATAGACAGGTCCTTGGAAACTGTAACTTATGCATGAAATGATGTATCACAAAACCAATTTAGCCACAGGCTAATTGACATAAACAAGAGTTAAGTTCCTACGGCATATTTCTGGTCACAAACACGTCACCAAACTTCCAAACAAGACTAAAACACTTCCAATATTACACATGAAAATGAATGTGAGTGATACATACATTGAAGAAAGATGAATAAAAACAAGCAAGATAATTATTTACCTACTTATTCCAGTTCAGGGTCTCAAGTGGCCAGAGCCTATCTTGGAAGTTTAGGGCACCAGGTGGGAACCTGCCCTGGCCACACTGCCACCCCATCATGGGACGCACACGTGGGAAAACAGGCAAACTCCACACAGACGTTGGCTGAGAATTGATTGTTCTCATCAACATTATAATGAAACAATATCGAATGAAACGAGTTATTCAAGGAGCTGCTGTATTTGTAGATTCACTCCGTCCTCAGCTTTCAGAACAGGCCTAACACTTAGGAGATTTCGGCAAATGCTTATTAAAGGAATCAACAGTATTCATCTGAGTGGAGCTTTGACAAGGCTGCTGAAGAAATACGTACCTCTACGCTCTCAACTGTTCATCATCGCCCAAAAGAGAACGTACCGTATACACAAAACGTTGCAGAAAGACTTAGAAATTCCTTGTCTGGGTTGTGTTATGGGCCACAAGAAATAAATCTTTCTTCAGCATCCCGTGAGCAACCCGGGGCACCTCCCTGCTGTCTCAAGCAGTTTTCTCAAGCTAAGCACATCGACACTGTCTGTTAAATGACTCTTTGTTGGGGGGCCATGCTGTGCCTCTAGGTGGTTTAGCAGCATCCCTGGCTCCACCCATGAGATGCCAGTAGGACTCTCTCCAGATGTGACAACAACAAAAAAGTCTCCAGATTTTCCAAAGGTCCCCTGCTGTGTGGTGGGGGTGGGGGGAGAAAGGATCCATGCTGGTTAAGAGCCACTGAACTAAAGGCAGAACAGCAGTGTGGTGGGAAGCCCGGGCTTAGACACCAGGCAGGCTTGATCAGGGTCCACTGTCTGCCGTCATCCCACCCCTCAGCGGTCACTAACTTCTCTAAGCTTTGGTGTCAAGGGTGTACCACGGGACAGGCACTGGGAGGGGATCCCCTCTAATGGCCGGCAATAAGAGGCGTATGGTAGAGAATTTTAAAACAATAATACTAGCTAAAAATCAGTTTGCTTCTTATTGTCATCATGTGATAGCAACTGCAAACAATGTCATTAATAAATTACTCCTCCTACTCCCAATCCTGGCCCCTCTCCCTCTGGTTTCATGTCCTCCTCTGTGAATGGAGGGTTCGAGAGTGCCCGTTCTTAACCTATGGCACACAAAGTCCTCCGTAACTTTTTATCCTCTAAACTTAGAAGCAGTAGGTGGCACGCTAACCAGTTTTCACTGCGTGTTCCTGGAGGGGCCAAACACAACCACTAGAAAAGAGGCGACAGCACAAGGCTAACTGCCCCTCACCTCCGTACCACCATTAGGAAGCCCAGGAGGTGCTCGTCCCTGAATAACACCCATCAACGCACGTGGCCCTCCCTAGATGGAAATCTCTCCTGGTGTCAGTGGAGAGGGCAGAGCAGGAAGAAGGAAAGTAGAAAAGTCTGGGGAGGGGCTGGTAACTGGGAGGAATGAGACGGGCTCTACCTGCAGGCAGGGGCCCGGTTTCTGGTGCATACTTCAGAGCACTTCCCTATAGCTGAGAAAGCAGCTGGAGAAGTGACGAAAGCTGAGATCCATGCAAACAATGGGATTTCAATCATCAGTGCCCAGCACAGGGCATAATGGGCTCAATAAATATATGTGCACAACGGAACACACATGCAAATAAATTCACAACCAAATAAAACCATGGCTCATTATTTATATAATTATTAACAAGGAAGGGTGTCTCCAACATGTTGCTTAATGAAAAACTGTAGACAAAACATACTCTGTGGGGGGGGGTGAGAGAGAGAGAGAGAGAGAGCATTTACAGAGTGAGACAAGAGATTAATTGATCGGTTTCTGAAAAGATGTCTATCAAAATATTAATGTTAATAGAGTTGAGGGCATTATCATTTTTGCTTTAAATTTTACAAATTTGTTCCAAAACTCCTGAAGGTGCCAAAAGAAAAAAAATTTACAAATTTGTTTAAAAAAGATTTTTTAATACTTTAAATAAAATAAGGAATACAATAAATTTATCATTCATTGTAATGATTTTTTTTAAAAAAAGGACCCAGAGAAAGGGTAGAGAAAGTGGAGCAGAGATGAGGCCAGGAAGGAACCAAGGTGGAGAGGGGGAAAAAAGAAGACAGAGGTGAGGAGAGGGGCTGGGGCACGGGCAGAGGGCCGAGTGCCCTGGATGTCACCACCTGGGGGGACAGTGCCACTCAGGCTGCCAAAGTCCTACTGGCCTCCCAGCCACTCTGCCCCTGCTGTGTACCTCTGGTTTTTCTTGCACAGTGGGGTGGCCGTGAAGGGTGGGGGCAGGGAGCTCCTCAGCGATGACCAAAACAGAGGCACAAAGGGAAAAAACAAGAACATGGGGTCTGGGCTCCCAGTCACCAAAGGCTCTCCCTGGGGTCACCTCTTCCCTCTGGATCCTCACTCCCAGGGCAGCTCACTCTCTCTCTCTCTCTCTCTCTCTCTCTCTCTCTCTCTCTCTCTCTCTCTCACACACACACACACACACACACCCTGAGTTGGGGTCCCAGCGTGTGTGTCAGGGTGGGAGGAGGGTCTCTCCTGAAGCAGGAAGGTCAGCCAAGCTACTATAATTATTCCAGGGAACATCACTCGCTGCCAGCAGAACTAAAATCACAGCTCTCCTGCCTGCCTCCCTCCCACGGGCAATGAAGCCCCAGATCTCTTTCTACAGAGGAAATACGGCTGCTTACAGTTGTGGCAACTGAAGAGCCACCACACTTGGATCTGCTGTCCTTGTCCCATCCAGGGCCTGTGCTCAGCCCACCCCACGGGCTCCTCCCAGTCTCCCCTCCCCCATCCTAGGAACCAATACACTCCCTTTTCATACCCAAAGTCTTAAAGTGTCAGAACCAAACAACCTTGCCCCATTGTACAGATGAGAACACCAAGGCCCAGAGAGTGCAGGGACTGGGCTAAAGTCACAAGGATGAATGCATGGTGGAAGTCCAGTTCTCTTGCAGGTTGTCTTCCTGTCACCCCAGTGCACCCTCCTTCCCCCAGGACTGCCCCCAGAGCATCCCCTGAAGAGCTCCTCTGTTTCCCAAACCTGCCTGGGGAGGAGAGGCGAGACCCTGAGGTTTCCTGTCTGGGCTGAGAGTGAAAGGGCCGAAAGAGGGAATGAGGAAGGAGCAGCCAGCAGCCACAAAAGGCTTCAAAGAGCTCGGGCCTCTGCCAAACTGGCTGTGCACAGCCCAGTGGAGCCTGGGCCAGGGTGCCTGGCCCTGCCCCCAGCCTGCGGCCAAGGCCATTCATTCTCTCTCTCCCTCCCAGGAGCATTAGGAGGCCAGGGCATGGGACGAAGCTTTGCTGCAACCCCAAGCTGTGCCACCCAAGGCGTGAGCTCTGGGAATGTGTCCCGCCTCCTGCCATGGCCACCGCAGGCAGCAGGCAAAGCTGCCCAACCCCAACCTGCCTTTCAGCCTGGAGCAGAATTTTGGCTCAGATGGGGCTTCCGTGTTTCAGAGCTGGAAAGAAATATGGATCATAATTAGGGAAACTGATGCCCAAAGAAGGGCTAGAGAGTGGCAAAGAGAGCACGCAGGATCCGCTTGGGTCATGATCTTTCCACATAGGTCCCTGACTGATGTCAAAAGCCACCTACAGCTTGGTCTCAACTGGTAAAGGGAACGGGGGGACGGAGGGAGGGAAAGGCAAGCATCCCGGCGGGTGGCATTTGGGGGCGAAACATGGTTATTCACTCGGGAAATTCTGAGCCAGGGCTGAGCCTATGGCTGGGGTCTGTGTGCTCACTACTAGGTTTCCGTGCTTGGCCGGACGGCTGTTGTGCCCCGGGATCTCTGAACCCCAAGGTTGGTGCGCCTCGGGGTCGCCATGCCCCTCGGATTCTTTGCAGGGCACCTCCCATCTGGCACATTGAGCTCCCGAGTGCGCGCGCCCCCGGGAGCTGTGCCCGCCAGGGAATCCGTGCGTTCCAGCTCAGTGCACCCAAGTTCGTGCCTGTTGGAAGGCAACCGGCGCCCGCGGTCCGCGGGGCTGCCTGGAGATGCAACTGACCTTGGCGGGCATCAGAATGATGAGAGGCAGCAGCAGGAGCGGGGTGACGAACAAGATCACGAAGGACTTGAACTTGGAGACATAACTCAGCGCCGAGGCCATCGTGGGGGAGGGAAACTAGCAGGAGAGTCCAGTGAGGGGCAGCTGGAGGCTCTGCGGGCTTAAGAAGGGGCCGCAGTCACCGGGATTGGAGGGGGGGCGGCGACAACTCCGCCCCCAACGGTGGGGCCTCCCAGCAGCCCCGGGGCGGGGCCACCCCTCGGGGTCGGTGGGGCGCGCCTGCCCCCAACTCTGCCACCCGGTGGCGGCGGGAGGCGTCTTCGGACCCAGGGCTTCGGACCGGCCCTCTGGGCGCAGCCTGCGTCCTGGCACCGCGCGACTCTCCAAGCTGTTCCTGCGCTGCGTTGGACAGAGGCGCACCCCGGGCTGCCGAGCGCGCTGTTTTCGGTCATTCATTCTGCCCGCTTTGGCGTGCGGTCCCCTCCCACGTCCGCACCTGCTCTTTCCTGGGCTTTAGGGGTGGCGGATGAAAGTCTCCACCGGCCCCTGGGTCTACCAGATCTATCTCCCGAGTCTCTCTCTCTCTCTCTCTCTCTCTCTCTCTCTCTCTCTCTCTCTCTCTCTCTCTCTCTGTCTCCCTCTCCCTCTCCCTCTCTCTCTCTCTCTCCCCCCCCCCCCCCGCCTTTCACTGCATTACTCCCGCCCAACACACCTACCCCGGAGGGGTCCCCCAGCGCCCTCTGCACCGCAGGGTCCTGCTTCCCCCAGTCCCTCCTGGCTGCCTGGCCGCGTTCGCCCTGCTCTAGGCACAGGACCCCCTTCCCCAGCGCGCCCTCTCCCACCCAGCTGGGGAGGCAAGGCCACCGCGAGCCGCAGCCCGGACAGCTTTCGCCCTCCAGCGGACACCGCGCAGCCCGCGGACGCCCCGCCTGCCGGAGCGTGGGCTGCGTGCAGGGGCCGCCCGAGCCCCGCGGCCGCTGCCCATCCCACCCAGGTCGCTAGTGCCATTTTGCAGAGGGAGACGGGGGTCTAGAGAGAGAGACAGACAGAAACCAAAGCCTCGCTGAGAGAGTTGATCATTTATTCGGCCCTCCACCGTGCATTCACCTAGCCAGCCCACAAACACGTAAGGAGCAAGTGTGCTCCGCTAAGCCCTGTTTTGGAGACACGAGGGTGCAAAGACACCACCACCTCTATTACGTTCTTCTTTCGACCCTTCTCTCTGCCTGTCGTCTTCTCATTCTGCAGCTTCCTTTGGGGAGCCTTATCCATGCTTGTGGTTTAACCACAGCCTGCCTCTTAGCGATTGCCACTCTCTGTCTTCAACCGCTGTGATGCCAGAGCCTCAGATTTCCATATTCCCAACCTTTCGCAGAATGGATGTCTCAGGCCCTAAGACTCAGCACGCCCTGAATCAAGTTCATGACTCTTCCTATGACTTGCACCCAAGGACACACATTCTCCTAAACTCCCCCTGCAGTCGCCTCCCGTATGTCCTCCCCCTTCTGTAATTCTCATTTACGTTATCCTGGGTTCACCCCTCCCTCTTTCCCCCAGAGCGCTTAGCACAATCGGTACCTATATATTTATTGATGTTATTTAGTTTAAAATGTTACTCCTTTTCTTAAATGCCTTCAGGTTGGTATAAAATGTTATTTCATTTTTTAATTGACAATAATTGTCTATATGTGATTTTTTGATACGCACAATAATCACATGGGTACAATGTGATTTTTTTGATTTATGTATACATTGCAGTGTGATCAAATTAGGCTAAAGAGCATATTCAACACCTTTATTCACATTTATCATTTCTTTGTGGTGAGAACATTTGAAATACTCTCTTTTAGCTATTTTGCATACACTGTACAATACTTTAATTATTATGCGTGATTTGTATTTCATATCTGTTTTGTTGGTCACCGTATGTCCAGCCAGCATGTGCCTGATCCAGGACGTGCTCTCAAAAGTTTTTCTGTGGGATGCACGGATGAGAGCAAGTAAATGATTTCAGTTAATACTACACTGCTGCAGAGCGGGCCCAGGACAGCATGGACACTGGCGCTAGACTGCCTGGGTTTCTAGCCTGCCCTGTCTCATCCTGGCTGTGTGCCTCAGGCAAGTTGCCCTCTCTGAACTTATTCTCTCATAAATAGAGAAATAGTACCAACTTTGATATCCAACAGCTGTTTTGAAGATTATATGAGTTCATATGCTCAGAGAGTGCTTAACACAGTGCTTTGATATATAGCCAGCTATCAGTAAATATTTGCTCTTGCGATTACATACAAATTACTCTGGGTAGCAGAGGGCTTAGGAGAAGCATCCACCAAGTCTGACTACAGTAATTGGGTAAGGCTTCACAGAGGAGGTAGCATTTGAGCCAAGACTATAAAGGCTAAGTAATAATTTTCCAGACAGCAGTGGAAGCCAGTCAAAATTATCCCTGAATGAAAAAGAAAGTATTAAAGAGTGTTAAGAAAAATCCCAAGATAGTTCAGGAGTACTGGGGACTAAAGTGCCACAAAAACAGCAAAAAGCTAAACATATGGAGAAATTATACCAAGTTCATGGATAGGGAGAGGAGACATTATAAAAATATCTATTTCTCTTAATCCATAAATTCAATTCCAGTTAAAATCCCAACAGGAATTTTATTTGACAAACCTAAAATCCAGGCAGAATAACAAGCAAGCCAAGACTAGTTAAGAAACTTCTTTAAAAAGGTGGGGGGAATTACTATCAGACTTCAAGAATGACAAAGTTATAATACTTGATGTAATCATTAACTATTGGCATTAGGACAGAAAAACAGAACAGCGGAATAAAGCCTAGACATAGACCTACACTTAGAAGAGAGATTGCATGCACTGTCCAATGCCTGCTCTCACTCGCTGAATCAATTAGCTTTTAGCAATATAGACATTTTTCTTTCACTAAGTATACTAAATACCTATAGGAGAAGTTTGATCATGATTTCTAATAAATTAATCAGTTTTGTGTGTGTTTGTGTTCTTGTTTTTTTGAAACAGGGTCTCCTTCTGTCGCCCAGGCTGAAGTGCAGTGACAGAAACATAGCTCACTGCAGCCTGGAACTCTTGGGCTCAAGGGATTCTCCTGCCTCAGCCTCCAGAGTACATAGGACTACAGGTGCACTTCACCATGCCCAGCTAATTTTTTTATTTTTTTTGGAAACAGGGTCTCACTATGTTGCCCAGGCTGGTCTCGAACTCCTGGCTTCAAGTGATCCTCCCACCTCAACCCCCTAGAGTGCAGGGGTTACAGACATGAGCCACTGTGCCTGGCCTGGAATATTTAGTTTTAATAGTACATAATTATGTGATGCAAATTTTAGCCCCACCTGAATCATTTAACAAATTTTAATCTTAAAAACTGAGGTAGTAGGAGTCTACTTTTTGGTATGGAAGTTCTAAAATATGGTGTGTTTCATCAATTTGACCCCAGTTTCAATCTGCAGTTATTGGAGGAATCTGGAGAATGGTATATGGAAACTCTCTGCACTATTTTTTGTAATTCCTTGTGAGTCAAACAGTTTAAAATAAAAAGCATTTTTAAATTGTAGTAAATAAAAAGTATACTTTAGACTGATGAATACAATTCTTCCCAGCTCATATTTTATGGCTGATATTTGTAGCTAAGAAAATGGTGTTACTGATGAGATTGTGACATGTAAAGAGGAATGCATCTGGCGTCTAGATTTTCTTGGACTTTGGATATTTTCATTTGAGTTTATTTGCATTTGGCCATGGTGCATAAGTATATCAATGGATAGGGTTACTCCAATGACTGGTCACAAGGACAGTCTTATCAGTCATTTCCACACTTTAACTTGGGAAAGGCATATTATTTGTAAACAAGCTTTGGTTGCTAAAAATGCAGGTGCTGAATGTTGCCATTAAGAGAGTATTGGTCAGCGTTCCCTAGATTAGACTTCCAACAGCAAATATTTATGTGAGTGCTGGAAGTCAGTTGGGAGTCTACGGCTTGGCAGCTCTGTTCCAGGCTGTGGATAGATGGTGGGCAGACAGTGGGCAGCTCCATATTCTTCTTATTCTTGACTGTAGGTCTGCTTCACCCAAACTGAGAAAGCAGATGCTCTTGGGGACATGCTGTTCTCATGGCAGAGAGCAGGAGCCAAGAGCACTGCTGGGAACTTGCAGTACCTCTAAAAGCTTCTGCTCAGGTACAGCATGCTTCACCTCGCTCACCTTCTACTAGCCAAAGCAAGTCCCACAGCCAAGTCCAAAGTCAGTGGGGTGGGGAAATGTACTCTGTCTACCGGGAGGGATGGCAAAGGTGGGGGAATTAATAATTGTGAACAAATAATACAATCCACCACCCACGATAAAATATTAAGTCCAGGGCAAGACACTTGCATCTTTTCAAAGTGATATGTTTGCAAATGATATCAACTTGTACGAGCTACGTGAGTTCAGTTCCATGAGTTATGAGCTCAGAAATGGTTGTCGCAGGGATGAAAATGAACATATCTATTCAAATTGGAAAATGAAATCAGAGTCTTTTTTTTTTTTTTTTTACAGAAAGTAAGTCTGATTTGGATGATTAATTTGAAAGAAAAAGACTAACTTTGCCCATTAGGTTTTATAGAGGAGCTCAATTTGTAGCTCCAAGGTTTTGAAAAAAGTATATTTAAAGTAAAAAACAGAAAATCATTTTCTAGTCTATTGGCCAAGACATATTGAAATTAACAATATTTTAATTTCCCCAAATCTTTCAGACACCTCTCAGTGAAAGAGATATTTTATTACCATTTGAAAATCTTAATAAGGTCTTTTTTGGTATGTACAATGGTCTGAACGTTTGTGTTTCCCCCAGAATGTATACATTAAGATCCCAATTCCCAAGGTGATGATATTAGAAGGTGAGGTCTTTAAGACATGATTAGGTCATGAGGGTGGGACCCCTATGAATGGGATTTGTGCCCTTATAAAAGAGACCCCAAAGAGCTAGTTTGCCTCTTCTGCCATGTGAGGACATAGCTAGATGGTGCCATTTATGAACTAGAATGTAGGTCCTGACCAGACACTGAACCTGCCTTGATCTTGGACTTCCCAGCCTCTAGAACTGTGAGAAAAAAAATCTCTTTTGTTTACAAAATACCCAGCTTATGGTATTTTTTTATAGCAGCCTAAACAGACTGACAGTGTACTTCCCAAAAGTTAAGCAACAAAATGATTCTAAAGACTGAGCAACAAATACTTGTCTGACTCAGGTGATTACCAATTCTTTGCTGTTAACAAAATTGAATGAGAACTTAATTAAGCTGGCAAGTGATACAACATTAAGAACAATATTCTATGATAGAGCATCATGTGATTTTTGGTATATAACTTGGAAAACATTCGTAGAATTGAGAGATGCTTTAAAAAAATCTTCTATTCCCATCAATTCATTTACATAAAGTTTCTCAGATTTTACATCTGTAGCAGAAAATTGGGATAGAATCAATGCTGATCCTGCTTCCTCCTAGTAATAAATAACATTCATCCATGACTAAATGAAAGCACAAAAGCTCTGTTAATCTTACTGAGTTGCCTTTCCAATCATATTTTACTTTTTATGTGCAATAATTATTTATAAAAATCTATGTTACATTTATGTTGCCTTGGTCAAATGCATACTAATAATAATTGTTATGATAAATTAAAGCAGGAGAAAATGTTGACATTTAGAGCCTTACTGTCCTAAGAAACTTTAAAACATTAATATTTCAATTTATACATATAGTTTTATTGCAGAAAATATGATTGGGAAAAAATAGAAGACTTTAAATTAAAAAAATACGTTCAGAGAGGTTTTATAAGCTAAGTAGAATGGAAATAAATACAAGATAAATGAGAAAAAATAACTACATAAAATTTTGGTTAGGGAAGAGTCTGTATATTCTTAAAGTGGATAATTACAAGTGTCAAATTACTATGGTATTTAGATTCCATTTGATACATTTTGAAAAGCAAAGTGTCATTTTTTAATTTAACTTATATTATTTACAATAATCAGACTTGACACTCTTTGCAACTATTAGTTTGAATCACATAAAATTGTCAATATTCAACTATTTTCAACCTTTGACTATGGCAATTTCATATGTTTCAAATTAATATTGAAACTTATAATAAAAATTTTAGGTTCCAATTTTAAAATGTAGAAAGGGGGACATAATTTTTCCAAAATAATCTTAGGGGGAATATGATCAAGGAAGTCCAAAAATAACTGTCCTAGAAAAAAAAATCTTTTCTTGCACTTATTACAAGGAGGCATATGAAAGAAAGTTTACAGTAATAATAGTATTGGCAAGAGCAAAAAAATTGAAACATCCAATAACAGGAGAATGAATAAATACAGTGGAGTATTTTTATGCTAAATTTTTTCTAGCAGTAAAAATGAAGGAGTTAGAGGTATGCACATAAATATGGATGAAGCTTATAAATATTTGGCAAAAGCTTTTAATATTTGGTGAATAAGCAAGTTACAAAATAATACAGCATGATAATATTTTTGAAATTTAAAACATGCAATAGAGTACTCTATTTTGCTTAGGGTTACAAACAGAAGTTGTGAAAGTGTAAAGAATATGGGAATAAATAAACACCAAATTTAATTTTAGCCTAGTGGAGAGAGGCATGGGATTAGAGAGGGGTGCTTCAACTGCATTTGAAATGTTTTATTATTTTTAATTGGGTGTGATACAGAGATCTTTACACATTATACTTTATCCCTTTAAAACATATTTTAAATATTGCACAATAAATGTTTCTGACATTTTTAAAGGGTCCCATAAACATTTAACCCTAGAAAACCATTAACCAGGTATAAAGCATTAATCAAGGTATAAGATGAAGGAAAAATATCTCAGACAAAATAAGAAGAGCGAATGTCCCACTTACTGCAAATTTAGCGCCCTCCAAAGCCATCTAATTTTTTTTCCGGTGGGGAACGGTTGGTTAAGTAAGAGACAGCGCAGCCCAGGGATGAAAAGGGTATACCGTGTTTTTTGAAGTTAGGCAAAGTTTCTTTTTATCACTGTGTATATAAATGACATCACAATTGAAATGTTAAACTTTGATCTCTTTTCCAAATTGATGCTGGGTCCAAAGTTTTGTGTCACTAAATACTATTAGTAACCTTGACCAGCAAATCTGAAACCACGGATTCCATTGAGCCAAGTGAGGTTTCACGTTTTCCCCTTTGCTCTGAATTATGCAGTTCCCACCTTGCTGAATGGCATGTAATTCTTAAGTCCCTTTTTCCTCATCAAGAGAAAAAAATGAAAATATTTGTGGGGAGGGGGTGATGTCTTTCTATTAGTAAAATGTATACATTTTATGGCCCATTTTGCATATCATTGTTAGAGATGTCATATGAAGTTATCACCTTCTGAATTTAGATACATTTTTCAGATAGATAATTTTTTTAGATTTTTTAGATAATTTTTTTAATAAAGAAAGTAGCCAGAATCCCAAATAAGACATCTGTATTGGGAACGGAAGGATGGGATTGGTGTGATCTATTTAAAAGAAAAACTCTCTTTTCTTTTAGTTAGTAAAGAGGATTAATTTCCCCTCTTTACTAGAAGATTCTCCACAGTGCCTAAATACACAGTTAACATCTATCTTAACAAAACCCTCTCTCCCTTACACTCCCATCCCATGCCAGTCAAAGAAAGCCCTGTTTTTCTCATGGCCTTAGTACCAAAATTCCTGGGAAGAGTTGTCTATACTCTTTCCTCTCATTCTCCTTGGAACCCATCCAATTAGGATTTTGTGACACCATCCAGACTATCTGTTAAGGTCACCAAATCACTGATTGAATGGCCAACTCTCAACCCTCATCTCCCCTGCCCTTGGCAGCGTCTGGCACTACCGAGCATCCTCTTTCTCACAACACTTTCTCCACGTGCCTCCCAGACACCACGCTCCCTGGTTTTCCTCCCACCTTCCTGGTGGCTTCTTAGTTTCCTTTGCTAGTTCTTCCCAAACTCCAAACACGGCAGTGTCCCAGGGCTCACTCAGTGCCTCCCCAATTTTATCCAGTCTCATGGCTTTAAATACCATCACATACAGACAGCTCCCAGAGTTATGTCTCCAGGCCAGTCCCAGCCTCTCTCCTGAACTCCAGATTTGCATCTCCAATAGCCTACTTGATAGCTCTACTTGAATTTCTAATGGACAGACACCTCACACTCCGGAATAACTCCAGAATTCCCTTCCCAACACAAACAACTCTTCTGCAGTCTTTCCCAGCTTAGCACATAGCAAGTTCATTTTTCCAGTTGCTCAGGCCAAAATACTTGGAGTTACTCTTGACTTTCTTTCACACTCATACATCCAACGCATCAGCAATCCTCTGGGCTCTAACTGCTAAATAGATCCATAATCCAATTATTCTCATCACCTCCATGGGAACCAACCAGATCCAGCCCGTCCTTGGATTTCTAACTGGTTTCCCTGGGTCCACTTACCTCTGTCTTCAGTGTATCCTCCACACAGTCCCCAGAGATAACCTTTAAACATATAAGTTGGATCGTGTCACTTCTCTGCTCAAGACCCTTCACTGACTTTCCACCTCATTCACCATAAAGTTGGGGGTCACAGAATCACATGATTTGGCCTCCCATTGCCTCTGTCCTCTGCTGCTACCATGCTCCGCCTTACCCACCCTACTCCAGCTGCTCCTCCTCGCTCCTCCTGGAGCACACTGTGCCTGCTTCCACCACAGGGCCTTTGCAAACACTGTTCCTTCATGCCTCGATACTTTTCCCACAGATATCCACATGGTCAGCTCCCTCACTTCTTTCAGATCTCGGAATAATTCCACCTTATGACAAAAACTTTTCTGCCCACCCAACACAAATGGCATCCCCAAGCATAATTCACAACCATTTTCCATGCTTTATTTTTATGACTCTTACCACCACCTGATAAAGCAGAACTGCATTTTTGTTAGAGTCTTCTCTCCCCTACTAGAATATAAGCTCTATTAAAGCAGAGATCGTTTTGTTCAGTGCCAAACCACACCCATCAGCTGGAATTGTGTCTCATACTTAGTAGATGCTCAACAAACGCTTGTTGAATAAATGAAGGTGGGAGGAAGAAGGACAAGCCAGTGTGACTTCCAAGTTTCTGGCTTGAGTGGCTGGTGTGTCATTTACTAAGACAGGGATATAGAAGGGGGCCGGGGGTAGGAGGAATGGGGGAGCCAGCTGGTGACATTTCGTTATTGACTAGTTGCATTGGAGTCCACCTGCTGTCCAGAAGGCAATAGTTAATTTAACCTAGAGTTCAGGAGAGTGGCCCTGCTGGAAATGGAGAGTCAGAAGTCACCTGAAAGTGACTCCCTGAGAGAAGATAGACCCTGACAAGAGAAGGGGCTCTCTGGCAGAGCCCTGGGAAACAGCAACCTTTAGCAGGTGGAAGGAAGAAAGGATGCTGATGGCAAGGAGAGAAAGGTGCATGGATGGAAGAAGGAAGAAAACAAAGGCAGAAGAAATGAGTGGAAACCAAGGACTGGAAGGGCTTGAGCATGGAGGGAGGGGTCTGCAGTTCTGACTGTCAAGTGCGTGAGGACTCAGCAATAGGGTTACTCAGAGGGAGTGGAGTTCAGGGGCGTGGTGGAGGAAGGAGCCAGACTGCTGCAGGGTGCCGGGAGAATGGGAGGCGATGTGTAGAAACAGCAGCAGGTTAGATTGCCCCTTTCAGAAGTTTGATTGTGAAGAGACAAATAAAAACTGAGGTATACTTGAAAAAGCTAGAAGGTCAAAGGAGATTTTCTGTTTATTTGCTTTTATAATGCGAGAGGCATGCACATTTTTATATGTAAGGAGGGAGTGGGGAGGGAAGAGGCAATGGGAAGTAAAAAATAAAAAATAAAAATAAAAATAAGTAAGAAATAGGAATACAAATGCTCTGGAGGAACGCCATGTAGGGTTAGGCAGAATCACCTTTCTTATCTTTTTGAGACAAGGTCTCGCTTTCTTGCCCCAGCTGGAGTGCAGAGGTGTCATCATAGCTCACTGCAAGCTCACACTCCTGGGCTCAAGTGATCCTCCCACCTCGGCCTCCCAAAGTGCTGGGATTACAGATGTGAGGCAATGAGCCCGCGCCTTTCTTACAAATCTCTTGCAACGCATCTGATTGTCCAGTCCACATGAGACTCACATCTGAAACCCCTGCTGCAAGGGGAACCACACCAGGAAGAGGGCAGGATAGAGGTTAAATCTCAATTTTCCAAGCCTAACCACCTCCGTTTTATTTACATATCGCTTATATAATTATATTCTACATAAAATAAAAATTATAAAATAATATATAAAATATAAAATATGCAAATATAAAATTATAATATAAATGTTTAAAATATATGAATGTTTATATATGATTATTATTTTATCATACAATTATAGATTATGTATAATAATTATGTATAAGCTTTATTGAGTATATATATTAGCTTCATTGAGTTTATATTTATACATAAATGTTATATATTTCTATATATCAGCCTTTTTGAGATATAATTCACATCTCATACAATTCACTCATTTAAAGTGTACAATCAGTGGTTTTTAGTATATTCACAGAATTGTGTATCCACCACCACAATCAATTTTAGCACATTTTTATCATTTTTATCACCTCGCAAAAGAAAGCCTGTACCTGTTAGCAGTCACTGCCTGATCTCCTCCACCCCACAAACCCTAGGCAACCACTAACCTACCTTCTGTCTCTGTGGATTTGCCTATTCTGGACATTTCATATCAATGGCACCATACAATATGTGGTATTTCATGACTGTTTTCAAAGTTCACCTGTGTTGTAGAATCTATCAGTACTTACATTCTTTTTGTTGTCAGATATTCCATTATGTAGAGAACCCATGTTTTATGTATCCATTCATCAACTAATGGACATTAGGGTTGTTTGCACTTTTTGGCTATTATTATTATTATTTTTTTTTTTTTGAGACAGAGTCTTGCTCTGTTGCCCAGGCTAGAGTGCCATGGCGTCAGCCTAGCTCACAGCAACCTCAAATTCCTGGGCTCAAGCAATCCTCCTGCCTCAGCCTCCCAAGTATCTGGGACTACAGGCATGTGCCACCATGCCCAGCTAACTTTTTCTATAGAATTTTAAGTTGTCCAGCTAATTTCTTTCTATTTTTAGTAGAGATGGGGTCTCACTCTTGCTCAGGCTGGTCTCGAACTCCTGACCTTGAGCAATCCTCCCGCCTCAGACTTCCAGAGTGCTAGGTACAGGCAAGAGCTACCACGCCTGGCCTTTTTGGCTATTATGAATAACACTTCTGTGAATGTTCACAGCACTAGTTTTAGTGTGGACATACGTCTTCATTTTTCTTGGGTATATACCTACGTGTGAAATTGCTGGATCATATGGTACATCTATGTTTAACCTTTGGAGGAACTGCCAGATTGTCTTCCAAAGTAGCGGCTCCATTTTGTATCCCCACCAGCTGTACACAAAGGTTCTCCACATTCTCACCCACACTTATCTGTCGTTTTGATTCCAACCATCCTAGGGAGTGTGAAGTAGTATCTCACTGTGGTTTGGGTTCACGTTTGCCTGAGAGCTAATGATGTGGAGCATCTCTTCGTGTGCTAATTGGCTATTTCTATACCTTCTCTGGAGGAACGTGTATTCAGATCACTTGCCCATTTTCCAATTAGGCTTTATCATATGTTAAATCCTTCTTTGGGGGGATTTATTTCTACACTCTCTAGTTGGTCCCTGTAACCTATTTTTGTATTTCTAAACCAATACTATTCTGATTTGATTACAGTGTTGCCTTTATTGTTCATTCTTACACATGGTAAGACAAATTCCCCATCACTATTCCTTTCCATATATTTCTTTGCAATTTTGGGGTATTTATTCTTTCATAGCATACCTCTGTACCATTAAAAACTTCTGTAAAAAATCTCATTGATATTTCTTTATGGATTTTTGGGATTATCTAAGCCATAATTACATCACCGGCAGATTATAACAGTTTATTTTTTCCTTTCCATTATACCTCAGGGTTACGGTCTGAATGTATGTGTCCCTCCAAAATTCACATGTTGGAATCTAATACCTAATGTGACAGTATTATGAGGCTGGGCCTTTGCAAGTGATTGAGTCATGAGGGCTTTGTCTAGTAGTTCCAACATCTGTGCTGCCTCGAAGAATGTTATGGCTAATTTTATGTGTCAATTTGGGGAGGTTATGGTCCCCAGGTGTTTGTTGAAACACCAGTCTCGATGCAGCTGTCAAAGTATCTTCTAGATGTGCTAAACATTTAAATCAGTAGACTTTGAGTAAAATACATTACCCTCCATAATGTGGGTTGGTCTTATTCAGTAGTTGAAGGCCGTAAGAGAAAAGACTGAGGTTTCCTGAAGAAGGAGGAATTTTGTCTCCAGACTGTCTTCAGATTCAAGCCTGCAACATCAACTTCAGCTGGAATTTCCAGGCTGCCCCCAAGTCTTGGACTTGCCAGCCCCAACAATAACATGAGCCAATTCCTTAAAATCAGTCTCTCTCTCTCTGTCTCTCTCTAGCCCTAGAATTGAAGGCTTAGGGTCTCCTAAAGTCTTTTCTGCATATGCATCCTGCCCAGAACATGCATGTGGCTTCCTAAATTCCTCTGGTATAGGCAGGAACTTTTCAAAGTCCTTATCTCTCAAAGTACCTCTCGCAGCTTTATCCTCAGCATGAAAATTGGTTCAAGTCTCTCCCACGTTTAAAAATCCTGCTTGATCTGGCCCCCCAACTCCACTGATGGCCATACTACCTTTCCCCACTTTCAAAGCCAAGCTCCTCTTGAGAGGTGTCCTCAAGAGTTTCTCATCTCCACGTCGCTTCCCAACTCATTGTAATCATACTGACATTTCCATAAAAAATAACTCTAAATTCTGGACAAAGCACAAAAACACTACCTGAAGCCACTGGAGGAAAAAACAAAACAAAACAGATTCTAGAGTGACTCAACACTTTAAAAAAGGTAATAGCACTACCCAACACTTGGGAAAAGCCCAACATTATTTGACACTTGGAACAGCACAGGGTAAGTTTCCATTTACACAGCTTCTAATCTAAGGGCAGGCCACAAAGGCTACCTGAAGCTTCCATAGAAAAGTGACAGTCTTTCTAGCCTGAAGGACCTGAGGACAAGTACAACAGCTGGAAAGTTATGGGGAAATCTCAGAAAGGAGAGTGCAGAGAGGAGGAGCCTTAAATTCTGCATGTGAACTCTTCCCAAATCCCTGGCTGACCCCTGAATTATACATGCATGAGGCAGATTTTAAGTAATCTAGCTAAGTGTAAAAATATGAGCTGAGATTTTAGATTCAAAGTTTTTATTTGCATCCAATTATTTGTCTACTAAAATAAAAAAAAAACCTTGATGCTTTTTAAAGGAATATAACAGAACCAAGCGTCTCTAGAGCATCATATCCACAATGTCCAGAATTCAATTCAAAATTACTTGATAAGCAAAAATAAAAAAACAGGTAAATGTGATCCCTTCACCCTTTCTCACAATCAAAAGACCCCAACCCCAAGATGGCCCATATGCTGTAATTAGTAGACAGGGATTTTAAAATAGCTATTGTAACCATGCTCAATGACATAAAGAAAAAAATCTATAATGAATAAGCTAAAAGGAAATCTCAGCAGATAAATAAAAATTACACAAATAAACCAAATGGAAATTCTAAAATTAAAAAAGCCAATATGTTAAATTAAAAATTAACAGCAGATAGAAGATGACAGAATAGTCAGCGAATCTGAAGCTAGATTATAGAAATTATCTAATCTGAAGAAAAAATGAAAAAATTGAACAGAATCACAGGGATTTATGGGGAAATATAAAAACATTTAACACATATTTAATCAAAATCCCAGAAGAAGAGAGAAAGAATGGGGTAGAAAAAAAATTGCAAAATAATGACTGAAATTTCCCCAAGTTTGGCAAAAGACATTAATTTACAGGTACAAGAAATTCAGCAAACCCCAATCAGGATAATATGAAAAAAAAAACATGCTAGGCAAATTATTAACAAATAGCTGAAAATCAAAGATATAATAAAAATAAAAACTGACGGCAGCCAGAGAAAAATGATAGATTATATATGGAGGAATGACAACTCAAATGACCAAGTACTTCTCAGGTACTATGGAGGCCAGACAATATTTTTAATGTATTAAAAGAAAAATAAATCATCAACCCAGAATTTTATATCCAATGAAAATATCCTTCAAGAACTGAGACAAAATAAACACATGCTCAGATAAAAGAGAACTATAAGAATTGATTGCCAAAAGACCTATAACACTACAAAATAAATAAAGTACTTTAGGCTGAAGGAGAATTAAAGTACGTGGAGACTCAGATCTTCAATATAAACCATGAACATCGAGGCTCAGGTGGGCTCCCTGATTAGTGATCATACATCAATATTCTGGGAAAGTGACACATCCCTAAAGATAAATTAAAATGGAATTCTAAAAAATAGTCAAAAAATCCAAAAGAGGACAAGAAATGAGGAAGAAAGGAACAAAAAACAGAGGACATACAGGAAAAGTGATAATAATATGGCAGACCTAAATTAAACCTTATCAATATTATATTAAATATTAATGCACTAAGTGCTCCAATTAAAATATGAAATTGGAAGCAGCTCCCTCAACTTCTTGCTTTCTGGGGGAAAAGGCATAGATCGTCCATTCCGATTGCTTGCTATATCCATATGAAATGATTAGTGTATATCTACCCAAATGTAATGGGCTATTTTACTCCCATACACCCTACCTTTGGCCTACAATGTCCTCCCTATCTCATCGCACCCTTACCCCCAACATGAAACACACACACCACACTCCCTCATGTCTTACCTTTCCATGGAGATGATCTGATCTGACCACTCCCCCTATTCCAATTAAAATAGATCATATGCATAGGTCAGATTGTATCTTGGTATGTGAGTTCACTAAGAGCTGAGAGTTTATTTTGTTTGTAACTGTAGCTCCTGAGCCACGTGTCTGTCAAATACATTAATCAATAAACAAAATTAAGTGGTGAATATGATAGACTATACCCTACTACCTACAATTTGTAATAGCAAACTTGGATAGGGGGAATAATTCAGCCCAGACCATGTTCTCTGCTTTGTAAAATAATAGCCTGCCAAGGTGGCACGGCCCTGTATTGTTTTCCTGACCAATACTAACATATTTGCTCAAACAAATTAATATTCCTTCCTTGATTTACTTTTTTGGAGAAGATAAATTCACATGCCAATGCAAAAGCTGACCCTTATAATCTCTCCTCCAAATACATTTTTGCTTTTTTTGTTTTCTTTCATTTTTCTGGAGACAGGATCTCACTATGTTGCCCAGGCTGGTCTCAAACTCCTGGCCTCAAGCAACCCTCTCACCTGGACCTCCCAACTGTTTTACATTTTCATGATAAATATTAATATTCAGAAACAATAAACTTTTCTTTAACTTTGTCTCTTTTTTTTCCAGTGACCTACTGCACAGATCCCATGTTACTGAGATAGAAAAACGGTGGTGCGGTGCTAAATATTCAACAACCAACTCTGGGAGGTTCGGGGCGCGGGTGCCCTGATTTGTAGTAGTTGCCAATTTCCATGGTGTCAGTGCTTCCAACGTGGCCAATTTCAAGCTACCTGACCTCACGAATGGAAAGTTGGGAAGACATGGCACAGTAAGAGCTCAGAGCCCTGAGCTACTGTAGGAAAGACCATGTGATGTCAGTGACAGGGTAGGAAGAAAGGCTCATAGAGACAAGGAGTGGAAGAGGATGTTATTATTCCAGACGTGAATACAGCTTTCATTTTTAAAAATGAAAACACTAATTATTCTCTAAAATGAGAGTCTGAATGGCTGCTCATCACCACAACTTAACCATGCACATTACGTTCACCCCATTTCTGATCGTGAAAAGACCCGGAGGATCTGAGTTTTTTCTCTTTCACCCCCTCTCTCAAAAGTAGCAACAAAAATTTGACATACGTGGTCATTTATCCCACGTCCCATGAGATTTGGCAGCAATCAAAGGGGCCATATCATGATCGAGATCTACAAACATCGCCGGGAAGGGAGAGAAGCCCCTGACACTGACCCTGAAATGTCCTTGACCTTTGGGCTGTGATTGCGGATTGGATGGGGATGGGCCAAGGGGTGGGGGTGAGGAGCTGCTTTGACCTGAACAAGGACTGTGAAAGTGTGAAAAGAGACCCCCTGACCCAAAGGAAGGCTGGGGAAGGTACTGGTCACTGCCGACACAGACAGAATGCCGCGGAGTTGCTGTTTCTTGCCCACAAGTTTAATGACAAGGTTCCTTCACATGCCAACTAAGCAGGAGCTGGCAGGACATTCCCTGACTTTCCCACCCAGCCAGGTCTGAAGTCTGCCCCAAACACAATCACAGAAATTCCCGGGCTTGAATTCCATCCAGAGACTAGTCATCTGATGCAATTGCCTGTGGTCTGCAAAACAAACTCCCACCCAAACACGTTGTACTCAGGAAGGCTGCAATCTATGTGATCACGTCTCCCAGAGCTCAGGCCCACTCTGACCACAGGATCCTTCTAAAGGCAAGACTGACAGAAGTGCGTGCAATTCCACCGTATAATTTCTGTCTGGGCAGTGAAATATCTCTGTTGTTACATCATTCTCCTTAGCATCCCTTGAAAGAATAAAGCCTAAATAAAATCCCTTCTCAAAGCCAACTATTAAAACAATCTTCTTTTAATATTGGCTCCTATTTTCATTTTATACAGCTTTCACTCACTGTTTCTCTTTTGACCCTCAAAGCAATGCATGGAGGTGTGTGTTATTAATATTATTCCTGCTTCCCGGGCCAGCCCGGAGTTCCTGCTCCCCCCTCACCTCCTCCCAGTGAAGGTGACAGGGGCAGCCTGGCCAAATCACGTCTGAGGGATTGGCTCCCGGGGACAACCTTCACCCCCCGCCCTGACCCACAGGCCTGACACAAAGGGACTGCCGGAAACTCTTGACAACTGCCAGCCGGGTAGCCACAGTGTCCTGGAAAGGAATTCTAAGCCCACAACAGAGCGTTTCTCATCTAGATTTTTTTTTTATGGGATTGGGGTTGGGGAAGGTTGGCGAGGAGCCAGAGATGGGTGGCAGAACGATGAAATCATGCAAGCCCACAGCACTGATTCATGTTGTAGTGGGAATGGGGACCGGTTTTTGTGCTAACCAGAATGTTCCTGCATATACGCTCTGAGTAAAAATAGGGATGGCCCAGGAACAGGCATGGCTTTATCCATAATATGTTTTTTTTTTAAAAAAAGAAAGCATATTCATGCATTAGTTGTGTCATTGTAACTTATCTTGAAAAATCAGAAGGTAATGGCCATTGCGGCTGCTTTGAGAGCCCTCGGGTTCTGGGGTGTTGTGTGGGTGGGGGGAGATTTCTAACTTCCTGCTTAATTATCTCAAAACACATCCATTCGGGTCAGCTAGCATTCGACTGCCCGCGGTGCAAAGCCCGGTACTCCCCTGCGGGCTAGGCAGGAAGCACGTGGGAGTGATGGATTGGAAAGCGCTTGCTCGCAAATCGCCGACACCTGTGGTTTGGTGGGGACATCACCAGAGACAGAGGAGGTGGCTCCTGTGTCAGTGGCAGCACAGGCGTTGGTCTTAAAGCACTGCTGGGATCTTGGGAGGGGAGGGAAGGTGGTGGGGGGGTGGGGGACAGTCTGCAAGAGGAAACATCTTGGAAGAAAATTAGGATCTAGATGAAAAACAAGTCGTGGTCACTTCTATGATACTGCCACCCCCATGTCCCTGTCCCAGATTCCTGTCCTCTAGGACGTCCCTATACGCCCCTCTTTTGCATCTCCCACCGCTCCGCCCCTGGGCATCTCAGCAGGAGACAGTGTGTGAAAGCTCTTCGCTTTCTATCATTGCTGATGCTCACAGGCTGCCCGGAGAGAGACAAGAGTGGGAAGCAAGGGTCAGAGCCATTCAGGGGCCCGCCCAGCTGACAAGGACGTGAATGAGGATGCCAACCCCCGTCTCTCTGACTCCTGGCCCAGTGCTCCCCCCACCCGCCAGCTGTCAGTGAGGTGGGTGGGGTTGTGAGTAGGTACACAGGCTCCTGAGTCAGATCCACCCGGTTTGAATCCCAGCTCTGACATTCACTGTGTGACCTTGAACAACTGACTTAACCTCTCTGTGCCTCTTCTATAGTTGCAAAATGAAGCTAATAATCCTTCCCCAGAGCAGTTAGGCAGATTAAAACAAATACAATACTTATAAAATGCTTGTATAATGCCCAGGCCGTGGAAAGTGTGGAAGCAGCCACCCTCTCTCACCTCCTACCATTTTGGTCATTATGATCACCCACTATCTTCTTTTGGTGCCTGAATTTTAGAGTCTGCGCAGAGGCTAGAGCCTGTGTCTGGGCATTTTCCTTAATCCTAGTATCCTGCTCAGAGAGGCTGCTCCCACCCCACTCTCAGACTTCACAAGGATTCTCTGGGCTGCTTGTCAGGGCTCCAGGTGGTGCTACAGAGTCCTGCGGCTAGCGCGGCTGTCTCTGGGGTCTGGGAAACTCTCAGGACCCCACAGGGATACACACTAGAGTGGGTCTCCTGAGCCAGAGGCAAAGGTAAGCAGCTTCCACATCCTGTTCCCACATCCCAGTGGCACCCCAGCCTGCCGGCCACCACCGCTTCTCTCCCTGTGTGCTACCCTAGGCCGGGTCGGATGAAGAGCTTGTCTGCCCCTTGGCTTAGGTGGGCTTCCCATGAGCTCACCCACGGGGGAGCTTGCTCACCCCCCGAGACATGAGAGTGGGGTGCTCACCACATCCCAGACCCTCCCAGTCCCACTCCTGGGGCTGACTCCGCTCCGTCCCTGACAGGTCCATCCACAGACATGATGGCTTGGCTGGAAGGAAGCCCAGGGCCTCCTGCAACTCCCACATGCTGATCCTGGCTCACCTCTCTGCAGCGACACAGGCCCAGTCTCCCTTTCATGAGTACCAAGGACTGTCCCCACATAACACATCTCCATGTCCAGGATAAAACTCACCTACTCCCATCCACTCATTCTTCAGATGCAAAGCCAAAGGCCAAAGGCCAAAGGCGTGCATCACAGCACTGGCCCTGGAACTCTGAACGCCTGACTTCCACAATAGCATCTCCCTCCTAGACCAGGGGCTCCAAATTCCCTGCACATTAAAATCACCTGGGACCTTTTAAAAAAACTCCAAAGCTCAGGCCACACGTGGAACCAGCAAAATCACACCCTCCGGGGGTGAGCAGGGACCCACAGTTCTCTGTAAGTTCCCCAAAGGATTCCAATATGCAGACAAGTTTGGAAACCACTGTGCTCCCACCCGCAGCACCAGCAGCCCCATGATGGCTGGGCTCCCTGCTAAATGCTTCAAGTAATTCCTACCCAGTCCCACCACAGCGATCCCTTTGGGATTTCTGACATTCTGAACATCATTTGAGGTGGTCGGGCGCGGTGGCTCACGCCTGTAATCCTAGCACTCCAGGAGGCTGAGGGGGGAGGATCAATTGAGGTCAGGAGTTCAAGACCAGCCTGAGCAAGAGCAAGACTGTCTCTACAAAAATAGAAAAAAAAAAATTAGCCAGGCAACTAAAACTAGAAACAAAAAATTAGCCAGCTGGGCATGGTGGTGCATGCCTATAGTCCTAGCTACTCGGGAGGTTGAGGCAGGAGGATCGCTTGAGCCCAGGAGTTTGAGGTTGCTGTGAGCTAGGCTGATGCCACGGCACTCTAGCCTGGGCAACAGAGTCAGACTCTGTCTCAAAAAAAAAAAGAAAAAGAAAATGAACATCATTTAAAGTTCTTCATGCATTAGTGATAAGCTGCTATGTATTTATCAGCTGTTGTAAAGCTGTGTACACAGTGTGCTTGCTGAAGTTGAAATACAAATGTGTAAAACCACAATCAAAATTCTCCAAGTGACACTAACATCTTAATTGGGTCTATAAACAATAAAGGTGAATATTAAAGCTAATTGAAAACTAGCTTGATTTTTTTATGAACAAAATTTGGGGAAGCAGAAATATACACTAAACCCCCTTTTAAAAATTCAGCATGAAGTATGCAATATCAAAGTGTTTCTAATAGGGTTATGATTATTTGCAAATTTTTTCCATTCTCACTGAGCTATTAGACACACTGTTTTGTCACTTTTGTTTATCTCGCTCCTAACACCATGCTTCTTCCTGTGAAACAAAACGAACAGGAGTAGACAAACTTGCAAATGTTCTAGATTCACTTGCTTCAAGTATGCATATATAATTTTGGACATATGTTGCCTTTAACAGAGCTTGGTTTCTTTGGATCTCAATGATTCAAAGACTTTAGGTCAACTGGTCTCATTCATAACTGTCTGGGGTCGTGGACCCCTTTTTGGGAGTCTGATAAAAATGTTGGTGTCTCCTCAGGACAAGGCACATCTTCGCGTGAAGGCAATTTTGCACACAATTTCTGGAAGCCCCTGGACTCCTGAAGTCCCCCAGGTCCCCAGTATAGTCTCACGATGAGAAAACAGAGAAGCCCAGAAAGGCCAAGGTGACTCAATCTGCCAGGTGATGATGCTGTCAGGATTCGAACTCAGATCTCCCAACCATGTGGCCACTCCAGGGGAGACATCACCTGGGTGCAAAGCTGGACTCTGCTGCCCACTGGCTGTGTAACTTTGCAAATTGCACAGCCCCTTCATGCCTCAGTTTCTTCATCTGGAGACAGGGTGATGATAATAGAACTTCCTCACAGTGCCGGTCACCTTAGCGTCGTATTAGTATTTGTCACAATTAATATTTTGCAAATGAAAGAGGAGAAGATCAGGGAGCTAGGCAATTGTCCAGGGCCACCGAGCTGCCATGTGGTATGTGACCCCAGTCCCAGAATGGGACTCCAAAGCCGATAGTCTGGGCTCACACCACCCTGTGTCTCTAGTTAGGCCTCCCTGAGGCCTAACCTCTGCCTCAGGGAGGTAGAAACAGGCTGTGACAGCAGCACAGGGTGACAGCACAGGCCGAGGGAGATGGCAGGGCCTGGCGTGCTGCAGAGGGGCTCCCTGGAAGTGTCCAGCCACGAGAAGCTTGGAGCAGTTTTGTGCTGAGAATTCTGAGAATCTCCTCCCTCCCTGAGGCTGTGGGCCGGCCCACTGGGTCACTTTCAGTTTTGTTTCCTTGTCTGCAAGAAACGAAACTCCACAGAAACATTCCAGAGACAGAACATGGAAGAAGCCTTCCAGGTGTGCAGGAACTGGTAAGAAGGCGCTTTCTCCCCGGTGGCCAACCCTAGGCCGGCTAGAGGGAGGGCAGAGAGGGCAGGGCTGCATCTGAAAGGGGTGTCGCATGAAGACACCTAGGAGGGCAAGCTGGTGGGACCCGGGAGCCCCTGGGGTACGTGGCCAGCATTACCTTCCCCTAACTGCATCCCTCTCCCAAAATCTTAGACTTTCTGGGACAGTCCTGAAGCCCGGTAGCCAGGCCAGCTGTCCCTACTGGGCTACTCACACTTGTCACATCTTGGGTCCTAATGTGGGGTTCTGATAATATGGTCTTCGCACCAGTCTCTGAAAGAAAGGGGCCCACGGACCATTCTCCCCCTCACTGGAAAGGGAGCACAGGGCAGGGCAGGGGGGACAGGACAGCAGCCCGGGCCACACCTCTAACCGAGCGGAACCTGGCCAGGTGAAGAGCCCCCTCTCAAAGCCCCTACCTGTGGCAAGAGCCAGCGGGGACCCTCTGCAGAGAACTTTGCTCCACCGAGACACTTCTTTCCCCTGAGTCCCTCCCCAGCCCAGGAAGAAGGTCGGAGGAAGGAAGGGGCCAGGCCCAGCAGAGGGGAAAGAGCAGGGGGAGTGAGGGAGCAGCTGCCTGCGTGCCGTCTTCCGCTCAGGGCAGACCAAGAGGAGCGAGGCTTTGAGTGTCCCTCTCTGGCCGTGTCGCACATGCCAGGGACGTGGGCATGCAACTCCCCCAAAGGTCCTTTGGGCCCTCATGGCTCTAGCCACGGAGCCTCCTCTCTCCCAAGCACGAGCTGATGGAAAGGAAAGGAGACCTTTCTCCGCGAAGAGGATCGTTAGAGAAAACTGCCCTGCCCAGGAAGTGGGAGGCTCAGAAGCCTTTGTTTATTGGGGTCTCCAAGAAGAGACTTGGGGCCTCTCTGCGGGTTAGCACAGGTGAACCTGAGGCAGGGGAGAGGTTGATGTCCCCTTGCTCTGGGACACTTGGGAATTTTGTGCGGGAAGAGATTCTGGAAGTCGGCATTGCGCTGGCTGGCCGGAACCGGGCCAGGGTGGGGCTGTGTTGCTAACCAGCTGTGGGCCACGCAGGGGAGCCAGAACACAAGAGAAAAAATTGGCAAGAATTCAATACTTGTTATTTCATTTTCAAAACAACTTGGCTGAGGTGTAAGTGACGTAGAATAAACTGCATGTTTTTAAAGTGCACCATTTGGTGAGTTTTGACGTATGTTATATACAGCCGTGGAACCATCTGCACAATCAAGAGAGCAAAGCTACCCAACTCCCCCAAAAGTTTCCTTGTGTTCTTTGTAAACCCTCCCTCCTGCTCCCTCCCGCTCTCCACCCGGGACAGGGTAAGACCTTGGCAGAGTGTCCTTACACCTATCATACGACACTGCGCTGTTCTGATCTCGGATCAGCACAGGGAGCGTGTGTCGGGCAGGTGGCGTCTCCATCGTATTTTCAGTGCTTAAGGCTCTGAGGACCTAGCCCTGGGTGTGAGATATGGTTCCATGTTTTACACCATGAAAATACGTCTGTTTTTCTTCCCCCCTGGATGCTACAGCAAAAGAAAGGTGGCCTCTGCTCACTTCACCCTCCACGAGATCCACTGCCTGCGGTTCCTTGTCCTCTGCCCGGAGTGTGAGGAGGCCGTCCCACGGGAGAAGATGGAGGAGCATTGCAAGAACAGCCACCAGCAGGTGAGGAGGTGGCAGGAAGGACGGGACCTGGGGGTTGGGCGAGGGTCCAGTCCTCCCTGCAGGACTCGCGGGGCTGGTCGCTTAGCCCCTCCAGGCACAGCCCGGTCTGTGTAGAGGAAATGGTGATCCTGTCTTTCTCATGCTAAACCACGTCACCCCACTGTGTTCCTATATCCAGTCCTTTCCCTACAGGCTTATGGAGCTGGCCAAGGCAAGGGGTCCCTGTTTCAGGAAAGGTTGGATGTTCTTTGGGGATCTGTGAAGAAGGAAAGTGGAAAGGAGGGTTCTAGAAGGTGGTCAGGTTGAGCTGACTTTTTTGCCAATTTTTCATCTCCATCCTTCCTGGGGCCCTTCTTCTGTCTTTCTGGAGACCCTCAAGCTCAGGCATCCATTTCGACTCAGCCTGGTCCAGCGAACACTTCTTGAGCACTGGGGTGGGTGCTAGAGGGAGACTGAGGCAGCGACACCTGATCCCTGTCCCCTAGGAGCTCACAGACTCAGACCTGGAACACCGTAAGCCGAGGTGGACATGCAGAAAGAAAGGCCCTGGGTGCTGGGTGGAACCCGTGTCTCTCCTGTGTTTAGGTTGGGTGTGCGATGTGTCAGCAGAGTGTGCAGAAGCCCTTGCTGGAATCTCATGAGGTGAGAGTCACGTGTGATTTCTCCTTTAGAGCCCAGCAAGCCGAGCTGGGAGGAGGAGGGGGAAGGGGAGGGGGGATTTCCACCTGACCACTCTCTTCTCACCCCAGTAGGCTCGGAGAGTGGTGGAGAACTAGCCCACCACAGGGACACAGGTCCGCCTGTCCCCCGGATGCTGGTGGGAAGGGCTTTCCCTGGACCACGAGTCCGAGTCCGAGTCCGAGAGAGCTTAGATTCCCCGAGGGCAGGCCCCAGTCTGGCCATTCCCACCTGCTTTCTCTTACTGGCTTCAATTCCCTAGGGAGATGGGCGCGTGTCCTTGATCGGCCTACAGTCACTGAGGCCAGTGATCATGCCCTTCCTGCTGCCCCCACAGGCCAGGGAATGCCAGGAGCGCCCCGTTGAGTGTAAGTTCTGTGAGCTGACCGTGCAGCTCAGCAAGCTGGAGGTCCACGAGTTCCACTGTGGCAGGCGGACAGAGCTGTGCCCAGACTGCGGCCAGTCCGTCACTCTCCGAGTGCTGGCCCAGCACAAAGGCCTGTGTCGGATTGAACAGGCCCAGCTCGGGAAAGGCGAACACACAGGCCGGGGAGAAAGAGGGATGCTCCAAGGACCAGAGCCTCTCCCGGATGGGATGCGAGGAGCGGAAACTGTCAGGAGGATGGATGACAAGGGTATGTGTTATAAAGGCTGAGATTCACCTGGCTACTCTAGTTCTAAGCCACACAATAGAGTGGCCTTCTTGTGTGTCTGCCATGGTCTTCAAATGACTGGTCCAGGGAGGCCAAGAGGCCAGGGGTGGGGCCTGGCAGCTGCACAGACAAGAAGGCCATGGGGGGCCCTAGAAAACAGGAGGCTTCTTTGAACTCCTCCAACACAAGCCTCACCTGGCAAAGTCCCCCTGCATCCTTTCACAGATGAGAAACCTACGCACAGAATGAAGCAGGGGCTTGCAGGAGGCAGAAGTAAGAACGGACACCCAAGTTTCCTGGCACCAAATCTAGAGCTTTTTCCTCTATCAGCAAGGGACAGAAAGGGAGTTAGCTGTAGGTCCTGGCCTTCCACCTATGTGTTGGCTCCCTGGTACCGTTTCATGTTCTCTTGATCCAATTACCTCTTTATGAGGTGCATTTACCGAAGACACAGCCGTCAAAGTGACAGATCTTATGTTTGACTTCACTGGTTGTTTTGGTAACGCGGTAACGTGGGAGAGAGCCTAAAACCCCCGGGACAGTAACTCTCTCCTGGTAAACAATCTACCCAAGGTCAGAGTGGCCAGTGAAACACTGGGAAGTGTGCAATTCATGTACATTCCCTTCATTCTAGCATGGCTGGGCTTCAACACAACCAACACAGTCTTCAACACAACTTCATCGGCACAACATAACACAGCACCAACACCATCAGCAAAGCTGTGTGCAACCAACACCTGGTCTGATCACAGGCCTTGGAAACTGCGGGGGTGAAGGAGCAGTCAGATGGGATAGGATTGGTATCCGTGGCTATGGCTCCCTGCATCTCTTCAGCGACCAGTCCTGCTTTAGGAACCTGTCTCTCCATCAGGGTTGCTCCAGCCCTGAGAGCACATCTGTGGCCATGAAGGGAATGATGTGGATGACTCAGCCAAGTGTTGCCTGTGTGGCCGAGGACGCCGGTGCAGGAAACTCAAGGCCAGGCAGGCCTGGGGACAGTTCATGCTCATGAGCACAGGCCCTGTAGGCAGTTGTGGGAGAACTGGGCTAGCCGTTGTCAAGGGCAATCATTTGTGGTGTTGTTTCTGTGCTTATTCAGGGGAAAGAATTTCAGCTCCTGCGAGGGAACTCTCCTGTCATTATTGCAACCAAATGATTCCAGAAGATGAGTATTTCCGCCATATGGTAAGTAGCAATTAGTCATTTTCTAATGGTGCCAATAGCTAGACCACATTTCAAAAGTGTGAAAGGAAAGGCAGATGCTGGGCCTGATTTCACATAGCACAGATATTAGAGGTTCCCATGTTTATGGTTTGCTTTGCTCAAAAAGGGGTTTTAGTGAGTTGCTTCAGGCTGATTTAGCATAGAAAATTGATTTTCATTTTTGCCCACCCCTTCAAGGGGCCTGATCACCCCTGATCACCTCGGACCATCTACAACTCTCTGAGCCAGGACGTTGCAACTTGGTCCCCTATAGAGCCTGTCTTTCCATCCTGCACCGGTTCTGCAGTCTTCGTTGTTAGATCGTGAGCTCCCTGGCAAAACTGAACGACTTGTTCCCTCTTCCTGATATCAGTGCTGGGTACAAAAAGGCGACTCTGTAGAGATACAGTGATGTGACTGATTGCTCGATTTTGCCTGGGGACATTCACAGACTCTTCCCTCCGCAGCCCTGAGCACCTTTCGGTGCATGGCTGTGCCAAGTCTCCCCTCTTTTGCACAAGATGGAACACCTCCCCTCTGGGAAACTTGCCAAGCCTTCTCTCCAAGAAACTCATGTCCTTTGCCTTGAGCAGCGAGCTGTTCACCTTTCTTAACCCTTTAATTCCTAGAACTATAGAATATCAAAACTGAAGAGACTGTAGCGATGATCCAGCTTTGTGGGGTTTTTTTTTTTATTATTGAGGTAAAATGCATGTAACATAAAATTGACCATTACTGTAGTGACACTTAGTACATTCACAGTGTTGTGCAGTCTAGGTCCAGACATGTTCATCATCCCCCAAATAAATTCCATGCCCGTTAGTAGGTACTATGTACTCCTCCCTCTTCCCAGCCCCTGGCATCCACGACTCTGCTTTCTGTCTCTGCGGATTTGCCTATTCTAGACATTTCATATAAATGGAATCATATAATAGGTGGCCTTTTGTATCTGGCTTCTTTCACTTAGCATAATGTTTTCAAGGTTCACCCACGTTGGAGTTGTACTTTCTTCCTTTTCTCGCCTTTTTATGGTCAGACCACATCTTGCTTTCCCACCAATCTGCTGACAAACCTTGGCATTGTTTCCACCTCCCACCTCTTGCTTTCTCACGTGTAGTCTGTGGTTCAGCCGCAGGAACAACACCTGGCAGCTGGTTAGAGACGCAGACTCCCAGGCCCTCCCTCTAGAAAGACTCAATCGTAAAATGCAGGGTCACAAGGTTTCCCAGATGTCTCAAGTCTGTGACATGCTGCACCAACCACGTGACCCTCGTCGTCAGTTACACATTTGAAATCACCTACGCACTTGTTTTCCTTCCTTCTGACGCTTATTCAATTATATGCACGGTCCATGTCTCCTGATTGAATCAGAGGACACGTGATGGGCACCAAAGCAAGAGTGAAACTGACCACCCCTGTTCAAAATGTTCAGTCCGGCAACCAAGGACACCTACACACTTATCTGAGGGCTGCGAGCAGGTGGGGAGCTCTCATAAACATGGAACTGGATTTGTGGTCAGAAACCCTGAACTTTAGTTCTGCTGTGCCACTTACTGACTGTGTAACCCCCTTGAGCTTCTTTCTTCTTTTGAGGACAATGGGGATGATGATTTATCTACTTCTTCATGGAAATAAGGCACCATGACCACGCAACACCAGGTCTACCTCCCCACCAGCGTGCACACTCACACTCACGCACTCTGCCTTCCCACCTATTACCAGAGAGGAGCTTCCTATGTTCCTACCTCAAACCTATCCCTCCCCGCCACTGGGGCACTACATCCCTTTTCTTTTTTTTGCCTACGTAATGTCACACAAGGTCATTGCTACATTGCTCCAGCAATTCTCCCCTCTCTCTCCTGCAACACGTAGATGTTAAATGAGCTGTACGCATAGGCAACAAAAAAGTCTCAAAACTGTTCACTTTGGGATATTCTAACATTTGTTATGATAAGTTCTTTAAGGAGTAATACTTATATTGATGGTACTACAGCCACAGGAAAGTAATTCCCAATGCTGGGAATCGCTCGAAGTCCAAGTGGGTCCTTGGCTTAGTGCAAGAAAGAATTCAGGAGCAAGCCGATGGTTTAAAGTGAGAGCAAGTTTTACTCAAGAAACATAGAAGATCTACTCTACAGACATAGTAGAGGCTAATTCTCCTTGCCACTTGCCTTTTCTAATTAGCTGATTCTTTTCTCTGAGCCACCATAATTTAGCCTTTAAAGTTCCCAGCTTTATGCAGGAGAAGTGGATTCTTACTTCCAATTTCCCACCTCTGGGGATGGGACATTTCTGTCATCCAAGCCCCTAGCCACAAAATTGACCCCACATCTTCCATAACCAAAATGTCAGCTCATGTTCTTAACTCGTATCTTAGTCCATATGTATTGTTACAACAGAATAACCACAGACAGGATAATTATAAAGAACAGACATTTATTTCTCACGGTTCTGGAGGCTGGGAAGTCCAAGATCAAGGTGCCAGCTTAGTGTCTGGTGATGGCCTTCTTGCCACATCTTAGCATGGCAGGCAGAAGGGCAAGCCAGCCAAATGCTGCATGAAGCCTCTGTTACAAGGTCCTAATCCCGCTAACAAGAAAAGAGTCCTCATGGCCTAATCACCTCCTACAGGCCCTACCTCTCAATACGATCACATTGGCAACACCTGAATTTTGGAGGCGACACATTCAAACCGTAGCAAACAGGCCTTCATTCCTGGAATGCAAAGTTGTCTTTCTTTCCTGCAAAGTCAGCTATAAACTTAAATGGAATGTTTGTCATATTTTATCCAGCATCTCTAAGTGTTTACAGTAGGAAGTTTTTGTGTTATCTAGTCTACTGTATTGTCCAACCATTAAAGCTGAAGTTGTTTTTTAATTTGCAGGAAAAATGCTGTCCAAACTCAGAGTTTGAGAAACATTTTCCAGTTGGAAAGCCCCAGATTCTTCCTCCGTCTCTTCCAAGTCAGGCCGCTAAAAATCAAACTTCCACGGCAAAGCAAGATGTCCGTCCAAAGACAAAAAATATTAACAGATTTCCTCCTCTTTCTGAAAGTTCATCAAAGCAAGCACCAAGAGGCAAAAACAAAACTGTGGATCTGTCTTCAAAGTCTGAGTTCAAGACCAGGACCACCTCTTCTATAGAAGACGAGGCAGCCTATGACATTCTGAGGAGATGTCTTCAGTGTGGTATCCTACTTCCCCTGCCAACCCTAAATCAACATCAGGTACCCAGCCTCTCTGCTCTTGTCCTTGCTCTCCTGGCTGTGAACCACCTGGACAGTGTCAAAGAAATCCAAGTCCTGCAGGATGTTAGCAGATGTGGCTGGAAAAGCCCTTCTCTGTCTCCCCTTCTCTGTGTGCCCAGGTGCACTCCCTCTTAGCACTTACCACATGGTTTATTTGCATCACTTTCCAGAAACTGAGACACCTTTGAAGGTAGAGCCAGATCTCTCATCTCTGTGTCTCCAGCTTCTAACCCGGGATTGACACACAGCAAGTGCTTCAAAACTGTTTAGTAAATGAATGAAGCAGAGGGTACCCAGTCTACCTCTCTCATGGTAGAGATATGGCAACTGAGGCCCAGAGATCAGAAGTGTCTTGGTCAAGATCCTAGGTCAGTTGTTGGCTTGCCTCCAGCAGATCAAGTTTTGCTTCAAGCAGATCCGCGTTTGCAGCCATCTCCCTGAATATCCTGATTTTTACATCCTAGATTATTTTCTAGTAATAATAAGAATTGTACTAGAGGTAGTTAATCATTGTGTGCCAGTTGCAATGCAAAGCTCTTTACAAAAGGTTAATCTTCATTGCAAACAATAGGCAAGTATTTTGTCCCCATTTTACAGATGAGGAAAATGGACAGAAAGAGTAGCTTCCCAAGAGCTATATATAATTAGTGAGCCGCAGAATCTAGCCTGGCATCCACGTGTACATAGCTGCAAAGTTTATGCCCTTAACCTCCAGACTGGATACCTCACTTAAAAAAAATTTTTTTTCACTATTTGATGTTTTTCAAAATACAGAAGTACTAGATTTTGTTGTAACTAGTTGACATAATACCACAAAAGGAAGTACAAAAGCAAAGCTAATCATCCCCCTGTCCCACCCCATTTTCCCCAATCCCATGCCCCAAGATACCGATTTCAACAGTCTCACGGGCACCTTTTCAGAATTTTGTCTTTGCTCACACAAACCTGAACAAACATAAACAGGTTTGAATTGTTTCTTTCCCGCACACACTACCTTCCTATACTCACTACTCTGCCATTTGCCAAAGGTAGGCCTAAATCTTTTTTTCTAACTGCTTCATGCATTTATATATGCACAGAAACATATAATTTTACAAAACTGGGCTAATTTCATACTTGCTAGGGGTGCTATTAGTGCCATTTTCCCTTGCCTCCCACAAGTTGATGTGTTTCCTTCCACACCCTTCTCCATCCTTATATAATAGGCTTGCCAGATTTAGCAAATGAAACTAAGGACACCCAGTCGAATTTGAATTTTAGAAAAACAAAGATTTTTTTTTTTAGTGTAAGTATGTCCCATGCAATGATTCTCTGTTTCACTGAAATTAAAATTTAACTGGGCATCCTGTATTTTATTTGGCAATTTTATTAAATAACCACACACAAACACACACATTTGGAACCTGTTACACACGGTTCTTTACGTCCTAATGTTATGATTCAGCAACATCCACAGAAATCCCTCCAAGTCAAACAATGTGGCTCATTTTTTTTAATAGCTGCATAAGAGTCCATGGTGTGGGAGTGTGGGATTCTCTTATCTGTTCCTCGACCCCCTGATGGTGACAAGCCTCCCGTACCCCTGCTGGCTCGGTGGGCTCCGTGCTTTTCCTAAGCCATCACACCTGGTCGCTGGGCCCCTGTGGCTCAGGGCTCATGCTCTGCAACTGGGATCCAGAGATATTCCAGGAACTAGCACATTCCACTTCAAACGTAACAAACTTTTAAAAATATCCGTTTCTTTAGGAGAAATGCTGGTGGTTAGCCTCATCGAAAGGAAAACAAGTGAGAAATTCCAGCTAGATTTGGAAAAGAAAAGGTACTACCAATTTAGATTTCCTTTTCAAAGCTGGCTCTCCTGCTTACTTTCTGCGGTGGTCTTGTGAAAAGACACGGGTTTATTCACTGACATTTATAAGAAAAGGTTTGGACTAACTATTTTCCTTCTTTTGAACAGAGATATGGGTTTGCCCAAGAGCTGCACATAAACCAAAAGAAAAAAAGGTTCCAGTTCTTCTACGTGAGACTTCTGGTTAAGCCTCTGGGCCTCAAGCCCTGACACCTTACGGAAACCCAGCTTCGTCCCTGAAAAATAAAACCGCCTCCCTGAAAGTTTCTTGTTCACCTTTATTTGGATCCCACACGGTTTTCCAGGGCAAAGGAGGACAGCAGTGCGCAGGGAAAGGAGAGCGACAGAAGACACGGAAGGAGGGAGGGACAGAGAAGCGAGGCTGGACGGTGGGCGACGGCCAGGTGCAGCGAAAAGGGCGGCTTTGATGGCTTCGGGCAGGGAGGGCGGCGTGGGGGACGTCGGAGAAGCAGACAGTGCAGCCTACCTGCCTGCCTGGGCATTGGGGGGACCCTTCGGGCGCTCGCCTCCTCCGGGGCAGGGAAGGGCAGAGGCAGGTGGGTGCGCCCCACCCTCCCGCAGCTGGAAAGGCGGCGCGGTTCTCACGCTCTGTCGTGCTCGGTGCGCCCGGTCTGCTAAGGCTCTCCTGCGCGACCTCGTCTAAGGAGAGGAAAGCGGTGCCCACGGGCCGACTGCGCGGCGGCGACTTCCAAAGGAGAAGCCAGGAGACCCCGGGACTGGGTCAGGACGGGAAAGGCGGAGAACTGAGCGAGCCTGAGCCCCAAGTTCCGGGCAAGAACCTCTTTGTCGCAGGCAGGGGGAAGGGCAGGGGCCGTGCCCATCCTCGCCCGGAGCGCGCGCCGCGCCTCCTGCTCCCAGCCCCTGGCCGGGGCGCCCTCCTGGACGGTCTGCGCGGGCCCGTCTCGCCCCCACACGCGCCATCAACGCGTCTGGCAGCTCCAGGTTTGCGCCCCAGTGACCCGTGCGGACGAGCAGAGTCCCGCAGGTGGCGGCGCGTCACAAAGGCGGCCCGGTGCTTGGCATCGAGCCTGGGCTCGCGGAGGTGGCGCCCGAGCAGCAGCGGCGCGGGCGGAGCAGGCGGGCGCTACCCGGGTCCCTGCAGCCCAGACCGGGCGCGGCCAGCGGGGCGCGGCCAGCGGGTAACTAGGGCACAAGCCGGGGTGCGGTGGGACGCCCCGGGGGCCGCGCGGGGAGGAGCGGGCTGCCCTCCTCACCCGCCTCCTCCTGGAAGCATCTTTGGCTACCTCCCCTGCCCCAGGTGTAGGACATCCTTAGGTTTCCTCCCCTGGGTGGCAGCTATGTGATACGGTGGACCAAGCCTAGGTTTGGGAGTCCTAGCCAGCCTGGGTTCTAATCTCACCTCCCTGCTTACTTCGTGATCTCACCGGGAAACTTTAAGAACCTTCCAACATCCCCCACTTGTAAACCGGGCGTATGCACATCATCCTGACAGGGATGTCGCAGAACGTCCCTGGCACCGACTTGCTCACTAATGGCAGCCAACACGTGTATAGCACCGACTATGCGCTAGGCACTGCTCTGCTGCTTCCCGTATATCAGCTCATTTAATCCTCCCAACAGTAGGAGAAAGGTACAGTTTTTATCCCTATTTACAGATGTGAGGACTGAGGCACAAAGAAATTAACTTGCCTAAGGTCACACAACAGCAGCTGACAGAGCTAGGATCCAATCCCCTAAGCTAAGCTGCCTCTGATGAGGTCTGGGGATGGGTGGGGTTCCTAGTAATTATACATGACTTGGGGGCTTCTTGCAACAACTTTTCCAGCCCACCAGACCTATTCTTCCACCCTCACCCCTTCCAGCTTCCGTGTCTGATGATTCTTTTGACTTCCGACTTTGCTAGGGCGAGCAGTTTCGCGTAGCTTTTGAATTGGTTTAGGTTTTCTGGAGCACCTTGTAGGAGCTCTTCTCAGAGCTGAGTGCTGTGGGGGCCCCTCTTCTTGGGCAGTTTACAAGTGATTGAAGAGACATTCCTGTTTCTTCATTTGTTAAATTTCTTCATTGTTTAAATGTTTAAGTGCCTTCTCAAAAGCAGAAGGAGGATGTACTAGGCTGGAGGAGTATGTGGGTCCCTTGAGAGAGAGAGGCAAGGACACTGGGGCCTGGTGTCACGGGTGGGGGCAGGTTCCTGTGAAGTCCCTTATGGAAGTCTGTCCAGATCTGCAGATGGGAGGGTCGGCTGGAGACAGGAGCCAAACTGTTCAGTCGCTGGTGAGGGCAAGCGAGGGGGTAGTGAGGACAAAGGCCTGGAGAAGTCCCTAGGAAGGCCGGCACAGGTGCTCGCTTGAGGATGCTTGTTGCCACTGCGGTGTTGGTGGGAGCAGCAGAGAGAGGATGGGGGACAGGAAAGATACCCACCTTGAGTTCTACCCAGCTAATTGATGCAAGGGGTGAAATGTACACAGAGCCACACGAAGGAATCTTACAAACATTAACTACACATTTGGCAAGCACACTTACAAACAAAACAATGCACATCAAACACACTGGAATAGTTGCCTGTTGGAGGGGACAATGAAATGGGACAGAAGGTTAAAAGGGAATAAATGAATATATAAAACCAGAGACGGGTCTTGCACAGACAATGTCTGTCCTGAATTGAGATATGTGATTAATTTGCCCCTCTGCACCTGAGGCCCAAGAAGTGGGAATAGGAAAAGTACAGGAGAAAGAGTCAAAAAGCCTAAGTTCTAGTCTGTTACTAACTTGCTGTGTGACTATAGCTAAAGCCATTTACCTCTCTGAGCCTCAGTGTCCATCTGAAAAGAAATCAATTCTCAGGTCTCTTTCCAGCCCTGTAATTTTATAGGCCATGATCAATAAGCTTTGTTTCCTTGGTAAAGTAGCTGATAAAGGCTTTATGGAGTGGTAGAGCTTGAACCTTGAAAAATGGGGCCTAGGGAGAGGCAAAGAAAACAAGGAGAGTTTTCGGGCAGGGGAAATGGAAAGCTAAACATTGTGAAAATTTCAGCATATGGCTATACAAAGTCTGATGCCTGGCTCCCCCTTGGGACTCCCTAGCATGGCGGGTGGTGCCACCTGCAGTCCAACAGCAGAGTCAGAAATGTTTCAGTCCTGCCCACCTCTACCTTCACCAGTTACCAAATCATGTCCTCTAAAGAGCTCACAGCCCCATCACTATTTCCACAACACCTGGCTCTGCTCTGACTGTCCTTCCTCTGCTTCTCCACTGTGTCCTTTCTACACCTCAAGACTGGCCACATCACTTCCAGGCATGTGACCCTGCAGTCCCCATGGCTCTCCATGACCCCAGTTTGGGTTCCCCACCCTTGTTCTGCTGCTGCACCTCTTGGATATTAACACAACCGTCAGCTCCGTAGCTCAGAACATGCAGTGCCTCTCATCCAGGGAAGGGGGCAGGCCATGTCAGAATTCCCAGATCTTGGGGAGAGGGGACAGTGGGAACCCCTGTCATCCAGGACATAGTCTTTATCATGTCACTCAGGGTCCCTTGATCCAGCACCTCCCACTACTCCCACTGGATCCAGTTCCTCCACTCCCTGCCCGTGTAAAAATTAAAGTCCAGATAACTAAACAGTTGTTAGTTCCCTGAATATAAGCACATCACATACACAGTTCTGTGGCTTTGCAAATATTGTTCCCTCTGTCCAGAATGCATCAGTCCCTCCACTACCACCCCTAGGCCAACCTGGTCTGCCTTGCAAATCCTCTTCACCCTTCAAAACCCAGCCTGGTTGGGAGGTTGAGGCCGGAGGATCACTTGAGCCCAGGAGTTAGAGGCTAAGTGCGCTATGACTCCACTGCACTCCAGCCTAGGCAACAGAGCGAGACCTCGTCTCAAATACAAAAATAAAAACAAAAAAACCCAACTTGGATGTCACCTCCTCCGAGCAACCCTCTCTACTTCCTCTTTACCGAGACAGAATGAGTCACCGTTTATTTGTGCCACCCTGTACTGTGAGTCTGCCTGAACCTTTTCTCTTTTCTCATGTGTTGTAATTCAGTGCTGGTCTGTGTCCCTGGATAGACTGTGAAACTCGTACAGATATGAACTGTGTCGTGAATTTATCATGGAGCCACCTGCACCTGTCACAGTGCCTAATATATACGAGATTGCAGAGAAAGCTAGTCCAGTTGAGTTTAATTTCTATTTGGCAGGTAATGGCTGTTCCTTTTTACTCCCCACAGAAAACAAGTGATTGCTTTTCTTCCCTCCTTTTTGGAAGCCCTGCATACCACACAGCTGCACCGTACCTCCCAGTTCCTTCATGGACGAAGAAAGCGAACTGATCCAGCCCCAAGACCAGAGCTGCTGGGCCACTCTGCCCGATGTGTGCCTGTGTCGTGTTTTCTGGTGGCTGGGAGACAGGGACAGGTCCAGGGCCGCCCTGGTCTGCAGAAAGTGGAACCAGATGATGTATTCGGCCGACCTCTGGCGATACAGGACCATCACCTTCAGCGGGAGACCTTCCAGGATACACGCATCCGAATTCGAGTCAGCTCTTTGGTACGTTAAGAAGTTTGGTCGTTATCTGGAACACCTGGAGATCAAATTCCTGAATCCTTACAACACCGTCTTGACCAAGAAGTTCCAGGTCACCATGAGGGGCCTTCTCTCGTGCCTGGGCAAGAGTAACAACCGTCTGAAGTCTCTGTCCATACAGCACCTGGAGCTGGACCGCCTGGTGTGGAGAAACAACATCAGGAGCTCATTCATCAAGAGCTTGAGCTTCTTCTTAAAGAAAATCGGCAAACACCTGGATTATCTCAACCTGAAAGGGGCCAGGCTGACCGTGGAGCAAGGCTGCCATGTTCTCAGCTCCCTGAGCTACCTGAGGAATGAGAGCCTGGCCTCAGAGCTCAACATCGAGGATTACTTCAGCCACCACCTGGCCGTCTACAGCAGCCCCCAGTTCCACAAGGCCATGGGCACATTCCACAACCTGGTGGCCCTGACCCTCAACTACAACTGTATCTCTGATGAGCTGCTCGAGAACTTGTGTGAGAACAACGCCAGCACCCTCTGGACCATAAACATCAAATGCCACATTCATGATCCCCATGGACAGGTCATCTGGGGCATGTCCTGGGCCAAGCTGGCCAGGCAGGCCACCAACCTGAAGGTGAACTTCTTCTTCGAGCGGGTGATGAAGTACGAGCGCTTGGCCCGGATCCTCCTGCAGGAGATCCCGGTCAGAAGCGTCAGTCTGAGAAGCTGCTACTTCAGTGACCCAGACTGGTCCATGCGGCCCACGCTGATGGATCTCCTGCCCACCTTCCGGCACACTCTGCAGGTGGGTGGGAAGTGAGGGCAGGGAGACTTGTGCAGAGAGACTGCCGCCCAAGTGACTGGTTCCCCTGGGGGGGAAGCCCGCTGCTCCCCACTTTTGGCTGGGCTCCCACGTGCTCACTCAATCTCAAATTGAAGTTCTAGGAAATGTTACCACACGAAGCCTCCTCTCCCCCCCATAAGACTACACAGTAGATGACAAAAGCTGCTGCTCACTTCCTACGTGTGAGACACAAGGACTTTTCCGGTTGCCTGTCAACCAAGGAAAGCCCCTGTGTCCCCAGCTCAGCGCTGTGAAGGCTGAGCTGGGAGGTGTCTTGCAGGTGAGTAGCAGGTGGGCAGCCCCTTCCTACCTTCCCACCAGGTTACAGCAGCACACAGGAGACCTGTCTGGTTACAGAAGTGCCTGATAATTGGGAAGGTAGCGTGAGGAGGACCAGACCAAACAAAAAGCCAAATTTGACTCAGGCAACTGAATAGCTGAGGTTCTGAGGTTCTGAGATGTTCCCTAATCTAGCAGCTTTCCCACCTAGCAAGTCAGAGTCACTTTGCCCCTCCTGAGGCCCTCACAGCAGTTGTGACAAATGATATTCACAGGCATGTATACCACAACAAACATGGGTGGACTGCAGGGTGTTAATACCTCATTTGATACCCACATGACCCTGGGGTGGGCAGGACAGACATTATCATGATCGTTCTGTGCTACAGAAGGACTTGCGGTTTGGCGGCTGGTCCACAGCCACCCACAGGGCTGGGACCTGCACCTTGGTCTCTAGATTCTAAGCACACCACCTCCAAATTCCATGTTTTGCAAACTTGAATAAGATCACCATTATTCTTGAATCTCTTCCTCTGAGAACCACAGGTTCAGTGTCCCTTATCTAAAAAGCCCCACCACCCCACCAAGACCACCATGGAAACCCGGGTCAGGGAAATGTGGGCTGACTCAGCTGCTCTCGGCATCTCTGCTCACACGTCTTCCCCTTTGCTGCTCTTCCAGAAATTAACTTTTGAGTTCAACAACAACCACGAGTCCCTGGATGAGGAGCTGCACCTCCTCATCTTATCCTGCAGGAAGTTGTTTTACTTCAAAATCTGGGCTTTCCTGGATGTTAAGTTCGTGGAGCGGATCTTGAAGAGTCAACAAGAGGGGCAGTGCTCCCTGCGCACGCTCAAGGTACGCGCCCCCTGGGCTGGCTCCCCTGGATGGAGCAGGGGCGTCCAGGACGGTGCTCCGGCCCTGGGACAGAAGTCAGAGATCTGTCTTCTGGAGATTAGCAATTTCACAGAAGGGAATCTGGAACTCTCCTCCTTAGTAGTTGGGTTTGGGCTTTTCCTGATTCTGCCAACAACTGTTTGTGTAGGTCTGGATTATTGTCGGGTCCTGAATGACGTAGTCACGATGTGTTTGGGGGCGGGGTGTGTTTCTCTGTTGGCACAGGTGAGAATTTATACAAACAGATATGAGACGAATGAAGAGGATAGGACCCTGCGGGACATTTACAGAAAGTACAGAAAGCTGATCGATTCAGAGCTTAACTATTTTGTCATCGCTTACCCCATGATGTAACGAGCGCTCTCCAGAGGAAGAAAGCTAGGAGCACTTTGAACTTGAAAACCGGGTTCTTGCAGAACTACACTTGGAGCATCCCCCACCCCCACTCCTTTTCCTTCTCTCTCTCTCTCTCTCTCTCCCTCTCTCTCTCTCTCTCTCTCTCTCTGTCTCTCCTTTTTTGCCAGTTCCACACCAACGTGAACAGCCCAGCAAAGGCTGGGACTGCTGGTGATACGAAGGCCCCAGGTGACTTTAAAATGCTATCTCTACAAACTGTCCAGAGGTGATCTCTCTTTTTGTCATTTGGTTTTGCTTTTTGACACCCTCACTCAGCTAGAGAACTAAAAGCGCAAAGCTACCCAGAGTAGTTTCTTATGCTAACGTGTGCACCTGAACACGTGTGTGTTACTAGCCATTGAGCACATAGAATCAAGTTCTACTGACATTATCAGTTTGAAAATACTTTATATACTGGCTGGCCTTCTAGTCAGAGCCTCCTGATGTTGACCTTGGCCAGGCCTGATCTCAGATGCATGGAAATCCACCAGCCTGTCCATGGGTGAAGCAGGAAAATCCTCACTTTTAGAAGGCTCCTGCTCAGAGAAGGAACTCCCTCTCACAAAAGGAACTCAGGACTTATGGATCTGGTGGACCCAGATCTCCTGCCTCTGCTTTCCTCGTGTCCCTTTTATTTTTCCATCCAGGCAGCATAACACGCAGCCTGCTGTGACCACTCCGTCCTCAGGTGTGGGGTTGAACCAGAAATGGCCATTACACTCATATTTACAAAGAATTTATAATGTCATGGGGAAATATTCCTGATGCAGTATTAAGTGAAAAAAGCAGGACACAAAACTGTATGTTGAATATGATATCAATCATATAAAATGCATATAGGGATTTTTCTTAAGCATAGAAGACATGCACCAAAAATGTTAACCGTTATCTCTGGGTGGTAGAATTATGGACGGTTTTTATTGTTCTTTTTATGCTTTTCCATATTTTGCAACTTTTCTACAATGACCATATGTTATTTTTATAGTTAGGAAAAAATCTAGTGTTTTTTAAATAAGGATTAATTATAAATTCCTGAGCCTGTGCCATAGCCATGTATTGCTTCTGGTCCTTTGAGATTTTTGTACACAAAGTGGCGCATAGTTCTTTTTTTCAATAGATATGAATTAATAAAATCCCAGAATACTTTTAACAAGTGACTCATTTCAGATTTTGTCTGCCTTGCTTTTTGCATGCTGTGTCCATATTTATGCTTAGCTTTGTGGCCCTTTGTTAAAATTCATATTTATCTCGTGCTTTTCAATATGCAAAGCACTTTCACGTTCATGCTGTCATCTGAATCTCCCTACAGCGCTGTTTGGTGGACATGGTTCCTGTTTCACTAATGTTCAGAAAAGACCAGACTGGTGAAGGGAAGGGGCCCCCACCTGTAGGGGAGGTGTGGGAGAAGACACCTTAAAGTGCCACAATATGCTGAAAGCAGAAGGGCCCTTGGGAGCAATCTAGTGCTGTGTGCACCAGAGAGGAGGTGACTTGCAGGAAGTGACAGGGGAGCCTCGGCTGGCATCCAGACCACTTGGCGGATGGGTTGATTGGCACGATGGCTTCTCAGTAATGCAGACCAGTTCCTTTCACCCCGAAACACGGAATCTGAGTGTACATGACTCACTCATGGAAAATACATTAACATAAATAACATTTCTATGGAAATGCTTTCCATAAAAAAGTGACTACATCTTACAGTTTTTGCAAATCTCTGCCATGTCTGGCTCAAGAGTCGACAGCTGAATTCTCATCCCTGCTTCTGCGTTCAGTCTGTTGCAATGTGACACACCACAGAGCCCCTGGGAAACGCCAGAGAGAATGAGAGTGAAAACGGAGGCACATACCGTCTCGGTATTCTTGTTAATATAGTTTTGACCTCATGGATCCCTTGAACAGGGGGTGTCAGGGGCCCTCAGAGATCCCCTGACCCCACAGAGAACTACTGCAAGGATATTCCAGTTCCCCCAAAGAACTGAAACAGGGTCAAGACCAGGAGAGTCCTAGTGAAAAAATGCAGAGCACATCTCCAAAGCCACCTGATTTTAAGCAAATATCATCTCTTTTTTAAGTTGTCACATTTAGAGGCCCACTGGTAGATGGAGACAGCAAACAGACCTGTGACTTCTCTACTTCCCTCAAGTGACAGCTTCTTATTCATGGCTGTCACCCTTCTCCCACAGAGAGCACGAGGGTGGCGGGCTGGTTCCCACAAGCCTCCCCAGGATGAGGGTCTGAAAAGAGTACCCCGCTCTTTGCAGAAACACACAGGTGCACCCCAGGGTGTCCCTGTCCTGTGTTTGTGAGCAGGAGACACATTCTGCCTCCCTGGGGCCTCCTCTCAGCTGTTGGCTGAGCTGATGAAGCCCTGGTGACAAAATGACTGTGGCCAAGCCCCCTGAATGTCCAATTTGCAATGGACTGAAAGTTTATGTCCCCCCCCCCAAATTCATATATTGATATCTAATCTCCAAAGTGATGGTATTTAGAGTTGGGGCCTTTAGGAGGTGATTAGGTAATGAGGGTGGGGCCCTCATGAATGGGATTAGTGCCCTTATAAAAGAGACACCTGAGAGCTCTCTCACCTTCCTTCTGCCATGTGAGGATACAAGGAGAAGATAGCAGTGTGCAACCTGGATGTGGCCTTCACCAGAACCCAACTGTGCTGGCACCCTGGTCTCAGACTTCCAGCTCCCAGAACTTGGAGAAATAAATTTCTGTTGTTTATAAGCCTCCCAGTCCATGGCATTTTGTTACGGCAGCCTGAACAAAGACACAAGTATGTAAGGAAAGTAAGGCTATGACCAAACTAAGGTGTAAACCAGTAGCTACCCAGAGGCAACCTGACAACGCAAGCGCAGAGTTTTGTTTTTACAAAGACTCTCAGGGATGGACTGATGACTCTCTGGGCTGAAAGGGTCCTGAGGCCTGGGTTCTTGGTCCAGGTAGGCCACTAATTTGTATGACCCTGAACAAATTCCATATCCTGTTGAGGGCTTAGTTTCTGCTCTTTGTAAAATGGGAGGAGCTGAGCAGCCCCATATCACTGAGGACCCCGAGACACAGATGTGCTGAGATGGGGTCTGTGGTGCTGATCATTGATGTGCATGACCACATTTCTTGGCCCCAAACCTTGCCTTTGCAGCCAGGCTCCCTGGGTTTGAGTCCTGGCCTGCCACTTCTTGCTGCATGCCCTTGGTCAAGTATTTAGCCTCCCTGAGTGTCAGCTACTCTGTGTGTAAATTGAGAAATAAATTATTTAACAAAATACATAAGCCTGGCCCATGGGTATTCAATAAATGTTGACCTTTGTTTAAAAGACAAGGGAACAGACTCAAAAAAGAAATTGACTTGCCCAGAGTCACAGAGCCAGTTCATGACAGAATCAATGCTATAGTTTCCAGATTCAAAACCCAGGACTCTTTCTTCCATCCAACAATAAAATGAGAGCAACACAATCCCTCTCCCTTGCCCCACCCAGCTCATGCCAGACAGTTAAAGTGATCACTGGTTGAGTGTTCACTGTGCTAGGTATTAATTCACGTAGTTTCGAGGAATCCTCACACAGCTCTAGAAGGTAGAGACTACTGTCATCCCTCTTTTACGGAAGAAACTGAGACTTTGCAAGATTAACCTGCCCTGGTCACACATTTAGGAAGTGCTGGAAGTGGGTGCCAAACCCAACCCAATCCCAGAGCTGTGCTGTTAACTACTGCGTGTTATCTCCCACAGCAAGAAGATTTGGAGTGAATTGTACTGTAATTCCATTAAGCAAAAGAGTGGAAAAGAGATCAATGAAAACTGCTGTTTTACTATGTTTAGCTGAGAAATGCTGCTGTGTAAGATGGAACTCTCAATAACGTGGTATTTTGAGTAAAATAGAAAGATATGAATAAAATCTTTGTGATGTTTTTAGAATGATAGATGTCATTGTTTCAGAAAAAAATGTCATCAACTGGAACTTGAAAGAAACAATCTTTTATAAACACAAAATACCCCTCTTCTTTGATGGATATATACCCCTTTATACATATTACCCAAACAGCAATTCCAAAGAAGGGACCCACAGAAATTTTTATTTGCAACTCAAAACCACAGAATCTTATTAGTTCATTGGCTGAATATCACACATGGAGAGAAATCGTGCTGTGACTTCCCTGGGTGGTGCCTAGAAAATTAATGTGATTCCTGTATTTGCAAAAGCACAGATTTTTAAAAAAGATCAAGATACACACATACACAGTCTTAAACGCTCAAGTGGAATGTAAGTTCCTTGACAACATGAATTTTTGCTTTGTTTATTGTGAACCCCCAGTGCCTAGAACTGTACCAGGCACAGAAGAGGCCCCCCCTACTTGTTGAACAAGTTAGAATAAGATCTTGTCTGGAGATGATTCCACCTTTGTTTAGAGTAAAAAAGTCTTTCAAAGTAATATGCATTTTGTTGTGACCCATCTTACTGAGTATTAAGACAAATATGTCTTTTTAAAGCAGCCATTAAGAACACGTTTATGACTGAGATAACTGCAATTAATTCATCCAACTTTATTGTGTACTTTTAGACAAAGGGCTGGTAATATAAGCCATTTTCAGCAAACAGACACCTCACCTTACAAATCACCTCACCAGCCCGTCACCCCTACTTCGATGTCCTTTCTTCACAGATGAGGAGACCAAGGTCCAGGGAGCGGAGGGGACTCACCTACCCTTCCTCAGGCAGTTACTTGGGAAGCTGACCCTAAGGCCTGCGAGCTTTGTCAGCCAAGGCCATTCCTCGGGAATGTATCCAATCCCCTCTTCTCCAATCTGTCCCCACCGGAATCTTTCTAGCTCACAGTCTAACATTGTCACTCTTCTATGTCACCGACAGCTTGCCTGTGACTGGAGAATAAAACAACCTTAGAGAAATACAGATTCAAGAAGGAACAACAAAGATATTTACTGAAGGACTGTTGCTAATAGCAGAAAATTATAACCAACTGAAAAGTCCAACAGCTTAGCAAGGGGTGACGTAAGGGCTGGTAATTCCGTGTCGTGCAGCAATTTAAAGACCCGGGTGGATCTTCATCTCTTGACATGGACACCCTTCAAGACATACCAAGTGAAAAAAAGCAAGTTGAAGGGCAATGCATATAAATTGATACCATTTATGTTTTGCTGGGCAGCGATGCCCGGGAGGTCAGCCCGCCCAGCTCCGCGGACATCCTTCAGAACGCGCTGACTGTGCGTGAGGTCGGGGTCCCCAGGCGGCGGGTCCAGCCTTGACCCTCTCAGCAGAGCCAGCCAAGGCTCCTCCGGCCCTCCCGGCCTGCGGGGCCGCCTCACTCGTCGCCCGGTCCCCGCCCAGCCACGACCGCCACCCGGGAAAGCCATCCTGGCAGGTGGGAGCCAGCTCCCCCGCCGCTCCGCGGGCACTCCGCCCCCCTCCCCTAGAGCGAGGGGGGGGGTCCGGTCGCGGGAAGACCCGGGGCGCCTGTCGCGGTTGCCTTTCGCGGTTGTCTAGGAAACCGGGGAACAGCCAGTGTCATTGGAGGAGGTGGGGATAGAACGGCGAGGTAGGACCCGGGCTGCAGCCGGCCCTGGGCCCGCCCCGGCCCCGCCCCCAGACTCTGATTGGTTAAGGCGCAGGCCTCGGGCCACGCCCCGCGCGCCCAGGCTGGAGGACGGTCTCTCTTGCCACCGCCTGGAAGCCCTCCCAGTCCGCCCCTGTCCAATTACATGCCTGTCTCCAAGCATATATGGTTTGACCTCAGTCCACCTCTTTGATCTCAGCTTGTACAAATTCTCCTCTTCTTCAGCTACGCTGGCCTTTTCTCTGTTCGCTAAAAATGAGATTACTCCCATGACTGCCGCCTTCTTGTTGTTCACCTTTTCCTCGGCTTCAGTGTCAGCCCGTCAGAAAGGCCTGTCCCACCACTGGTCTCAAGCCGCCTCCCGCCAGTCCTGACACTTGCTCTCGCATCACCCTATTTCCGTCTGGGCGCCTTGCAGCCTCCAGAACAGCTTTGTTGTTTATCTGCACTCTCTGCCTCTGGGTTGGGCTCCAAAAGGACAGAGAACTCTGCCTTGTTCTCTAATATCAGCACCTAGCATAGGCCCTGGCACCGTAAATAGGAGCCAGGGCCTAAATATTTGCTGTGTTAATGAATAAATGAATGACGTCACACACACACCCCATCGCCACAGGCCTGGCGTGTGACAGATGTGACTATACCTTTGCTGACTCACTGAAGCATGGCTCCTCCGGTGCACGGCGCCCAGCTGGAGGCATTCAGGTCTGTACTGACTGCCTCACAGGGGAAGCTAACAACCCAGCTACCGTTCGATGAACGAGCAAATCCTCCCAGTTTCAAGGGCATCAGCGAGAGTCTTCCCAATTTTTACATTGTTAAAAATGGACTTGCCAAAATTCATGAATGAATTTCCAAGTGAAAAATACTTACAGGCAACAGATCCTGGTTTCAGGATCTGAAAGCCCAAGATCCAATTAAGCATTGGTCATTCATTAAAGCATGGCTAATTCATTAGCTGTGTGGCCTCTAGCAAGTCAGTGCGTGTTTCTGTGCCTCAGTTTCCTCATTTGAGACCCTCTTAGTAAAACGCACTGTGATGTGTAAAGCTCTGTTGAAGGATGGAGAGCTCGTTGTAAGAGCTGGAGCCTGCCTTGCCTCGCTGACTCTGCCCCAAATTGCACAATGCACATCCCTGCTGTTTGCCAGGCCTCAGTCTTCCCGTCTGTACAATGAGGAGGTTGGATGAGATCATGGGGAGATGTGGGTGGGGCTCTGTTCCTGGACACCCTGCTTTGGTCAAAGGAATTCTCCCTCCAATTTCTACTTAATCACAATTCTCAGTAAGGTTTTGACAAAGGGTTCTGGAATAAAAACAGTTATAGGCCAGGCGTGGTGGCTCACACCTGTAATCCTAGCACTCTGGGAGGCTTAGGCAGGAAGATCGCTCCAAGTCAGGAGTTTGAGACCAGCCTAAGCAAGAGTGAGACCCTGTCTCTACTAAAAATAGAAAGAAATTAACCAGACAACTAAAAATATATATGTACAAAAAGTTAGCTGGGCATGGTGGTGTATGCCTGTAGTCCCACTTGAGCCCAGGAGTTTGAGGTTGCTGTGAGCTAGGCTGACGCCACGGCACTCTAGCTCGGGCAACAGAGTGAGACTCTGTCTCAAAAAAAATAAAAAAAAAAAAAAAAAGAAAAGAAAAAGTTATATATAGAGAGAGAAGACAAAACAATGGGCAAGCGGATCAGTGTTTGGGTCCACACGCTGGCTCTAAGGTGGGTGATCAGTCAGGATACATTCCTGTCTAAGGGTCAGCAGACTCTACAGTGGCTTAAACAAATTAGAGCTTATTTTTCTCATTAATGGGAAATGTAGAGTTCGTTGGCTGCTGGTTTTGCTGTGGGGCTCCCCAGGGTTAGCACTAGTATCTCTACGCTTCTCTCGACCTGTCCTCATGGTCTCCAGAGGCTGCTACAGCTCCAAACACCCTGGCCATTGTCCAGGCAGGAAGAAGAGGAGTAAGGGACAACACTAGTGGTGAAAGTCTTTTCCAAAAACCCCCAACCGGCTTCTGCTTTTGCCTCCTTAGCCAGAAGTGGGTCACATAGCCCCCCTCTATCTGCAAGAAAGGCTGGAAACAAATCTAGTTCATGTAGCCTCCATAGTGGGGGTGGGCAAGGGAGATCCCGGGAGTGGGCGTGGCTGTTAGGCCAGGCAGCCAACAGTGGCACCTGTCTCCTTCACCTCAGGCACTGTGTGCAGCTGGCCAGCCAGGCAGGAGCGTGGGGTCGGGGCTGTATGGGGGCCTCAGCTCTGCACTGATAGGTGTACCTCCAATGCCATAATCGAGTACAACAGGGTGGTTAGGAAACCCGCAAACCAAATCGGCTCACAGTACTGATTTTGTACCTTCCTTTAACTCTTCTGCAACTGGGCAGCTGTGTCATCGATTGTGGTTCCTCCGTATTAAAGACCTCTGTGGCACTCGTCAGGGACCTGAAGTTAGCAACCCCCTTCCCGACTTTGAGGCAAAGAATAGAGTTGCCACAGGAAACAGACTTCCTAAGATAAAGGTCTGATTTGGAAAACTTAAGCTCAGTCTTCAAATCTCACACTGAGTCACTATGCACAAGTTAACTCTGTGCCTCAATTTCTCCATATGGCATCTCTCGTTGCTACTAAATGGTAGGCATAGTGGTTTTAGGGGTGTATGCCATAGAGTTAGCCTGCTTGGGTCTGAATCCTGTGTGGCCCCTCCAAGCTTCAGTTTCCCCACCTGTAAAATGGGAATAACAGTCTGTATGATAAGCACTCGACAAATGTCAGTGGTTGTCATAATCATCGAGATGACCAACAGTATACCTGTCTTGCTTGGTTTTGATTTGCGATTGTAACCTTCATATGGACCCACACCCAATTCCTCACTGTTCTGGAAACAGATTTGTCTCTTTGAGACCTGTCGCAGCTGTGCCGCTGCCTGGAATGTCCCCTCCCTTCCCACCAAGCTCCCACTCGGGGGCAGCCCCACTCCCAGCCAGCCCCTCAGTTAGCCCCCTCCTCCAGCCAAGCAGCCGTGGCCTGTGAGTTCCAACTCTCTCGGGCTGCAGCCACAGGAATCGACTGGCAGTCGGAGCAGAAAGCAGGATGCCGCACAAGGATGCCTGAGCATCTCACAGAACCCAAGGGCCTCAGAAACCACCTGGAGCGGAGGAAGGGAGAGCTGCGGGGGTCGCAGGGAGTATCTCTTTGTTTTGATGCATTGGCTTCCACTTTTCCTCTTGCTACAGGAGCCAGCTGGCTTTCTGTTTCCCACCCACAGTGCAATGGCTGTCATTCACGCTCCAAAGCCTGCGTCTCCTCTCTTCAAGAGAGCAGCCAGGTGGAACTGAATCTCCTTGTTCCAAGTCCAGATTCCTCAGGAGAGGGGCTCACTGGCCCAATTTCCATGAGCTGCTCCCTCCTGGCCCAGGCAGGGGGGGCAGGGAGCGAGGAGGAGGGGCCAGGTGGTGCCAATGTGGTGTTCCCACTGAATCGAGTGGAGGGGGAGGGACAGGCCCTGAGAAGGGACTTACACATTGGACTACAGGGGTTTGAATAGAAGCAAGAAGTCACTCCGTTGCCTGTTTAGAGCTCTGATTCCCATTCACGTTCTCTGGTCCCAACAGGGCCACTCACTGGCTTTCCTTCAACATATATTAAATGCTAAGGTCCTTCAGGGGGAAGTGACAGAGACAAACTTCTGGAATCTTAAGCAAGAAAGGGACAATATTGGGGCATCTCATAGAAAGAGGTGGTTGTTGAGCCTCGTGTAGGAGGATCCAGGGCAGCCCTGGGGACCGCAGCCACAAGATCCTGTGACCCTCCTCTCTGGAGCCCTCTGGCCACACCCAGCCTCTGTTTCAGTTTCAAAATCCTGAGTCCCCGGATGTGGACCCTGGACAGCCCAGCTGGGTCAATGAGCAGTGGCCAGGGAGGGCAGGTACATCACACGGACATGGTCACGGCGCCCTCTTGTGTATATTTGCATGTGGTTCTCAGAGAAGAAATTCTTGGCGGCTGGGAAGTGAGCTCAAGCCACAGGGAGAAGAGCCCTGAGCTTGGGGCCAGGAGTCCAACTTCGTCTGAAACTCTAGGTTGACCTTGGGCGAGAAGCTTTCCTTCCCCGACTCCTCTCTGAACCTCTGCATCTTAGCCAGCCCTGGATGTTATAACAAAATACCAGAGACTGAGTGGCTTAAACAACAAATATTTATTTCTCAATCAAGAACTATTCATCAGATATTTAGTTCTGGAGGCTGGAAAGGCCGAGATGGAGGAGCCAGCAGGTTTGGTACCTGGTGAGGGTCGGCTTCCTGGTTCATAGATGGCACCTTCTCACTGTGTCCTCACATGGCAGAGGGAAGAAACAAGCTCCCAGGACTCTTATAAGGGCACTAACCCCATTCAGGAGGGCTCCAGCCTCACAACCTCATCTAATCCTAATCACCTCCCAAAGACCCCCCTCCTGATACCATCACGTTGGGGGTAGGGTTTCAACACATGAATTGGGGGGGACACAAACATTCACTCCACAGCACCCTGTTTCCTCATCCATACAATGGGAGCGTTGGGCTGAACGACCACAGTGGTCCAAGCACTCTCAGAGTCATGCCATCTGCCCACTCACACATTCCCTTCCTCTGGCATCCACCACCCAGGGCCTAAAGCTTTGGGATTTTCCCAGAAGAGTCTGAGGTTTTCAGAAGTGAGATTGTCAGACAGAGGATCAGCAACTGTCATAGACTTAGCCCTCAGTGACCCACACATTCCACCACATGGCACTGGCAGGTGACATGTATTCACAAACAGACCTCAAGGACTCTGAAATACTGAGGACTTCTCCATGGTATCAGGAGACTGTGAGGGGACAGGGTTTGTAGCAGCTTGAGCAACAGTCACCTTTCGATCTGGCTTGTCACTGACATGTTAACCTCCCTGGTAACACAAAACCATCCTTTCCTTAATTCTAACTGTCCCAACAAATTTGAGAGATGCTGACTCCCCCTCAATAGTCTTTGTACCTAATTGATATCTTCCTTTCAAATGTCGTTTGTGATATAAGGCACGCAGTGGGAAGTGTTTTATCAAGCAATTGTCTTCTTTAAGGATTGTAAGAAACATACCAGAGGCTGAGAGCCACAACTCATACAAGGATCAAACTAAGCTACCCTGCACTCTGCAATGACTTCATTGCCTAATTGGTAGAAACACAATAGGCATTAATGAGACTTTACTTTTTGGAGTACAACAAGGTCTAGCATTCTGCTACTTTCATTTCTGGGCTTCAGTTTTCCCAACTGTGCAGTGGTTAAGTTGGACTAGATACTTTTATAAAGTCTGCATTCACAGCTTTAAGGTTTATGCCTTCAAGACACACTCATTTTTTACGGCCAAGACACACTCATAGACCAAGTTGAAAGAAATCAGCTTGGAACATTATAATGTTGACTATAGGCTTGCATGTAATAAATGGGGAGATGTTCCACCATTTCTTCTCTGACCTTGCAGCTTTTCTTAGTCCTTGAGGCAGAGTATGTACCAGCAAACAGCAGAGGTTAGGGTATTTCTTTTCAAAGCACAGCCTAAGCTAAACTGACTCTCTGGGGCATCCAAGCCACTGGCCCCGTGCCGTGAAACATGGCATCCGTGACTCCACACTTTCCTGGCTTCCTCTGGCTCCGTGGATACTTCACCCAACCTGGTAGTGTCGGTGGTTCCCAGGGCCCAGGCCGGACCGGCTTCTCCATGCACTTCAAGCTCTCAAGCATTTCCGTGGCTTCTCCTCCACCTCTCTGCAGATGTCCCCCAACTCTTTTGCAGCCAGACGTGTCCCCACCCACAGGCTCCCCACACTCAGCGAGTGAGCTTGTTACCGAAAGCTCAGCACCTGTCCTGAAGGCCGCATCAGAAGAACGAGAATAAATGATTTGAGGAGAAGGAAAGAGAAGCTTATTACTTTGCCGACAAAGAAGGAAGATGGGGACTCCTATCTGAAATGCCATCGTCCTAAGCATAAGCAGAAATACAGAGCTTTTAAAGGCTGGGTTCTCAGCGTCAGCCAATTGCTGTTCAACTCATTGATGATTCTGACTGTCCCATTTCCAGTGAAGACAATCCCATGACCCCCACCCAGGACCTCTTTCCACCAGTCCTGTCAGGGCTGAGCCATCTCCTGTAGCACCAGTAACAAAAGACTCACCCAGACCCCTCACCGGCCTGAGGCAGGGATACAGGTTTTAGTTCTCAAAAAGTAGTGGAGGATGTTTTACAGAGACAGAAAATATTTTTGCCATTTTTTTCAGGCCATTTCCTCTGTTACATATTCCCCATTGTCAATACTTCCCTTCCACAGCTATGGGAGGAGGGGTGACTACTCTGCTGCAAGCTCATGGCCTTCACTCCCAGCCCACCCTCACTGTAGAAGCCCTTCTCCTCCTCCGCTCCCTCCCAGCAAGTAGCACCACCACTTGCCCCGCTCCTCCACCCAGAAACCTGGGGGCCAACCCCAACTCCTCCTCTCCCTCGCTCTGTGCCACTAATCCCCTATCCAGCCACCGGACCCCTAGACATACCTACGGGTTACCATATTCCTATTTCATATCTTAACCCAGTCTTTCGTGTGTCTGGCTGGGTTACCAGGCCTCCTATATGGTCTTTGGGGCTCCAGATCCAATCTCTGCCCCCCCCCCGCCCCGCAATCCCCACCCCATCTGCACTTGCTGAAAGCAACTGCTTGTTCAAGCGTCTGTTCTTTGCACAGGCCCTTCCACCTTTCTGCAATGTCCTTCCTACTTTTTTCTTCAATGACCTAATTTCCACTCGTGTTCCATGGTAGATACTCACAAACTGGTAATGGTTGTTTCCATATGACTGTCATTGTCCTTCATGTCTCAGCTTAAGGGTGGTCCCTCCAGGAAGCTTTCCCTGACCCCCGCCAAGGCCATCCTTACAGCTGCCTGTCCTTGCCTCAGCCACAGAACTGTGACATGGTCATTGCAGTTTCGCCCATCTCCCCACCATGCCTGCTATGTGACAGGTGCTCGATTAATGTGAGGTGAATTATTTTGAAATTTGTGCTTTTTTTAAAGCTCTGGTGCTACTTTTCAATATTTTATCTTAGATCACAGGTGCTTTTTCTCAAAATATTTGGAACTAACATTTTAAAAAAAGAGGTACTATTTTTTGAGCACCTACTATATCAGGCACTATACCAGGTGCTTTGCATACAATATCTCATTTTAGGTTCACCACAACCCAGCAAGAAGGATGGTCTTCATCTGATCTACAGACCAGGACAATAAAGATCAGAGAAGTCAAGTAACTTTCCTGAAGCCTCACAGAAACTTCATGACAGAGCAGCAATTAAAATCTCTTACTCTCCTTAGCTGTCCCACATGCTATGTGGCAGCTGAGGCAGCATCCTGGGATTTGACAATGACCTTTAAAAAGCTTCAGTCTTAAATTTGGCAGTGACCTCCTTACCTGATATGCAGAAAGCCCTACCTAGAGATGCACCCCTGGGGTGTATCTACACTTGCTGACAGGAGGAAGTCCCCTGACATGTATCCGTCAGCTGAAAACCACAAGACTCTCACTAACCTCCTTCCTCCCAGAGCCTGGGATGACAAAGCGCTACGCCAGAATAGGGCAATGTGGATCACAAGGACAGTGTGGGCAATATGACTCTGAGATAAGAGAACAGAGGCACAGAGAGGCTGAGTAACTTGCCCAAGGTCACACAGTAAGTGTCAGAGTGAGCCAGGATTTTGGTCTGTTTGATCTCAAGGCCCCCATCCCATCCACTAATATGAAATGGAGCTAGTGATAATAGCAGCTTCTTTAGGTTTTTTGTGAGGATTTGATTAGAAAATACATGGGAAGTCACCTTTTTAACCATGGGTCACATCCTGGTGTGACTGGTCATCACTATTATTATCCATCAATCGCTTACCTGGGATGGTCATACCTGCATAAGCCACAGAAGGACTGGATCATGAAGGAATCAGGGCTGTGCACGAATGAATACAAAACTGCTCTTAAATGGAGCCCATACTGAATGGGAACCAAAGAAATAGAAGTCTGGGATTTGGGACATGCTGGGAATCCTCCCTCTCCACTCCCTCCGGCCTTTAGGAACGTTAGGAGCCAATAAGCTAGGAACCTGATTGCTTACACTTTCCCCTTGTTTGGACGCACTAAGCGAATAATAACATAGCTTAATTGCTCTATAGCACCCTGTGCTTTCCAAATGGCTTTCATTTAACATTGACACCATTGGCATCACTATGCAAAGATGGATGGTTGACTTGCCAGAGAAATTATCTATGTTGTTTTAAAAATTTTATAATAATTAATTTTCAAGCAATTATCTCTCAGGACTTTTTCTGGTGGTGTTTGTGACAATGACTGATGCTGGCATTTTCCCCAAGGTCTGGAAGCCCACACGTTTGAAAGCTGACTCTGTATCAGATCTTCCAACAAGAAGGACCAACAATGTAAGTGGCTTTCCAATTACCAAATTAACTGGGAGGAAAAAAATCATACCACTAACTTTGGAGAATTAGCTGACAAGAGTTTTATTTAGAGAAAAGAAGACTTGGAAAATAGTCTTCTGAATTAAACTGCATTAGTCTTCTCCAGGGATCAGCAAATGGAACAACTGATTGTGATCAAGTGCCTTACTCATGGACCAAGTTCATTACCAATATTTTACAGGTGATGTTACTTAGACTTCATTATGATGATTCTCTTAGAAGAGATTATTCTCTTTCTGTTAAAGGTGGTTTTCATTGATTTCTCGATGTATCTGGAACGATTATTTCAGCAGGTTTTACAAAGCCTTCGCTCCATGCTTCCTCGGAGTCAGTTTGGATGCAGCAACCACGGTTCATGTTTCATGGTTGTGACTAAGTTCTCAAACTCCTCAACATAGGCTGGAAAATATGACTCTTCTTTTGCAAGAACGAAGATGGTCGCCTTAAAGCCAGACCTTACACACTGTCAGTTTATCATGAAAAACATGTAAAGTGCGGGTGATGAACAAGGAATGCTTATACCTCACTTCAGATCTGGTCTCTGTTGTCGGAGTTAAAGCTTAGCTCATCCTCATCAAGGGGCCGCGGTGACTACTTCCCAACACCAAAGCAACCTTGGGTAGCTAGAATTCTGCCAAGTGGTCTTGTAGTGGAATAATGGGAGCTGGTTGTTAAGTTCATTAAGCAGAGTTGAAGGGCTTTTTTCCTTCGAGCTGCCTATTTTCCTGCTTTGGGGCTATTTTCTGCAGGCCAGAAGTGGTTTGCCTCCATGCTGCCCGTACCCTGTGAGGATAAATTAACTACACAAGACTGGTGGCTACGGGGCCTCCAGCCCTGCCCTGCAGGGTGAGTGACTCCTGGAAATGCCCTTTCACAACCCCAGAATCTGGGGCGGAGATCTCCATTCCTGGCATTTACCCTCGCACACACAACAGGGAGGGGCAGGTCTGGGCAGCGAGAGGATGGGCATCTCTTTCACCCTGGGGGAGGGAGACGCCAGCTGGAGTCATGATCAGCAGGGAGCTCAGAACAACGTCAATGCTCCTATGTATTTCTTGCTAGTTTTGTAGCTTTGGGTGGCTACACCTGTCGACAATAGGATGTAAGAACTCTTGCTCCATGACTGTTATCCAAATATGCTCCTGGTCTCCCAAGAGGGGTAGCTCTGACCTTATCATTTCCACCCTTGGCACCCCACAACGGGCTGGAGGGGTGATAGCAGGAGAAGATGACGGTGGGACACGGGCGCTCTGGGTCAGGGCGGGTGGCAGCAGATTTCAACAGCATCCACAGAACAGAGAAGGACCAAGATCGACCACTGGGAGAGGGCCAACCTTCCTGAGAAATGTGCCAAATTCTGCTCCACTTCGGGGAATTCCCACTCACTGCTGTTTACCAAACCACCGAAGATGTAAAACTTTGATCCTGTGTTTCTTTTAATTATGTTGATTATAGACAAATTCGGCTTTGGTTCTATTTAAAGAAGAGTCAAGTTTAAATGACTACCAATTTAAATGATGGCATTTAAAAATAAATTCTTTTATTATCTAAAAATAAGGTTGTATTTTTCTCTTGAAAAGATATCTGGTTTGAGTGGGTCAGAGGGGTGTGGAACAGAGTGGCCTTAATCAGGAGCTACAAAGCCTTTTGCAACTGTGGGCTAATCGTAAATGCCCTCCACAAAACATGGGTTAAGACAAGATTTCATTTACGAAACATGCTGATGCCAAATGAGATCCGTGAAGTATGTGAGCAAAGTTACCAACAGAACTTGTGTTCTTGAAATGTTGACATTTGTGCATTTTGTCTCTGCATATTGAGAAATGGCCTCAACCCCAGTCAATATAACATTTCCCATCAAAGCAGCAGCTCCCAGATACCACGTGGCAAGAACATATGTTATCTCGAAGATCTAGGCCTTAGTAGCCTCATTTACAGATTAGGCAACTGAAGTGCTGGGAAGTTTAGTAACTTGTCCCGGATCTCACCACAGGTAGATGATGGAGCTGATGTGAACCGTGTCTAACCGCAGAGCCCGTGATCTGAATTCACCACTGAGGCTGGTTGCCTCTCAGAGCCGTATTCACAAGGAAAGATTCTGCCCAATGTCTTCACACCCTGCTGGCCACATCCAGGGACAAGCCTCATAACCCTGTTTTGTTTTGTTTTGGTTTGGTTTGGTTTGGTTTGGTTTGTTTTGAGACAGGGTCTCACTCTTTCACCCAGGCTGAAGTACAGTGGCATCATCATAGCTCACTGCAACCTCAAACCCTTGGGCTCAAGTGATCCTCCTGCCTCAGCCTCCCGAGTCACTGGGACTACAGGCATGCACCACCATGCCTGGCTAATTTTTTATATTTTTATTAGAGACAGGGTCTGGCTCTTGCTCAGGCTGGTCTCGAACTCCTGACCTCAAGTGATCCTCGCACCTCAGCCTCCCAGAGTGCTAGGATTACAGGCATGAGGCACCACGCCTGTCCACATAACCCTATTAAGTTAGCACAAACTCTGAGGTCTGCCCTGCGGCTCCTGCCCTGCGGAGGAGTATTTGGGCCCTTCCAGGCCAGGGCAGAAGAGCACCCAGAGACCTCCCAGCAGGCAGACAGGGAGCTCCCACCTGCTCGGAGAATAAGAAGGGCTGCACATTTGCCCAGCACTCTGAGAGGTGATACTCAGAACCTGGGTGGCACAAGTCGGAATTAAGCTGATGCTTTTGGCCTCCAAGAGGGTTTCTCCCTCCCAGATGGGGAACACCCCTTGCTGACAGCAAAGAATCTCTGGACCAAGAAACACTTAGACTGTAAACCTCCCAGGTGTTGGGCCCACATCCTGCATTGTCTTTGTGCCCCATGATACCACACGTGGAGCGAGGCAGCCAGATTCAGGGAATGGCAAAGATGGGAAGGGTTCTGGGCCATCTAGTGTCCAATCCTTACTTTACACATGGCCCTAAGCGAGAGAGGCACTTTCTCAGCAGTGGCGGAACTGGAAGCTAGGTCTACTGACTCCTGGCTGGTGCTCAGCCCCAGACCACCGGTGTCCCATAAACATTAAGGAACCAAATGTTAGCACAGAGTGTAGGAGCAGCTCCACGCGTGCAAGTGCTGAGATGGTGAGCCCGTGCTGGGAGGGTGCCCCTTCACTGTTAGAATGAAGGAACAGATGAATGATTTCCCACAGCAAAGGTCTTCCTTTGGCAGTCGCCCGCGTGTACTCCCGCGCTGCTGCGGCTTGGCAGAAGGCAGCCAGCTATAAGCAGAGTTCTCTTTGGAAAAGAAACAGTAAGTATATGAAACTGTCTTGGTAAAGACTTCTAAAGAAGTAGATAACTACTGGGGGAGGAAAAAAAATAATAAAAAGTAAAAAAAAGAAAAAAAGTAGATAACCATTAAAATAGTTATAAAGATGATATAGAAACACGGAAAACTTCTTGCCATGTCCAGTGAAGGCAGAAAACAATTATGCAATAGAGTCTATGCCATGAGTACAACTGTGCAGAAATTATGTGGGTACAGGGGAGGGGGCGGTTCACGATGGCTCACATTTACTGAACACTCGCTTCCCCATGAGACAGCCTCATATGAAGCCCTGTACAGAGGTTATCTCATTCAACCCCCTATAACCCTATACATAACCCTATAAAGTAGGAACTATTGGAGACCTTGAACTCAGGGATGCCTAATTTCAGAACCTACACTCTTAACCACTGATCTGCATCTGTGGCAGGAACGTGAATTTTGGTTTTTTCTTTTCCTTTATTGTTACTTGCGTATTTAAAAGGAAAAAAAAAATACTCCCAATGATTACTAATTGGTCTGGAAAGCAACACCAAAGTCACATCTCGGATATGAGTTTACATTCAGGAAAAGAAAACATCTAAAACCCCTCGCCGCGGGGCGGCGCTAAAGGACGCGCTACCGGTCGCCGGACCAGCGGCCCGGGGGGAGCCCGGCGGCGTCGGCGTCTTTCCGAGCCGGCGTTTCTGAGACTGCAGTTCCCGGGTCGGCACTCAGGCCGTGCACCCGCATCAGCCGCCTCTCGCGCGCCTGCCACCGGCAGCTGACACGCACGTCCCCGGGTGCCCCTGGAACCCTCCTCCAGCCTGTGAGCCAGAGACGTCCCCATCTGTGACCCCACAACCCCAGACAGCAGCGGCCTGGCTCACCCGCTCCTCGTCCCCTGCCGCAGGATTGAAACTCACTCAGGAGCAAGAGCCAGAGAGACGCCTGCAGGCTCCCGGGGACTGCTGACGGGGGCTCCTCTTCCTCTGGGTTTGGTATGACTTGAATAGGCTTCCGTGGACTAGCCGGGGGGTCTAAGTCAGCAGTCCCCACATCGGTTTCTCGGAAAAAGGAATTTTGAGAGCCAAGAGAAAGGTTTGCATCCCATCTCCTGAGCTAGATGGGCATGGGCTGAGCAGGAGATCCAGCCCAGCTACTCAACTGAATTGAATCTGAACTAAAATGTCTCGAACCCCTCTCCCAAGGCCCCAAGTGCTGTGATATTATAAGAGTTGGCCTGTGCTAATACATAGAATTTAACTCTTAAACTGAGACAGAATAGGGACAGGACTCAGGCCACTCTCCCATGACCACGGAATTCAATATAACCAAACCCAACTATTTCAAAGAGGGCTGAGACAAATAGTTTTCTAACCGCCAGAATTCAACCCATACCCATGTTAGAAAAGGCCTAAACTCTCTATCTTGTGAATAGCGTTTTTCAAGACCACTGAAGCAGAACACTGACATGAGCTGATAAGACATCTGGCTACAAAGACACCAGACCTATCCACATCTAACCACCTCGAGCCAGAATAGGCCCCCATACTGACCTTACCCTGACTTTTTCCTCATTATAATCTCATTTTAATGCTAAAAATCACACTCAGGGATAGAGATTTAACATGCTGAGACATACAACGCATGAAAAGGCACGTAATAGAACTGTGCAGATGCAAGAAATCTCCACCTCTGCATGTTTACACAGCACCCTTTTCCCACCTAAGCCTCTTTAAAACTCCCGAACTCCTGTGGGAGAGCCAGACTGAGGACTTTTTCCTTGGTGCTGTCTCCCTTGTACTCAAGATAAGCCCCGATAAAGCCATGTCTGTGACTCCCGTTTGGCCTCTTGTTAATTTCTATTGCACAGAGAGCCCAAGCGCCACTTGCCACACCAGTAACAAAACAACCATTGCACCAGCAGCATAAGAGAAGACACTTGCAACCAAAACTCAGCCCCTGAGCGGCTTGGAATCCTGGCCAAGAGGTTGTGGCAGGCTGCCTAGAAGTCCCGCCAGCCTGAAATGAGAGCTCTGTACTGCTGTTTTCTGACATGGTTTAATGAGAATCAGACCAAGCCCTACTATTAGCAGATGGCATCGGGGTGGATGCCCCCGGCCCAGCCCCCAGCGTCTTCCCCATCCCGTGGTGGGATGGACTTCCTCATCTGCATGCACAGCACTTCGTCGATGTAGATAGTGTTCTCTTTGACATGGATCTCCTCCTGCAGGGCCAGCTGTCGGCGGTACAGCCCTTTCAGCTGCATCTGAGCTTGGGCTAAGGTTTCCTTTAATCTAAGAGAAGAAACAAACAGAAGAGAACGATTTCTCTCTCTGCATTGTGTCTTCAGGGGGAAAAAATGCATCCAGGTGTTCAGTGCAGAAGCCAAATTGATATGTGCTCTGCCCCTCCCTCTCTCCTCCTTAAGACAGAGATTTCCAATTGGTGGCCACAGGCCAGACTCATGACACAGACACCTGTATGAAATGCCAACACTTAAAACTGCAGATTTTACCTAAACTTCTGGATTTGGGCTTCTTTAGAAACATTTCAACATTGGGATCCATTTCCTGCAACGCAACAATTTTGGCTGGAGCCAGTGGAGACTGCTCTCCAGGCAGGAATTCCTCAAACCTGATAGAGCAGGCTCCACCCCTGTGGTCACTGCCTGGCCCCTGCTTGACATCCAGGTTGGGATGGAGCCCGGGGCCCCTCTACTCGCTGGCCGCTAGCCTACCTTGCAACGTTGTGAGTGATCTCTTGAACCTCCTTCATCAGCCTGTACTGTGCAACATCGCGACACAGCTCCACATTAGGCCGGTACGTCCTGTTCTGCAGGCGCGTGTGGGCCACCTTGGCAGGCCCTTCTTGGTCAAGGATGGCTTTTTCAAGAGCTGTAATGTTTTTCTCCTGGGAAGCAATCTCTTCCATGACCTTACAGAAAGGATTAAAGTAGGTGAGGCCAGGTTGTGCTCCTCAAAACTCAACAGCAGACAGCAGATCTGTTATGGCCACGGAAGACAGGAAGAGGGAGCCTCAGATTCTACTTAGGCAGGACCCCAGAGTGAGTCTGATCTCTCTTCCCTGAAGCAGTGATTGCTAGTGGGTAAGGTGACCTGCCCAAACTTAGAACCCCACAGATGGAAGGGACGAGACTAGCCATTGTTGCCTCATGTCCTATGCAAAGGAGAATGCCCCCAGCAAAGGCTTGGCCAGCACAGGGGTCTCAGTGCTGCAGGAGCAGAAGCTTCCTGTGTCCTCATCACTCCCACCCGCCAGCACCAGTTCTGTCCGCTGCAAGCCTGAGGAGTATGAGCAGTTCAATCTGAGTTTGGTTGATATTTTTGAGAGTGGCTCTGTGTACAGAAAAGACTACTTATAAGTTACTTGGGTTTTTTAAAAATAATATTTAACTAGTTAAAAAATTTATTTCTTCCTTAAGCTTTTCTTTTTTTTTTTTTTAACTTCGTGCCATGGAAACTTCCAAACATACACAAAAGTAGAGAGAATAATGAATGTCATGTTCCCATCGTCAGTTGAAGCAATGAGCAACACATGGCCGATCTTGTCCCCATCCCCGCCCATCGGTGTGGTTATTTTAAAGTAAATCCCAGATATTACATCATTTCAGTCTTAAATACTTGAGTATGTATTTTTAAAATGTAAGGATTCTTTTTTTCCTTTTGATATAACCATAGTACTTTTATCACACCAAAAAGAGAGAGAGAATGATTTCTTAATATCGTCTACTATTTAGTGTTCAGATTTTCCCAATTGTACCATATTTTTTTGTAAGAGTTGGTTGGTTCCAATTAGAACCCAAACAAGGTCCACACATTGCATTTGGCTTTCTTAAGCTTTCTTCTAACATTTCTTAAGCTTTTCTTAATTTCAGTTCACAGATATACTATTTTTTAATTTAGCAAATATTAACAGTCACTTTAAACTCATTTTGACTAATAGTTGATCTCACTTAAAACTTAGTTAAAATCCTTTGAACATTTATTTAAAGCAGCATTTATAAATTTGACATACAGCTTTCTAAAAATACTTGAATTATCTTAACAAATAAGGCCTTCTGGAGCTCTTAAATAAATCTCATCAATTTAATATATAAAACTAAAAAACAACTTTAAACTAAAAAACTAAAACTATAAAAACTCTTTAAATTCTTCTAAATATTCTTATGCTGTCTTCAACCTTAAAGTTTCATCTTAAAATCCTAAGGCTAAATCATTTCATTGTATATTTTAAATGATAATTTTTTAAAAAACAGGCCAAATTCTCTCAAATTTTACAAACACTTTAAATATCCAAAATACATAGATTCTTTAAAACTACTGCTACAGGTTAAATTAGGAATCAGCAAACTATGGCCTATGGGCCAAACTCAGTCTGCCACCTGCTTTTTGTGAAATAAGAATTTTTTTGAGTAATAGATTTTATTTTTTAGAGCAGTTTTAGGTTTAAAGAAAAATTGAGCAGGACGTACAGAGTTCCCCTGTACCCTCTCTCCCCCTCACACAGTTTCTCCTGTTATTAGCATTTTGCATTAGTGTGGCACATTTGTTATGGTTGATGAGCTAATATTGATACATTATTATTATCAACGAAAGTCTGTCCTTTACATTAGGGTTCACTCTTTGTGTTGTACATACTACGGGTTTTGACAAATGTGTAATTACATGTATCCATCACTACTATATCATACAGAATAGGTTTCACTGCCCTAAAAATCCCCTGGGGTCTCCCTATTCATCCCTCCTTCCCTCTTCCACCCACCCAAACCTTTGACAACCACTGATCTTTTTAGTCTCCATTGTTTTGGCTTTTCCAGAACATCAGAGATTTGGAATCATGATTCATTATCATACAGGATGAATGTCAGATCGGCTTCTTTCACTTAGCCATGTGCATGCCAGGGCCTTCTATATCTTTTCATGGCTTGATAGCTCATTCTTTTTGAATGCCAAATAACATCCAATTTCCAGATGTACCACAGTTTATCCATTCACCTCTCTTGGTTGCTTCCAAATTTGGGTAATTATGAAGAAAGCTGTTATAAACATCTATATGCAGGTTTTTGTGTAGACATAGGTTTTTGACTCATTTGGGCAAATATCGAGGAATGAGATTGCTGAATCCTAAAAGCATGTTGAGTTTTGTAAGAAACTGCCAAACTGTCTTCCAAAGTGGCTGTGCCATTTTGCATTCCCACCAGCAATGAATCACAATTCCTGCTGCTCCACATCCTTGCCAGCGTTTGGAGTTGTCAGTGTTTTGGATTTTCTACAGGTGTGTGAAGGAGCATCCCATTGTTGTTTTAATTTGCAGTTCCCTAATGACAAATTTTGTTGAGCATCTTTTTATATGCTTAACTGCCATCTGTATAACTTCATTGGCGAGGTGTCTGTTTAGGTCTTTTGCCTGTTTTTTAACTGGGTTGTTTGTTTTCATATTGTTTAGTTTTAAGAGTTCTTTGTATATTTTGGATAACTGTCCTTTATTGGTTAAGTATTTTGCAAATTTTTTTCTCAGTCTGTGGCTTGTCTTTTCACTCTCTTAAAAGAATGGTTTTTACATTTTTAAATGATTGAAACAAATCAAAAGCAGAATATTTCATGCCATGTGAAAATTGTATAAAATTCCATTTTAGGGTCCATAAATAAAGTTGTATTAGAACACAGCCACGCTGATTCATTTATTTATAATTGCTTCTGAACTACCACAGCAGAATTAATTCATCGCGACAGACTGCACGTGATGCTCTCCTTCCTTTGCACTGTTGCCCAGAGCACTACAAGTCACAGTGACACAGTTATGACTTGACAGCTTTCTATCTGTGTATCACCATACAGTGACATCTTATTTTACTGTTTTATTACCAGTGTGTCTTTGTCCATCCCTGCTGCTATAACAAACTGCCTGAGACTGGGTAATTTATAAAGAACATAAATTTCTCTCTCACAGTTCTGGAGGCTTGGAAGTCCAAGATCAAGACATGAGCAGATTTAGTGTCTGGTGAGGCTGCTCTCTGCTTTCAGATGGTGTCTTGCTGCTGCGTCCTCACATGATGGAAGGTAGATGGGCAAAGGGCCTAGCTAGTTTCATTCAGCCCTTTTATAAGGTGATAATCCCATTAATGAAGGCAAAGCCTTCTTACCCTAATCACCTCCTAAAGACCCCACCTCTTGATACCGTTGCATTGGAGATTAAGTTTCAACATAAATTTTGGAGGGGACACAAACATTCAAACCATAGCACAGTTCACACTCACCATGTTAAAACAAGAAAAGTGGGCTTTGTGCATTGCATTGTTAAGGCCCAGTGGAGAACAGGTTTTGTTAATCAATTGGGTGTCAAACCATTGTGTTTATCATGTAGCTGTGCTCAGAGAATACCGTAAACATGAACATAACCAGACTAAGCATTCATCACATTATTCTCAGTGCACAGAAAAGCAACGATCAGAAAAAGCAGAAAATTTCAAACAGAGTATCTCATTACTACAGAATTTCTTCACAAAAATGGAAATGAGACTGCAACCAAAGTAAGGTTCCAAGTGGCTCATTTGTTAGCCAACAAGGAAAGCCATTTGCTGATAGTGAGTTAATTCAATCTTATTTGATTTCAGCAGCTGAGGAAGTGTGTCCAGAGAATATAAACTTGTTTAAAACTATTAGTCTTTTTGCAGAAAGCATTGTTCAAAGAGTTAAGGACATAGGGAGTAGCATCAATAATTAATTTTAAAAATGAGGCAAGGCCAAGTGCTGTGGCTCATGCCTGTAATACTAGTGCTTTGGGAGGCCTAGGTGGGAGAATACTTGAGGCCAGGAGTTTGAGACCAGCCTGAGCAACATAACAAGACCCCATCTCTACAAAAAAATAGAAAAAATTAGCCCAGTGTGGTGGCACGTGCCTATAGTCCCAGTTACTCAGGAGGCAGAAGTAGGAGGATCACTTGAGCCCAGGAGTTTGAGGCTGCAGTGAGCTATGATGATGCCACTGCACTCTAGCCTGGGTAACAGAGTGAGACCCTGTCTTAAAAAAAACAGGCAAATGATTTTGAATGGTCCCCTTTGCTCTTAATGAGTTGACAGGTGTTCTGATACAATTCAGTTGTTTATTCAAGGAGTAAATGCTGAATTTGAAGTGACTAAAGAATTAGCCTTTGTGAATGATCTGCATGGAATAACTATTTTCAAAAAGTTGAGAAAATACTAATTTAGCACAGCCTGAAGTGGAATCTGCTAAGAAGTGTCACAGCTGATGGTGGTACAAATCTGTGTTGAACAGAAAAAGGCTTAGTTGAACAAATTTACAGAGCTTGTGAAAATGTAAGTTATTTAAAGCTTATGGCTGGTTATTCATTATATTCATCAAATGATACTTTGCAGAAAATATTTGGATCTACCACTTGTTATTGAACCAGTGTCATCACAATGAACTTCAGTAGCTCTCGAAGACTTGACCATCAGTGGTGCTGTGAATTTGTGTCAGAAATAGACACTGAATACTCCGACTTGCCCTACCACTCAGCAATTCAGTGGCTTAGAAGTAGCAAAATTTTCTTGTGATTTATTTTAGCTCAGAGCCAAGATTGAAATTTTGCTGAATAAGAAGAACTACCTTAAACCACTGTTATCAAACACTGAATGGCCTTGGAAATTAGCTTTTGCTGCAGACCTAATAATATTTTGTAATGAATCCAACCTAAAATTACAAGGCAAGACAGCACATATATCCAAAGCTTATACTACAGTAAAGTCATTTCAACAACTAATGTGATTTTAATTACATGTAACGTCAAGCTGCTTTATATACTTCCTGTGCTGTCAAAAGTCAAAACAAGAAGCAAGACCTTCATTCCCACACAAATTGGCAACAGATATTTCCAAGCAGTAGTTTTGGACCTCAAAGTAAAAGCAAAGGAAATTTCCATATTTCAAAATCCATGTAAATGTGCAATTGAGGAGTTTCTAGGTAACCTTGTGCTGGAAGTAATTAATCTGAAATGCAATGATATTGGCTAAAAGGGAAATATCAGGAGAAAAATCTAACAGAAATCTATAAATGCCTTCCAAGCAATGAATACGTTCAATTAAAATCGTACACTCATGGGTTGTTATCATTATTTGGCAGTATGTATCTGAATACAAAGACATTTTCAAAGATGAAATACTTAAAATCTCATTGTGATCAACCTGAACAGCTGAACACGTGCAAATAGATTTTGTAGGAAACACTAACTTGGAAGCTCAACAAAGCAAGATGGTACCTCCCCAAAAAAGAATTCCCTTTTCATTAGTAGACCTGGATTCCAAAAAATTGTACTCAGTTATTATTATAAGTTTTGTCAATGAAGAATTTGTGGAAAATTTTTCTCCCTGATTATGTAAATACCCACATAATAGCCTTGATTTTTGCCTCTTGGCCCACAAAACCTAAAATATTTACTATCTGACTCTTTATAGAAAGTTTGCTGACCTCTGGTTTAGATTATCTTAAACATTCATACACTTAATTCTAAATCTTCCTGAGTGTAAAATATGCTTTGCCCAGTAAAGAAACAATTGTGTCATCACAAACAAATTGGAGGTTATCCTATCATTTAATTTGGAGGTTGTCTTCTCAGCTTGCTAAGTCTTTTCATGACCAGGGAGGCTTCTGGCCAGCTGTTATAACCAGGCAGACAGTTTTCTCAATCAGATCTTGAAATTTTAGGCTCTTAAGCAATCTACATGATTTCTCCTGTTAACTCCTTTGAACTTAATGAAATCCTGCTTTTTTCATATACTTTCTCTTTTAGACTACACACTTCTGAATGTTAAAATGATTTCAGCCAGCCTGAGCAAGAGCGAGACCGTGTGTCTACTAAAAATAGAAAGAAATTACAAGGACAGCTAAAAATATATATAGAAAAATTAGCCGGGCATGGTGGCACATGCCTATAGTCCCAGCTACTCAGGAGGCTGAGGCAGGAGGATTGCTTGAGCCCAGGAGTTTGAGGTTGCTGTGAGCTAGGCTGATGCCATGGCACTCTAGCCCGGGCAACAGAGTGAGACTCTGTCTCAAACAAACAAACAAAAAAAAAAAAACAGCAAATGATTTCAGATTCAGTTTTGGTTATCATTCATGGCTCCATCAGATTTGTGGCCATCCTCTCTAAGTCTGTCTCACTTCCATGAACCTCCTCACACCCTCCCCACAGTCGAGGAAAGACCCCGTTCCCCCAAAGCTGCACTAACACAGCAGCCAGGGGCCACATGTCGCCACTGAGCGTGTGAAATGTGCCTTGTCCTCCCAGAGAGGCTCAGAGAGCTTGAGGGATCTGTTTGACTCACCCAGCTAGGTATCGCAGAACTGGAATTTAAGCCTGAGTCTCTTCAGTCTAAATGCAGCACTGTGCCACTCGACTCTAGTCCCCAGGATCCCTGAGCTTAGCCTTGTGGGGTGTTCACATGTGCTCAGGATCCAGGGGTCCTTGGTGGTGAGGAAGGTGTACTGCAACTGGCTCAGGAGGGCTCTGATTGCTAAATCTTCAGGAACTTTGCCAGCCCATTGTTAAACAGGTAACTTGAAATCAACCCTGGTGGGCATATTTATACTACAGAAATCTGCAGATTTTACAAATCAGGGCCATTCCCCTCACTGTCCCCATAACCGGGAGGGAGAACCACCCTGAGTCCCAGAGCTGCAACTGAGTTTGGAAACACTGGTTGCATTTAGTCATGGAACTTCAGAGTCCCAAAGGAGGTCTGAGATCATGTCTGAGACCACATCTGAGACCATGTAGTCCACCTCCATGTTTCACATGAGGAGAAGCTGAGGACCCGAGCGGGGAGACAGCTGGGCACACAGCTGTGGCCAGATCCTGAGCCTCCCGTCCCCTGCCTCAAGGCTCTGTCTTCTGCACCTGTTCTCTGCAGCAGTGAGTGACAATAGAGGCCCAGAGTGGGGCAAAGTCTCATTCCAGTTCCCCAAATCCCAAAGCCTGCCACTAAGATAGAGAGATGTGAGTGACCCTTACTCATGAATTAACCCGATATCACAAGCCCGGAAGTCTAGTGGCCTGGCCCAGGGAGTGCTCTCATTTCCCACAGCGAAGCCTCCCGGGTCTGCTCTTCCATGCTCCCTCCGGGGACCTCACCTTGGCTAGATGAGCTGCCAGCTTGTCCCTGGCATCCTTGCTCTCCTTCAGCCCATTCCTGAACGCCGTGTCCACCACATCACACTGCTTGCACAGGTCGTTGGCCGTCTGGGACAGGATTCGGTCCACCAGGGCCTTCAGCATCAGGGAGTTGTTGCGCTGCTTGTCAGCCTTCTCCACGTTGGTGGTGGAGAAGTCCAACCAGTCGTCTAGACTCACAGAGCTGAAACAGACCCCGTGCGTGTCCATTCACAGCATTTGGGGCTAGGGTGGGGACGTGGGGAGGGAGACAAGCTCCTGGAAATGCAACGGAAGCTAGGGCTACCTCCCCATCGGAAGCACCTAGAATGTTTCCCCATCTCTAGGTAGAGTGAACAGTGGTCTGTTGGTGGCAGTATTAATAGCTGTCACTTTGGGTAACCTCCCTGCTCTGTGCCAGGCACTGGGCTGGCACCGTATGGACATTATCTCATTTAATCCTCATGACAAGGAAAACTGAGCTCAGAAAAATAAAGGAACTTGGTCTAGATTACAAAGCTAAGGACAATCTAAGCACCAAAATAAATAATAACAACAGATTGTAACATACACCATGAGTCCATACGGATATAAATAAATAAATGAATAAATTACTAGTTATATGTAATAACATTGATGAACCTCAAAATTATGTTAATTATAAGACACTGGAAACACACAGAAAACATACAGTGTGTGATGCTATTTAATAAAAAGCAGGCAAAACAAACCTATTAGAAGTCCGGAAAGCGGTTACCTTTGGATGGAGAGAGGGAGTATTGATACTGATCAGAAGGGGACAGGATGGGGGCTTCTGTGGGGTGGTGGCGATGGTTCCTTTCTTGGCCTGGTTGGTGGTGACGTGAGGATTTGGTTCACTCTGTGATTAGAGGCAGCCTCTGGGATGGCCACAGTGGTCCCTGCCTCCTGGTCCTCACGCCTATGTGTAATCCCCTCACCTTGAGTATGGGGTGAACTTATTGGCTCACCTCTCACAAACGGAAGGATGAGATGTCAATTCGGGGATTAAGGTATAAGAAAGACTGTGGCTTCCGTCTTGGGTTCTCTCTTGCTCTTTCCCTCTCTCTCTCTCTCTTTCATTTTCTCTTGGATCACTCGCTATGGGAGAAGCCAGCTGCTCTGTCACGAGACTGACCCATGGGGAGGCTCACGTGGCAAGGAGCTGAGGCCCACCATTACCCACAAGTCAGCCTGGAAGTGGGCCCCACCCAGTCGAGGCTTCATGGGACGACAGTCCCAGCCACCGGCTCCACGACAACCTCGGGGGACACTGAGCCTGAGGCACTGGCTAAGCAGCACCTGGTTCCCAACCCACGGAAACTGTGAGATAATAAGTGTTTATTGTTTTAAGCTGCTAAGTTTGGGAGTCATTTGTTATACAGCAAAAGGTAACTAACATAAAGCTAATTCTCGAACTGTATGCTTATTATTTGTACACTCTTCTATATGTATGTTTTATTTCAAAAATTAATAAGAGTTAGGCTGTGATAGAATGTTAATTGAAAAATGCAGGTCAGATGTTACAGAAAAAGTACATAGCATAATCCCATTTTTGGAAACTAAACAAAATCAATTTGTGTGTGTGAGTACATACATATGCTTGTATGAACATACAGGTAACACTGGTTGTATCTCAGGGGGTGTAAAAATGGAAAGGGGGAAATTATTAACTTGCCCCTCAAACACTTAGATCCCTTTACTTGTTAAAAACATGAACAAATAAAAGAATCAATGTTAAATGTTCAAAGGTTTTATATCAGACTTTCTTAAAGTGGGGCCTAACCTGGAGGACCCTGGAGCCCGTGGGCCCTGAGTCAGGGTGGTCAGCACTCAGCACCTGCCCCTGCCCCCAGCCTGCCCCTTCCCAGCCCCCAGCGGCTGCAAGGACGAGGTTCCATAGGTCCTGCCTGTCTGAGAAGCACCACAACACCACCAGCAGGGAGGAGGACCATACGGCCCACTCACTTTGGTTCAATTCTCATAACATTCTCCGAATATCTGATGTTTGGGGAGTTGTTGTTGAGAGAGAAGCAGATATCGTCGATAGTCAAGGCCACAAACTTGTCCTTCAAATCCTTTTCAAGATTGTACTTGGCAGAACGGTTCAACCTAAAGGGAGAAGATAAACTGGGTTTCTCCCTCCGGAATGCCCAGGTGGCACCTACGGGTTCTTGGGAGACCCTGAAAACAGAGCTGAGGCTAGGTCTGGTACAGGATGGTGGCACTCTGTCCCCCCTGTTTCCCATAACCCAACACACACACACACACACACACACACACACACACACCATTTGATGCTTGGTGACAAGTCAGCATAACCTAACCTGGACTTCGAGATCCTCCCTCCCCTGCACTGTGACATTTCCCAGTGTCACCACTGTGGCATGCTGTGAGGGGTCAGCCCTGGCAGCAGTGGGTTCCCGCCTCCTCCAGTTTATAATCGGGGTGAAATCCAGACACAGCCCCAGCCCCCACTGGAGGGCCACTGCCACGTCTGGGGACTGTGGCCCATTCTCAGCCTGCGTGTCGGGGCCACAGAGTGTCTGTGAGAGTTAAACCCCACTCTTTCCGTGCCCAGCAGCCTGGCCTTCGCGGGTGCTGCCTCCTCTCAGAACTCCCGGCGGGGACGTGGAGGGCAGGCCGAGCGCCACACCTGATCTGCTCGGCATCCTCCTCCAGGGTGCGGGTCAGCAGCGCCATCACGCCCCGGATGATCTCCGCCTCCTTCATCAGCTCCTGCTCCACCTCGTCGTGCACCAGGTCGATCCCCACGCGCTTCTCCCTGGCCCGGGAAAGGCAGCGGGTCAGCCGGCACGTGCAGGAAGGCCACTCGGTGCCGGCTAACGTCTGGGCATTGACACTGTCGGGACAACCGATTCGAGTATCTCCCGATCTGCCTGGTGACCCGTGGGTGACGGATATTAGCTGGTGTCTGTGTGACTTTAAAATGGATTGGTGGCTCGTCACCCAGTCTGCAAAATGTGAAACGGCTTTTTTCTCATTTGACCGTTAGTTCTAAAGTCTATTTCTTTTTACCTGTTCATTTGGAAACACTGTCTTTTGACTTAGAATTTCAAAGACATATGTGTTCTTCCTTGATCCTAGTCCTGCTTTTTAGACAGGGAATTGAATCCCCAGAAAGATGTTTTATATAATAATAATAGCTAGTAATAACAATGACACCAATATTATTATGTAAAGTTATCTCCACCACTGAGCACTCTCTCTGTGACAGGCACTGCGCTGGGCTTTTTATATAAATATTCTCACTTAACCCTTTCAATACAAATGAGGAAATTGAGTTTCAGAGAGACTAAGTAACTTACCCAGTGTCTTAGAACTGAGTATTATACTTGCTTTTAACCACGATGCTATACAACTCCCAAAACTGACCCCACTGCCTGACATTTTGTTCTTTCCTACCCTGCATGCCAGTGCTTGGGAGGAAGGCTTCCCCACTCACTAGCTGTGTGGACTTGGGCATGTCATATAACTTATCTGTGTCTTGATTTCTGCTTTTATGAAATAGGGGTAATTATTAGTACTTCATAGGACTGTGGCAAGGTACAAATGAGATATACAAGCATACAGTACAGTACCTGGCACATAGTACATGCTCAATAAATTTAGCAACCTCTACATTATAATCATCCATAGGCTTAGACCTGAGCCAACTGGGTGTTGGCCTCTTTGACCAGCTGCTACTCCCCTTTGCCTCACACTCTCTAAAGCTGGCTGGGGAGACTGCTGGTTGCCACAGAGGGTCTCGGCTAAGCTTATGACAAGAATAGGGCTTTCCAGAAATATAGAGCCATGGTGTGTTTGGGAAACTTCCAGCAGCTCAGCACACCTAAGCACATCCCACTATTGGGGATGAGATATGGACCCAGAGAGATCATGGGTGTCCCATCATGATGAACTCTGTTTGTTAAGCTAAGAAGCTTGAACTTTACCTTGAAGCTACTGGGGTTGTAATTAAAGGATTTAAGCACGGGGGGAACCTGTAAAAATCTGTATTTGGAAAAGTTCACTCAGCAGCCACTGTGGAAGGAGCATGGAGTTGGAGGAGGCTATGCGGGCAGCAAGGAGACCTGTTAGGGTGCTCCAGCTAGGTCTGCGGTAGGGAACAGGCCTGGAAACCAGCATCACCCCAGAGCAGAGAGGGTCATCCCACTCACTGGATTTATAGAAGGGAAATAATAATAAAAAGGCAAGTTCGTATAGTGCTGTCTGGATTGCAAAGTGCTTCTGTGTATCAGAGCAGAATTATTATCCCCCAGGAGCTGTAGTATCTGTTCTCACCTTCTTCCTTGGCAATAGGACACCTGATTTTCTTTAGCTGAGTACCTGGCTGCCCAAAATGAAGACAACCATTTCCCAGCTTCTATTGGTGTGGCATGTGATTAAGTTCTGGTCAGTGGGATACAAGCAGAAATGGTGAATGCCAAACCCCACTTATTCGTACTTGCTGGAAGGTAGACGTAATGGCTGGAGCTCCAACCACCATATTAAATCATGAGGTAACCTTGGGAGTGACAGCCACATGCAGTGGAGCAACAAGATAGAAAAAGCCCGGAGCCCTAAAACTGTGGCCCACCACGCCAACTCCAAACTGACTATCTCTAGACTCCTTCAGTGTGAGAGAGAAAGAAACTACTTTAAGTTTAATGTTATTTTGCAGGTTTCTGATACCCACAGCAAGACTTAGTCCTACCTTATATTTACATTGAGTCAGTCAAGAGCAGAGTTTGGACATGAACCAAGTCCAGTCCTGGGCATGCCAGGATAACTTCAGGCTCTGAAAGAACACTGCTCATTTGCCACGTTCTAACCCACCATCTCGCACAGCCAGCTTTTCCTACCCGACATCTCATTTCTCGCAACAGATGATTCATTCAGGGAACCTTCCCTCCTACCTGTATGCCAGGCACGTCTCAGTGACACGCAACGGCTCTTTAAAGCTCTCCAGGGCCTTTTCCAATCTGGTCTTATATGTGAGTAGATCCTCGGTCTCATACACAAGCTGCTCAAGTTTGTCATCTAACTCCTTCTTCCAGAACCTGACTTCTTCAAGTCTCTGTTCTGAAGCACACAGACAAGTTATGCCAGGATTAATCTATTCCCAATGTAGCCTGCTTTTGATTAGAAACTTGAGGACTGGTGTAAAACTATGGGAGACATGTTCTGTTCTTCTCAGAGCTGTGCTACTGGGGGCATCTTTTCATCTTTTTAAATGTTTATTAACAAGAAGGAAGGAGAGAAGATATATTTCTTCTTACATTCAACATTAAATTTATCATTCTACACTCACTCTAATTTTTCAGTGCCCAACTGTTTTTAATAACTTAATTTTATTAAAGATATAGATGTATGTTGTTTGAAATGTCAAATAGTATTACAAAGTATTACAATTCTCTGACCCATTCTTACCCACCCCTACTTTCTGGGTGCAACCACCTTAAACACTTTTATTATATCTTCTGGCATTTGGTTATGCCGCTATTTATTCATTATCAGTTTTGATATTATCTATTGATTTCTGATGATGAAAGATAATGATTTGTTCTTAACCAAGTCACATAACATACCCTGGTCCTTCTGCCTCCTAATATAGTTATATAACCCTTTTGTTAAGTAATAAGTAAATGTATTGTTTATTTATATTTTTATATATACGTAAATGTTATTTACACCTGAGCCATATAGTATACTGTGATAAATTTCTTATATAATTTTCTATCTTTTAGAGGGGTTAATAATTGCATTTTTGTTTCACTGTCTTTTTTTAAATAATCATTAAAGCAAATTTTTTAAACATTATAAGTAAAAGACAACTGATTACAGTAGGAAAAGTATATCATATATGATGAATTCAGAAAGAGTTGTTCAGCGTTTGAATCTTAAAGTCATAATGTACTGGTTGTATAACTGTCGGTTTCCTCTTCTGTAAAATGACTCACTTATTTATTCATTCATTCATTTAAAGTAAATTTTATTGTGTATACTTGAGGTTCACAACATGATGTTATGAGAGAGTAAAATGGTTACTATAGTGATTGCTTCGTTTTTCTCTACATTGCTAATTTTTCTTCAAGCTTTCTGACACAGCTATGTATATCCACTCAACATATTCCAACCCACTGAGTAATCTATCGATTTTGTTTCTCTCCTAGAGCAATTTTGTCCTCCTGCTCCAGTCTGGATGGGTGGGCTCCCTAGTTTGCTGCATGGCTGTCATCCCATGACTTTCCTTCCAGGAATCCCCTCCACCCCTCTCATGTGTTGCAGTCCTATTTCCTGGATTGCATTTCTTCCTCTTCCTTGATTTACTTCTTCAATGTGCTGAAGCACATCCTTCAGGAACATCCTAAGAAATGGATACACATGCAGTAAAACTTTTGAACTTTCAAGTCTGAAAATGCCTTTATTCCACCCTCACCATTTGCTTATATTTGACTGTGTGCTGAGTTATAGGTTGTAAATCTTTCTCATTTAGAATTTTGATGGCGTTGTTCCATTTCCTTCTAGTTTCCAGAGTTTCTATTGAGAAGTTTAATGCTGTTCTGATTCCTGGTTCTTTGTGTGTGACCTGTTTTTCCTGCTCTGAAAACTATTAGAAATTTCCCTATTTTCCTAGTGTTCTGAAATTTAACACTGGTGTTAAATTATTGTGCCAGACACCAGATATGCCCTTTTAGTCTGAAAACTTAGGTCCTTTGGTTCTAGGAGATTTTCTTGTGTTCTTTCACAGATGATTTCTCCATTTTCTCTGCACTTTTTCTGGAACCGCTATTAGTTACTGAGCCTTCCAGATTGATCTTCTAATTTTCTTATTTTTTCTCTTCTGTTATCTATTTCTTTGTCTTTTTTCTTCTTCTTTCTAGAGATTCTTCAACTTTCTCTTTCAACACTTTTTTTGATTTTTAAGATTTTTCTGTTCTCATATTTTTAATTTCCAAGGACTCTTGTTTTCCAAATGTTTTCTTCTTAAGGACTCCTCTGCTTGTTCCATGGATGTACTATCTTCTCTAAATTCTCTAAGGATCTGATAGTGTATTTTTTTCTTTTGCTCTATGCACTGTTTCCTGAGTTTGTGTGTTTATTTGTCTGTTTTGGTGTCTGCCATGTTAGAGACTTTCCCTAAACATTTGGTGATCCTCATCTGACTTAAGAATAAGATGTTAAAATGCTACCTAGAAGCTCCGTCTGCAGGGACAGTGCTTGTCAACCAGAGGTGTCATTGTACAGAGTGATCAGGCAGGGCCCAGGCAACTCACCGGAGAACCCCCAAATGTGAATGTCTATAGATCTTTCCTTTCGGACAAGTTAATTTCTCCATGGAGAAATCTTCTAATCTGTCTTAGGGTAGAAGCCTGCCTACCAGTGTCCTGGGAAGGAACCAACTGGAAGAATTACTATTCACTAAGTAGATCATCATTGAATCCTTTAACATTTAACCTTCTGCTGGGGTGAGGGAGAGCTAGAATGGAAAGGGGCCTCTTTATAAAGACTTTCAACCAATTTTGTTTCTGGTTCTATCCTTAACCTCCAGCTTCAGAAGTAACTGGATGCATTCCATTTTGAACACTGCAAGGTTTCTGCAGAATGAATCAGCTAACTTCTTGCTGTTTTCTACCCATCTTGACTTCTGTAATCCCTCGTGTGTTACAACTTGATCTTCTGCTTGCTAAAATCTTGTTTTCATCATTTGTTTACTGTTGCTTCTTCCCCAACACTCTCTCTTCTCTCCTCTCTCTCTTCTCTCTCTCTCCCCCCACCCCCCACCCCATCCTTGAGGCATAGCTTTCATTAATCCCTTACTGCTATTTTGTTGGAATTCTAAAAAGGAGAGAAGATGTGTTTGATCCACCATGGAAACTGAAGCCTCCCCACTCACACTTTGTAAATGACTTCCACCCCCACCTTGCATCCTCCACTACCCTGCTGGACCTGTTATCTCAAAAGTCACCAATAATCCTCAAGTCACCAATCCAAATTCATTTTTGTTCAGCTCTCAGCCTCCTTGGCATTTAGACAACCATTGGTACAATAGAAGACATGCTCCCCCGTGAAACTCTTATCTTTTGTATTTCATGACCTTGGTCTCATCATTTTGTTCTTCTACCTGAACTGTTATTCCCCAGCTCTTCTCTTGATCCTCTTCATCCTATGCACTCTTTTCTTCTCTTCCAATACATTCTTTGGATAATCTAATCTACACACATGGCTCCTATTACACCCTTATGTGTTGATTCCCAGATTTCTATCTCGACTTCTTAAATTCTAACTGGCTATCTGCTGAACTGATGAGCCTTCCAAATTCAAGGTCTTCCTCAGACTTGGTCCTGACCCATCTCTCATCTCCGTCATGCTGTTTCCCCTCATGTACTCTATACATCAACTTGGACCTCTACTCAATCCCCTTAAATGTCACATTCATCCTGCCTTTATTGTTTTTTCCAAGCTATTTCCTTGGCTTCTGTTGTTAAAATTTATTTATAAATCCAACATACTTATTATTGAACACCTTTTCTCTCCATCTTTATGGCCAATGTCTTAGTCTGGGCTAAAAACTTGCAATTTAATTTTAGTTACCTTTTTACTTGTGTGTTTATCTCTCCTGCATTCTAGAATGTGTCTGTCTTCTTCAACTTCACACTCCTAAGTATCTAGCACAATGTTGGACTTATTGGACGGATGGATGGATGGATGGATGAATTAACCCAATAACCAGGGTAAGGAATTACAGAAGCAGAAGCAAGTTTTGAGGGAAAGCAAGGAGTTCATCTTGGGATGTATTTATTTTGAAGTGCCTAAAGGAATCTAGGTGGAAATATATAGCAAATAGTTCTCTATTTCCATTAAAAGTTCTCATGAGAAGTTAGAGCTGAAGATTTCTACTTGCAAAACAATAGCACAAAGAGGATAGTAATAAAATTTCTAATGAGGTCATCAAGAAAGCAAGTACAGAGAGAAGAGAAGAAAAAGCTAAGAGAGCCAAGAACAAAACACCAGGGAACACCAATAAGGGATGAATAGGAAAAAGAAGCATCAACATGGAGAAGAGGAGGAAATAGCCAGAGAGAAAGGAAACAAACCCAGAGAAACTTATGCCATAGAATTCCAAAAGCATCCAATATTGTAGAGAAGGTCAAGTTGGATGAAGACTAAGTGGATTGCGAAGTTGGGAAGTCATTGGATAAGACCAGCTGGAAGTGATTTGCCCCCTCCTCCAATCTGGCAGTGCTTTATTGGTGCCACTCATGGGATGGATCACACCACACCCCAGGTATCTGTGTACCTGACTCATCTCCACTTTCAGATGGCAGGTTTCCCAAGGGCAGGCACCCGTCTGATATGTCTATATCATCAGCACTAGCACAGGAACTTGAAAGTTATGTTTAACTTTTTATCAAAATATCATAAACCTATAGAAAAGTACACATATCATAAAATTCAGTGAATTTTCATAGTGAACGCACCCATGTAACCAATACCCAACTCAAGAAGTAGAACATTCCCAGCATCCCAGAAGGTCTCTCATGACCATTCCAGTTCCTCTGCTTCCACACATCAGTGCTGACTTCTTACATTATAGATGAAGTTTTCGTTTCTTCTGTTTCACTTTATATAAATGGAATAATGTGGTATATATTCACTCAGCATTTTAAGTTTGTAAGATTCATCTGTAGCGTTGCATGCGGCTATAGATCTGTTAGTCTCTTTGCTGTATAATACGACACTATTCATTCTACTGTTGATGTGGGTGGTTTCTAGGTTGGGGCTATTACAAATGGCTTTCCTTTGGACATGGCACCATGTATTTTTGGTAAACATATATATGAATTCCTTCTGGATGCATACCTAAAAGTGGAATAGCTATGTAAAAGGCTATGCATATCTTCAACTATAGTAAATACTGCCAAAGCTTTTCAAAGTGGTTATACCAATTTATACTTCCACCAGCAGGGTATGAGAGTTCCAGTTGCTCTCTCCAACTCTTGGTATTTTTTTCTTCTGTTTTTTCCCCCTTACTTCTTGTTCTCCTCCTTCTTCTTTTTCATTTTAGCCATTCTGGTGAGTAATGGCATCTCAGCTCTGATTTTAATTTATATGTCCCTGATGACTAATGAAATTAGAACCTCTTCATATGTTCATCAACTTTCTGAATTTCTTCTCTTGTAAGGTGTCTGTCAAGTTTTTGCCCATTTTTTTATTGAGTTATCTTTTTATTTTTTATTCTTAAAAGTTCTTTATATATTCTGGATATGAATCCTTTGTCAGATATATGTATAGTGAATATCTTCTCCCACTCTGTGGATTGCTTTTTCAGCCTTTTAATGGGGTCTTTTTGATAAACAAAAGTTCTTCATTTTAATATAGTCCAATTTATTATTTTTTTCTTTTATGCTTCGTTCTTTTGGGTCCTGCTTAAAAATAAGAAATCTTTACCTTCCCCAAGTCATAAAAATCTTCTCCTCTAAAAGTTGTACTATTTTACGTTTCCCCTTTAGATATGCACTCCACCTAAATCTGATTTTTTTATGTATGATATGAGATACGGGTTGGGATATAATTTTTTCCATATGAATATCCAATTAGCCAATTTATCAGAAAAGCTATCCTTTTCCCATTACATTGCAGTTGCTCTTGCCATAAATCAGACAAACGTATATGTATGCGTTCACTTCTGGACTCCATTATGTTTCATTGGTCAACTTGTCTGTCCTCACTTAACTTCACTGATTTAATTGCCATAGCTTTAGCATAGGTCTTAGAATCTCCAGTGAAAGTCTCCCAGCTGTGTTCTTCAAGACAGTCATGCCTAGTCTTAACCCTTTGCATTTCCGTGTGAATTTTAGAAGCATTTTGACAATTTCACCAGAAAACCTGCCCGGAGTTTCATTAGCATTGCATTGAACTGTAGATTAAGGGAGGGAGGGAGCTGGAATTTACACTTTTAAGTATTGACTTTTCCTCCATTAACTAATATATCCTTGCATTTATGTAGAACTTCTTTAACTTCTTGCAATAATGGTTTGTAGTTTTCAGTGTAGAACTCTTGCACATTTTTTGTTAGATTTATAGCTAGGCATTTAATGTTTTTAATGCCATTATAAGTGGCTAATTTTTAAAACAATTCAATGAATCAATGAAGTTAAGGTTCAGACCTTGAAAACGTCTTCCCCATGCCTACTGAAACACAAGTGTGAAAAATGAATGGTGCGTCCTCATTTTTAACATCTACCTATTTGCACAATTATTTAGAACAGGCCTCTCTCTAGGCTGGTAAGCATCAACCATCAGGAGAGCCTAACATCTAATGTAGCTGGCCTGAATGAAGCTCTGGTTTATTGGAGGTCAAAATACTAGCAGCTCTCAGAGCAGATTTTATCCCTTGCTGTGTTTATTCAGCTGGCCCAGTTTATTTTAAAAGTGGATAAATTCCACCTTTTCAGATTTTCTTGAAAAAAGTCAGATAATCAGGCAACACTGGGCCCCTATTTTCTCTTGGAAGAAATGGGTTGAAATTGAGTAGCAGCTGCCTCCTTTGATGGGGCAAATGTTCTCCAGGTCCCCAAATCCCCCATGACTCCCTATTGTCTTATATCCAAGCCCGATGTTACCTCCTTGGTCCTGATAGATATTTGAGCTTGTGACCTCTGGTTTATCACTGTTTGTTGTTTGAGAGATGTTGTTTGTTTGGTTTGGTTCATGTTTATTTTTGGTTTTGCTTATTTAAGGGCATCACCCTTTAAATGCTGTTTTTAAATATGGGATTGTCAAGAGGATAATAACTCTTCCTTTAAGACCCAGCTCAAATGTTCCTCTCTAGGAAAACTTTCCCAATTCTCCTGTGCCTACCATACCCCTGCCTTTGTTCCTCTTATCCCAGCACCTATCTGCACATGCAGTTGTCCCTTGGTATTTTGCAGGGGATTGGTTCCAGGGCCCCCTCCATATCCAAATCTGCAAATGCTCAAGTCCTTTATATAAAATGGCTTAATATTTGCATATAACCTATGCTTATCCTCCTGTATACTTTAAATTGTCTCTAGATTATTTATAATACCTAATACAATGTAAATGTTATATAAATAATTGTCATATCGTATTTTTTACTTGTATTATTTTTGGATTTTTTTCCCCAAATATTTTCGATCTGTGATTGGTCAAATCTGTGGATATGGAGGACCAACTGCATTCTAATTATTAATTTTTGTACTTGTCTCCTCTTCAAGCCAGAAGCCCCTAAAATGCATTCCATTCCCTGGAATATTCCCAGTGCATAGTCCATAAATGCTCTTAAATGCTCAATAAATGTGTATAAAATCAAAGAACGAATGAATGATGGATGGCTGAAAATCAGACTGGGTTACTGTGTGTCTATCTTGGCAGTGAACTTAAACATAGAACCTGGAGAATACACATGATTTTTCCCTAATGTTTTGAGAATAATACATGGCCACGCCTGAACATGACACTATAGCTAAACCTCAACAGCCTCATCCAAACATGCTCACAAATATTCCAAGCACGTTACCTTACCTAGTTTCTTGTTCACATCACTTTGAGATTTTCTTGTGGTCTTTTCAATTTCATCCACAAGCCTCTGGCTTTCGGCCACCAGGCGTTCGGATTGAGACCTTTGGGCCTCTGCTCTGTGGTACTGGCTCTTGTTGGCAATTTGCCATTCCAAGGGCAGGAACTTGGGTGGAGATTGTAGTAGTTTAGCCATTTGAGGTTTCCAAAGTCCTGATCAAAGGCAGACTTGTTTTAGATTAAATGAAAGCAACTTGTCCTTTTTTCATGTCAATTTTTATTAGTGTGACATACATACCAGAAAATGTATCATAATCTGTACACAAAATGAACACATCTATGTAGCCAACACCCAGCTCAAGAAACAAACATTACCAGCATCTCAAACCTCTTCTCAGTCACTAGTCTCCACTTCAAACCCTGCAGGGTAACCACTACCTTGACTTTAATACTACAGATTAGTTTTGCTGGTTTTGACCTTAAAATACATGAAACCGTATGGCATGTATCCTTTTGTATCTGATTTATTTCGCTCAACATTGTTTGTAAGACTCATCCATATTGTTCATATATTTGTAGTTTGTTCATTCTCATTGCTGTGTAGTGTGCCATTATATAAATATACCAAAATTTAGCTGTCTTTTTTACCATTTATTAATATTTGGGCTGTTTCCACTTTAGGGCTATAATGCGAATACTATGACTATTCTCATACATGTCTTTTAGTAAAAACATCTATGCATTCTTATGATTCATTAGAATTGCTGGGTCATAAGATAGTGTTCTGCCAAACAGATGAACCCAGACATGTTTTCTTAAAAAAATGAACAAATGTGACATGTGTAGATCGACAACTGGGTATTGAGCCTATTCAAAATATAAAAGAATCTAAAAACTTTGCAGGACACGGAAAAGAAGAGAACAGAAAGAACACATGCAGCTGGTACAGGCAGGCAGCAAGAGAAAGACTAAAATTTACCCACTTCATCTGCACACATCTCTGAACGACTGCGAGAACTGCATTCCTCAGATGGGCCCATCCCTACCCAAAAATCTGAGGCCCTGCTCTTGGGGGCCTCTGGATCTCTGAAGCCCTCCCCACACACAAGGATAGAGCCAGCTGCAAAGCTTGACCCGACAGAGCACCTCAGCCCACCCAGTGCCCTCAGACAACACGGGGTTTCCCCACTTCTTCCTAGTCCAGTCCCTCCTACAGCCTCTCCCAAGTTTGTCTGAGTATGGGTCCCAAAATTTAACCCCAGAGAGGTGAGGACCTAAATTAGGGCTGATCCCAACCTGCACAAAGCTTTGGGTAGGGCACAGGGCTGCGGCTATGAGTCGGTGGGGTAGGCCGAGGGTTTACTTACCTCGGCGCCTCAAAGAAGTCTACACAAGCTCAGGATGGGAGCCTCTTTACCCCCGCTGGAGCTTCAGGCTCCGGCAGGACAGTGAGGTAAACAGCGCGGTCTCCGTGGCAACCGGTGACGCGTCGCCAGGGCAAAGGGGGCGGGTTCCGCCGCTAGCAGCCTTGCCAAAGTCTCCGCGCAGGCGCGAATTCTATGTGGCGCGGCAGCGGTAGGGCCAGATGCTCGGCCATCTCAACCCACCACGAAGACGCGGGCACCAAGCAGGAAACAGCGGCCAAAGCCTGGGGCTGGGAATCAGGAGCCCCGCGTCTAGCCCTGGGCCTGCCGCGGGCTGGATCACGTCTAACGCGCTGTCCCCCCTGGTCTCGGGCTCCCCAGGTGTACGGTGGGGTTGGGCTGGGCGAGGCCTTCAGGCACCGGCAGCCGCAGGCGGACCCAGGACCAACAAGCCATACACCCTACGCTCAGGTGGCGGAGGCGCGAGGGGCTCCTGGGGTTGTCGCGGCCGGGAGGGGTACGAAGGAGGAGCCTCGGAGCGGGAGGAGACGCGGGCCTGGGGCGCGCCTGGCGCGAGCGCAGCCGCAGGCGTGGGATCCCGGGAGCGCGCTCTGCAGCCCGCGGCCGGGGCCCGCCCTCGACGAACAGCCCAGAGCTGGGAGTCAGGAGACAGACGTCAAGTCCTCCCACTCTGGCCTCAGTTTCTCCATCTATGAAATGAGCGGATTGGAGCTTTCAAACGAATACCGTGCTTGGAATATGCTCTTTATGGTTGTAGCACACTGGTAAAGCACTAATACGTATGGAGTAAAGAAATTACACGGGGGGACGAGGAGGTAAATACGGATAGGAAAAACTGGCCTGGGTCCTCGTCTACATAGCCCGAAACACAGAAAATAGGTATCCGAATCTCCCGCCCATATGGTAAACACTCTCACTAGCCCCTTTACACCAGCCAATCGAAGGCACGCTTTCTCCGAGAGCAACCAATCAGAGGAGGTCCTACCTCGTTCCCGCCCCCTACGTATCGCGAGTCTTTGCGAGAGCCCGGAGACTTTTGAGGCGTTATGAATATTAAACACGCCGCCTATCCAGTGGCAGGCGGGGGGAGCTCTTTGCATATTCATATTCCCCACCCCTCGGAGGAGAGCTGGTTAAGTAGCGGCGATGGCCTGCCCCGCCCCGGAAGAGGCTCAGCTCCTGGTTCCTGGTTGGTGTTCCCCGCTTGGGGGACCGGGTTTCCTACCGTGGGCGGACGAGCCCCGAGTTCCCCGCCGCGTCCCAGTCTTGGCACTGCATTCCCGGGACACCTGGAAAAGGCGGTCCCCAACCCCGTCCGGCCGGGCTTGGCGGGCCCGCGAAGGAGGATGTCTGGCCCCCGCCAGCGTGGGCGGCCGGAGCGCTGGGTGGGCAGAACGCAGTGAGGCTTCGGGGGAGATGCGAGCTGGCCAGGCGTCCCGTCTGCCTGGGCGGGAAGACGGCGGCACGCTGGGCTGTCGCAGCCCCCGTCCTGAGGCAGCGAGCCAACCCTACGTGGCCTCTGCGGTTTCCTGAGGAAACCTTGGAGAGCCAGACCTGGAAGTCGCTCTCCGGTTCACAGAAGGGGCAGTTTCTTGGAAATGTTGGAAACGTGGTAGCATTGGCAAAAGTACACGAAATTTGCTATGTATCTATGCACACATACGCGCGCGCGCGCGCACACACACACACACACACACACACACACACATATGCTGGTCATAAGTCACCATTGTATTTTGCATCAGTATACAGATTTACTCCTCTCCCCACCTCCACGGGGTGGAAGGGAATAGGAAAACATGAGCCCCTCACCTAACAACTGACCCTGAGACTCTGGTCTCACGCCATGCCTCCTCTGCTGCTGTTCTGCCCTTTGAAAGGCCTGTGCTTGGAGAGTGTTGCATTTCTTGATGTGCTTTTAAAAGACCAAAAGCCTCTCCTCCAGCTATTTCGCTATTTATTATGGAGTTTAAGTGTAATTGCAAGTAACTGAAAATATGTTTTAAAGAAAAATCTTATTTTGCACACACAACATATACAGGCCAGCAAAGGAATGAGTCCAGTAGGGGAAACGTGGAACAACTTAGTAATTTACTCAATGTCTCTCTGGCACCAGTATGTGGGTAGGAAATAATGAAATTTCAAGCAGATATCCAGCACAAGGCTTATAATTTACCAAATAAATGAGCATACAGCCAAAGCTTTTATTCAAAGTAGAAATAATGTTTCAGTTTTAAGTGATTTTGAGATTTTTGTGTTTGAAATAAAGTTATATTACCAAACATCAGCCATTCTATACCAACTTCTTGATTTTTGACATATCCTTGCACCACCTGTAAAATTATTTTGATGTTTTTCTTCAAATACACTCATTTTACATGTAAGCATATTTATTTTAAAAGGAGACTTTACACCACTACCATAAATGGAAAACTAGTATCACCTGTGAGAGTAGCCATAAAACTAAAGTGAAACAAAACAATATAAAATTTAATGTTGATTAAAAACAATGAGATAAAAGTAATGATAAATCTAACCTATCTTTTTTTTTTTTTTAAAGGCAGGGTCTTGCCCTCTCACCCAGGCTGGAGTACAATGGCATGATCACAGCTCACTGCAGCCTCCAACTCCTGGGCTCAAGTGACCCTCCTGCCTCAGCCTCCCAAGTAACTGGGACTACAGGCACACACTACCACACTTGGCTAATTTTAAAATTTTTTGTGGAGACAGGATCTCACTGTTTCCCAGGCTGGTCTCAAACTCCTAGGCTCAAGCAATCCTCCCACTGTTGCCTCCCAAAGTCCTAGGATTACAGATGTGACCCACTGCATCCAGCCTAACCTATTATTGTTTTAAAATTCACATCTGAAAGCAAGTTCTTCAGTAAGAAAAATGGACCTATTTATAATAAATAGATATTTGGCTTGATGTTGTTAAAGACCACTTGTTTTTCAGTTTTGGTGTTTATCATCAACAGAAATCTCAACCCACTAGTAAACATATTTAGAAAGATTAAAAGATACAGCTACTCCCCAAAACTGATGACTTTTGTCCAGTGGGGAACAGGGAAGTATAATCCTCCTATGGACCCAGGAAGGAAAGAACCAGATAAGATGAACCCCAGAAGTCTCTAGGACAAAGTCCTTTCATTATCTGGCCTCACCTCTTGACACTTCCACCTTGGAATTGGGGGTCAAAATCAGGGAACCAAGCTGATCATTTATTTAAACTACAATGAGTTTCCTCCAGAGTTTGTATAGGTCTCTTTCCTAAAATGGCCTCTTCCTGTGTGGGAGGCCTGAATGGGAAACTCTTGAGGGCAGGTGTGGGGAGGAGCCTTCAGGCAAACACTTCAAAAGTCACTCTGCGTCCACTAAGAGGTGGAAAATAATGGGAGAAAAATTAAGTCAGAGAGGATAGCTCTAGGAGATTTAATATTTATCAACTAGGACTTCCAGAAGGAAAGAAAAAAATAGAGAATGGCAAAACAACAATGAAGGGAGGAAAGAGAGAGAAAAAGAGAGAGAACTTAAACTTAAGACTCAAGTCTTTCGATTGAAAGACCTACCTGAAATTAACACACACACACACACACACCTTACATGTAGTCATCCCTTAGTATCCATAGGGGATTGGTTCCAGGACTCCCCACAGACACCAAAATCTACAGATGCTCCAGATATAAAATGGCATAGTATTTGCATATTACCTACACACATCCTCCTGTATACTTTAAATCATCTCTGGATTACTTATAATACCTAATACGATGCCTACACATCACTTCATTCATATGGAGTCAATATAGTACTTGGTGTGCAACAGATCCAAGTTTTGACTTTTTGAAACTTTGTGGAATTTTTTTCCCAAATATTTTCGATCTTCATTTGGTTGAATCCCCAGATGTGGAACTCATGAATATGGATGGCCAGCTATTACACATCTATACCTATTCTGGTGGAATTTCTTAATTCAAAGAATAAGGAGAAAAAGAATGAATAAGTATCAAGCTTTTCATCCCTAACACAGGTTGCTAGAAATGATACTAGAATAATGTCTTCAAATTCTAGAGAAAACTATTTTAAATCAGGAATTCTAGAACCAGTCAGAACTTCTCATGTATGAGAGCAAAATAAAGATTTTATTTTTTGGACATGCTAGTACTCAAAAAGTTGAGCATACACTCTTTTTGAAAAAAAAATTACTGGAGCAAAAGTGAAAAATCCAGAAAGAGGAAGACATTGGATATAAGAAACAGTAGAACTAGCACAGCTGTATGATAAAAAGAAACCTCAGACTGGGTACGGTGGCTCACGCCTGTAATCCTAGCACTCTGGGAGGCCGAGGCGGGAGGATTGCTTGAGCTCAGAAATTTGAGACCAGCCTGAGCAAGAGTGAGACCCTACTAAAAAAAAAAAAAAAAAAAAAAATAGACTCCACTAAAAAAAAAAAAAAGTAGAAAAATTAGCCAGGCTCAGTGGCATGTGCCTATAGTACCAGCTACTCAGAAGGCTGAGGCAGGAGGATCACTTGAGCCCAGGAGTTTGAGGTTGCAGTGAGCTATTATGATGCCACTGCACTCTAGCCAGGGCAACAGAGCAAGACTCTGTTTCAAAACAAGAAAAAAAAAAAAAAGAAACATCAGTATAATAGCTGTATAACTGGAAAGCAATCAGCCCAAATTACAACTGAAAGTAGAGTTCTTGAAGGATATCTTTAAAAAGAATTACACAAACTATATGATAACCCAGAATTATAACTACATGGTGAGATGAAATTATATGTCTCTTCCAAACAATAAAAAGATAGACAAGTAGAAATTCTGAGAAAATTAAAAAGTTCCACAAGAAAGTTTTAAGTGCAAAGAAAATTAAATTTTTGTGTCATTTTTAGAGTAATACATGTAATATAAGAGATGGTGCCAAGGCATCACCCACTTCATGAAAGCATCACTGATCATCCCAGCTGGACTCATTCATTGATTCGTTCAACAAAGATTCCTGAACCACTCTCTGAACTCATTCTCTGAATTCACTCATTTATAACTTGTCCAAATATTTATTGAATATCTATTAAGTACCAGGGCCTGTGCTAGACCCTGAGGATAGACAATAAGACAGTCTCTGCCTTCTGTGGGGTTTGCAGATACACACGCTATTTGACACAGCGATTCAATTCCACATCTAGGGATCTATCATACAGATACATCTGCACATGGGCAAGATGATGTACTAGACGTAAAAGATTATTCCTTGTAAAATTTTTCTTAATAGAAAAAGATTTAAAATAACCCAAATGTTCACCAAGAGGAAACTGAATAAATTATGAAACGGTCATAGAGAATATTTTTCAGCTGCAAAATATATAATTAGGAATCACTTTATATCTCTTTGCTATGAGTGATCACCAAGATACATTAAATGAAAAAAAGTAAAGGTCAGAGGAATATATATAGTATTCTACCATTGTTATGATAGGAAAGGGTAAAATGTAATCGTTTGTGTATCCATTGAATTTCTCTAGAAAGACACATAAGAGACTGGTAACACCGCTTGCCTTGGGGAGAGATCACGGTGGCTGGGAAACGAGACTTCACTGAATACTCTTCTACCTTTTGAAAATTGTGCAATATATTATCTCTGTTCAAAAATACAATTTGAGCCGGGCACGGTGGCTCACGCCTGTAATCCTAGCACTCTGGGAGGCCGAGACAGGTGGATCGCTCCAGGTCAGGAGTTCGAGACCAGCCTGAGCAAGAGTGAGACCCCGTCTCTACTAAAAATAGAAAGAAATTGACTGGACAACTAAAAATATATAGAAAAAATTAGCCGGGCATGGTGGCACATGCCTGGAGTCCCAGCTACTCGGGAGGCTGGGGCAGAAGGATTGCTTAAGCCCAGGAGTTTGAGGTTGCTGTGAGCTAGGCTGACGCCACGGCACTCTAGCCTGGGCAACAGAGCGAGACTCTGTCTCCAAAAAAAATAAACAAATAAATAAATAAAATAAAAAATGCAATTTGAAAATGCAAACACATTTTATAATAATAAATTATTTAAGTAAATGGATGACAAAAATAGGACAGCCAAGAGAAGAGCAGAAAGTCTGGAAAGAGTTGAGGCAGAGCTAAATTGTCATTTTGAAACCCAAGGGGTTCTGGCGGAAGTGAAGGGAGGTAACGGGGTGTAGTGGACGGCACACTTAGCCGGGGTCCTAAAGACTGGCTTCCAGCCTGGAGCCTACCATGTATCAGCCTCGGTTTTCTTATCCACTATGATATCTGCCATCTCGCCTTTTTTTTTTTTTTTTGAGACAGAGTCTTGCTTTGTTGAGCGGGCTAGAGTGCCATGGCGTCAGCCTAGCTCACAGCAACCTCAAACTCCTGGGCTCAAGCAATCCTCCTGCCTCAGCCTCCCGAGTAGCTGGGACTGCAGGCATGCACCACCATGCCTGGCTAATTTTTTCTGTATATATTTTTAGTTGTCCAGATAATTTCTTTCTATTGTTAGTAGAGACGGGGTCTTCACTCTTGCTCAGGCTGGTCTCGAACTCCTGACCTCGAGCAATCCACCCACCTTGGCCTCCCAGAGTGCTAGGATTACAGGCATGAGCCTCCTCACCTGGCCCATCTCGCCTTTTACTAGCCATAGGAGAGTATTTTGTGGATGTAGAAAGGCTACCCAAAACATCAGATATTATTAACTTCTTGTTTAGCTTTCATACGGTGGCCACCATGACCTTTGATCTCTGTTTTGGTAGCATTGCTGGTGGTATTGGGATCTATGTCAGCTTCCCTACTGAAATGCCCCTGGATGAGAGGGAAAAAAATCTTCCATATAAGGGTACTGGTAAGATGTGAATGTTTTTCCTCTTGGGTTTCACTGTGGAACAGAGAGCTCGTTGATGAGAAACCATCAGTCTTTTAGTCTCCATATTCTTTATATTAAGCCTCAATGTCATAGGCCACTGTATGAAGCTGACCATTCATGCCCCGGGTGTTCTGGGTCCGCACCAGGAACTTAGTTGCTGTTGCGTGGCTCTATTCCAAAATCAGCAGCTAAGAAACATGATAACTTAAAAGCTTTTCATTGGAATTTTAAACTTCCACTAACTTACCCAATAATTGTCGCCTGCTTTTAAGAAGGCCTTAGAGGATAAAGAGGATGTAAAGCATATGCTTCTCTTTTGAAATAACAGATTTCCACTGCCCATAAGGACTAAGACATGTTCTTGGCCATCTTTCTCTTGCACGGTGAAAGCAAATCGACAAATCTGGCATGTCCCCAGTAGGGCTTCACCGATGTCTGCTGTGCATCGTGGACTCCCCAGCCTCCTTGTCGCCCACAGCATGCATCTGGGAATGGCAGTCCACGGAGCACACTGGACTTCACAGGTGTGGAACCTCAGCCCACCACCTTCTCTTCACTATAGCACAAATTATTTGAGGGCTAGGACTTAAGTTTATACCCACAGTGCCCAGCCTTGATGCACATATAGTGACCTACCCAGCCATAATGCAAGTGAACCGCATTGACAGAAGAACCCAGTTCCCCTAAGTGGCAGGGAGACATCAGACATAGTCCTATTGCCTAAATTAGTATTCATATCAGGAAACAAACTACTCAGTAAAAGAAATCAAAGTGCTAGCTGTATTTGACTTATGTTACCCAATCACTGTTTACTTTCTTTTCCTTTCCTCCTTTTTTTTAAGAGACAATCTCGCTCTGCTGCCCAGGCTGGTCTTGAACCCCTGGCCTCAAGCAATCCTCCCTTCTGGGCCTCCCAAAGCACTGGGATTACAGGCGTGAGCCACCACGATCAGACTGTTTTCTTTCTCTTTGTCAAATACCCTAGAAAAGGCCATGAGAGACAAATTTTCTTTTTATGCTTACAATTGCTCTTCTACCAAGAGTTGATTTAATTATGAGAGGCTTTTAAAGATTATTACATACTTATGCATTGTCATTGTCAAAAAAATTAAAATACTCCAAGATTTTTGAAAGCATTACGAGTGCTTTTTAAAAAATTTTTTCCACATGGTTACCATTTGGGGCTTATAAAAAAATCAGTAAACTATGGTATCAAATTGTTCTTTTATCCTAACACTCCTCTTATTTTGATGTACATTTCTGATAGCTTGTAGTTCTATTTCTTAAAAATTTTTAAGCATTTAGTGTGTGTGCTGCTAGAATTTCTACTCCCCTTTACTTCATTTTGCCCGAAAGAACTTCAGAAAGCAATTCTGGTAGTTTTTAAGCAAACATTTACTTTTGAATTTTTGAGATACCTTTCCAGAGAATCTAATTCTTGGAATTGCAAGAAACTTGAAAGGTTACCTGGTCCAATTTGGTGTTGAAATCCCCTCTATGGCACTCCTGCCAAATGGGTGTCCAGCAGGAGGGAAATCGCCACCTCCCAAGGTAAGTTTTGGGGCTGTAGTGCTGGAAAGGCCTTCCTGTAGCTTCTGTCCATGGGTGCTGGTTTACATCTTGGGCCACACGGAATAAATCCACTTTTTCCTCTACTTGAGCTCCCTTTAGATACTTGAAAACACTCACCTGCTCTTCTAAGGGTTCTTTTCTCCTGGCTAAATATTTGCAATTCCTTCGACCCTTCTTCAATGGATGGTATTTCTAGCCTTCCACCATACCCTCTCCCTCTTGATTTTCTGTTTTTACCTAAAGTCCAAAATTGTGTATAATACTCAACGATTTTCATTTTAGTGGAAGTAGGTTTCATAGGATGACATTTTCGCAGCAAAATACCCAGAATGAGAGCTTTAAATTGCAGCACAATTGATTTATCATGGCCTTTGGCAGAGTGTTCCATGAATAGCCTAGGAGAGGCTAAGGGGCAGGAGCCCTGGGTCAGCAGCAGGGCACAGGGTCCTAATCCTACTTGGACAAATGGCTTCTTGAACAAATCACTTCCTCTCTCCGGACCTCACTTTCCTTGTTTGTAAAATATGAAGGAAGGCATTATTATGTTCCCATAGAATTTCAGCATTCTGCATAGATGTCTCAGTGGCTTCACAAATGTTTGATTTGATTTGATTTTTCAACTCCATTTCTTTATAGGGCAGGTGAGGTGGCTCATATCTATAATCTCAGCACTTTGGGAGGCTGAGGCAGGACGATCACTTCAGGCCAGGAGTTCAAGACCAGCCTAGGCAACATAGGGACCCCCATCTCTAGCAAAAAAATAAGAAAAGTTAGATAGTCATGGTGGCTTGTTCCTGTAGTCCTAGCTACTTGGGAGGCTGAGGCAGGAGGATTGTTTGAGCCCAGGGGTTTGAGGCTGCGGTGAGCCATGATCACACCACTACACTCCAGCGAGGGCAACAGAATAAGACCCTATCTAAAAAAAAAAACCCTCTATTATTTTTAAATTTCTTATTGATTCATAATAGTTGTACATATTTTGGGGGTACATGTGATACTTAGATACCTGTATACAATGTGTAATGATCAATAACTTTTTAAAACACTGTAATAAAAATATGTACAATCAAATGTCTCATATATTAAAATGTTCCATGCCCATTTAGATTGATGGGGCCAACTGACATTTTGCAGACTTCAGACTAAAGCCAGCTTTGTCATATTTTTATATTTTATATATTTATATTTTTTTATATTTTATATTTTTTGAACTATATCAAAAGTGTCTCTGATTAGGAAGGGCTTTTTCAACAGTGTTTTTAAAAAATCCAGGCCTGTGTGTGTCTAAACATACACAATTGTCCTAGTGAGGATATATATGCCACCCTCAGTCAAGGTCAGGCAAGGCTCAGGCCACCCACTTGGTGGCTTTCTCCCGTCATAATGCAACAGTCAGCTGTGCAGTCACAAGGCAGCTAGTACTAGCTTTGTCGCTTATTAAGTTGAGGATGTTATTTGTCTGACATCTATAATTATGACAAGAAAGGGGACCATGGTTCAATATTGTAAGTATGCCTACTTTGAAACCAAAAATCTCCCACTAATTCTTCTCCCGGGCCTTCGAATCAGTTTTTGGCTACAGAATGCAGTGGGTTTGCAAGTCTGAAAAATAAACTATTAGCATTTGTTACTATTTATCTGCAGATTTTTCTCATTATTATACAGCTAAATTTTTTTAATAAAGAAAAATAATAGATTCTGAAGCTGCTATGTTACTGTAACTACAATCCCAGCTCCACTTCTTGTTAGTTGAGTCATCTTGGGGCAATTATTTAGCCTGTCTGGGCCTCAATTTCCTTATAGGTAACTTACAGAATAGCAGTGAATATTAATGAATTAATATGAGTAAATCACTCACAAAAGCCTACGACATACATGCCTAAGACTTGCCGAAGACATAATAAAAAGATAATAAAAGCTACTATCATGTATAATTTGAAGTCTGTTTTTGTCAAATAGCTTCATTGTTCTTACATGTTATAAATTTGAATTTATATAAAATGAACTCATAAAATATCACCTTCCTCTCTTTATATGTTGAGGTTCTGCACAGGATTTCAACTGAAAAACAAAAACAAAAACAAACTAAAAAGATTCCTCTGCTACAATGATAGTGATCAAAAAAAAAGGTATCAAATACATTGATTTGACCTCTAAATTTCCTGAGAGCCTTAATACCAGGGACACCACAATTCTGTCCAGGTGAAAGTAATAGTAGATTCTAAGGACTCAGGAGTGGGAGGAAACACACCATCCCAACAGGCATTTGCACCTGTGGGTGCCAAAGCCTGCCCCAATTAACAGCTTGACATCACCTGAGAACTTGTTAGGAATGCAAGTTCTTGGGCCCCACCCAGATGCTGAACAAAAACTCTGGGGGTGAAGAAAGGCCTTGCAGGTGTTTGTGACGCAGGCTCACGTTTGAGAACTGCTGCTCTAGGAGAAAATCCCCAAGGTTCAGAACGCTGGGCTTCCACAAAACCTAGAGTAATTTTCATTATTAATATAGCTAATAAACAATGTAGAAGTTACTACTGTTTCTGTTAGAAGAAAGAAATTCCTGTCTGCTCTAGGAGTGTCCACATTAAGAAATGAAAATGAGGAAGGAAAGCAAGGCTCAGGAATCATGTGGTTTAACCCTCTGAATGTGCAGACGAGACAGAACCGTAAAGCAATGAAGGGCTGTGTCCAAGGTCACACGAGCAAGAAGACAGAACTAGCCTTCCAGTCTCCCAAGGTTCAGGTTAGGGTTCAAACCAGTTGGGTTGATTAGATCAGCTTTGGGAAAAATATTGGGAATGGTTACTGGGCATCACATAAATAATAACTCCACCGGATGACTGGGTCTTTCGTGTTTCAGTCTGTTATTTTTGCATTGTGCAGCACAGCATCTTGAAGCCTTCAAAAGATTAAGAAATAATCCCATTTTTCCTTTCCCTTCAGTCTGTATGTTTGGCATACTTGAATTCCTAAGAAAAAGAAAAGGGAAAATAAGAAACTGGAATCATTTTCTTTGTGATCCAGAACTGGAGTAGCTGAGGCAATTGTAATTGTCCAGTGGAAACCATAAAGGAATGAAAATCTTGCTCACCAAAATGCTCAACTAAATATTCTCAACTTTTTATTCTTTGTAAACTGCTTCTCTAAATTAGAAACATAGGAAGTGAATATAGCCCTTTGCTTTCAAGTTTTCTCAACCAACAAGACCAACACTTGACTTAACCATCAATCATTTGAACACAAGTGGTTAACAATTTTTTTTTTTTTTTTTTTTTTAGCGACAGAGTCTCACCTTGTCACCCAGGCTGGAGTGCAGTTTTGTGATCATAGCTTACTGCAGCCTCAAACTCCTGGGCTGAAATGATCCTCCTGCCTCAGCCTCCCAAGTAGCTGGGACTACAGGCACAAGCCACCATGTTTGTCTGATTTTTGTTATTTTTTGTAGAGATGGGGTCTCACTGTATTGCCCAGGCTGGTCTCTAACTCCTGGTCTCAAACAATGCTCCTGTCTCAGCCTCCCAAAGGGCTGAGATTATAGGCGTGAGCCACTGTGCCTGGCGTGGTTAACATTTTAATTCAAAAATAATAGTGGTTATTCATTGTCTTAGTCCATTTAGGCTACTGTAAGAAAATGCCACAAACTGGGTAGCTTACAAACAACAGAAATTTATTTCTCGCAGTTCTGGAGGCCATGGAGTCCAGGATCAAGGCATCTGCCAACCCAGTCTGTCGTGAAGCCCTCTGTCTCATAGATGGCACCTTCTTGCTGTGTCCTCACGTGGCAGAAGGGGCAAGACAGCTCCCTGGGGCCTCTTTCATAAGGGCACTAATCCCAATCATGAGGCCCCCACCCTCATGATCTAATCACCCCTCAAAGGCCCCCACCTCCTAATACTATTACTTTGGGGTTAAGATGCCAACATATGAATTTCGGGGGGACACACACAATCAGAGCATCATATTCATGTACACTCAGGACAAGGAAACCAAGGTTGCTTTATTTTTTCTGTAGATCTGGAAAGGGTTTCTCCCCTTTTCTTTACCCTAGAGATTATCTTGTTCATTCTCCAGAGCCAGAATTAATGAATTAAGCCAATTTTTTCTTAAAGTATCCAATTTTCCCATGTTTTGAAGGAAAGTCAAGTCACGTCCACTAGCCTTTGTGAGGTGAAGACTGAAAACTGGGAAATTGGGTGGGTTGCCTGTGTTCCCAACAAGCTTGCCCGTCGGTCCCCAAGAGCAGAAAGGTGAAAGGTCGGTGGTAGGTGGTAGGAGTTTGGATCCTAAGCCCTCAGCCAGAGCAACTCTAAATGATTCCATTTCCTGTTTTTAGTTGCAAAATCAACAGTCTCCTGCTTTCCCCGGGTCCCAGTGTTAAAGCAGTGGTGGAGTGAGGCACTAGCAAAATTACCAAATTTCTTTTGGAATGAAAATTATTTACTTTATAAATATATCCTTGTTGCTTTAAATTACTTCAAAATTTATCTAAGGAAAGAGATTCTTGTATAGCATAAAAGAAAATCAATTTTGCAGGCAAAATTTATGCACAATCAGACCTCTGGAAATCCCCAATGCCAAGGGCTTCTCCGTGGTGTGCATGAAATTGTACAGAAACAAAGTGTTTATAGCTATGCCATTCAACTTCACGTTTTGTGTAACATTAACATTTGCATTCTGGATACTGACACCTGATTATCTCAGGTAGCCTAAAAACAAAACCTAATATTTTTAACTGCCCATGAATTTAAAAGACATTAGTTAGTTTTCCTAAATATCTAATCAGTAGTTAAGTACCTGCATTTCAGAAAGTTTTTACATTAATCAGGCATGCATTTAACACATCCCTTTTTGAGCTCCACTTACTGCATAGCAAGATGCTGGGTGCTTCAGGATGGGTAGAGTACAATCAGCCTCTGGCTTCAGACTGACTTCAAGTCCAATTCAGATTCCTATCAGCTGTGAGATCTTGGACAAATGACTAGTCTCTCTGCAACTCAGTTTCCTTATTTGGATAAAATGGACACAACAATATCTACTCCATAGAGTGCTATAAGGATTAAATGAAATAATGTATGCAAAGTGCTACAGATGCTCAGTAAGTATTTTATGTCCTTTGTTTCCCTTTAAGGTGCTGGGCGTCTTGATACACTCAGGAACATTCATTTTCAAGGCAGTACATTGTGACAAGTAAGTGATACAAACAGCATATACCACAGGACAGTAGTTTCCAATCAGCAATTCAGCAACATCAACTGAAAACATTTTTACAAAGTTCTTCTTAGATGTCCTCAATTAGAATCACCAAGGGTAGAGCTAGGGCATATGAATTCAGTATGTAGTTATGTCCTGTTTAAATAGGTAATATTAAATGTTTAAAATTTTAAATAACATAAAGGGCTATATAATGAGAAATAAATCTCCCTCCCATTCCTATCCCTCTGGCTCTTTTTGTCCTCCCAAGGAACATTCGTTTTTTTCTGAAGATATCTTGGAAAATAATTTTTTTCCAATCTTTTTTCTCTGTGTTCTTCAAATTGGATAATTTCTATTGTTTTATCTTCAAGTTCACTGACTTTTTTTGGTCATTTTCATTCTGCTATAAGCCTATCCAGTGAATTTTATATGTTAGATATTATATTTCTTTTAGTTCTAGAATACAGCCACTTGATTTTTTTTAATAGTTTCTATTTCTCTGTTGAAATTTTGTATTTGTTAATTCCTTATGAACAGATTTTCCTTTGTATCCAGCTCTTATTCCATGATAGATTTCCCCTTAACCACAGACCAAAAATAATAATTTTTTCCACCTCTATTTAATTCTCAGATGGATTCCTTGTCTAGAGAATGAAGAATTAGCCAGGCACAGTGGTGTGCACCTGTAGTCTCAGCTGCTGGGGAGGCTGAGGCAGGAGCATCGCTTGAGCTGTGGAGTTTGAGATTGCAGTGAGCTATGATGATGCCACTGCACTCTACCCAAGGTGACAGAGCGAGATTCTGCCTCAAATAAATAAATAATCAAACACATCAACAAGATCTGAAAGTCCTGTTTCCAAGAAAGGAAGATGGTAATGGATATTGGTACAAGCTAGGCCTTCTACAAAAGTTTGAACAACTGCCTGATCCCTTGAGTTGTGAAAGGTATTTTTAAATTAGCACTGCACAGTAAAAATTATATGTTAATTATTAATTGTTAATTGTCTTCCATGTTAATTATAGGCTTTCTAATTGCATCAATCAGAACTATTTCTTAATGTTTTATTTAAAAGTATAGTTTAGGATGCTAAACATATGTTTATTGTTTGTAAATACCTATCTGCTGGCATTTTCATGAGCCAAGCAAAGTCTGATTGGGCCAAACCCTGGAAAATATAAATATACTTATTCTCCTTTTACTATTTGGCATGGCTTCTGTCTCCTGATAATTTTAATGATGTCTGCTATTGAATCTTGGCAGACACCATCCAGTGTTTCTCAGAATGTAGGCAGCCCTCCAGCAATCTGCATCAGAACCCCCCCCCCCACTCACCCAGGGGTGCTTGTTCAAGGACAGATTCTCAAGCCCTACCGCAACCTGCTGCATCAGAACTGAAGTTTAAGAAACGCTGCACCTTCCGGGTGCTTGCTCTGTCCTACCGGTGGTCTTTCCTTGGGTTGCGCTTTTCCCCAGGAAGCAGAACATAAATCTGAAATGGTCTTTGCACTTGGACCCGCTTCCTTTGCCGATCTACTACAAGAATAGCTTTTTGTACTGTGACTGCAAGCGTGCTGACTAGTCCCTTGTGTTTCAGGAGAAGAAATTCGGTGCCTGGTTGCTCACCATCACCACTGGCCCTGGCAGCTCTGAGGATAAACCAGCTTGGATTTCACCCTTGGGGATTAGCATTTCACAGGCACCTAAAGCCACTTGAAAGTCACAATGAGGCAGGGCAGAGTGTGCACTGGGCTCTTTGTGTGGTTGGTTTCTTGTCTTTTGCCATTTGTCCGGTGCAGCAGCTGAAGCTGCTGAATCAGATGAGGCAGTAACATTCACAAGTGGAACCAACTGGTAGATGCTCCCCTGGAGGGGGAAGTGCAGGCTGCGGACCCACCTCCTGCCCCTCTAATGATCAGCTCTACCCCTGGGACTGTAGGGGAGGAAAAATGTATTCCCTCCCTCTTAGGTTCTATTCCTGGGACCTGCCAATTAAACTGATAAAAGATTAACAGGGAAACAAGCAGGCAATCTTTACTGATGTTAATATTTTTACATGCATGAGAGCTTCACAGAAAAAGAAGATAAAACTCAAAGTGGTTAGAGTTGAGGAGTTATATAGCATTTTAACAAAGGGTGATAAATTGGGAAGAAGTGAATGGACCAAGGAAAGGATGTTTGGCCTTCTGGGGTGATAAATTGTGGGAAGGTGCCTAGGGATATATGGAAGAAACTAATGGAAAATAAGAGTTATTATAGACTCATCTCAGTGTGACTCCCCAGCACCAGTGCTAGGAGTGGGTCTCCCTCTTCCTGGTACAGAGGGCTTCTTCCTCAAAGGAACATTTAGGCCCTGTGTTTAGGCAGATGGGGGGGGCGGGCAGAGAACTTTTCCTGCATCTGTTGTTTCTTTATTGCCTATAGCTCAAATTAATTCTTCTGCCAAGGTAGCATATTTTTGGGTGGCATATCTGATTATCTGCAGGATCTGTGACATATCCAGCCGGGGAGAAGCTGGACAGGGAATGGCACAAAAGGATGATTTCAGGAAGTTTCTTTGAGTTCTAATTGCAGCCCGTGTGCAGAACAATTGTCCTGTGCCATGGTGAGGCCTCCTGTCCCCTCTTGGCTGAATTGCTGCGGTCTCATGTGTGAGTGGTCTTCCAAACCCAGAGGAGACTACAGGAGCAGGATTTATGTGCCCACCAGGTAGAATAGCTCTACAGGAAGACAGAATCTCAGTGAAAGCCAAGCCGCACAGTTCAAACGACTGAAAATGAAATAATAATTACTTTTTTGAATTTGTATAAAATATGTTGATAAACTATATCCTCAAATGAGCCCAATACTATGAACAATAAATATAATAATAAATGGGGTCCTATTTAAAATCCAAGCAAGGACCTAAACGCCAGGAAATCATTATGTTCCACTAGAGGGCAGTATAGTAACAAGTTTATCAAACAGGCTCAGCAGCGCAGAGGAAGAACATTGTGATGAGTTTCTAAATTTATGGCAACTACTTTGAGCAGAAACAAAAATCAAATGCCATTCTTACTATAAAGGGTTTGCCTATATGACAAGAAAACCACTCAAGAAGATTTTTTTTTTTTGAAGTCTGAATGACATATTTTTTTAAAAATCAAATTGACTGACTTGGAACGAAATGGAATTGCTTTCAATCGGTTGCTGTGTTGTTCTGTTGCTATGTGGTCTAGTAGATGCCACAAACAAAATCAAGGAGATCACATTTCCTCTGCTTCAGCCCTTGGAAAAGCTCCATACGCCTAAGAGTCCTCACCTCCAGTTGTGCCTGGAGCTACAAAGTTCGCAGGAGGGTTTAAACTGGGAAGGATACTAATGGTTACAGCTAGCTGTTTTTGAACTCTGAGTACCAGGCTGGGCGCTTCACATGGATTCTGTCATTAATACCCAGGCTAGCTCTGTGAGTGAGGTACTATTATTATCTTCGCTGGACAGGTGAGGAAACTAAGGCCCACAGAAGGCTGAGTGCTTGCCCACGGGACACAGCTCATGCACAGCAGAGCAGGGATTTAAACTGGGCAGACGGAATCTAGATCCCAAGTTTGAGCTATTGCTAGGCAACTAGTGGCAAAGACAGAACTAGAGCCCGTGTCTCTTTATTACAAGTTAAATAATGACTTTAATATTTTGAAAGATGCATATGGGCAGGAATAGGTAGAAGAAAACTAGAAGAGGACTGAGGGCAAAGACATGAAGTGACTGTGTTTGCAAAGAGGTTCATGTCCAGAAACGAGAACCTTCCAGGCTGAGTGGGGATGCTCCATTTATGCCAATTATGCACAGCACCAGAATGGCCAAGACCAGGGCGAGGTTTCCACAATTGCCTCCTCAAAATCCAACGTGCCCCAAGATCCACGGACTGGTGGACTTCCCAAGGGGAGCCTGCAGAGGGCTGTTTCTGGCTTCAGGCACAGACTAGGATAGACAGAAGTTCACATGAATTCCCAGAACCCTTAGTCAAGTTCATCCCACAATTATAAGAATAATTATAATTGCTGCCACTTGAGTACTCAAATGCCAGGCCCTGTGCTAAGCATTTTACTCATATAAGCTCATTTAATTCTCACAATTCTATGAGGTGGGTACTGTGTCCACCATCTGGGAATGTCGTGGGCCAGCCCCTCTCATGGGGGCTTCCTTTCGTAAGCCATGTGTGGAGACATGAGCAAGAATGGACGTCTTGCACACAAATTGGCTCTCCTGGACACCCCCCCAGCCTTAAGCAATACAGCCAACTTTGTTTTTAAAATGCAACCCACTTCTGAGTAAGCATGGCAGATGGCTCGCTTCTCTCTTCCAAAACTCTGCTAAAATGGCAAGAAAGGAACAAAGACTACATAAACTCATAAGTGCAAAAAATGAGGGATGAGACAAATGTGGATGAGAGAGTCCCACAACTATGTGGGAGGGGGAGAGGAGCGGGAATTGACTTGGCAGAGCTGGGGTCACCACCTGGCGAGCAGAGGGGCTCGGCCTTGCACCATCCGGGTTCTCGGGCCTGGGAGATACAAGACCTACAGCAGGTGGACTGAAACCAGGGGGGCTAAATGGCCTTACAGGGGATGGTCGGTGCCCCTTCCTCCTGCTACCTTGGAAAGTGAGCAGGCATCCCAGCAGGCGTACCCAGCCCCCTCCCCATCCAGAAGTTCTCTCCCGACAACTGGATGGCTCCAGAGAAAATCCTGACGTTTTGAAGTCCAACCCCAATGAAAAGGCCAGTTTGCTGCCAATGACCTTGTTGCACGTCTTTCCCGTGGACAAGCCTTGCCCACTCCCTCAGAGCCCCCTTCCATCTGTTTAGTGAGTCACACTTAGACAAGGACAGGCACCCAGGATCCCCAAACATGGAAGGACCGCCTCCACTTAGAGAGATCCAAACAAACAGGACAAAAGAAGCTAGAGAAAGCAGAGATGGTGCAAGGAGCAGGAAAAAATCCAAAAATAAAAATCTGATAGACAACATCTTCAGAGAAGTAAAATAAGATGTTATAATCATTAAATAAAAGTTAGGTGTGGTTTTTTTTTTTCACCTTTTGTTGGATGTTATTTTGAAAGGGATTAATGAGAAAACAAAAATGAGATTTTTGGAAATTAATTAAAAAGAGAATACGAATAAAATATTTAAAAGCAAGTTTGGAAGATAAAGTAGAACAAAAAGACACAGAGATTTTAAAATAATAATAATTGAGGAAAGGTATTAAATAAAAGTGAGCACCATTTGAGGAAGTCCAGTTTCCAACTAACAGGAATTCTGTAAGGAGAGAACAGTGAAAAAGAGAAATGGAAGGAAGAAAATGATAAAAATACCACTTCCCAGAAATGAAGGATATGAGTCTCTAGATAGAAAGGCCCCTATAGGTGCCAGACACAATGAATAAAGCCCCACACCAGATGCATCAACACCAATTTCAGAATACCCAGAATGAATATTTCTAAAGCTTCCAGAGAGAAAAAAACATGCAAAAGATCAGGTATCAGATAGCACTGAACTTGTAAATAGCCACACTGGAATTAGAAAATGACTGTTAGCCTAGAATACTTGTGACCACAGGATCGATGAAACATGAAGGTGGAATAAAAGCATTTCAGACACGCAAGGACTCAAATGTTGCCTCACATGTATAGCCTTTCTTAAATAGCTACTGCAGGATGTGCACCAACAAAATGAGGACATAAACTAAGAGAGGTGACATGGAGCTAGGAGTCATGGGATTCAACGCAGGAGAGCAGTGAAGGGAAATGCCAGGATGACAGCAGACAGGCGGCAACCAGTCCAGAGGGGAGCAGGAGACGGCAGGGGCCAGGAGAGAGGTGCCTGAGAAATCAAAGAAAATGACTCCTTGGAGGATACAGAAAGTAGTATCTAGAAACACTGAAGCTCTTGGGGAAAAAAATTAGTAATTCGTACATAGAATAGTAGGCAAATAAAAAAGAAAAAACAATAATTAACTCCAAGAAATAAACGAAGAGAATGACTCATGCAAAGCGCCTGAGGTAGCAATGAGCCTAATGCATTCAGGGACTAGCAAGGAAATTGTGGCTGGAGCAGAACTGGGAAGAAGAGATTAGACGATGAGGTCATAGAGATAAGAGGGGTCAGGACAGGAAGGTCCTGTACGCCATTCACCCCAAGTGTGATGGGAGCTGCCTCAGGTTATTGCGTAGAGGCACGACAGAGTCTGACCTGCATGTTAGCAGGGTCATTCTGCCTGATGTGCTGAGAGGGAGCCGTAGGATGGAATAGGTAGAAGCAGGACACTCTTGCAGTTAGAAGGCCACTGCAGTGATCCAGGTGAAAGACAATAATGACAGCATGACTGGACGACAGTGGCTTGGACCAGGGTGCCAGCATTGGAGGTGGTAAGAAGCAATTGGATCCTGGGTATACTTCAAAGGCACAGCCAAATATTTCTTGATATATAGGATGTGAGGTATGAAAGAAAGAGAGAAATCAACACTCATCTGAGCAACTGGAAGGATGAAGTTGCAGTCAAATGAGATAAGGAGACCACAGTTGGAACAATGTCCCCATCACCTGTTGCAGAACCAACCTAAACTTACTGGCATAAAACAACTATCATTTATTATTATTTGCTCTCGTGACCCTGGCAGTTGACTGGGCTCAGCCAGGCAGGTCTCACTTGGTGGCTGGGGCTAGAGTCATAGGAAAGACTTTCTCCCTCAATGTCTGGTGCCGCTACTGGAAGATTCTTAGAACTAGGGGATGGACCAGCTGGGGCTCCTCAGGCCTCTCTGTCTCTGTCTCTGTGTGGTCTCTCCCTGTCCACATGATCTCTCCAGCATGGTGGTTTCAGAATAGCCAGACTTCTCACATAAAGGCCCCAGGGCTCCAAAGGGATGGGTCCCAAGAAGGAGGGAAGCTGTGTTTCCTTTTGTGACCTAGGTCAGAAGCAACGCACCGACACTTCGTCTGCGATCTCTCCTTCAGTACTCAGTCCCATGTTCAAGGGGGAAGGGGATCAGACCCTTCTTGATGAGAAGGGGGGTGGTCAAAGAATTTGTGGACGTGTTTTAAACCACCTCAGCTTTGGGGAGAAGATAGGAGTTCAGCTGGGGGATGTTTTGAGTTGAACATTATTTGCGTAGTCATAAAAAACTGTGACTATTGATTTAACCAAAGTTGTGATGTGACCACATTGTGGAGGGACTGAGGGAGGAAGTGATGGGGTCACCGTGAGGGACAGTCAAGTTCTCATCCCCCTCGTGGGAAATCTATGGGCACGCACAGAGGAAAAATCACGGAAGAAGAGTAAAACCTGTCAGTTGGAAATATAGGGACAAACACAAAGGAAACTATAAAGAAGAGGTAAGAATGGTTTCTTCTAAGGAACAAGATAGGGGGAGGATGGGTGGGATGAGGGGCTGGTGGTTTCCAATGTCTTTTGGTACTTTCTGACTTTTTAATTTATGTACATGTATTACTCTGATAAAATAATTAGTTTTTAAAAGGATGTAAATTTTGTTTCCATAAAATGGATATTAAAAATGTGCAGGAAAAAAAATGCCCCATCCGTATGGCCAGTGCAATTTTAGGAAATACCCTTTTCTACCCTGTGCCTTCTCTGTCACGTCTCTGGCCTGAAAGCATGCCCAGACCCAAGGTGGGGCTGCCATGCACAATCCGGGGACACAATTCCCGTTGTGCTCTCCCAGCGAGGCCCAGGGCAGCTTCCCAAGTCCCAGGTGCAGCCCACCAGTCCCCTCCCAATCCTCCCAGGCTGCCCCTTGCAATGAGGAGAGTTCACATGTGCCCTGAAAGACAGTGCAGCCCAGCAGGCACCTGGCTTGGGGTTTAATAGTGTCTCCTGGATAAAAATGGTGGTTGCCGTCACTGTAGATGATATTAGCGGGTGGCATGGGGGGAGGAGGAAGGTGTTTTCCTGGAAGTGAAGTCCATCCCTCTAAATTAAGTGCATTAATTTTCCTGAATAAAAACACACCTGTCATGACACGCACTGCCTCAGAAAGATACTTGATACAACTGCGATGGCCCCTGGCTGGAAATACCCCATTTCCCTTAGTCACCCTTCTCGGGTCAGGGTAAGCTTGTGGCTAACGTGACAAAATGAAACAAACAGATCTGTGGAACGAAATCCCTTGGCTAAGAGGAAAACTGCAGCCACGGGGCAGGGGGCAAGGGGACAAGGTTCTGTACGAAACCTTGGGTTTTTCTCTTGCCCTCAGTGGGGACAGAATCTGGGATGTGGAGAATCAGTCCCTATGAGGGGGAGAGCCTGGCAGAGCTGAAAGGAAACCTGACCCATGTCAGGCAAGATTACTGTCACCACTGTTAACCCTCTGCAGCGCAGGAACTGCCAACAGCGCTAACGAACCCCCTGTTACCGTGGTAACCCTATTGTTATGTCGGAGGGTCTGGCAAATCGTGTTGTCCCAATGTGCCAATGGGCACCATTGGCAATCGTGGCAGCAGAGCGGTTTCACAGGAGGGCAGACGACCCTGCCACAGTCAGGTCAACAGAGGCCTCTGAGCAAACCCATCCCAGGCTGGGATGGCAGTGGGGACAGACAGGAACAGCACCCGTCCCTGCCCTCAGGTTGCTCGCAGTGGACACACACGTCCTGAGGGGCTGAGGCACGGTCCACCCTCCTCAGCTGCGGCATCAGTTGTTTATTCGGTGATTCTGCCACGTGTGGTGTGGTTAATCCAATTCACTTAACTGCGCTAGGATAGGATCTGCCTGCTCTGCCAGGGCAGCGTTTCATTAACCAGAAAGCAGCGCCCCGTTGAACGTGCTGGGGGTCCCGAGGCAGGGGGAGCCGCCTTGTGTTCAGACAAATGCCAGCAGATTCCCCCCACGGTCTCTGGCCGGGCTTCTCCGCACTACTCTGTTCTAACCTGAATTGGATTTTTTTCCCCAATCTCGTGCTAATGACTGGAGGGAATGAAACTAGTGGTTTCCCTTGTGACACTAATTAATATCCTTCATCCCAGGCAGTGACGCTGCACTTTGGGGCTGAAATCTGAAACTTCTAACCAACGGCAGTTCTGGTCCAGCCTGGAGAAGCTAAGTGACAGCTTGTCACGGTCAGCTTGGACCATTAACGTCTGCTGAATAAACACATCCCAACTGGAGCCACTCCCTGCTCCCCAGCAGCCTCTGCCCACCGGTTCCCAGAACTCTGCCGACTGGAATGGAAGCAACCTTGAACAAGAAGGTCCCTTTGGGAAGAAACTCAGTGGCACCTGATTAATTCTGAAAGTAAGCCCCTAACCTTCAGAAACTTGGGCGTGGTCCATGGGCCCAGAACAACTCGTTCTTTCATTCGGGTCTCTGGCGCGGAGCAACCTGTTGACTAGGCGGCTCTGGCCATCCTTTCAAAAGGAAGTGACGGATCACCCGCCAGACAGCGACAGGCTGTGCTCTGCCCGCAGGGAGCTTATAGTCTAGCGATATGACAGGAGCTGTGAGTGACAGGACAAAGATCATGGTGGCCTCGGAACCAGATGATGGAGGGGTGTTAGGGAAAGCCTCCCTGCGGCAGCGATGTTGAAACTGAGCTCCGAGAATGCAGCACGAGGGGCTCAGGTGAGGGCAGAGGGAACAGGTGAGAATGGGGAGACACCGGAGACACGTGACTGGAAAAGGTGGTCTCCAATGCCCAGCTAAGGAATGGCTTATCCCAAGGACAACGGAGACAGTGACATGAGCAAATCTGCATCTTAAGAAGATCATTCTAGTCCCAACATAGAGAGTGGATTAGAGAAGGACAAGAGTGAAGGGCTGGAAGCCAGTGTTAGGAGGTGGTGGTTCTAACCCAAGTGAGAAGATTGGCTAGACCACCTGACAGGCAGGGCGGGTGGAGCACTGGGATCGAGCAATACAAAGAAATCTTCCAAATAAAGAGCTCTTAAATATCAAACGAAAAAAGATAGAAAAATGGCCAAAAGACAAAAGGGTGCACATAAAAGATATACAAATCTTCCATAAACATGAAAATATGCTCATCTTCACTCATGGGAGAAATACAGGCAGGGCGTGGAGGCTCACACCTATAATCCTAGCACTTTGGGAGACTGAGATGGGAGGATCGCTTGAGGCCAGGAGTTCAATTGGAGGCCGGCTTGAGCAACATAGTGAGACCCTATCTCTACAAAAATCTTTTTTAAATTAGCTAGGCATGATGGCGCGTGTCTGTAGTCCCTGCTACTCGGGAGGCCGAGGCAGGAGGATCGCTTGAGCCCAGGAGTTTGAGGTTGCTGTGAGCTAGGCTGATGCCATGGCACTCTAGCTCAGGCAACAGAGTGAGAACCTATCTCAAAAAAAAAAAAAGAAAAAAGAAATACAAACTGAAACTACACTGGAACCATCTATCACCTATCATATGGACAAAAAATCAAAAATCTGACGACACTCACCATTGGGGGAAAAAAACAGGCATTCCCATGTCACTGGTGAGAGTACAAAATAGTACAACCCCTACGGAGAGGAATTTGGCCATGTCTAACAAAATTCGTGTCTCCCCTTTGACCCACCAATCTCATTCCCGGGCAGTAACCCTGAAGATCCAGCCCCACAACTGCAAACAGCTTGTGCACAAGGCTGCTCCCCACCGCACCGCTTGTAATGGCAAAGTACTGACGGCGCTGGCTCCAGCCCAGGGGCTGTTACCTAGGAGACTGGCCCAGCAAACCAAACTGTCGCACAGTGGAGTACTATGCAGGCATTTTGTAAAGATGAGGAGGGTCTCTATGAAATGATATTACTTGTTAAGGAAAATAAAAAGCAAGGTACACAAGCAAGTATATGCTAGGCTACCTTTTGTACAAGGAAGAAAGGAAAATAAACACATAGGTATGTACTTGCTTATTGTTGTAGAAGGAAAGAAGGAAGGAAGGGAGGAAGGAAGAGAAGGCGGAGGGAGGGAGGGAAAGATAGACACATACACAGGGAGGATAAACCAGAGACTAAAGGAGAAGGTGGGAACAGATGGAGGAATATGTATGAGAATATAGCTATTTATATCATTTTGATTTTTGAACTAGGTAAAGATTTTACATATTCAAAAACAAAATAAAAATGATGGAAACAAACCTTCAGTTGAGTACAAAGAGGGAAACAAATGAACCTCACTGCCCAGCAAATTCATAATGTGGCTTCCAAGAGAAAAAAAATAATTCAAGTAACTTTTGAATCCACTACCCTGTGCACTCTTAGGGAATATATTCTATGGAGGGGAAAGAGGCTGCAAAGAAACCCCAAATCTTATTTAGTGGGTTTGTTGTTGGCAGTGCCATCAGTTTAAAAATTTGAAACTATCGGCTGTGTGTTGTAGTATAGAAGAAATTTGTAAATATATTTGAAATTGTTGGAAATTAGGATTGCTGGAGAGAAGGAAACATAAATATGGAACAAAGTACAGATGAAGCCTGTGGCACTGAATTTAAATCGGAGGTATCAGTCTAATTGGAGGCTCCTCTATATAAAATTTCTAGCTCTGTTCACTGAAAGGGCCAAGGAGCATGACACCCAGCAGCAGTGAGCACACCTAGTTCCTGGATCTTGATTGAGAAACATGATTCCCTGCTTATATGAGTCCAGGAGTTGAAGAAATGGCTGATTCCAGAGTCAGGGGGAAAAAGAAATAATAGGTTAGTCTGGAACATCTTTTACCAAGAAGTGCTCAAAAAATCACGGGGCTGTGGCCCAAGGACACGAGAGCTGGCCTCCCCCACTGGACAAACTTGGGACAATTTGAGCATCAAAAAGAATGACAGTAAGAGATTATAACACATTGTATTTTTAAACAGAAACATCATCCGTGAGTCCGTAGTAAGCCTCAAAAACTGAGGTAGGGAAAGGGAAAGATCTTCTCTACAGGAGAATGCCAGCCGATAAATATAGAAGAAATGACAGCATTTTTAACTCCCTATTTTCAACCCCCAATATAATTACAGATTCAGGCAAAAATTGTCCACTGGTAATCCTAACAGTACTGGGTTGTTAGGGAACAGGATACTCACGTGATCTCAAGAGTATTGCCCCGTGGATTTCTCACCAATCACAGTGGGAAAGGGTGTCTAGGGGACACAGCTTTGACCATGCAACCAGACCTGGCACAGCCAAGGACGGGCAAACCCACCACGTGTGCTCTTGATGTGATGCCACAGAAACACCCAGGACCTGGGTGGTGTTTGTGCCCGATGTGGTTCACCTGAATCTAATCAGGAAGAAATAGACAGACCCAGTCTGTGGGACAATCTATGAGGCAACTGGCCTGGGCTTTTCAAGAGTCCAGTGAAACAGGCAGTAAACGAAAAAAGTAGGGGCGCTGCTCTAGATTAAAAGCAATAAAGAGACAATACAACAAAATGCACTGCGTGAACTTTGATTGGATCTGGGCTTTTTTTTTTTTAATAGCCATAAAAGGCATGTGGGAACGAACAACTGCAGAAATTCGAATATGGACTGTACATTAGATGAATAAATGTTCAATTTCTTAGGTATGCCAACACGCCGTGCTTATGGAGGAGAATGTTCTTACTCTTGGAAGATATTTGCTAAAGTCATCAGGGGCGAGTTTCATGATATCTGTGCCTTACTTCCAAATGGCTCAGAAAAAAAAGACAAAAATAACTATATATATATATAGAGAGAGAGAGAGAACACAAACACAGCAGAATGTTAACAATCAAAGCAAAGGAATATAGATGTTCATCGAACTGTTCTTTCAACTTTTCTGCCAATTTGAAAAAATGTCCAAATAAAACCTTGAGGGAAACTAATAGCTCTGATGCCCCAGGACTCTGACAGAAAGCTTGAGCCCTTCCTGGTTTCATTCACGATGCGTGGAGGGAAGCAGGTGGAGGCCTGCAAGGCCCAGGTGCAAGGGTGACCTCCCTTTCTAGGGTGGACAACCAGTGGTGACGGTGCTGCCATTTGCTGAGGTAGCAATCTCTGGAGAAGGCGCCAGATTTAGAGGAGAAAGGGGAGGTCAGACATTCAGTTCAGACATCTACAGACTCCCTGGTGGTGCAGGCGGGCCCTGGTTACAAACCCCTGCTGTGGAACAAGGAATGCAGGGCTTACTCGGCTGCATAGCCCAGAGGACCAGGGCAGAGGAGGTGATCAGGAACGAATGGAAAAGGGAAAGAACAGCCACCAAGGTGGGTAAGCCAGGAAGAAGGGTCCAACAGCACAAATGCCACTGAGGCGATAAACAAGATAATGACACTTGTTACTGGGAGTGATTAAAAATTGGGTTTGTAAAAAAGATAGGTTTTTCCCCCTATCTACAGGACAGTAAAAAACTTAAGGGATCAATTTAAGAGATGGAAGTGGAAAGTCAAGACAGTGCTGTCACCTGCAGCACCTGCCCTACTGATTCAGGGCCCCTCCCAGCTTATTCCGCCGAGTGGCCCTTCTCCCTCCAGCTGAGGCCACCGGATGCCTGGGACAGCACAACCTCCCTGGTTCCATTCTTCCCAGGTGTTTTTCCTTGTTTGGTGCTATGGAGAAGGCAGGTCTTATGGATTTTTAATGTGCTCTTTCAAAGGACTATGAAGGTTGTTTGGTGTTTGGCAAGCCCAAACACCAAGAGGTAAGAGGTCAAAGGCTCTAAAAGCAAGCCCACACAAAACCTTAAGAGTGGCCGGGCACGGTGGCTCACACGTATAATCCTAGCACTTTGGGAGGCTGAGGCGGGAGGATCGCTCGAGCCCAGGAGCTGGAGGTTGCAGTGAGCTATGATAATGCACTGCACTCTAACCAAGGTTTAAAACTGAGAGAGCTAAGATGGCTCAGAAATAATCACACCAAATCCGAGAGCATAGCTGGGACGGGGAAAGAATAAATGAAGTTGGCCACGTCCACAGGCATAACCAATTCTTCAGAATGAGCCGGTCCTCTGTCACCAGCTGGAGAAACCAAAACCAGAGCTGGTTCTGCTAGATGGGTAAAATGTCCCACCCCAAATGGACCCACTGAATCAGCATTTTGAGTCTTCTCTCGAGCTGCTTGAGTCATATAGACCCAGTCATAATGGCAGGGAATAAATATTCTCTCACGCTGGTCTCCAGTTACAGAGTCCTGACCACTGCAACTGGGAAAGCTGAGAACTTTTCGTCATCTCACACATTTGCGAAATTCATTGGCTTTAACAAACTGTTCCCCAAACACCTGGCCTGTACGTTCTCCTCTAACCAGCCAGTGCTATATCATATTCAGCCAGTGCTTATAGGCTCTCGCTTGCCTTGAAAAATATGCATCAGCTGTCAGAGAAGCTAAAGCCCATCTTGGCTCTGGGGAAACGTTTGCTTCAGGGAAACACACACAAGCCAATTTGGTCAGACTTAATAAGTTTTAACAAAATCCAGGTGAAGGAATCTATGTGGAAAAACAGAAGACTCTTATGAGCAGCTCCAAGAAATAATTCTCTCAGCAGAGGAAAAAAAGATGTGAAATCCTCCATACCACGGAAGAAGGCAACATAAAAATGGATTTCACAAACAGGGAACTTTCGTGTAACTCTGGTCTCAAATGGTGGTTCCCAAATGTCTCGGGATTGTGAAACCTTCTTGCATTTCCTCACCCATGACTTGGAACCTTCATGCTTTGTCCTAGAGATAATCAAGTTTAAAACTCATTAATTCCTAGGATCTCTTATTCCCCACCTTCAAAGACCACAGATATCAACATCACAGAACGGACTTTAAAAATATCTAGTCTGTATTACGCTGAAAGTGAGACATGAGGGACACTATTCCTAAAGTTTAAGAGAAATTGTTCCTTATTCCAGCAGGATCGGCTCTATTTTACGTGCAGAGTTGCAAGGCCGTGTCTGCAACTCGGGCGAGCTCTATTTAACCTGTGCGAGTACTCAGTAACATATAGGCATGCTTTTTATAGAGCCCTGGTGTTCCCAAATTGGCTTTAGGTTTGAAACCCTAAGCTTCGGTTATGTGTCTCTGCTAATAATAGGGCTCAACTTGTCAATCCTACAAGAGATGAGAGAGCTTGCAAGGGAATGGTTCCCACCATGGGAGAATCCCAGAGAGGGAGGAAGACTGCAGCCTGAACCTGCAGGCTGAACCAATGAATCCATGGGGACTACTGCTTACCCACCTGCAAGCTCTGCCATTTTCCTCCCGACATCGCAAGGATCTTCCACCTCCCAGCACAAGGGACACACATGTGAGTCCACAAAGCCACGCAGGCTTTGGTGATGAGAGCCTGTTGCATAAGATGAAGACACACACTAGCTCCTTAAAGGAAAGTTTTAGAAGTTCATGGCTTAAAATCCAACCAGATTATAAAATGAGTCTTGACTAAGAATAAGCTAATGGCTGGAGCTTTATAGAATCTCAAGATTCTTCTATTATGATAAAATCCTGCCACCAAACAGCTGTGAAAATAAACCAACGTTCCCGGATGGGTTTCCTCCAAGTGCAGGACCACCCCACAACCTGGCCCACTGTTTATCATAGATACCTTAGTCAACATCAAGGGGACAGATCTCGAGGGGAAACTTTCTCTTCACGCTCCTTCCACAACGTGGAGATGGGTGACTGACGGGCAAACTCAGGGACAGCAAATGTCATTCCCAACTTTTCGGGCAAGTAATTTAGGTATAGAAAGCAGTTAGGGTGGGAATTAAGTTAGATCATTTGTAATGTGTGCAAGGTCTCTTATTCATAGACACCACATCTCCCAAACAGATATGACAGATCCCAAGCAAAGTTCAACACATCTTTTTATGTACAAATGGGTCAACGGTACAGACGGAGTTACTTTTTATAAATATCTGCAGCAAATCCCCTAAAAGATGTGAATAAAAACTCTCTCTCAGCACAAAAGGCCTAACTTCCCCAAAAGTGTTAACTTCCCGAGAGCCTATTCTTAGCCAAACACTTGTGGGGCCTCCTGGGAAGAACAGGAGCACTTTGGGACCAAGGCGAGAGCCCTCCCACCTCCCCCAGAGAGCGGAGGTGACTCGAAGGTCATCTGTTGCCCAGGTCTTGGGAGTGATTAAACTGTTTCTTCCCAAGACTCCGGCCTTCTTTGTCAAGCTGCTGATTAAGCAGTCTCTCTGTTTCCTGGCAGCGGCCCAGAGGGAGGGAGGAAAGGGACCTACAATAGTGTGAGGAAGTAAAAAACTCTGGGTATTTTGATAAAAAACATTTGGTAATCAATGTGACCCTGTAAAGCCGACGTATCAAATTCACCAGAGGGAAAATCGTAATTTAGTGTCCCGGGATCTACAAGAGACAAGCATTTCTTTGGGAAGATCGTTACTTAGCACCAATTTCTCTCTCTCTGATAATTTTCCCTTCTCCTTCGAGCCCTTGGCTGTGATCAGCACTGTCAGAGCACAGCTCAGCAGTCACACACCGCAGAACAAACAGCTCGTTCACACCGCAAGGCAGCTCTGCTCGGGGCCATCGGACTGGGGAACGCAGGCAGCCCCGGAGTGGCCCACGACACCCCGCAGTCTCTCCCTGGGGTTGCTCTTTGGCTCTCAGGGCCGGGGGCCTCACTCAAAGCGACGCAGGTGGTTGTACAGCGACTGCACGTAGGTGAAGACGCACATGGGGTCCGGCTTGCGGCCCATCACCATCATATCCTCCACTTCGATCAGGCGCTCACAGTTCGCCAGATTCCTGGAACACAGAAGCCCCGTCAGAACGATGGCCCCAGCAGGCCTGTCACCCCTGTCCCCCAGCACAGAACTCAGCCTGGCACTGGACATTCCCAAGTGCCCACCAGCAGGGACTTCAAATGGACCTGGTAGAAGCTTCGGAGCCACCGAGTCTAAGGCAGCGTTTCCCAAACGCCCATATTCATGAGCCACTATGCAATTCATATTTTGATTTAAATAGACTTAGCTTATTTAAATTTTAGATGAAATTATATTAAAGTAAAAGAAATGTATGTCAGTAAGATATGGAAAACCACCATGAACTATAAAAATAAAGCAAAAAATTAATTTACCCATTTGCCTCCTAAAAGTGTTTTGAAATTTATCTTCTTACCATGACCCATAGTAAGGTATTTTTCATCATGAGTCGGCACACGTGCGCGAGTACACACACACACACACACACGGAAATAAAGCTTCACAGAAACACTCATCTTCACCACGACCCATATTTTCTATTTTCTCTATGATAGTTCATGCTTATTTCTCTTCTCCTCCTACATTTTAAATGCTGGTCGGGAAGCACTAAAGAGATTTTACATGGGTCATAACTGGCAGTTTAAAAAATTGCTTAAAATCATCTGGCATCCCACACAGGGAAGTGCTGGTTTAACCGTGGCTCACTGGAGTGTCCGCTGTGGCAGTTCACTGGGGCTCAGAGGGAGGCTGAAGGCGCAGCTCAGCACTGAGTCCTGAAATAGCAGCAGATGGCCCCCGGGACGCCACGGGATGCACCCCCCAGCCTACGACTCTTAGCTCACAGCATGCCTGGGTCCCCTGGGCACCAGAGGTAGCCAGCCTGATGTGATCAGGCAGAACCAAAAAGGCAAAAACGATTGCACTTGGTCCAACTGTCAGTGCCCTTCCTTCAGCAGCTGTGTGTAATTTTATCATTTCAGGGGTCCCCAGTTTTTTGTGTGTGCCTTTTTTCCATCAGTGAGTGCATGACTGTTAGAGTTCAAATCCCAGCTCCATCTCTTACTAGCTATATGACTTTGGGCAACACACTTAACTTCTCCAGGCCTCAGTTTCCCCATCTGGAATAATATCCACTGCAGAGTGATGTGAGGACTATGAGCTGATTTATGCGAATCAGTTGGAACAGCACCGGGCTCATCAAAAGAGCTCAATCAGCATTACAGGTTAGCACTGCTGCTGTGGTGGTGACCACGCCTTTGCTTTAAGAAGCAGAGCAGATCCTGGAGAAAGGAGGCCTGAACGTGAACTCTAAATAGCTGGGTTCAGATTCCCCAACAGCTTCATCTTCCTGCGCCCGTTTCTTTGGCAGAAAATCGGAATCACACCTCTGTTCCCCCTCCCAGCCGACTTGCTGGGAGGTTGTGACTCCGCCATGTGTCTATGCACCTTGCTCCTCAGAGAGCCCAGCCAGAGGGGAGACCGCAGCGAGCAAGGGGGGGCCCTCTGACCCACCCCAGAGCCTGTGAGCCAGCTCAGCGCGACTCACTCAGCACTTTCCACCAGGATGCGGCACGGGGGCAGCTCCCCGGGCTGTGTGCTCCAGAGACAAAGACTGTAACTGTTACCACCAGGCCTGCTCTGCTGTGCTGGCTGGGTGCCAGGCCTCCTATCAGAAACCAAATGTCAAGGCGAAATGGAGACATCTGTCCCGGATCCCATCTGCGCCTCCCGCTCGGGGTTGCAGCGGGTGTCCTGTAAGGGAATCCAGTGGCTTCGTGGGGTGACACCTGGGTTTGGGCCAAGGAGCAGGCACCCTCTCTCCCCAGGACAGGCCAGGGCAGGGCTCAGTGTTAGGGCAGGGGTGCAAAGGTGCTTTGTCGACAGGACAGGATGGAAAATCTGAGCTCTGTGGAGATACCAAGGACCTGAGTTCACCTTCCTGAAATATCACGTAGCATCTAGTGCCCTCCTCCTCACCTGCAGCGCAGGGAGAGCACCCTTCCTCCCTCCCCTCCTCCCTCCCAGGCCTGCTAGTCAGAGAATCCCAGGTGTGCGTGAACAGGCTCCACACGTGCCCAGGTTATCAGCACTGACAGCAGTGGCCTCGGGGGTCCCGCGTGTTAAATGAGGACAACAGTAGAACTTTCAGGACCCCTGCCTGGGGAGAGAACCCAAACCTCTCCCTACCCAAGCGTCCCCACGAGAAGCACCAGCCATCTCTCTAAAGGCCCTGCCTCGGCTTGCTCACCTCAGAGTCTATGGAAAGGGGACCTAATTTCCTCCAACGACAGTTCAAAGCCCTCTGCAGATGGCTCTGGCCATGAGAAAGTTCTTCCTGGTGTTTCTTATGCTATTTGGCCTCTTTGTACTTTCTACCTATTGGTCCCACAAGGCCATTTATCCTCAGCCTAATTTTTTCCCCCAGAAAAGAGCCCTTTACATGTTGGAAGAGAACCTTCCTATCTATGTCTTTAAATATCTCTGGTTCCTCAACCATCCGCCCAAAGGGGACCTAAGACCCACTCCTCTGAGCCAGTTCTAGTTTCTTTCTAGCCCACTTCCCAGGGGGCACTCAGAATTGCTGGCATTTTCCAGGTGTTGTCCACCCTGTGTGGAGGAGAGAAGCTAACCCCCTTTCTCCTTGTTCTAGAGGCTGCACTGCCCAGGCAGAGTCTTGGCGATCAGGGTGGCAGTCAGGATGCTAGCCCTGGCATCACCCTCCACTGCCCAGACAGCAAGCCGTGGGCAAGGCGCTGGCCTACCCACCAGGCAACCAGGGGCCTGGGCCATAGCCTGGCTGGTCCCCACCCCACTGTTTTCTTTAAGCTGAGCACACAACAGTGTGAGGGTTCCCAACCGGGGGGGTCGTAATATGCAACAGGCAGCTGCCAGCCCCTAGCTCCCTCTTTTCCTTCCTGCTACTACCTCTGCCCCTCACCCACTTCCTCCCCAGGGGAGCTCCAAATTCTCCCTCCCACAGGCAGAGAGCATCCCTGGCTTTGAGGCCATGGCACGGCCCACACCAGACCCTCAGGAGCACTTGCCTTCCACACCCCAGACTGTCCCTGCAAAGCGAGCACTCTCCCTCGGAGACACTTCAGTGCCAGCTACAGCAGTCTAGGTTCAGTGTCGCAAACCCAAAATCTGAAATGCTCCAACAAGCATTTCCTTTGAGCATCATGTCAGTGCTCAAAAAGTTTCAGATTTTGGAGCTTTTTGGAACTGGGATGCTCAACCAGTAGGTATAATGCAAATATCCCAAAATCTGAAATCCAAAACACTTCTGGTCCCAGGCATATCAGATACGGGATACTCAACCTATAATGGCAAGAGTCCTAGAAGCTGCAGAGACAGGTCAAACAAAACTCAGGAAACGGGATACGAGAAAGAAAGTGGTGACCAGCATTGACTTTTATGAAAAAGATTTAAGTCTCAAAATATTAGAGGCCCCAACTGCCTTTTAAACTTTAAAACAACTGCTTTAGTAAAAATGATATAAGTCTGTTTTAAATAATTCAAGCAACATGAAAAAGTCCAAAGGAGAAAGTCCAAATCATTTCAAACACCACCGCACAGCAAGAACCAGGGTTGACATGGGCCAGGTACCATTTTTAAAGTGGATTTGCTTGAGCCAACCTGGTTGGGACGGGGGAAAGGTTTTCTCCTACTCCCATCTGTTATGATCTTCAGCTACCACAGGCCTGGCCTGTAAGGGAGGTGGAGGAGGGGATGGGGGCCGGTTATTTTTATTTTTTTTAAGCCTGCTCTAAATGCAGACCAGGATGCCAGGGCTCGGACTACTACCTCCTGTCTGGTTTTAGACAGAGACACATGGGCACTACAAATAGCCTGGAAGCCCCTTCTGCTCTGGGGTAACCCGAGAGCAGGACACATTCCCCACAGGGCAAGGGGGGAGCCTCAGGCTGCACGTCCTGCACTCTGCAGCGGGGAGGAAGGGTGCAGGAGGGGTCAGCGGGCGCCCGCCCGGCTCAGCCCCTTCCATAAAAGGGGCTGGTCCTCCCTGGTTCCAGGCGCTGAACACCTGTCAGGCAAGGGAAGCTCGCTGTGCTGTCAACACCGAATCACTCACACAGATTAGGCCACCGGGAATCTCTGGGACCATAAATTATGGGGGGGCATGGAGGGAGGGGCAGCACACACTTTTACTCCAAAGGTCTCTGCTGTGTCTTGGTGCCTTTAAGGCACTTGCTCACGGAAGGGTCTGGAAACACCTCCTTCCTGATTCGAGGTGGACACATGGTTGGGGGACCCTGTGTCCTCCTTTCCCTTCCAAAGGTTGTGCCTTCATCGGACCCGGGCTCCTGTCATCCCGCACTGCCTGCTCCCAAAATGGCCTTTCTTAGCTCCGTCCTGCTGCCCGCGCAGCTCTGGACGGTGCTCAATGGCCCCACGTGTCCGCCTGGCGTTCACTGGTGAACAGAGGGAGTATCTGCGTTCGACACTGACAGCCGTATCCTCAGCAGGTGTCCCTGTGCTTTTTTGCCAGCTTTTCTAACCAGCCCATTGTCCAAGAAAGGAGGTGATCCAAGCTGCCGTCCTCCTCCCAGGGGCCCCCGGGCAAGCCGTCTTCCCAGCCCTCCCGCCATGTACCTAGGAGAGAATCTCATGGATGACTCATGAGGGGAGGTGCCTTCCCGGGCTCTGAGCTAGCTCTCGGCACAGGCCTGCTGTGGACGCCCCTCCCTGCCCCCTCGAGTCAGCAGAAAACCAAGAACTTATCTCAGCAGCCGCATCAAACCATCCTCCCCTCCCCTGCCAGGAGCAGGCTCAGGCCACAGGGACACAGGGCCAAGGTTTCTACCCTGCTGTTTGCTCTGGGGAGGAGGGAGGCAAGGCCTGGACCAGCCTCCACCGCTGCCCCCCAGGGTAGGAATGGAAGAAACATCTGTTTGGAGTCTAGAGTCTCCGTGAACTCAAACCTCGTGCTGGGAAAGCACGGCCTGGAATGGCTCTGGCTCCGGCTGCCAAGGGAAGCCGTGTTCCCTGAGAGCTGGGGTGCAGGGCCACTACCCCACGGCTCAGGGCGTCCCGCTCCCTGCCACAACCCAGCTCGGTCCAGGGCTGAGGGTGACCCAGGTGGCCAGGGGGTGAGCTGGCAAGCCGAGCACGGCCACACCTCTGGGCTGGGTGTTGGGGGGCCCGCAGCTGAGCCCCGACCCCGCACACTCCCGCAGCCTGAGTTCTGACAGTCACCGTGTCTGGGCTCCACGCAGCTGGGCCTCCTCCCCGGGAGCCACCCCTCCCCACCACGTGCCCTCACTCTTGGCTCCGTCTCACCAGCGTCTGGATCCAGTTGCACAATACACTCGTCCAAAGCTGTTTCTGCAATTAGGATGACAACTAATCCCGAGCAGCCAAGAAAGGGAAGGCTTTTAAAGTATACACGGAGTTCTTATGACCCCAAGGGGCTGAGAGTCCAGCGCGTCGCCCGAGACAACGTAACAGGGCTGATATGGATATTCCAAAAACGCAGGCAGAAGAGCTCAGAGCCAGAGTCTCAATGCTGCCCCCAGAGCGGGCATTGCTGCTCCAGAGAGACTTACAATACAAGCGCGGGTTCTGCGCCCACCGGCTCCAACTCCTTCCCTGGCCGGGCTCAGGGCCTGGTGCTGTGGGTGGGGGTGGAGGCTGGGGCTGGGTGGTCAGGCCCTGGGGTGAGGCCTCCTTCAACCCAACAAGCACATGAGGACCACCCCCTGGACGTGGGCCCTGACGACCCAGACAAAAGCGAAGGCTGAGCTGACAACACAAAGCACAAAGGCAGAAAGAGGACGATAAACAAGCCCTCTGGGAAAGTCAGCTCTGGCAACCGCCTTCCTTCTCTCCGACCTTCAGAGAGCTTGGCATCCCGCAGCCCCATGCACCCCTCATCTGTGCCCTGCTCCCTGCCCCGGGGGCCGTGACAGATCACGGTGATGGCTCCCGGGCCCTCTGTCTGATGGGGTTCAGCCAAAAGAGGCCCTGGCGTGAGGGCAGGAGGGGAGTGAGGTCAGAGTACTTAGCCCACAGCTCTGGCCCTGCCAGGTCCCTGCGAGCTGGCCGCATCCACTGCCCAAGCACAGCCCTATCAGACAGTCCTCCGCACACAGCTGTTTCCCCAGTTCCCGTAACTCCAGCCGAGGGCTGTGACAGCTCTGTGTTGCTATCATCCTAACGGCCCGGCTGTGTACCTCATTCCTGCCCATGGTTTTATACAGAGTTCCTTTATTAAACTCTCCTGTCCCTGACCCAAACCCTGCCACACAGAGCCCGCTCTGCCAGCTCTCCTGATGCTCTGGGCATTGCCTTTGGCCAGTAACCAAATCCCAAGCCCGCTTCCCAAATGCCTCCTGATCGCAGAGCCGCTCCCTGACCCCCTATCTTCTCCCTAGGGGTGGGACTTAAGAAGGTAGGCAATTTCACAGTAACTGCTAGAACAATATTTAAGGATGCAAAATCTTATTGGAAGCAAAAATCTACTTTTAAACGCCCCAGATATTGTCCAATTTCTTGCTGATGGGCAGCTGTGGCTCATCCAAGCAAGTGCCTCTCTGCACCAGCCCAGAGAGGACAGACACAGTGCTCTGGGGGACCCTGTCCCACTACCCCTCACATCTGGTCTGTGGCCAGTCTCCGAGACTGCACCCCAGAGACGGGCATGCAGCAAAGAAGGCAGGGCCCCCAGCAACAGAGCCCTGCTCCACCACTGAGTGCTGTGTGACCCTGGCAAGTCCCTCTCCAGGCCTCAGTCTTCCCATCTGTACAAGAGGTAGGCAGACTGGAAAGCCTCAGCTCCTTCAGCTTTGCAAAGAGCTGCCCCATACCCCACTTGCCCCGTCCCCCACCTGGGGCAGAAGTTGGGCTCTGGGACTGGGCTGGGGTTGGTAGCCAGCGGGACCTGCCATACTCACTCGGCCATGGTGAAGGCCAGCTCAAAGTTCTTCTGCCGCTGCGTGGGGCTCAGGCTGTTATAGTCGAAGGCGTCAGGGAAGAAGGAGTGCACCAGGGCGCAGAAGGCCATGCCGTCGCTCCAGCTGGAGGAGAAGTTCTGCAGGTCCACGTGCTGTGAGCAGTGAGCGGGTCAGTGTGGGGGCCTGGATACAGGATTCCTGGGCTGTCTAAGCACACGCCACAGGCAGCCATGTGCCCACTCGGAGGAGTAATTTCTCCGGCTCCTCCCTCTTCCCCCCTGCCCAGGTAGGCTCTTGCCCTAGCTGGGCGATGCGTGGTCAAGCCTCTTACGGGGGTCCCAGTAGCCAGGGGGTGGGCCCTTGGGCCTCACCTGGTAGCCCAGGGTCTTGCTGCGACACCACTCGAGCAGGATCTGCTTGATGCTGCTGGCACTGGCCACGCCAAAGCTCTGTGACCGCTTCAGCTTGGCCCGGGCCTCCCCTCTCCCCCTGTGGAGAGAGCGCAGGCCTGCTATGGGGGCCACCCTGTCTGTTGCTGTCTCCCAGCGAGGTGTCCCTGCACCCCAGGGAAGATGCCCCACCTGCTCTGCTTACCCAGGAGAGACGCTCTGTCAGCATGCAACCCCGGTGCCCCACAGAGCAGCTACACAGCCACCTCTGATGGTATCTAGCAGGACCCCTCCAGGTGCCCTGTTTATGTCCCACCCCAGCAGGCAAGGGTCCCTTGGTGATCCTGAGACAGCATGAGCCACAGGGCCCTGTGCCCTGCCCTCTGCCTGCAGCACCTTCCCCTTCCTTTCCTCCCACCCTCCTCCCGAGCCCCCTCTTCGCGGAGGGCTTCCTTCCCCAGTGGCTACTTTCTAGCCAGGAGGGATAGTGTCCTCCTCTGGGCCCCAAGGACACTCCCTAAGGGCTGAGACCAGGTTGTGTGGGGTCAGTGGGGACGCTTCCTGGGTCTGCCTCTTTCACTAGCATCGAGCAGGGACTGGCTGTGATTGGGGGTGCGGATGGGGAACGGGCTTGGGCCCCGCCCTGCACACAGCAGGCGTCAATACCACGCGCTGACAAGAGGACTGGATAAATATGTCAAGGCAGGCCATAGCCAAGGATCCCGTCTCTCACGGGGTGTGGTAGTGGGCTGGTGGGCACAGGGGTCCCGCTGTGTCACCTCTTCCTTGGGCCAGTCCAACTCCACGGCTGGGCCTCCCGGCTCTGGGCAGGAATCCCAATCCCCTCCCAGTCCCCAGTCATGCCCAGAAGCTAAACGTGCCACAGCCTACGGGAAATGCGGGTGTGAGGGCGGCGTGGGGGGCGCTGGGGGGTGCAGAAGACAGGCTGCCTCGGGAATGCAGGAGAGGAGAGGGGCTCTCACAGGCCCTGCGGCTCACAGCCCTCTTCTCCCCACAGCTGGGGCCCCTGCACCCCGAGCCTGCCCGGTGCCTTGCTCGAGACGTCTCATCTTGGCAATGGTGCCCTGGGGAACAGGACAGGACCCGGCCTTGCTCTGCTGTGCCCACCTCACCCGCCTGGGTCTGGGCCTGCTCTGGGGCTCCCAGTGGGCCGGGGCGAGCGTCCGTACTTGCCCCCCGTATCCTGCTCCCACTTCTCAAACAGCGCCTTCCGGGCCTGCGCCCCCGAGGTGCGGGGGCAGCGTCTGCGACCTCACCAGCTCCCTGCGACGCTCCCCCCGGGCGATGGACCTGAGTCGTGGCTGGTGGCTGCGGGGACGCGGGCGACTGGGGAGGCGTCACCAGCGGTGGGCTGAGGAGAGAACCCCCCAGTCAGGAACACGGAGCCGGCCGTCACTGGCTCACGGGGCCCCAGGTGCTGGGTGCAGTCAAAGAAGCCGCCCCGCTTGCTCCAGTCCCCAGCTGGCTTGGCAGGTTTTCCAAAGTGAGCTGTCTTGGCAGCAGGCCCAACTCGAGGGACAGCGAGCCCCCTCCCTGGACATAATCACCCCTTGGCAGGGATGGAGGAAGAGAACGTGGAAGCTCCTCCTGTCCTCCTTCCTCCCATGGGGGCTGAGACACTCCCTCCAATCTTTCGACTCACTTGCTTTGAAGGGGCCACAGAGAAACCAGTCTGCAGCCGTATTCCTCCAAATGCAACTCCCCACCAAGCCCCGAGGCCTCATTTCTGCTGCCCAGACCCTCCCGGTGGCCCTGCTGCCCGAGCGCTCCGGAGGCCCGGCCCACCATGGAGGCAGCAACCCGAGGAGGGTGCCCACCCTGGTCAGCATGGGGAGCACCCGCAGGTGGCCTGGGTGGCCTGGGCCCAAGGTTGAGAGGCCCCTGGGGAACAATGATCCCAATGGGAAAGTGGCCCTGACTCACCTGTCACTGCGTTTGCTTGCTGCCACCGCCCCAAAGCCAGAGCTCGACAAAGACCCCGTGAAAGGGGAATTCTTCTCTGCAGGACGAAGGCAGGGAGAGAAATAACAAGCCCTGGCCTCAGGGAGGGGCCAGCCCCAGCCTCCCTCCCTCCCTCCGGCCGGGCCCCTTCACCCAGCATCACTGCCCGGGCAAGCGAGGGCCCCTGGGCTGAGCCGGCCCTGCCCCAGCAAGCAGTGGGGAGAGAGGAGGACAGGAGCAGAGCAACGACATGGGGAAGTCTTTTAAACTGTCCCCACCTGCTCCCAGAGCAGAGCCCGGGGCCTCCCATGCTGGGTACCCAGCCAACGCTGTTCCCACACCCTCCTTATGGAAGCCCATGCAGCTTGTCCCAGGCCCAAGTCAGGCCTGGGGGTCCTGGGGAGGGGACTGTGCCAAATGTGCAGGGCAAGAGGCCACCTTCCAACCATGGCCTCAGCCTGCATTAAAAGCCACAGTTGCCCCCCACGGGGATGACTCTGTTTCTCGTGACCTCTGGAGAGGATTCCGGCAGGGCTGGGTGGAGGGAAGGGGTTGCAGTGACAGGCAGAGGCGGGAGGGGCTTGGCCCGGGGTTCTTCAGGTCTCCTGCCAACTCCCCCAGCCCCTGCCCTCCCTCTCCCACTCGGAGGTGGGGTCTTGCCCTCAGGCCACTCTCCAGCTCATACCGCTGGGACTGGGGGTCCAGGGTGTGGGGACCTCACTGGGGCTTGGGGTGAGGCCCCCCAGGATGGCAGCAGATGTGGGCGATAGAGCTGCAGCTGAGGTCTCCCCAGAGAACCTCTCAGAGACTCGGGTGACAGCTGTGACGGGCTGGTGGGGAAGCCGCAAGGAGAGGCTCACAGGGCGAGGCTTGGGGGGCTCCGGTGCTGGGAAGGTGTGGGCAACCTCAGGGGGTCCATCACCGGGACCTGGAACACATGACCAGCAGGGTTAGGGGGTGAGTTGTGGCAGCCAAGGAACCTCAGACCTCCCAGGAGGGCTGCAGCCTCCCTGAATCCTCCTCCCACCTCCTCCAGGAAGGCCCCCCGACCTCCCCTACCACGGATGTCTTGCTGCTCCAACCAGAGTTGATTCTTCCCAACTTCTCCTCGTAGCCAGCCCAATAAATACCAGTTGGCTTGTCCGTCCACTCTCTGTCCTAGTCAATGCTTAGACAAATTCTTCAGCCTCTATTTACTTTCCTCCAGAAACAGAGAGGCTCACTACCTTCTGAGACAGCCCATTTCTCTCTGTATGTAAAAAGTTCTGCTTCACCCTGAATCAGCTGCTTTCCTGGCAGCCTCTCTACCTGCTGGGGTTCAGGCTCAAGTCCCCCCCAGCCAAGGAATGGCCTGGCACAGATGCACGGCCGAGGCCTTGACCCAAAACCTACCAGTCACCCCTCCTCTGCCCTCAGCCCCTACCTGCCCCCGGCTGGTGCCCATTCTCGATGACACACGAGTTTGAGCTCCTTCTCATCTCCAACTCACTGGCTTCGTCATGATCCACGCTCTGCAGAGACACAAACAGCACCGAGAGCCCATCAGCTAGGGCCAGTTGTCCACCCAAAGCCCCTCCTGGAGTTTGGTGGCAAACATCAGTGATGTTGAGAGAAAAGAGCCCCCAGCAGGTACAGTGATTTGCCAAGCCACACAGCAAGCTGGGATGGAGCCACCCAACCACTGAGCCCCCAAGATCCTGAGAGGTGAACACCCCTACTGGGCTCATCCCAGGGCACCAAAAAGTCGAGGACAAAGGTCAAGACTGAGGGTTCGGAAGTTCAACCGGCTGGGCCACCCCTTCCCCTAGGCTGGACCAGGTGAGCAGGGTTGAGAGAGCCCGGCCCCCTGCCCCTCCCAGCTGGGCCAGGCCAACGTGGCTATCTGTGGAGGAGACACACGGTCCTTCTGGGCCAAGATGGGCAGCGGAGCCCCCTCACGCTGAGGCCTTTTCACTGGCTGCAGGGACACAAGACCGACCCAGCTGTGCAGAATGCAAGGGCCTGACTGGCTCCACGCGACCTCCCCATCCCTGCAGGGCAGCAGCAGTGGGTGGGGCAGAGAGCCAGTCAGGGGCCTGGGAGCCTGGCTGTGCTGCCACCCCACTGCATGACCTGGGCCACAGCATGCCCTCTCTGGGTCTCAGTTGTCCTGTCTGAGAAGTGGGAGCAGGCTGTGCAAGTACCACGTGGCATCTACAGAACGCCAGGCCCTTTTTCCAGGCACACCACTTCCACCAACTTGCTCTGTCCTCCCAAGGTGGGCACTGCCAGCCCCATGTGACAGGTAGGCTGAGGGCTCAGAGAGGATGGCACTGCCTGAGGTCACTCAAGGAAAACAGCTGGGACGTGTGGCAGGAGGGAAGCTCTCCTCAGCCTTGGCCCTGCCCTCCTCCCAGTAAGGGGCTGTGGGGGGGCTGAGCATGTCCATGGGGCTGGTGGCCGTGCCACTCCCCAGATGCCTGCAGGCTGCCACCCTGGTCTACAAGGTTCCCAGATGAAAACATCACGTCCCTGTCCCCAGATGGCTCAGCTCCTCTTGCAACCAGTGCAGGAGGTGCCCACCCTGCCTTTGGGGAATCGGTCTGGCAGAGGAGCCGGGCTCACGATCAGACGGGGCTGAGCCACCATGGAGAGGCCTAGGATAGACGTCATCCAGCCCGACGGGGCACGGAGGGCTCCCCAGAGCCAGGGGTGCCTGAGCCAAGTCCTCAGTGAGCCAGCTGGGCTAAGAGGGGAGTCTGTGCGCAGATGAGCGATTAATGTCTGCAAAAGCAGAGAGACATCAAGGCACAGGCATTCTGATCGCACACGACCAGAACGTGGGCAGCCAGAGAGGCACCCTGCAGCCCGAGCTGCCTGCCCCAAGCACTTGGACTCCACACCCTAGACGGGAGCCCAAGGTCATCAGCTCTGTCTTTCAGGAACATCCTCCGAAGCCAGTGAGAGAGCAGCACAGAAGGGGAGACCAGAAGGCAAGCCCCCCCACTAGTCCCTGGGAGAGGGGGCACCGGGCGGGCCAAGGGCAAGAGGGACTTGGAGCTTTTGGAAGAAAGGGATCGGCAGGGAGAGAGAGTGGACGGGGAGGGAGGAAGGATGCCAAGCCTCTTCCAGGCCCAGGCTTGGGGTCTGAGCGACTGGGGGGTCGTTGGTGGGTCAGAGGCAGGTCTGGGAGGAAACAAGGATTTCCATTGTGGACACTGAGTACAAGGGGGCCTGGAACATCAGGGAACTGAGAAGGTAGCTGGATATTTAAGGCTGAAGTTTAAGAGAAAGGAAGGGTAAGTGATGGAAAACAGGAGTTGTGGCGCCCAAAGGGCCCCTAGAAGCCCTGGAGGGGAAGAGCCAGCCTGGGGCCCGGGGGCCTGGGATGAGGCACCAGTCTCAGGGAGCAGAGGAGCCACGGAGGAGAGGGGGAAGGAGCAGCCAGCCAGAGAGGTGGGAAGAGACCCAAGAGAGTGCCGAGAAAGCCAGGAGAAGGCAGGTGCGTCCCAGGGCGGCCTGAGGCCAAGGAAAAGAAGGTTGGGATGAGATGGAACAAGCGTCCATCTGGTTTCACAAAAAAGAGGTCACCCGTGATCAGAAGCCTGGGGGATGGGCTGGGGGAGCAGTCAGAGAGAAATGAAGACAACACAGTAACTTCAGCCACAGGCGGGCTGCGGAAAGGGGTCTGAGGGGTTTGTCCAGATGGAAGAGGCAAGACCACATTTATAGGCTGAGAGAAAGGTGAGGGGGCCGTCTGCAGGGTGGGGTCCCTGGCGAGTGAGAGAGGACAGGACCCAGAGCAGGGGGAGAGTCTGGCCTTGGACTCAACTGCTGATTTAGGAGGAAAGAGCAGGAGAGGCCAGGCCCACTCGCAGGGACGCCGGAGAAGGGTGTGCAGAGCCATCAGGGGCAGAACCAGCCAGTCCAGCTGGAATCCCAGCCCCCACTGAAACCAGGGCACTGGGCTTGGGGGTCTCCATGTCCCCCCACCCACCCCACTCTGGTCTGACAGGTTCCACAGGTCTAGGCAGGGGCCTGGAGGGACAGGCTGATGGTGAAACCATTTTCCCAGGAATGTGTATCTATGGGGGGAGGGGGGACCCCATATGCCTGTCCCTGCACGTTGCAGGGCCCCCACCCTCTGTGACGTCCCAAGGGACCAGAGGCCACAACCAGCACCCAACTGGAGGCAGGTTCTGCACCTGCTGGATTCCTGCTGAGGGGTCTCCAGCAAAGGGAGAAGGGAAGGGGCTTTGCTAAGGCAGCTGGGAGGCTGAGCCTGGACCCCCAGTTTCCCTGCCCCTCATCTCCCAGTCATTCCCCACCTGGGGAGAGCGCTCTGCCCCCGTACCTCAGCTGAAAGAGTAAGGGGCTATTCTGAGACCACCCTCCAACCCACCACCACACAGATGGGGAAACCAAGCCAAGAATGGGGTGGGAGTGCCCCTAAACCTATGCCATGCCAAAAGGTAGAGGCGAGTCAAGCTTTGGGACTCGGGTCCATGAAGCACCCCCACTTGCAGAGGGCAGAGAGGACAACCCAAGACAAACCTGTCTTCTAGGACCTGGGTCAGGGTGAGCCCTGGCCCCGCTGGGCCTTTCCCAGCTACATAAGGCTGTGGAAAAGGGGTGAGCCTGGGGTAACCCCCGCAGCAGGACCATCACAGAACCCAGAGCTCCTGAACCAAAGGGCTGGGCTGGGCCGGGCTGGAGCAAGCTGTTCTCCCAGGGCCCAGGCCCCAGGCCCACCCGTGGGGGCCTCCAGCACACTCCCCAGTGGGCTGCTGTATTCTTTTGGTGGGGGTAGCCTGCCCCAGCCATGGCGAAGGGAACCAGGGAGGGGACTCTGTGTGCTGGGGCTGGGGCAGAAATCGCTGGAGAGTCCTGGGACTGGGGACAGTCCCATTTTCCCAGGAATGTGTATCTATGGGGGGAGGGGGGACCCCATATGCCTGTCCCTGCACGTTGCAGGGCCCCCACCCTCTGTGACGTCCCAAGGGACCAGAGGCCACAACCAGCACCCAACTGGAGGCAGGTTCTGCACCTGCTGGATTCCTGCTGAGGGGTCTCCAGCAAAGGGAGAAGGGAAGGGGCTTTGCTAAGGCAGCTGGGAGGCTGAGCCTGGACCCCCAGTTTCCCTGCCCCTCATCTCCCAGTCATTCCCCACCTGGGGAGAGCGGGTCCTGCTGAGCTGGCCTGATACCCCTGAGATTCCCCACCTGGACCTTGGCTTTAAGAAGGGGGAGGTGCCCCGTGAGGGAGCCCAGGCGGGGGCTGTGTGGAGGGGATGGGGGCTGGGTGTGATGGAATAAGTCTGATTTCAGGGACTCCTGTAAATGAGACTCTCTTACTGGGAAGTTTTTAAACATTTTGCGGGGGGCACTGAATATTTCAGGCCTTCTTGGCGCTGCCTGACCCAGGCGGGCTCACACGCGGAGACAACCCACCCAGGGCCAGCACCCCCATCCTGAGACGCCTAACCCCGCTGCCCCGGCCTCCTCCACTCACACACCACCATTTTAAAGGACTGGATCCAAACCTCTCCCTAAAGCATTTACGGCTCTTATCACACAGTGTGTCTGGGAAAGGAAGGCAGATAAGGCAAGTCTGGTTTCTTTCACGGTCAGGCCTTCGACACCACACTCCTGGCAGCTGCTCCTGAGAGATCCCACCGCCTCAGCCATGGGGGCCCAGTGGCTCCAGCTTAGCTGATGATGACATTTCCAGGGAACAACTCTGGCCCGGCCTGCTGGGGCCTGGGCCTGGCCTCAGGCTGCCGCCATCCACCCTGGGGCCCCAGCTGGCTCCTGGCTTTCTCCTCCCAGCCAGACAACAGCAGAGGCCCCGGGACACTTTTGTTAGCCAGATTCCCCCCAGCCCACTCCACCAATCCCCCTCGGGTTAGATACAAGGAAACCAAGGTCCTGCTGGGAGGAGACGCCTCCAGGGCCTCACAGCAAAAGCTCCAAAAGCACATCCTGTCTGCTCCAGCAGCTCGGGCCTCCTGTAGGGAGTCCCCCCTGATTACTGCCCCTGTACTGCCCTGTCCCCCTTCCTCCTCCCCGAAGCTTCCCTAAACATTTCCCTGTCATCCCGGGTCCACGTTCCATGCTGCAGCAAGGCCAAGGTTTGTGCACTTGGAAGCTGATTACTTGATCAACCCTTTCTGCGTTGAGTTCAAGGCACATTTACATGATAAGAACAATTCACCTCCAACCCCTTCAGTCCCCAGTTTGAAAGCAGATGGGTCTCTAAACCTCACTGCTTGTTTACAGAGGGGTGGCAGGACACCAGCCTCTGCAATGCCTGACCACACACCAAGCAGGTGCACAGCCACCACCAGCTAGCTCTGCAGGCGGAATGAGACCCTCACCCCCAGACCTCCACCACAAAGACACAGAGTATGACAGGCCAGACGACCCTGCAGCCCAGCGTCCTCCTGTTACTCCCTGTCCATGCTCCAGTCTTGTCCCAGAGCCCTGGTTCCTTGTTTGTAACCAAGAACCTAATCACACACTGCTGGTCACAGGATATGAGCAGGATGTAGGGATGGCTCCTCACAGCCCCCCACTCCCCGAAACTGGCCTGGAGCCCGTGTCAGCACTCCTGGGGGTGGAGGGAATGGCAAAAGAAGTGGGGACCAGGGCTTCTGGGGTCAGGTGGGGACAGTTGCCTCAGGCTCAGGGAGCCAGGGCTCAAGGGGTGCGGACCCAGTGACCCAGCAGGGGACACCCACAGTGCTCCGCTACACTTGCTGCTCACGGCCCCCCCTCAAGCCTCTCTGAAGTTCACAGCCTGCTCCCCAACAGGATCTCCATCCTCAGTCCCCAACAGGCTGAAGCATCCCTGCTGACCCTGCCCTCTTAGAAAAGAGCTCCCCTCTCTGGATTTCTAAGAGTGGGCTCTCCGGGTCCTCCTCGCCCCCTGGCAGCTCCCAGGCCTGGTTTTTTTTTCTTTGGTCTCATTTTCCTCTGCCCAGATAGCTCCCTCACTTCCAGCCTCCACCACTCTCTGGAGCACCACATCCAAGAGTCTACCTGTTCTGGGACAGCCGCCCCTGCATGTCCCACAGCCCCCTCACATTCAATGCCACTCAAACAGAATATCCGTCCAGATCTGTGACCCAGTAGTCCCCCAAGGCAGGGCTCCCTCCCTGTCTCCCTCCAAGTAGCTAGAGACCACCCTGCCTGCTGGTTCCCCCTTCAAAACCCCTGTCCAAAGCAGCCCCATCTACACACCACTGCCTAGCTCTGACCTTTTCTTTCTCCTTGGACCATCACAATGAAGTTACCCATCTCCAACCACCCTCCAACCCGCCATCCATCCCTAAGAGAGCTTGGCACCCACCACCACCCCCATAACCCAGAGGACTAGCTTGGCACCGATGAATAATGGCCAATTCCCATTGGAAAAAAGTCATGACTGGAGAGAATCCTCTCATATGTACATGTACACATCTACATGCACATATGACGCTGAGATTTTTTTTTTTTTTCTTAAAACTTGGAGAGCTGCTTCCATGAGCAGCCAAATAGCAAGGCATGTTAAAACCTCAGAAACTGATGACACAGTTTATCAGGCACATATGAGCTCACAGTGGTGACTTTATACCATGGAAATGTAGAGTATCATGCTCATAGGACAGACTTAAGTGTATCCATATTTCTAAACAGAGCACAGAGACACCCGTGGGTTCTGCCAACAGGAAAAGTTTAAGAACCTCTCCCCCGCTGGACAAAGCCCAGCTCCTCTGCCCAGCATGCTGGGGGCTTTCAAAACTCACCCCTCCACTCTCATACTTAAGGTGCCACTCATCTGGCCAATGAGTACTTGTAGCCCCTACCCACCCCCATTCGCACTAGGAGCAGCAAGCCATGGGCCTTCAGTACAAAACCTTCCTGGGATACCCACTGGGAAGGGACTACTGTGTTTGGAGCACAATATCTCCAGCTGTCTGAACTGCTGGTACTGCTTGACCTGTGGCCATCTCCCACGCTGGCTGGGACCTCCAGGGACAAGGCCTAATAAGATCCCCTCCTCCTGGCCCCCTGAGGTGCAGCCCAGCCCGCAGCAGACCTGAGTGCCCGATGGATTGAACCAAGGAGGGCCAGCGGGTGCAGACCACTCAGACCCAGAGCCTGGAAACCCAACCCCAGAGAACATGCCTCGTAGGATGGAAAATCCCACCTAAGGGCCACTGCACACACCATGGAAACATCCTAACCCAGACCTGCCGCTCCGGGAGGCCCATGCTCAAGGTAGTGACTGGTCCACGCAGGCCTCCACCCCACCCCCATGTGGTGTGGGCCTCTGGCCATTCACTGACCCCAGGAATCTAGACACCCCTCAAGGCCAGTCCTCTCTCCCTTCATGGTAAAGGATTTGCCCCCTGCAAAGCAGGGCTCCCAAACACGGCTGCTGGGCTGCGCCCCAACCGGATTGTGTCCCCTTCCACCCCCTACCCCCCAGGGGCTTGAGTTCTCCATCTGGGTTAATCAATAACTGGAGCCGTCAGGCCTCAGTGAAGCAGCAAGGCAGGGGGGCGTGATCGGAGGTGGAGGGGTGCAGGTAGGGGGTGCTGACCATTCCAACACGCCCAGCGTGGCCCCAGGCAGTGGACGGTCAGGGCCCCGTACGATCCATACCTGGGCGCCGAAGCCCTAGGTGTCATGGGACAGAAGGGAGAGGAAAACAGAACTCTGGGCAAACAGGGCCCGGCTCCAAAAAAGGGAGGGGGCCGAGACAGGTGCAGCCAGCAGGCTAAGGAGTGCTTCTCCTCCTCCTGCCCTCTCCAACTCTGGAGTGGTGGCGAGACTCTGGTCACCTAGTCCCAGCGGCCGGCGAAGGCACAGCCCCCTACCCAGCAGACGCGCACGGGCGCACGCAGTCTGGGCGAAGGGGCGGCACCAAGGCGCGGGGCCCCACTCCCCGGCGCATGCGCACATGCACCCATGCCAGTGCATGGTGCCAGTGCACAGCGCTCCCCCGGCTCACCTGGCCGCGGCCCGACAGCGAGAAGGTGGCGTGGCTGGCGAAGCGTGCGGTGCCCAGGCGGGGCGCGCGGTCCGGAACCCCGGGCGCAGGCGGGGGGCTGGGCGTGCCGGGCGCGGGGGACAGCCCGCTCGCCAAGCCCAGCGCCTCCACCTGGCGCGTCAGGCGCTCGAGCTGCGCCTGCAGCCGCTGGTTGTCGCGCTGCAGCTCGGCCACGGTGCGCGCCAACGGGCCGGCCAGGCGCAGCGCCTCGGCCACGCGCCGCTCCACGCCGCGCTGCAGCCCCTGCATGTCCTCGTGCAGGGCGCGCACTGCGCCCTCCAGCGCCGCCTCATAGCGGCCCAGCGCCTCGCGCACAGAGCGCGCCTCCTCGGCGTCGGGGGCTGGCTCCATGGCCCAGCAGGACGCACAGGTCTGAGAGCGGCCGGGGAGAGGAGAGGATCCGAGCTCTGCAGCTCGGTGCCGCGACTGGCCGCCCGGGGTTGGCTTCGCCCGAGGGGCGGCCGGAGGGGCGGGTTCGGGGCGGGGCGGGCCCCGCGAGTCCGGGGACTGGACGCCTGCGGGGGGCGGGGCCTCGGGGGCGGGGCCGGCTCGGGGACACCCCCGCCGCTGGGAGACCGAGGGACCGTGCGGGATGGAGGCCCGGAGGAAGGGTTTACCAGGTCTCGCTTCTCCCTGGCGTGCGGAGCCGCGGGGGAAGTGCCGTGTCGGAGCACCCCCCTAACAGCGGAGGAGCTGCGTGCGACCTGGGGGAGGGACTGTGGGCCCACCGGAAGACGGCTCTGGCCCCCAAGTGGCCTTTACTGTGGAGACCACAGCCAAGGGTTAGGCATCCCCTCGGGGCTTTCATCCGCAGGGGCCAGGTTCTGCTGGGGGCAGAGCCTCCCCCCGGCTCAGAGAGACCTGAGAGCAGCTGCAGCAGCGCCCAGCACTGCCGGCCTGACCCACAGTGCCCGCCCTACGGCCCTCACATGCGCATGCTCACCTGCGGGACCTCCGGCCGGAATTTCTTGCAGCTGTTATAAGACCTCAGGGAGGAGACAGGTGGTGAGGTCCTCTCCCTGTCTCTGCAATTATGCGCCGTCCCCTCCCAGCCCTACTCTGTGTAGCAAGATCGTTGTGCCCTTCCCACCAGTGGTCAGTAGGGACTCCGAGCTTACCAAGGGACCCCTGCTAGGGGATCCTGGAGAGGCTGAGGGCAGACAGGGAAGAAAGGGTGTGCTTAGGGCTCAGTCTCCAAATCCTGGGATGGGTGGCTTTGGGGCAGTCGCCCACCAGCCCCATGAGAGTCTCACTCACTGGCCTCTGCTCGCAGGCCAGGGCTCCCACCTCTATTCCCTCTCAAGGCTCCTTCATGCCTGAACCCAGATGGTTCCCCCTTCCAGACCACACCCCCCCGAACCATCGCAAGAACAGGGAAGAGTGGAAACAGGTGTTGCTTTAGGACAGGATGGTGGGCAAAGAACTAAGTTTCCATGTATATAGTAAAACTGATTTAAAATAAAAATGGGAACATCTTTCTTTTTTATGCAAAAAGCCTTTCCTGATTAGCCTTCTCTTTCCCAAGCCTGGCCTGCCTGAAGGAGGCCCAGAGGCTGGGCAGGCACAGCCAGATGACTGCCCACCCCACCCAGAAGGAGAAGTCTGAAAGGTTTGTTCCTATTGTGTTCAGCTTCCAAGGATGTTTGGAGCCCACAAACCCTCCTGGGCTGCACTTAACTGCTCCAAAGGAGCTGGGTCAGCCTAACAGATGCTGACTGCTGCTCTCTCCCCCTGCCCCAAGGGGACACTGGGTTACCTAATCCAAAGAGCCTTCCAGCAATTATTTCGTGAGAAAGTCAAATGCTAAAAGGCATGCATGTTGTGTGTGTCTGTGTGTGCACGCGCATGTTCCAAGTAGCCATCTGGACAGGCTGAGCCAAACCACTCCTCGAATTCTTTCTCCAGGTGGAATCTTTGATAGAGACCATGATAGACGCTGCTGCAGCAGCTCTTACCCCAGACAGCGCTCAAATCCCCTCCGGGTCCCAGCACGGGAGCCTGGAGTTCTAAAACCCTGGGCTCGGCCAGAGAAGTCCTGTCCCTTTCCCTTGCAAGACCCAAAGAAGGACCATGTGGGGAAGTCTTGGGGGGGGGGGACCTGGACAGGTTGATCCCTGGCCCTACACCGTTGTGTACCTGGACCATAGGCAGGTGAGGTGGGAGAGCAGACATGGTCTGGCCTTCTCCCCCCACCCCCGCCACCCCGTCCTGCAGGAGAAAAAGGGCTGGCTGAGCAGGAGCAGGGGCCCAGCAGGGAGGAGGAGGTGATGGATTGTAGGCACGGGCTGCCCCGGGTCCTTCCACAGTCTCCAACCTCAGATTAGTTATCAGGACCCTCCATCTAGGAAGAGCTGCTTGGGGACAGGGCAGGGCTTCTTCTGGGGCTGAACTAGGAACTCTGTCAAGGACAGAGATAGGGGCTCGTTGTAGGTTCTGGGGAGGTAGATGGTACAAAATTCAAACCATCCCCCTTGGCTCCTTTCCCTCAGTAGTCAGACCACTGAGTCAGTAGCTGGAGACGAGCCTGGGAGAGAAGGAGAGATGGACCAGGAGCAGGAGGGAGGAGAGTCCAGGAGGGCCAGAGAGGGATGGAGGGAGGGAGGGAGGAAGGGAGGGAGAGGGTGATTCTGGGGTGGGAAGGAGGCGGGACCGAGGACCAGCACCATGCTATGAGCCAGCTCTGTGACAGGTGGGGGAGGCCACATCTATGCTCCCAGGCCCAGGGGCCCCTCACCCCACCCCACCCCACCCCTGTCCTCCAGCTGGGCTCCTACCCGGTACCAGGCCCCGAGGGAGGTGAGGGCTGATGACCTGGCTGAACTCCCTCCACATTCACCAGCCCTGATGTCACGAGCAAGTGGAGGCCAACCTCCCACGGAGTCCCGGGGGCTCTGGCGCCTGCCCTTCCAGCTCCCCCTCACCTGGCCCTGACCTGCCGGGCACTTGCTCTGCTCTGATTCTAGGCTCAAAGCAGGATGTGGGACAAGCCTTCCCGGGCTCCCTGCCAGTGGCTCACAAAATCAAATCCTTGCCCAGCCAAAACTACGAAGTCAGGGAGCTTGGAGTCACAGACCTGATATGGGGAAACTGAGGCCCTGAGAGGAGCAGGGACTTGCCCAAGACCACACACCAAGACCACACAGGAGTGCAACCCAGGGCCCTGCCCCCAGGTTGCAGGTACAGTACTCCTTTTCCTGGGTGCTAGTCCCAGCTCAGCTCCCAGCCACAGATTCAACCCATTCTGAGCAGCTCCTCCCTGCTCCCCAGATAGGCTGGAGGCTCCCCTTCCCCTGCAATTGCCCCTCGGAAGTCTCGAGTGCCCCCTTGGCCCTCTGGCCACAGCCCCAGAGGACCACTCCCTCCCCCTCATCCCTCACTCAACTCTCCTTTTTGCCTTGTCCTCCCCAGTGACCTTCCTGGGTGGCTCTGACCCAGGCCCCTCCCCCTCTAACCTCTACCCTGCACACCCTCCCTGGGTGGTGTCACTGCCCCCCACACCCATGGGGCACTTGCCTCCTCCATGCTGAGGACTCCCACCTTTCCTCCTGCAGCCCGGCCCCTCTCCTGAGCCCCTCTCCCTCTACCTACCCCTGCAGGGCCCACACACTCCCCGGACCCCTCAGGCCCTAAGGAGACACACGAGGGGCTTGCAGGGTGGGGAAAGGACACGAGAAGTGGGATGGGTCAGTCCTGCACTCGAGGCAGGGGTGGGCTCTGCCCACCTGCCTGGTACCACTGCTGCCCCCTCTGTGCCCCGGGTCCACGTGCATGGGCACTCATGCGCACGCTGTGTGCGTGCACTGGACCCCACCACGGAGAGCAGGGTCATCTGTCTCAGCTGTTCATCTGTCCCCACACCTGGTGTGGCAACTGGCTTTAGTAAACGCCCAATAAACATTGGGTTGGATGTCTGGAAGAGAGGACTGGGGAGTCACTGGGACCAATGGGCCTGCGGGATGGATGGACAATGGGGGGTGAGGGAGGGGAAGAGGCAAAGGTGGCTCCCAAATTTTGGGTTGGGGGTATGGGTCCCATTCACTAAGATGGGTCACAGAGAAGGTGCATTACAGGGATTGTAACCTTGGGGCGGGGGGAGGGGGGGCAGTGCTCCAGGCCTGTCTCCAAGTCACATCAGCCTTTGCACTGGGTCAAAGGCAGCTGTCCATCTCATTAGAGATCCCTCCAAGCCCCTCTGCTAGGAAGGACGCAGGTTGGAGGGTCAGGCCATGATTGGCCCTGCCACATGCCCACACCGGCCCGCATGGCTGGGGCAGCTAGCAGGCCTGGCGATCAGCTTCACAGCCAGGAAGGTGTGTGCAGCCAGCCGGACCCCACTCCTCTCGGTGTGCAGCTGCAGGTACCCAAATTGAGCGAGCTAATAAGGCGTCCAAGGAGAAATCCACTCCAAGACCGACCCCCACCGCCCCTGGCAAACATACCATTCCCCGCTCCTCCCAAATCCTGAGATCCAGCGCCTGCCCCTGGAAACCGTTGCCTTGCTGTGAGGTGCATAGGAGTGGAGACGCAGGGCTTGCATTTATCTTTTCCTGCCAGGTTGCTGGGTTCGGGAGTCTAGAGGAGGATAAGGAGGGAAGTGGAAGATGTGGTGGAGGCTATGCAGGAACAGAGGCCCCCTGATGGGCAGGTCTCGGAGCCCCATCTCCAGCAGGACCCAGGGCAGTGCCAGGAGAGGGACACATGGGTCTCTACCCAATGCCCCCACTCTGCCTGCCTGAAGCGGGGGCCTGCATGGGACCCTCAGGCCCTAGGAGGTTGGGAAGAGACTCCTGCCCCTGGGTGACTCCACCTCCCCTCCACCAAACCTCCTCTAAACTCCACTTCTCCTTCCCAGTGGACACTCTGCCAGACACATGTGCACTTTTTTGTTTGTTTTTTTAGTAGAGACGAGGTCTCACTATGTTGCCCTGGCTGATCTTGAACTCCTGGCCTCAAGCCATCCTCCCACCTTGGCCTCCCAAAGTACAGGGATTACAGGCATGAGACACCATGCCTGGCCCACACAAGTACATTTTTAATGTTCACCTTTTCCCCTTTATCTGAGGATGCGTCTGTGCATGCATCGTGTGTGCTCACACATGTGTGGGTGTGCCTGTGTAGAGGAAAGATGTGGAGCTAAGGAGCCCATGCTCCTTGCCTGACAGATCCCTGCACAGATGTGTGGGGGGGGGGGAGGGGTATGTGCACATTTATAAGGACCCATGGTTATAGGAGGGGTTTTTAATGCATTTGATCATAGGTGGGGAACATGCATTTATATGCACACTTAGGTATGTATGCCTGCATTACATGTGTCAGCACAGACATCAGGATGTGTCCTATGCAGCCAGTGCTACCCACATGCTTGTATATGTGCATATGCTTCCATATACATACTGAATCATTGTGTGAGTGTGAGTTTGAACATATACATCACATGCCCCATTTCTGGCCAGGGGCCTAGGAGTAGGTTAGAAGGTACAGATCCTGGCTGCTGTGAGGTCTGCTTTGCAGAGACTCTTGCACATAAAATTTCAAGGTGGCCCCATGTGGGGAGGGGGCAAGAGACAGCAGAGCTTCTGGCCCTCCCAGATCCACCTTGGGCCGTCAACCCCAGTGCAGGGGGAATTCCCCGCAGGCTTCTGCTGAGGCCCAAGCTACCCAGAGAACAAACACCTACTCCTGCGTGGAGGGGCCTGCTGTCCTCCCCCAGGGGCAGGGGCTGCGGAGGGTGTGGGTTGGAGACAGCTGCTTCCAGCCCAGATAAGTGCTGGGCTCACATTTTCCATTTCCAGGATCCACCCCCTGAGTCTCAGCCCCTGCGACCTGGCCCGGTGGCCTGGCGAGGCCCATGCACTGAGAGCTGCAGAGATGGGAGGGAAGACTGAGGTCCAGGAGGACCAAGCAGTGGTGGCAAGCACCCTGCCACATCTGTCCCAGACCCCAAGGGATGGGGGACAGGGGGTCTGCGGCAGGCCAGGCCCAGCCTTGGGGCCCTCACAGCTCATATCCGGACTCTTAGGCCTCCGAAAACCTATCTAAAGATAGGAGGAAGGAGGATTGGCCCCTCCTCTTACAACAGTCCTGCGTGCACACCCTCTCCCCTGCCCAGCCTGGCTGCCCCAGCCCAGAGGACCCTGAGACCCAAGCAAGCAGTCATTGTTCGGGCCCAGAACTGGGCTCAAACTCTGAGTTCCTTGTCCCCTCTCTCCACCCCCTCCACAATTTCCCACCAAAGGCCTGGACCCTCCTGCCCAGCCTGGGGCTGCCTCCCCTCCCCCTTCCCAGAGAAAGGGCCAGGGGGAGGGATTATTTATAGGGCCTGGCTCAGCAGCCTCCAGGACACGAAGAGCCAGAGCTTCAGGGCTATGGCTCTCCGGGCCTTCCCCAGGGGCCCTGCAGGCCGGGCAGTGTCCGCTTTCAGCCCAGCAAAAGGCTGTGTCAGTCAGAGTGGGCGGTAGGGGTGGGGAGGCCAGGCCAAGGCAGAGGCGCTGGGCTGAGGCCTGGGCCAGGGGCATCACAGACATTTGCAGCCCACAGACAACAAGCTGGGCTTCCTGGAGACTAAATGGGGCCTGGGGCTTGCAAGGGAGGTCTCAGGGGGCACCAGCCCCTCCTTGAGAAAGCCCCAAGGTGCCTGCCACCAGGCTGGCACCTGCCCTGCAAGGCCCCAGAGGCATTTTGTCTTGACAAAGATGTCCCAGCTAGGACCCCCTCACCCACAGGGAATGCTTTAGAGGCCATTCAAAGCCCTTTCTCACCAGGCCCCACCTACCTCACCAATCTCCCCTTCCACTGGACCCCCTGCCTGAAGCATCCCTTCCACTTGCCAAACTGTCTGGCACATTCCTGCTCATTCCTCAGATCTTCAGAGTCCAGCTTAACTGCCACCTCCTCCAGGAAGCCTCCCCTGGTAAAGTCTCCATGAAGCCCCGTGGTGCCCACTGGAACACACCCTTGCTCTCCTTCCCGTCCTCCCCCTCCAAAGCAGGGCTCTGTGTCTCTGGAGTATGCTCTTTGTTCCGTGTGTGTGTGTGTGTGTGTGTGTGTGGCTGCCCACCCCCGGCAGATGAGGGGCCCCCTGAGGGGCAGGACCCTGTCTCACTATCCCTCTGTCCCCATTGCAAAGCCCCATCCCTATCAGCTAATGCCTGTTGAATGAGTGAATGAGTGAACTAATGAATGAACAATGGATGACTGAGAGAACAAAGGAGGGAAGGAAAGCAGAAACGATGCTCCCCCGTGTCTCCTGAACCCGGGGTACCCAGGGTAACTGCTTGGTACCCCAGTGGGCGGGAAGGCGGCAGGGGCAGCCCAGGCCAGGTCTCAGTGACACAACTCGGCCCTGGGCAGCAGCCAGATCGGTCACTCTCATTCTTTTCAGATCAAAGTTCCCCCAGGGAACAGCCCGGAACCTGACACTGGCGGGGGGGGGGGGGGGGGGGGGGCGGCCCCGTGTAGGGGGAGGGCACCAGGAGGCTGGGCACCTGTCCCCAGCTCCAGGGACACCAGGCCGGCAGCCCAGGGAGGAGCTGGACACATACACACACCTACTCTGCCCCAGCCCTGACCCCACCCTGAGAAAGGGCCACACCGGTGGGGGGCGTGGGGGACATATCTGGCTCTAGGCCCTGCTGAATCGGACTCTGCCCCCACAGGACTCCAAGCCCCTCCAGGGCCCCGGGGGACTGGCTCCTTGCACTGCCCCCCCACTCCCAGCAACCTCACTCTCAGACACCCTCCAGGTACCTCTCTCTCTGCCTCCTGCCTCTGTGTCTGTTTCTCTGTCTTTGCTCCTTCTGTCTTGTCTCTCCATGTTTCTGTATCTCTCTGTGTTCCTTGCTCTCCCCTGGGTCCTGGTATCCTGTCTCCTACCCTCATCTCTCTGTGTCTCTCCGGACATGAAGAGTAACAGTGGAGTGGCATGTCAGCCCTTTCTTCTAAGGAGGGAGCTGTCTGCACATTCATTCCTCCCTCCTCTCCACCCCTGGTCCCTACAGTCTGCGGGCAACATATTTTTTCTGACAGTGGGAGGGGGATGGGAGAGGGTGAGCGAGAACAGAACCCACGGCCCCTGCTGCAGCCAGGTCTCCTTGGCACCCTCAGGCTCTCGCGACTGAGCTGCAAGTTGCGTGAGCAGGCAGGCAGGGAGGAAGTGGGCAGAGCTGGTTTGGGGCAGGAGGCGGGTGTCCCTGGGACGGGTCCCTGAGTCTGCCACTCTCCTGTCCCTCCTCATTCCACTCCTGGTGTGGAAAGGCATGCCACAGTGACAGGTAGCACTGGCTTCACGCCCCGCCGTGCCCACATGCAAGCCAGCCCACGAGGATGCACGCTCACACACACTGCACAGAGGTGTGGTTAGGAGCACAGGACTCTGAAGCCTGGTCATGGCTCACCACGTTTTTTGCCTCAGCTTTCTTATCTGTAAAGTGGGGATCATAATAGTATCTGTAGCCTAGGATTGTCATGAAGATTAAATTAGCTCATGTTCGTAAGTCCCTTACAAACAAAGGCCCTTATGTCTGGCACATAGTGGTTTTATATACACAAATATGCACACATTAGGTAACAAAAATTAATAAATATGCATACGTGCTTAAAAGTTGGCCGTAATAAAAAGTAGAGGTCGCTTTCACCTTTATCCTATTGCCTCAGGCTGAGCTGGACCCTGGGCACCCACAGGTCCAAACAGGCGTGATGTGAGTAGCTGTTACGCAAGTCGAGGAATCACATACAGCTCAAGGAGATGTGCATTCTACGGATCTGCTTGTGGAACGAAGCTGAGTTAATAGCAGCTGTACATACATGTAGAGAAGTCACATTGCTTCTGGTTACGATGGTTGAAACCATTTCCTTCTGCTTCAAACGTAGATATGCGATGTTTTAAAAATTAGTAACAAAAGAGGGACATGTTCGTAGACAAGAAATGGAGGCTTCTCCTTAAACGCAAGGAGACAGGAGCCTGCAGGAAAGAGAAGGAGCTGGTGTTGGCAGTCTCTGGGGGCTGGGCCACGTAGGCCACGTAGGCCACGTAGGCTGTGGGGCAGATGCTCAGCAGGACTGGGACCCGCGAGTGGCTGGCATGGGGACGTGAGCTGCCAGTCAGTGAACATAAACCAGAACAGCTACATCTACCCTTCAAGGTCACTGCAAAGACCAGGCCGCATGCCTGTGGTTGGGCCCCGAGCAGAGACACCAAGCTCACAAGGACTGTCCCAGAAATGCATCACTCACAAGAGGTGGAGACGCACCATGAACACTGCTGAGAAAACCCTAGTCTGGAGCCCGGCCCAGTGCAGACCAAGCCGAGGCCACTAACAGATGGCCTTGGTTTTTGCAGAATCTCCAGATAACCTCAAAACCAGGACTCATGGAGCACAGGGGAAGACCATGCCCATGAAAGCCAACAAACTCAGCCAACAGAAGAACTGATAGCTGAGAAAATAAAGTTTTAGACTGATTTGAAAGCACTTTATAGACAGTATCTTTAAAGTCTTCACAGAAATAAAAAGGAGAAACATGAAATGAAACAAGGAGGTCATGAAATAAGAATAGGATGAACGACAAAGTTTCCATCAGAAATCTGGGGAATTAAAGTTACCGTAAAAAATAAAACCTCAAAAGGTAGGCTGAGTCTCTGACTGAATACAGCCGGAAGGAAACATAATGAACATAAAGACTGAATTTAGAAAATCTCCAAGAACTCAGCACCAAAAGATAAAGAGATGGAAAACATGAAAGAAAAAAAACCCTTAGGCTGGGAAAAAAAATCTCATCACATGCTAAGTGTGATAAATGTCAGGCATGGTGGCTCGCACCTGTAATCCTAGCACTTTGAGAGGCTGAAGCAGGAGGATCATTTGAGATCAGGAATTTGAGAGCAGCCTGAGCAAGAGCAAGACCCCGTCTCTACAAAAAAAATAGAAAAATTAGCCAGGCGTCAAGGTGCGTGCCTGTAGTCCCAGCTGCTCAGGAGGCTGAGGCAGGAGGATCGCTTGAGCCCAGGAGTTTGAGATTGCTGTGAACTACGATAAAGCCACTGCACTCCAGCCTGAGTGATAGAGCAAGACCCTGTCTCAAAAAAAAAAAAAAAAAGCCATTCCTAGTTTCACATTTTAGTAAAACTTAAGAACATCAAGGATCAAGAAAAAATCCTAGAACTAGAGAAAAAGCAGTTTATCTAAAAACAGGGAACAAGAATCTGACATCAGAATCCTCATCAGTAACAATGGAAGCCAGAAAAAATAAAATACTAGTTTCAAAGACATACAGGAGAATACCCTTGAACCTAGAGTTATGTACACAGCTATACTATCCTTCAAAAGTAATGGCAAATTTTTAGACATCTGAATCACTTGTATATGTTTCCATTTATATGACGTGTCCAGAATAGGCAAACCCATAGAGACAGAAGTAGATTAGTGGTTGCCAAGGCTGGAGAGCGGGTGGCGGTGGGAAAAAATCAACCTGGGAAGGAGCAGTGGGTTGCAAGAAGCAAAAATGCACAAATAAACCAGTTAAGCATATTGGCAAATCTAAATATCTTCCAGCCTCATCATTAATTTTATTGCTTAGTTGCTGGCACTAATATTCAGAATGCGGGTGTTGGCTGGGAGGGAAGAGTATGGGAACACCAGGCCAGCATGCACCAGGTCCTGCGAGTGTCACGACTCACGTCCTCACTGCCTCCCTCTGATCTCAGCTGACGTGGCAGCCACCAATTCCTGCAGGGCTCTGACCACCGGCTTTCACCTTCAGTCTGGGCAACAGAATGAGACCACTGTTTCTAAAAATATAGATATATATAGAGAGAATAATTTCATGTTTCTTTTCACTTTTAAAATGTGGCTGCTAGAAAACTTAAAATTACTATTTGGTTCACATTTTGTTTCTGTTGGGTAGCAGTGGTCCAGAACGAACAGTGATAGCTAACACCTGTTGAGTGTTTACTATGTTCCAGGCACTCTCGTAAGGATGTGACACTGAATAACTCATTTAAGCATCACAACAATCCTATATGGTTGCTAAATCCCACTTTACAAAAGAGGAAGCAAATAGCAGTTTAGTGACTTACCCAATGTCCGCAAGTCAGTACTGGTGAGTGCTAATACTCACCGGGTTCCCAGGGGTGGAGCCAGATGTTCAACCTCTACACAGGCTCATTACCAGGTCTGGGTTGAAAGCCCTGGGTTTGAGGTCCAGCTCTGCTACTTCAAGCTCTGTAACCTTGGGGAAATTAAGTTTCAGTTGCCTCATTTATAAAAATGAGATCAACCACCGGCCTCTCTCATAGAGTCACTAACAGGATGATCTATCTTGGCCGGGCGTGGTGGCTCACGCCTGTAATCCTAGCACTCTGGGAGGCCAAGGTGGGTGGATCGTTTGAGCTTAGGAGTTTGAGACCAGCCTGAGCAAGAGTGAGAACCCCGTCTCTACTAAAAAATAGAAAGAAATGAGCTAGACAACTAAAATATATAGAGAGAAAAAAAATTAGCCTGGCATGGTGACACATGCCTGTAGTCCCAGCTACTCGGGAGGCTGAGGCAGGAGGATTGCTTGAGCCCAGGAATCTGAGGTTGCTGTGAGCTAGGCTAATGCCATGGCAATTAACCAGGTGTGGTGGCACATGCCTGTAATCCCAGCTACTCCAGAGGCTAAGGCAGGAGGATTGCTTGAGACCAGGAGTTCAAAAAAGAAAAAACATTGCTGTCTCAAAAAAAAAACTGTGTAGAAAAAAAATTTTTTTTTGAGACAGAATCTTCCCCTGTTGCCCAGGCTAGAGTGCAGTGGCATCATCATAGCTCACAGCAACCTCAAACTCCTGGGCTCAAGGGATCCTCCTGCCTCAGGCTCTTGAGTACCTGGGACTACAGGTGTGTGCCACCATGCCCAGCTAATTTTTTCTATTTTTAGTAGAGATGGGGGTCTCACTTTTGCTAAGGCTGGTCTCAAACTCCTGACTTCAAGCGGTCCTCCCGCCTCAGCCTCCCAGAGTGCTAGGATTACAGGCATGAGCCACCATACTCAGCTGATTATGTAGAAAATTTTAATGAATCATCACAAAAAGTCTCAGGATGCAATTATCAGAATCAATACACAAAATCAATTGTATTTATACTAGCAAGAAACAGACTTTAAATTTTTAAAAATAACATTTACAATAGCATCAGAAAACTCAAAACACTCAAGAATATATTTAACAAAATATGTGCCAGACTTATACATGGAAAACTACAAAATATTGCAGAGATAAATTAAAGAAGACCTAAATAGACGGGGAGATATACCATGTTAATGGATCTTAAGGCTCAACATTGTCAGTTCTCCTCAAATTGATCTATAGAATGACACTATCCCAATCAATACTCCTGCAGGCTTTCTTTCTTAAAAACTGTCATATTAATTCTAAAATTTAGCCAAAAAAATTTTTTAAGAAAAAATAAAAGGACTCAAACTATCTGATTTTGAGACTTATTATAAAGTAATAATAATCAAGATGGTGTTTTCTCAGTGTAAGGATAGACAGAGATATCAATGGAACAGAATGGAGAATCTAGAAATAGGTTCACATACAGACAGTCAACTGACTTTCAACAATGGTAACTCAGTGGAAAAAAGAGTGTGTGTGTGTGTGTGTGTGTGTGTGTGTGTGTTGGTATCTCATTGTGGTTTGAATTTGCATTTCCCTAATAGCTAATGAAGTTGGGCATCATTTTATTTACTTATTGGCATTCATACATCTTCTTTGCTGAAGTGTCTGTTCAGATATTTGATATATTTTTTAAAAATCAGGTAGTTTTATTATTATTTTTAAGAATTCCTTGTGCATGCTAGATACAAATCCTTATCAGATAAATGCATTTTGAAAATATGTTTTCTTTCCTACAACAATGCCAGAATAATTAGATACCTATATGCAAAAATAAAATATATCTTGACCTTTACCTCACACCATGCCCCAAAATTAATTCGAAATAAATCATAGACCTAAATATAAGAGCTAAAACTATAATACTTCTGGAAGAAAACATAGGATAGAATATTTGTGACCTTGGGATAGGCAAAGATTTCTCAGATAGGAAAGAAAAACAAAATGATAAACAGAACTTTACTGAAATTAAAAAGTTTTGATCATTAAAGATGCTATTAAGAAAATGAAAGGGCAAGCCATAGGTTGGGAGAAAACGTATTTTCAAAATGCATTTATCTGATAAGGATTTGTATCTAGCATGCACAAGGAATTCTTAAAAATAATAATAAAACTACCTGGTTTTTAAAAAATATATCAAATATCTGAACAGACACTTCAGCAAAGAAGATGTATGAATGCCAATAAGTAAATAAAATGATGCCCAACTTCATTAGCTATTAGGGAAATGCAAATTCAAACCACAATGAGATACCAACACACACACACACACACACACACACACGGTTAAAATCTTAAAAACTGACAATACTTTAGTGTTGCCAAGAATATAGAGCAACTGGAACACTCTATACATTGCTGGTGGGAATGAAAAATGGCACAGTTACTTTGAAAAATAGTTTGGTGGTTTCGTACTGAATTAATCATATACTTATATGACCCAGAAATCCCACTCTTAGATATTTTTCCAAGAGGAATGAAACATATGTCCACACAAACACTTGTACACAAATACTCATAATGCCTTTATTCACAATAGTCAAAAATTGAAAACAATTCAATGCATTAATACATCAATAGTTGAATAGTTAAATTGTGGTACATAGATACAATGAACACTCCTCAGCAACAGAGAGAAAAAACTACTGATACAGGCAACAACACGGGTGCTTCTCAAAGGCTTTATGCTAAGTGACAGGAGCTGGATAGGAGCAAGTATGTATTGTATTCCATTTATAATATGTAAATCCTCAAAACATGGTTTCTTGGGTAAAGGCAAACATAGAGGGATAGAACTCAGGTCAGCGGATGCCAAGGGCCAGAGGTAGGGAGTAGCAAAGGGCACAAGGAAACTTTTTGGATGTTGGAAATGTCCTTTGTCTTGACTGGGGTGGTGTTGCTGGCTCTATACGTGAAAATCGGTGAATTTTACTTTATGTAATCTCTACCTCGATAAATCTTATTTAAAAATCCAATGCAAGTAATCCAATGCACGAGAGACTTGCTGGCTGAGAGTGGTTTTGATAGTAAATTGAAGATAGTACATTGGCTGTATTGGAAGGTGGTACCTCTAAAAGCTGTTGGGGGGGAAAGGACATGTGACTGTCGCCCAGGGACCAGACGCGGGCAGGGGGCGCGCGAACGGGCGTCCGGCCGGGTAAAGCCTGCCCGGGAGCGCCGCCTGGAGGGAAGGCGAGGCCTGGGCAGCAAGAAGCCGGAGCCGGCGCTGCCGGTGAGCCTGGAAGGGGGGTGAGCTGCACCCACAGGAGGGTAGGTGAGAGACCCCAATAATGGTGTGGGCTAGAGGGGCTTGGAAGGACTTACAAAAGTGCCCCACTAGATAAAGAGTTAACTACATGTGCATGCAAAGCCCAAGAAGCTTCTGTGCCAGCTCGCACAGTACTGGTCCAGGCCTCTCCTGCCCCTTTCCTGGGGGGACCTAAAGCAGCCAAGGGAGGACGAGGGGCACGAGGAAGAGGAGGAGAAGGGGGAGGGGGGAGGGGGGAGGGAGAGAAGGGGTGGGGAAGGAGGAGGACCCCAGGGTGTATGAGGGGGTGGGAGGAAGGGAAATTGAAAAGTTAGATTCTCTCTCTCCACACACTCTCGCGCGCGCGCTCTCTCTCCCTCTCTCTCTCTCTCTCTCTCTCACACACACACACACACACACACACACACACACCTTTTCCAGTTGCAGGCTGCTTGCCCAAACAGACCAAAAGGTGGAAGAAAGAAGTTTTTAAATAAACTTTATCAGTTTTTGGATGGCGGGTGTTGTGGGGTTGGATTGGGTTGGATTGGGTTTGGGTTTTTTTTTTTTGCATTTTGGCACCGTGGTGCAATATACATAACATGAAATTTACCATTTCAGCCATTTCAGTGGCACCGGATATGCTCACACTGTCGCGCACGCATCTGCAGAAGCTTCTCATCGTCCCCAAGGGAACCCCACACCCACTAAACAGTAACTCCCGCTCAGCCCCCAGCAGCCACTAGTCTACCTTCCGTCTCCAGGAATGTGACCACACGTTTTTTTTATTGCAATTACTGAAATGAGCCTTTTATAATTTGAAGGGACCCAGGAACTTTGTACCAACAGAGAGCGTCCATAAAAGACATGGGCCTGCCCTGTATTCAATGCAAAAGGGTCCTCACAGAACAAATTCGAATGGAGAATGGGAAATAAAAATAAAGTTGCCTGAAGATGGCATCCTGTGGGTCCTATTTGTTCAAGCTTACAGCTACCCCAAATAAGGGGTTTATTTTACCCATGTGACAAGAAATCTAGAAAAAGATACAGAGTCACAGCTGACACAGCGGCTGAGAGATCATCAAAGCCCAGGCTCCCTGCAGCTTCCTGCCACACCGCCCTTGACACAGCCCCACTGTCCCCATGCCCAGGTGTAGAGTCTGAGCTCAGGGCAAGAAGCAAGGGAAACAGCAAAGGCTTTGGGGAGAATTGGGAAAATCATTGCTCAAGTCATTTCCTATGTTCTGTGGTTCAGAAGAGTGACTTGGTTGACAAAACCTGCTCTAAAGGATCAATAAGTGAGAAGCATGGCGATGTCCTTGCTACGGCCAGAATGGTCAATGATTCTCACCTCCAATGCCGAAGGCACACATGCATATAAAAAGACCTGGGACAGTTACCTACCTGGCTGAGCTTAGGCCACATGTTTGCATACCAGCAGGGTAGGTGGAGGCTGGATCTACTCCCTGGCATCTGTAATGGGAGGAAGGGGAGGGAGGCACTGGATATATTCACCTCTATCACGTAACTGAGCCAAAGATGACCCTGTATGTTGGCCCCTGTATTGTTTACTTCTTCACAACAGGACTGCTAGCTCAAAAACCCACAGGAGCCAAACTCATATTTTTACACATCCAATTGCTTTCAATTAAAAGCCCAAGGAAGCATATTTTTAGTCACTTAGAGCCTGCCTGCTTTGCATACCCTGCCAAACTGCACCCAACATCTACTGGCCAGAGACAGGGCAAACCTGGGGCTGTAAAGGAGCCCAGGCCACTGCTGCCTTTGGTGGTTCTTTGGCCCAGAGACACCCTCCTCATCTAGACATGTAAATCCCCTCTCCCCGGGGAGTTCCCCTGCCTTCTTCCCTTTCTGGTGGTGGCCCTAGAAGGGTTCCTGATGTGAGGGGACGTCCCCTCAACAGCAAGCCTGTCAAAGCGCCACCCAGATAAAGCCCTTCACGTGCTACTGCCATCTTGTGGTCATTTTCCCTTTGATCAGCCCCAGATCCTAGAACTCAGCCCAACTGCTCACCAGGACACAACAGGAAAGGACTAATCCCCTACTGGAAAATCCGAATGCTATTAGGGAAGAGAACAGAGGCAGGCAGCCGAAATCCTGACAAACGTCCATTACCGTGGGCGATGTCTAAGTCGAGACTCTCAGGACAAGAGAAAGGCCGGAGCTCAAAGGCAATTGAGACACTTTTGACAAGAGATAAAAGCAGTGAATAAAAAACGGGAAAGAGACACCAAAAGTGCTTCATGATTCATCCCTTCTGCTTTGGAAGTATTAGGAAAAGAAATTGACAAAGCACTGACCTCCTACTGGAATGGAATTGAACTTCCTCCATTAGACTGGGTCTTCCCCCTTAAGTCTGGGTCTAAGACACTGTCTCTCTGGAAGCCAACAGGGTTAGGGAAGCACAGATATCCTCCTTGTCTTCTTTAAGGTTTCAGAGACTTTGAGCCAGTGTCCGATGTGCTACAGTGCTACCCTACCTCCCTGCTCCCACTTCAAGCTGCATGTGATGTTTGCTACCCTTCCTCCAGGGACTCCTGCAAGTATGGGCATCAGTCAGGTTTATTAATTTTAAGCAAAAGACCCACTTCGGCCTGAATTGAATAGAAAATGAATTATGAAAATTCTGGACACAGAAAGTGGATGGGTGGGGGGAGTTTTTGGAGAACCAGCTCAGAGGCTCTGCCGCCAGGACCAATGCCCAAAATCACACTGCAGAAATATCTGGTGAAGGCACCACTGGCCTTGCCTCCTCAGAGCACCACCTGTCACAACTTGCAGCCCTGAGACTGAACGTTAGATGCTGTGTCTCCACGACACTGGGGCAGGATTGTGAAGGTGCACTGCTGTCCTAGTGCAGCGGAACAGATCCTGGACGGAGATCCCAGAGCGAGGGAACTTGGGGATTTGGTTTCCGGGCTGTGGCTCCCCACGGAGGTCTGTGGCGCCACCTGCTGGACAAGAGTTGCATAACATGCCCAGGGAGTTGCCTTGGCCACCCAAGTTGCTCCCCAGAGAAACCCAGACCTCAGAGCAGCCTCAGGTTGAGCCTTGACCCCAGCCCGAGACACCCCCACACCAGAACCTAGTCACATTCTGAGCCCTGACACAGGCCACCATGTAACTGTGGCCCTAATTCAAGTCCACAGTCCCTAGAGTCCTGGGCAGGCCAGCCATCCACAGGCTGCATCCCCCAAGGGGAGGGGCCCAGCAGGTTCCCTGGATCCCAAGGCCTGTGACCTTGGGGCTGAACTCCTCCTTGACCTCACTGAGCTGTGGCTCCTGACAGGCAGCCACACCATGGGAACCCTGTGTGAGAGCCCCTCGGGCCTTGTGTCCTAATGGGGCCAGCTCATGCGCAGTCTCCTTGGCCCTGTGCCCTGCCCAGACCTGTTCTAGATTCCACCACCACCCTTCCCCAACGCCGCCGCCTCCTCCTACCCACCCAGCTCCAGTAGGGCCTCTGAGACACAGCTGGGAAGGCTGGCAGGCAGGAGGGCCAGGGCCGGCACCGGGGGGCCATGGACCCCGCAGCAGGGCCCGTACTCTATCAGAAGCTGCTGCTCTGGGAGCCGAGCTTGGAGTCAGGGGAGGAGGAAGAAGAGGGGGAGACATTGGAGCCACTGGTTCCCGACCCCTGGAGGCCCCAGGACTCCTCTGGGTGAGTTAGGGAGGGGTCTGGGCACCCGGCCTCTCAGGCTTGAGGCTGGCAAGACCCTCTCTCTGGAGCCCCTAAGGTCAGACAGGCAATTCTGTGCCTGGCTCAGCTCCAGGAACTTTCTGGTTGAATGGGGGGACACCTAGGCTATGGCCTCAGACCTGGCCCGAGCAGTCAATCAGAGGGCTGTGGGTCTGAAGGGACATTTGTACCAAACCATCCCCTGTCCTGTCTGCTGCTGTGTCAAAGGTCCCGTCCCCGGCCCACAGCCCCTGGTGCAGGAGGCACCTGCTAGGCAGGTTGGGCCCTGGCTACCCCTGGCTGGGCCTGGCTCCCCAGCCCTTTCTCCCCTGCCTACCAAGCCCCTGCCCGGCCTCCCGCCCCACTGGCTGGACTCTTGCTCTCCAACCCCCTCTCCAGAGATGCCCCGCCTGGCTACCTGCAGTTTCCCCAAGCTCTTTCCTACTTCCGTGTCTTCATCCATGCTGTGCCCTCTGCCTGGAAGCCCTGTTCTCCTTGGCAAACTAGTACTCCTCTTATAAAATCAAACCCTTGGCTGGGCACGGTGGCTCACGCCTGTAATCCTAGCACTCTCGGAGGCCGAGGGGGTGGATCGCTCGAGGTCAGGAGTTCGAGACCAGCCCGAGCAGAGCGAGACTCCGTCTCTACTAAAAATAGAAAGAAATTATCTGGTCAACTAAAACTATATATAGAAAAAATTAGCCAGGCACGGTGGCGCATGCCTGTAGTCCCAGCTATTCGGGAGGCTGAGGCAGGAGGATCACTTAAGCCCAGGAGTGTGAGGTTGCTGTGAGCTAGGCTGACGCCACGGCGCTCACTCTAGCCCAGGCAACAGAGTGAGACTCCGTCTCAAAAAAAAAAAAAATCAAACCCTTTTGGGACGCATTCCCTGGGTTCTCTTGGGGGTCTGTCCTAACCCTGGCTCAGAACACCCCTATCTACAGGAACAAGCCCGGTGGGCTGTCCAGACCCTGGGCCCGAATAGCAGCAGCCCTGCTGCTGCTGGCCGTTGGCTGCTCCCTGGCTGTGTGGCAGATCCAAACCAAGGGCAGCTGGACAGGAAGCTTGGGTTCTGTGGCCCCTCCACCCAGTGGACACTCCCACCGCCCAGGTGCATACCACCACGGCGCCATCATCAGCCCTGCAGGTCAGTACTGGGGGCAGCTCAGGGGAGGGGGATCAGGGTCACTGGTCCCAGGCCCCTCCTCATAACAGTCTCTTCCTTGCTGCAGCCACGTGCTCACACCTGGGACAAGAGCTGCTTGTTGCTGGGGGCAATGTCGTGGATGCAGGAGTTGGTGCTGCTTTGTGCCTGGCGGTGGTGCATCCTCATGCCACAGGGCTAGGTCAGTGACCCATGACCCCAGACAGTGACCCCAACTCACGGCCTGATCAGTGACCTCAAGGCTGGTTAGTAAGCAGGACCTAGGACTTGAGCAGTGGCCCCAACCATAGGCTGTGACCCTTGAGCCCAGATCTGGTCAGTAACTCCTGAGCCCAGGCTCCTTCAGTAACCTCGACCTCAAACAAGTCCATGACCCCTCCTCTGAGGCTGCTGAGTGACCCTGACCCCAGTCCTGGCCAGCACACCTGACCCCTGTGTGATGCCTTTGTCTTCCTGCAGGTGCCATGTTCTGGGGCCTCTTCCACAACAGCTCCTCAGGCAATACAACTGCCCTAATGCCAGGCCCAGCCCAGACCCTGGCCCCTGGCCTGGCGCTGCCCGCAGCTCTACCTACCCTGCACTTGCTGCATGCACGCTTCGGCCGCCTGCCCTGGCCGCACCTGCTGGTGGGCCCCACCATGCTGGCTCAAGAGGGCTTCCTGGTGGACACGCTCCTGGCAAGGGCTCTGGCAGTTCAGGGCACAGATGGCCTCTGTCCACTGCTTTGCCACGCCAATGGGACACTCCTGGGCCCTGGGGCCCAAGCTACCAACCCAAAACTGGCAGCTGTGCTACACAGGGCAGCACTTGCCCCCACCTCAGACCTTGCCGGGGATGCCCTACTGAGTCTGCTGGCCAGAGACCTGGGGGTGGAGGTACCCTCCGCCGGGCCCAGGCCTACCTTGGAGCCAGCACTGCAGCTACCTATGCCTGAGGGCATCCTGTTCACCACCCCTGGCCCCTCTGCTGGCCCAGAACTGCTGGCAGAGCTGGAGGCAGCCTTACTCTCTGGGGCGCCCAAACCTGACCCCTGCCCACCACTCCTGCAAACCGCCATGAGCCCTGCCAGCAGCATTCTGGCCACCGTGGACAGCAGCGGCTCTGTGCTCCTTCTCACCTCCTCACTCAACAGCTCCTTTGGCTCTGGACACCTGTCCCCAAAAACTGGGGTTCTGCTTAGCAACCTGGTGGCCAGGTCTGCAGCTAGCACCTGGGCCTGCCCCCTCATCCTCCGCAGCAGCCCAGATGACACTGAGGCCGATGTGTTGGGGATGGTGGCTTCAGGAACCCCTGATGTGGCCAGAGCCATGACTCGGGCCTTACTCAGCCATTTGGCAGGGCCCCAAACCCAGGCCCAGCACCAGCACCAGGCCCAGCAGGGACAAACAGAGAATGCCAATGCTTGTGGCCAAGGGACCCTGCTCCAAGTGGCAGCTCATGCAGAGCATGCCCATGTCTCTAGTGTCCCCAGTGACTGCTGCCCCTTCCAGGGGTTCTAACAGGGTGAGGGGTGTCTGGCAGGGAGTATAGTTGTCTCAAGCCTGGGGGCAGGAGCAGAGCAGACCCAGCAACGATGGTGTACATGAAGAGTGTGCATCTATTATGCACTCACTGCTGGCTCCGGCCCAACCTTGGGCCTGGTCAGTTACTAGGACTTGAGTTCTGGCATCCAGGGTTGCTCAATCATTCTTCAAATCAACCGCACTGGATGGAATCTCTGCCTCTTTTACCAGCTAAGGAAACTGAGGATAATGAGCGAAGAGCAACAGGGCCTGTGTGGCTAGCCCTGAGTCCATATCCAGCTCTGGGAAGGACAGATGGAAGAATGCTGAGCCCCTGCCTAGGCTCTGGGCCCCATGAGGCAAGGCAGGGCAGGCAGAGCCCAGGGTACTGCTGGCATCTCTGTCCTCCCCTCAAGCCACCTGCTGCTGATCTCCCTCAACTGGACCGGACACAAAATAAAGATCAAGTCTCCTGGAGACCAGGTGCCATTCCTGCTTCTTGGTTAATTTCCCATCAGCCTTTGAGGCACCTGGTGTCAGGGCTTCCCCAGTGGGCAGCACCGGTGACCAACACCCAGACAGGGGGGAGTCTGGGCTGGTGTCTTTCAGCTTCCCCTGCTCCACTCACCTTCTGCCTTCTGGGGCACCACATGTGCAAGGTAAAATCTCTTAATTTCACTTTTTAGAACAGACAGCAGAGCAGGAAAGGGGTTGAGTGGGTAAGTAGAAGGTGTCCAAGGGGCTTGGGTACAAAAGGACTGGAGCTGGATGTGTGGAATGTAAAGGCTGAGGTTAGCCCTGACCTCCCTGCTGTGGCTGGGGTCTCCCTGGACCACACCCCTCTAGAAATGGCTTCTCAACCAAGAAACGGGTGGCCAGTAGCATTTCCCCTCCCCCACCATTGTAAAAGGTTTCTCTGATTTAATAAAACTCTTGATCCCACCACCTCTACCTCCCCTTCCAAAGAAAATTCTTCCCCAGCGCAGTAATGACACCACAATGTACCCAGTTATTTTAGCCTCAAACCCGACATCCTCTTCTTTGTACTCCCCCAATATCCAATCCATCACCCACCCCACCAGCTCCAAATCAGCGTGAATAGGACCTGTTCTCATTTTACCTTGGTCCAATCCACTATTGTCTTTAACTGGTCTTCCGCCTCCACCAGCACACACCTGCAGTCCATCCCACACACAGCAGCCAGCGTAATCTTTTTAAAGCCCTCAAATGACTTCCCTTCACACTCGGAATGAAATCCACGCTTCTCATCCTGGCCTGGGGTCCTGCACAACCTTGCTTCTCTGACCCCCCTCCTCAGCCTCATCCCCACCAGCCACGGGGCTTTGTAGCTGCAATGCCTGGGATTTTGTCCCCTCTTAGATCTTTGCGGGGGAGGGAAGAGTCCCTGTCACTCAGCTCTCAGCCTAAATGTCACCTCCTCACAGAGGCCTTCCCTGACCACCCCTTGAAATCAGTTTTGGTAGAACCGATTGAATTTTATTTTTAATTAGCAATGTTCTTAACAGGTGATGTATATACGTGTTTCAAAATTTAAAAGGCTCCCCCTGACCCCTGCATTCCTTCTTTATTGCCTTCAGAAGCACAGTATTTTTAAATGTATTTGGCTACTTTTTCATCAGCTGTCTCCTCCCACCGGAAAGGAAGTCCGGGAAAGTTCCCACCGCCTAGCGCAGCCCAGTGGCCCGCGCGCAGTAGGAGCTCAGTAACTGCCCAGTACTCAAAGTTCGGAGCGCAGGGGCCGCTCTGGGACGAGATGGATCGATTTGCTTCACTTGGGTTTGTTTCCCGAGATGGGTCCTCAGGGATGCCCCCAGCGGTGTGCCAAGGGACAGAAGCCACAGCCGCCCGGGCAGAGACAGGGTGCGCCGAAGGTTAGAACGGCTCGAAGAGACTTTTCCGCCCGGAGCAAGGGCGGAAGGGCAGGGCATTCTCTGGCCCCGCCCCCGACCCGCCCCTCTCCAGGCTCCGCCCCTCGCCCTCCAAAGCAGTGCGCATGCGCCGCGGCGTCCCGTGCCCACGTGTTTCGAGCAGCATGGCGGAGATGGACAGTCGGGACGTAGCTGAGCCCACGTCTCCCGGAGAGGCGACGCAGAGCGGCGCCCTGCCAGCCGACCGCCACGGCCTGCTGCAGCACAGCCGCGAGTTCTTGGACTTCTTCTGGGACATTGCGAAGCCGCAGCAGGAGACGCGGCTGGAGGCCACGGAGAAGCTGCTGGAGTATCTGCGCACAAGGCCGCAGGTATGGGGCAGGGAGCTGCGTAGACCCGGGTGAGGAAGTGGCGGCGGGCCCCAAGATTTGGGACTGGGGGCACCTGATGGCGAACCTGGATGCCAAGGTGGGCGAGGGCGGGCCGATTCTCTTCACTGTTTTTAACACGAGGGTGCGCTTGGTTCCGCAGGGGTCCGAGATGAAATATGCCCTGAAGCGCCTAATCACTGGGCTCGGGGTCGGGCGAGAAACAGCCCGGCCCTGCTACAGTCTGGCCTTGGCGCAGGTGAGGTGGTGCTCCTGGCAGGGGCCCAGCCGTGCGGGTCAAAATGGTGTGGTGTGGGAGGGCGGCGTCTCAGGTGCGGGGCAGGGGCAGTCTGAGGGAGAAGTCCGGGGGTGGCACTGGAAGAGGCTGTAGGAGGCCTCTTCACATGGAAGTAAAGAAAGTTTGTGAGCAAGGCCTGCCTACAAAGAAATCCAGGCAGGTGGAAGGGAAGTTGAGCAAGTTTTCTTTTTGGTACTTAAGTTGGCCAGCTTCCTAGGAACACTTACTGGGAGTATGGAGCTTTGGGGTGGTTTCCTTACACCTGTGGTAAGGGCATTCAGCTGATCACAGGCTACCCTCTGAGGAACTTGGACAGCTGGTAAAGCAATTAAGACCCAGTCCTTGAGGCTGAGCCTGAATGGGGCTCAGGGCAGGGGGTCTGGAAATCTCAGTGGTGCAATCTAGGCGTTATAGAAGTTACTTTCTGAAGCCCTGTTGGGAATGGGACAGGGAGGCAAAGTTCAGTCTCCATCTGAGCAGCAGGAGTTGCAATCTGAGCTGAATTACAACTGAGCAGCTGAGTTGCAACCTCAGCGCTGCTAAGAGAGACTTGAGCAGCTTCAGAGGCATCTTTGGGCTGGGAGTAAGGACCTGAGGCTTCCTGGGAAAAGCTGAAGAGAAACAGGAGGTTGAGTGCTGTTGAGATACAGCTGGGTCACTCCTCTGAGTCTCTCTCTTCCTCCTGCCACAATTCCTTGCAGCTGTTACAGTCTTTCGAAGACATCCCCCTGTGCAGCATCCTGCAGCAGATACAAGAAAAATATGACCTGCATCAAGTGAAGAAGGTGAGAGTGACCCCAGGCAGGTCAGCAGCCCCGGGGGTGCAAGGGTTGGGCGGATGGGGGGAGTACTTGGTCCCTTCTCATCTGTGCCTGGAATCCTTTTCTAGGCAATGATGAGACCTGCTCTCTTTGGAAACCTGTTCGGGGTGCTGGCCCTCTTTCAATCAGGCCGGCTGGTGAAGGTGAGAGCTTTAGGGGTACAGAGGGCATGTGGACATGCTTGGGAGTGGTGGGCGACAGTGGCAATGCCCTGATTGTCCCCTCTGCCCCTCTGTGGGAACCAGGACCAGGAGGCACTGATGAAGTCGGTGAAGCTGCTGCAAGTCCTGGCCCTGCACTACAACCACTTACAGGAGCAGCCGCAGAAGGCCTTGGTGGACATCCTCTCTGAGGTACAGGCTCACCAGCTGTAGGGGCTTGAGCAGCACTTATGTTACAGAGACATCGAGAAAACTTGAGTTAACATGCGAGAGTGCTAGTCGCTTCGGTGAAAAGATGAAAAGAAATAAATGTAGTTTAGTAGCACTTTACTTAACCTAGTAGCATACCTAAAATAGTATTTCAACATGCAGTCAGTGTGAAAAATTGTGGAGATGTTTTGCTCTTGTTTTGTCATACTAAGTCTCTGAAATCCAGTGTGTAATCTACACGTAAAGCACATCTCCATTCAGATCAGACCCATTTCATGTACTCAGTGGCCCAGTGTGGCTGGTGGCTAGTGTATTGGGCAGTGCAGTTCTAGAACTGGGCCTGGCCCATGTTAGCTTGGTTAGGGCTGGCCCCTTGGCCTCCACGGCCTGGCTTGGGAAACTGAAAGGAAACTGAGGTAGGCTAAGACCCAGCTGTCCACGTAGGGCTCTTTGTAGAAGAAATAGGCTAGTCCTCTGAGGAACCAGAGAGAAGAATAATTAAAAGGATAGCCCCTGGCCAATTGACATCAGTGGGATGCTTGTTAAAAACCCAGCTGCCTGGGAAGTTAATTTTTTTAACAAATGCCCTGTGACGATTCTGGTGCCTGGCCAGGTGGATTATGGCTATCCCCCCTCAGCCAGGCACGGTGCCAGGAGCCTGATGGATAGAGCAGGGCCCACAGGGCTCACCCCACAGAGGGAGAGACAGGGATGCTGGGAGGGAGCCGGCATCCCTTAACCTGTCTCCCTGTCCCTAGGTCCCAGAGGCCATGTTGCAGGAAATCCTGCCCAAGGTCCTCAAGGGCGACTTGAACATGACACTCAGCTCCCCTGAGCGCCTGGAGCTCTTCCTCTTGGCCCAGCAGAAGGTGCCCGCAAAGCTCGAGAACATGATGGGATCAGTCAACCTATTCTCAGATGAGAATGTGCCCAGGTGTGAGGGAGGTGGGTGGATCAGCTCTCGCTGGGGCCACCAGACTGCCTCTGGCCAGGCCCAGGTTTGCCGCATGGTCTGGAAGTGTCCCTGCCCCTCTGTTAGGCAAGTGTTCCCTGAGTGCCCTCCACCCTCTGCCCTCCTCCACAGGCTGGTGAACGTGCTGAGGATGGCTGCCACCTCTGTGAAGAAGGAGCGCAAGCTGCCCCCTGTGGCTTTGGACCTGCTCCGCCTGGCACTTAAGGAGGACAAGTTCCCACGCTTCTGGAAGGAGGTTGTGGAACAAGGGCTGCTGCAGAAACAGTCGTGGCCAGTCAGGTACATGCGGCACTTGTCCCCTCTCCACGCTCCACCCTGTCTGTTACGTGGGGGCGGGCCACTGGTTCTGAAACCAGGAGGACTGAGGGCTCTGACAAAGCTCCGTCTTATACCCCTTAGCTACCTGTGTTTCCGCCTGCTGGGCGTGGCCCTGCCCCTGCTTTCCAAGGAGCAGCTGCAGATGGTGATGCGGGGAGACTTGATCCGCCATTATGGGGAGCACACGGTCACTGCCAAGGTGTGTGCCACCCCACACTGCTCAGAAAGGCTCTTCCTGCCAAGAAGGGGGGTGGGGCACCTCAGAGGGCCTGGGCCCTGGGCGTCCCTTCCCTCTGGGTAAGGTGGGCTGCCTGAATTCCCTCCCATCTTGGTAGAGTTTTGGCAAGGTCAGGTGCTCTGCCCTCTGGCCCTTCACAGGGGCATAGATGACAGTGTCCCGTCCAGACCTCCCTCCAACCCTGGCCAGTCTCAAAATAATGACAACACGACAACAGTCATGTTTGAGCACTGTCATGCCTGGTGCCCAGAACAGCTGCTGGGTTTGCTGTTCTCACCTGCTCATTTCGTGTTTGGAACTAGTGTCAGAGAGCTGTCCGTTCTCATTTTCTGGACAAGGGGACAGGGTCAGAAAGTATAGAGCTGTGGTTAAGAGCTTCGGTTGGGCTTGAGCACGGTGGCTCACACCTGTAATCCTAGCACTCTGGGAGGCCAAGGAGGAGAATCACTTTGAGCTTAGGAGTTCGAGACCAGCCTGAGCAAGAGTGAGACCCTGTCTCTACTAAAAATAGAAACAATTAGCCAGGCATGGTAGTATGTGCCTATAGTCCCAGTTACCCAGGAGGCTGAGGCAGGAGGATCACTTGAGCCCAGGAGTTTGAGGTTGCTGTGAGCTAGGCTGACAGCACTGCACTCTAGCAGGGCAACAGAGTGATGCCCTGTCTCAAAAAAAAAAAAAAAGTTGGGTTGTAAGGTCAGACTGACTGGGTCCAAATCCCATTTGTACCATTGGGAGCCCTGGGATCCTGAGAATTTATGTTTTTGTGCCTCATTTTCTTCATCTATAAAATGACAGTAGTGGTCCAGTGCAAAGGATCATTACAAAGATTAAATAAGCAGCCACACAGAAACGTGTGGTGCGGTGCCTGGCACATGGTAAGCACATGAGAAATGGTATGTTTTGAGCCCCAAGATGACACAGCTAGGAACTGGCAGAGTGAGATTTGAACCCAAGTCGGTCTGGGCTCCTGACCACCACTCTGCCCTGTGTTGAGCTGGGAAAGCAGCCTGTCCCCATCCATCGCGGCCAGAGGAGGGGCGTTCTGGGACTGGAGGTATGAAAGCCGGAACAGTCAGACACAGGGAGGCCTTGATACCAGACAGAAGTGTTGGGGTGACAGGGAGCTGTTGTGAGTTCAGCCCCAGCCTGCCTGTGTGCAAGGAGGGGGTCTGGGCCTCGGTTCAGCCTGCAGTGGCGAGGCTGATGGTGCTGCGGGCCCCCCAGGGCTGGTGAACCCAGTGCCACGCCTAACTCTTGCAGCCCCCGAACCAGTTCAGATTTGGCCCGGAGATGGACAAGTACGTGGGCACCTTCCTGGAGGGCTGCCGGGATGACCCTGAGCGGCAGCTGGCTGTGCTTGTGGCCTTCTCATCCGTCACCAACCAAGGCCTCCCTGTCGTGCCTACCGTCTGGCGGGTCGTGCAGTTCCTGAGTCCCCCCGCCCTGCAGGGCTATGTGGCCTGGCTGCAGGACATGTTTCTCCAGCCCAACCTGGACTCCTTGGTTGACTTCAGCACCGCCAACCAGAAGAAAGCCCAGGATGCATCGCTCCATGGGTGAGTGGCCCAGGGAGAGGGCCTGGGATTCGGGAGTCGGTTTCCTGGGCATGGGGAACCCAGTGAGCTGGACCCTCCCTGCCACGGTGTCATGGCTTCAGACCACAGGGAGGGAGGCAGGGGAAGATCCTTAACTGTCAGAGAAGGCCTCAGTTTCCTCATGTGGTCCCACGCTGGTGATAAGGGCAGGGGGATCTTGGTTTCCCGTCTCCAAGATCAGGATAGGTGTGTTTTTTGAGCCCCAAGACTACACAGTGAGGAACTGGCAGAGTGGGATTTGAACCCAGGTCGGTCTGGGCTCGTAACCACCACTCTGCCTTGCATTTTAAAAAAAAACCAAAATGCCATATTCTTGCTGTCTTTAAATGTGGCTTCTGTGATCTTGGCTTCTGCCCCCCAGGCCTGAGCGAGCTGTGTCCCGACTGCGGAAGTGGCTCATCCACCGACTGGTCAGTATCGTGGACAACATGCACCTGGAAAAGGAGGATGCTTTGGTCGAGCAGGTGGCCAGGTGTGAGATGTGCTAGAGCCCCGGCTCCCCTGGGTGTTGTGGCTAAGGAATTGGGCCCCTTGCCTAGTCCTAGTCTGGGTCCCCGTGGAGCCAGGAGCCTTTGGGCTGCGTCAGTGGGGAGCAGGCACACGGGAACCCTGGAATTCCTCAGCGGCCCAGGGGGTCTGGGCTGCAGGGACCTGAATGGTTCAGGCTCACTCGCAGTCCCACAGGCAGCCTGTGTGCACTGGTGGTGTCGGGGAAGCCGTGTGCCCATCACCTGCCTCATCTGTGCCAGACAGAGCCAGGTGCTCATTTCACCCGCACTGCAGTCGCAAGAGGGGACTTCACTAGCCCCATGTCTGCAGAAGCAGTGGCGTGGCTTGGCCTTGAGCGCACAGCCTCTCATCTGTCTTGGCTCCAAGGAAGGGGCTCCACTTCTCTCCCCAGCCTTGCCTGTTGGGCCCTGAGGGCTGTGCCCAGAGCAAAACGGCTCCCCCTCCTCCTGGCGTGGCACCCTCGGCACCATCCGAGGAGGAGAGCCTGTAAAAGTGAGCAGCACTGAGGCGACACTGGTTGCTCTCCCACCTCCCCAGGTTTTGTTTGTTCCACTCGTTCTTTGTGACAAAGAAGCCCACGTCCCAGATCCCAGAGACTAAGCAGCAGTTCTCCGTCCCTTTGGAGAGCCAGTCCCGAGAGGTGGTCAGCAACGCGTTCTTTAGGTGAGCCCTGCACAGCTGGGGGGTGGGACGTCTGCGGGCGGGACGGTGGCCTTGAGGATGCTTGCTCCCTCCTGTTCCCCTAAACTGGGAACAACGGCAGAGGCCCACTGAGTTCCAGAAGTTCCAGGGAAGTGTAGCAGGAGGTGGTCATGGTCACTTGTCCAGTCCTGTGACCCCCAGCCCCTGCCCAGCCTGCTGCAGAGCCTCAGCACGCACTTCAAGCAGACGGCGGAGCAGGCGCAGGGTGGGCAGTCCTGGCCCTACCGCCTGGTGCAGTGGGCAAACAAGCTGTTGAGCCACCGCAGTGTGACCACCGCGCTGCCCTTCACGACGCAGCAGCGCCAGGCCTGGGACCGGTGAGCAGGTGGCATTTCTGCGGGGTGGGCGGGACACTCTGTAGTCTGACTGGCAGGGGGGCCTGAGAACACGCCCGTCTCACCCCGCCAGGATGCTGCAGACTCTGAGGGACCTGGAGGCCCACTCCACAGAGGCCAGAGCTGCCGCCTTCCAGCACCTGCTGCTCCTCGTGGGCATCCACCTCTTCAAGGTACGGGGGCCTGGCAGGAAGGGCTGTGGCTTCCGGGGCACCATGGGCCTCCTGCCGCGAGGCTTGAGGGCTGCGTGGGTGGCTAGGGAGGGCTCTGGGGAGTTGAAGGTGGAAGGTTTCCTAAGCCAATGGGTGCAATTACAACCCAAGGAAAAATGACTCCATCCACTAACTGGGCACCAGCCGGCATCTAAGCTTTCTGTGCAGGATTTCATGTAACCCCACAATTCGAGGTAGGCACTTCTCTGTGTTTGACAAGTGGAGAAACTGAGGCTCAGAGAGGCAGAGTGACAGGCGCCATGGCACACAGCTACTGACCAGGATTCGAAGGATCCCACAGGACCTCCCAAGACGTGCTCAGCCACGGAGAGGTGATGGCTGTGAGGGAGACGGTGCTGCCTCCAGGAGGAGGGCTCTGCTCCCCTTGCAGGGAGGTGACCCATCACCGTGGCAGTGCCGCCTCCGTGGCTTGGTGGCCAATGAGGAATGGGGTCCCAGTCCTTATATTTAGCCCCACCCACCCAGAAGCAGTGGTGATGGTTGCGGTTAGTGTTTTTCCCTCTGGATCTACAGCACAGGCCTGTGTGCCCCATCACATCGTGTTTCAGTCTGTGTCACGTTCTGTCACTTGTGCACCTAGTAATGGGCACTCTAGAACTGTCCTGTCTCCCTTTCTGTGCTCCCCAACAAGAAGCCATGGCTGCATCTGAAGCTCCACGCCAGCAACACATTTGACCTCTGTGGTTTCTTCTTGGCGTTTTGAACTCCAGTGTCTTTGACAGTTCTCTGACATCGTGTGAGGCTCTTTCTTACCGGGGCTGCTTCAGGTCTTAGTAGCCTGAGTCGGTGGGTCTCTCATCCGCTCCCTTCTGGCCACCTGGCTGTGGTTTTGCTTCCCAGCCTTGGGCGCTCCGAGCCCAGCCAGTGACAAGCCATGTGGATGAAGGGTGGCCATGGTGCCCGTTGGGTCCTTGGCATCAGGGCTTTGATAACAGCGGAGCCCCGGTGATTCTAGGACACGTGTCCCGACCCTGGGATCTCTGAGCTTGACTCGGACAGAGGAGGCTGCAGTTCAGAGTGTGTCAAACCCCTGGATAAAAGGTGCAGCCCGGAGAAGGACAGGGACCTGCCTGGTCACATGGCCTGGGAGCTGGAGGACGATGGCCAGGGCTTTGGGCTCCTGTCCTGGCCTTCTTGCTGCCACCCTGGCCTCAACATCGAAGCTGCCTGCTGTGCTGTGAGGGGCGGTCTGCTGTTGGGTGCTGAGGTCCACAGGACGTTTTCAAGAGGCCCCGCTGCTGCCTCACTGGCTGGAGTCTGGGCTCAACCCCAGCAAGATGGGTTTAAACTTAGATCAGTTAATTAAAACCAGTGGCTTTGGTCTATCTCTGATGCCAAGTGAGGTGTTGGGGGAAGAATCTGGGATTACAAACCAGGAGGCTGGGACCTGCTGACTTCCCTATGACCCTGACTATCATTGTCAGGCTCTGTCTCTCTGGGTGTCACTTGGGCTTTGTGTCCCCAGAAGGCTTTCAGATCCTGTGACTGCATGTTAGGTGTGAAAAGGTTGTTAGCTCGTGGGCCGTCCCGGGGTCTGGCTGGGGTCTTCTGTTCGGGATTGTGAGGGTGAGTGGCCGGGGCAGGGTGTGGCCGAGTGTTCAGGGCATCTGATGCCAGCTGCTCCTGCTTGGCCGGGCCTCATTCTGTCCTGCCCTGCCCACAGTCCCCTGCAGAGAGCTGTGACCTGCTCGACGACATCCAGACTTGCATCAGGAAGAGCCTGGGGGAGAAGACGCGCCGGAGCCGCAGCAAGGCCATCAGTGGGTCATTGCTCCTGGGGCGGGGCGGGCAGGGTGTGTCCTTGGACACAAGAGGGGCTGGAGTGGGGTGACCGGGTCAGTGGTGCCCTGCCCAGGCTCAGCCCTCTCCGCTGTCTCAGACTCCCAGGGGCCGCCATGGGTGGAAGTGCTGGTGGAGATCCTGCTGTCCCTGCTGGCCCAGCCCAGCCACCTGATGCGCCATGTGGCCCGGAGTGTGTTTGGCCACATCTGCTCCCACCTGACCCCGCATGCCCTGCAGCTAATCCTGAATGTGAGTTGGGAGCTTCGGGCTGGGGCCCACTGAGTACCACGCTGCCCCAGGGGTGCCTATCCTCCTCTGGGCCACCTCTTTGCGATCCTGCAGAGTCAGGGGACAGGTCTGTCATGGAGGTACTAGAGGGGGCAGTCGCCTTTCCTGGGCTCCGTTTTCCTCCCTGAAATGGGGCCCTTTGGCCAAGACTGGTCAGAAGTGGTGGTCGGGAGGGCCCTGTGATTGGAGGAGGGCCGGGGGCCAGGGCAGCAGAAGGGGCAGTGGCTGGACATTCGTCCCAGGTGCTGAACCCTGAGACAAGCCAGGACGAGGATGAAAACGTGGTGGTCACCGACGATTCTGATGAGAAGCAGCTGGAGGACGCAGAGGTACTTGCCAGCAAGGGCCAGGGCGGGGGGCAGTGTGGGCAGATGTGTGGTGGCCACAGGGCAGTGTAACCCACCTGCCCCCACAGGACGAGAGCGATGACAACGAGGACAACAAAAACGCCGAGAGCGAGGATGACAGCGAGGAGGAGGAGGAGAGCGAGGAGGAAGACCGTGACGGGGACGTGGACCAGGGCTTCCGGGAGCAGCTGATGGCCGTGCTGCAGGCCGGGAAGGCGCTGGTGAGCAGGCGCCAGGGGGTGGCTCGTGTGCCTGCCCGAGGCCAGGCTGACATCTGGGCTCTGTCCCCAGGGTGGCGCAGACAGTGAGGACGAGGAGGAGCTGGGGGACGAGGCCATGATGGCCCTGGACCAGAGCCTCGCCAGCCTCTTCGCGGAGCAGAAGCTGCGCATCCAGGCCCGGCGCGACGAGAAGAACAAGCTGCAAAAGGAGAAGATGCTGCGGCGTGACTTCCAGATCCGGGTGAGCCCGAGCGGCCCGCGCCCTGCCCGCTCCCCTGCGCGCCCCCGTGGGCTGACCCTCCCCCCCCACCCCCGGCCGCAGGTGCTGGACCTGATCGAGGTGCTGGTGACCAAGCAGCCTGAGAACCCCCTGGTCCTGGAGCTGCTCCAGCCGCTGCTGCGCATCATCCGGCGCAGCATGCGCACCAGCAGCTCGCAGCAGGAGCAGGAGCTGCTGCACAAGACGGCCCGCATCTTCACGTGAGCGCGCAGCCGGGCGGGGCGTCTAGATGGGCAGCGAGGGCAGAGTCGGGATTCGAACCCAGGCCCCCTGTGACTCGGGAGGCTCACTGCTCAGCCCTGGGGCATCCACCTGTTCTCCCCACACTTGCCCTAGAGCTGGGGTCCTCGGGGGCCCAGACGCATCCCTGCCCTCAGGGTAGATGGGAAGTCCAACCAGTCCCCGGGCAGTGACAGTTCTTAGTGGGGCCGTGGTGGGGGTAGATGGGAGACGGTGGGAACACAAGGTGGTGGGGACACCCAACCCAGTCCTGGGAGCCGTGGGACGTGGGGGGGGCCATAGGCAGCCCAGGGAGGAAGGAAGAACGTTCGGATGGGAGCTATAGTGTGCAGGGCCTGACCGCTGCAGGGCTGGTGCACGGGTGCTTCTAGCAAGAGCGTTGGTGTGGGGAAGCGTCTGGGTCTCCTTTGCCTTTTGAGAAACGGGCGGCAGCATGGAGAAGGGTTTGGGAGGGGCCGGGCTAGTGGCAGGGAGGCGATTACAGGTGTGGGAGACACAGACCTGCCTTCCAGAGCTCAGAGATGATGGTGGAGGCACAGGCCCAGGGACCTGGGACCCAGGTGCACAATGGGGGGTAGGGAACACAACTGCCCCTGCACCCCCAACATCCCGTGCCAGCGCCAGGCCACACTTTCTCAGTTCTCTTGCCACCTACTTGGATAGTGTCTAGTTTGGTGAGTGTCCTGCCTCTCACCCTAGTCTGTCCCCAGCCCTGCAGGGCCACATAGGGTTCTGAGCACAAAAACCCTGGTCTCACTTTTAAAAAGGCCTGTACTGTCCCATGAGAGACAGTGCAGCTGGGAGATGTGGCCAGTAGGGGTGTGGGGCCTGCCGTGCAGCCTCTGCCCCGGGAGTGGTTCTGCTCCAAGTGCACCGTCTGCCCAGCCCTCTGCCCACACATCCTCAGAGCAGTCCGCAGTGGCCCTGGGCCTTCCTCTGTGACCTCGGTCAAGTCCCTTTTCTTTTCTAGGTCTGTGTCCCCACCTGTAGAATGGGACTCGGGTTGGCTCTGCCTGGCAGGGAGCAGGGTAGGAGAGAGAAAGTTCTGACCAGCTCTGCCCCCACTGCCCCACAGGCACCACCTGTGCCGTGCCCGGCGCTACTGCCACGACCTGGGTGACCTCGTGGAGACTCTGCACACCCAGGTGGAGCAGCTGGTGCAGCAGGCCAGCCGCCAGGCCGACTCCTCTGTGGCCCTCTATCACTTCAACGCCTCCCTCTACCTGCTCCGGGTCTTGAAGGGCAACAGCGGTGAGGGATGTGCTCCTGAGACCCAGAAGAAGCCAACGGCCAGCACTGACACCAGCCCCAAGCCCAGGGGCCCACAGGTGCGCAGGGCCTGGGCCAAGAGGGCTGCAGGAAGAGCCACAGGCATTTCACAGCAGGGAGGGGCGGCCGTGACTTCCTGCAGCCCAGCCCTCAGCCTTCTGAAGGCAGCCCTGGGGCCCCTCTCATGGCCTCACCCAGCTCTCCCTCCTGGTCCAGACTGCCAGCTGCCTGGACTTGAACCTTGTGACCCCGGTCTACTCATCAGCACTGAGCTCCTTCCTGACCAAGCGCAACAGCCCACTCACGGTTCCCATGTTTCTCAGCCTCTTCTCCCGGCACCCGGTGAGTGTCGGGGCCTGCCCTGTCCCCTCAGGTCCCCCTCCCAGCCCAGTCCCCACCTGACTGCTCCTGTCATTCCCCGCCAGGTGCTCTGTAAGGGCCTGCTGCCCATCCTGGTCCAGCACATAGCAGGCCCGGCGCGACCTCGCCATCAGGTAAGCAGCTTCACACATCCCAGCCCAGGGCCTGTCCGAATGACCCGCTTATCCTACTTTTTATTGGGTATTTGTGAGGCCCCAGAGCGCTGCCTTGGTGAATGAGGGCATGGCTGGCCCTGCCCGCTGGCCCTGGCTGCGGCACATGCTCTCTGAAGGGGGTGGTGGCCCCAAGGGGCTGGGGGGCAGGGCCTCCTGTGCCTGTCTGGCCTGGGCCCTCCGGCTCCTGAGAGCTTGGGCTGTGGCCTGCGCAGGGGACGCCCTGGCAGTGTCTGCTCAGGGGCTGTCTGGGACAGACAGGCCGGAGGAATGTGGCACTGAGCTAGTTATAAGCAGGAGCCGTCCCAACCTGAGGCCCCACCCCAGCCAGCGGGGCGCCCTGCCTGCCCCCAGGCCTCCGCGTCCCCCACCCGCCCAGAAAGGCACAGGAGCAGGCGACCGCAGGGCCCAGGGCAGCAAGCGCCTCCCGCACAGCCTGGGGCGGAAGGGACCTTACCAGGTGCCCGGCTGAGCCCCTGTGGGTGCCCGAGGCCCGGCTCCTGGCAACCACGTTCCCCCAACCCAGGCCCAGGCCTGCCTGCTGCTCCAGAAGACCCTGTCCATGCGGGAGCTGCGGGCGTGCTTTGAGGACCCCGAGTGGAAGCAGCTGATTGGCCAGGTCCTGGCGAAGGTCACCGAGGTAACAAGCCCAGCGGGGATGGTTCTCTGGGAACCAAGGAGCAAGGACCACTCGGAACCTGAGCCTCCAGCGTGGGATTTGGGGTTGTCCCGGGGTTTCCTCCCGCGGGGAGTGGCAAGGCTCTGAGCGGCTCTCTGGAGCGCCTCAGCCGGCCCCTCCTCCCTAGAACCTGCGGGCGCTGGGGCAAACCCAGACCAAGGCGGAGCACCAGAAGGAGCTGTCCTCCCTGGAGCTGCTCAACACCCTCTTCAGGAGCGTCCATCACGAGGTGAGGTGGGGCGGGAGCCCGCGGGTCGGGGCTTGGGACGGAACGGGCATCATGCCGGGCTCCGGGGAGGGGGCCGTGTGGGAGAGGTCCTGGGTGCCGCGGTGGGGGGTCTGGGCTGTCTCTGTGGGGAGAGTAGAGGAGCCATGGATGGAAGGAGTGACTTGAGAAGGGCAGCCACACTGTCCCTGCGGTGTGGCAGTGACAGGGTGTGGTGTTGTCAGGTCCAGTGAGAAAGCTCAGAGGGAGCTGGAGGAGATTTGGGGTGGGCAGTTGGCGGGGGCAGCTTTCCAGGAGGGGGCAGGGCCCGAGCCTGGGAGGCAGCTGCCGGTGGACGTGTGGTTCCCCCGGTCTGGCCGGGAGGGAAGGGCCTGGGAGTCCCCAGCACAGATGCTGGCCGGAGCCCAGGTGGAGGGCAGGCTTGCCAAGAGCATGCTGGCGGGGGGAGGCGGACCTGGGACAGGGCCTTGCACAACAGGGTGGGAGTGAGGGAGCCAGGAGAGCAGGGTCTGCAGGCTAGTGGGTTTCAAAAAGGTCAGCACAGGCAGGGGCAAGGTGGGAGGAAGGGTTGGCGACCTGGAGGTGACTGAAGGACGCCCTCAGAGGTGGGCAGGGTAGGGCCCCCGCAGGAGGGAAGAACACCCAGGGGCTCTTGTCTCCCCTGGGTGTGAGCAGTGATTTACAGGCAGGAGTGGCTGAGGCCTGGGAGGGCAGGGGTCACTGGCGAGGTAGCAGCCAGGCCAGGGTGGGAGGACCAGGGCCACGAGCCCAGGAGAGGCTCTGCCTCCTGTCACCACAGCAGCTGTCCCCTTCCCACCCCTGCAGAAGCTGACCTTGGACCTGACGGGGCTCCTGGGCGTGCTGCAGGGCCAACAGCAGAGCCTACAGCAGAGCCTGCGGCAGGGGGAGCACTCCACCGGGTCCAGCCGCCTCTACGACCTTTACTGGCAGGCCATGAAAGTCCTGGGAGTCCAGTACGTTCGGGGAGGAGGGACCGGCACCTTGGGAGGGGGCTGGAAATCTTCACGCCGCCACACATGCGCACTCTAAAGTGCACACTCAGATGTGGGAGCTTTGGGCAGCCTGTGTCCCATAGGACCAGGGAGTGGAGGTGGCTCCTGCCCTCGCTGGGCACTCCTACCTTGCTCACTTTCCCCCCAGGCGCCCCAAGGTGGAGAAGAAGGACACCAAGGAAGTCCCCAGTGCCGTCCAGGGCCCTGTGAGCATGAAGCGGAAGAAAAAGGGGTTCTTGCCAGAGACCAAGAAGCGTAAGAAACACAAGTCAGAGGATGTCACGCAAGAGGAGGGTGCCAAGCCTGTAGCCACTGCTGAGGGGCAGCCCCCCAGCACAGGCAAGAAGAAGAAGAGGAAGAAGTCAAAGGCCAAAGTCCCAGCCCAGTCCCAGGTGAACGGGACGCCTGCTGTCAAGCATCCAGCCCCGGACACCTCTACCCTGAGCCCCAGCACCCCTGCCAAGACCCCAAAGCGACAGAAGAAACGCCAGAAGCCATCCCAGGTGAATGGAGCCACTCCCGTGTCCCCCACGGAGCCTGCAGTCAAAAAGAAGCATCAGAAGGCTCTTCCCAAAAAGGAGGTCTCAGGCAAGTCCCCGCAGTCCGCCCTGCCACGGAAAAAGGCCAGGCTGTCTCTGGCCAGCAGGAGCCCCAGCCTGCTGCAGAGCGGGGCCAGGAAGAGGAAAGTGCAGATGAAGAAGGTGAAAAGGTCCTGAGCGCAGCCCCCACCCCCGACCCCCGACCCCCCAGCCCTAGAGACTATTTTTTCACCATGATTTTAATTAATAAACCATAGTCGGAGGCACTCGCTCTGGCACTGGGTGGTGGGTCTGTTGCCAGCCCGCCAGAGCGTCGCGGGCAAGCCCAGCCTGAGCCGATTTCCCAGGGGTCCTGGGGCACAGACAGGGCCCTGCTTCTGCCACCCGGCTGGCCCGATTCTCAGCCCCCCAAACACACGCCCTGCACGGAGCTGGGACCTTGGTCCCCGGGGTAGTGCGGGCCAGGCCCAGGCTCTGGGGTCCAGGGGGGTTGGTGTGGTTGGGCACACTGGCTGGGTCACAGGTGTGACCACTCTTGTCTCCACCCCCAGGCTGTTTGCAACCAGGGCATGATTTAAATAGGTTTATTTTTTCATTTACAAGAGGAATATATTTGGCTTCTCTCTTAAGACTCTGAGATTCACAATCAGCAGCTCTAAAAAATAAAGGAGCAGTTTGGCTTCCGGAAGGAAGAGGAGGCAACACTTGGACCTGGTTCTTGTACAACAAGAAAACATTGCTGGGGCCCCGTCTGAGGCTGGGGTGGGGGTGGAGGCCAGGCTGGTCTTTTTGGGGGGTACCACCCCCACCCCACCCCCTTGTCAGGCCTCCAGGGTGCCCCAGAGCTTGGTGGGTGGGTATTCCACTAGCTTACACACCATGAAGCCACAGCCAGCCAGTCGCTAAGGGGCGGGAAGAACGCTATCCCAGCTGGCTCTTGGGGTCTCCTACTGGCCACAAGGGCCCCAGACCAGAACCACCTTGATGGCAGCGAATGTGCAGGAAGGGTGTGGAGCTTGGGGGATAAGTTCCCCCAAGAGGGGTTGGGGCTGGTGTGGAGTTGGCAGCTGCACCCTAGTGTGTATACAGACAGTAGTGGGGTGATCCAAAGCTAGGGGGAAGGCCTGGCCCCAGGGCTCAGTGTATGGGGAGCAGCGGCAGCCAGTGTTGGGGGCAGGGTGGGCCTCAGCCTCCATCCGGCTCATCCCTGGAGCAGGAAGCTTCACGGATGGCTGTTTCCTCCAGCAGCCAGAGTCCTGGCTCCTGCCCCATGGATTCTGGGAATGGTCCCCTGGGCCCTGCCCCTGGAAAAGTCTCAGCCCAGCCTGGGGGAGGGAGGGGGTTCCTGGCTGGAAGGGGGTGGTCAGAGAGGGGGTAGACAGCAGAAGCACTCTAGGGGCCCGCAGAGATGGGCTGGTGGGTAACTCCCAAAGATCTTGAGCCTGGGGGCACGGGTGGTGTATGGCTACTGCCAGGGCCTTCACCCCTGGTGATGCCAGCTCCTTGTCTGGGGATGGTCCCCAGCTAGGAGACCTCCAGGCTAAGAGCCAACCCAAAGCAGGGAGACAAGTGTCCTCCAGAGTGGCCAGCTGGGCCAGGAGGAGCCCAGCGACTTGGGTGCCCAGTTCCATTTGCCAGATTGAGTCCAGCACCCCAAGGTCAGCGGGCCAGCTGAGAGGCAGTGGACTCCACACCAGGCCCTCAGTGAGCCTCAGAACCTGAACTGGCGCTCTGAGGCCTGGGCCATCTCTCCGTACAGGCCAGGATCTGTTGGGTCTTCAAAGCTGTAGATGGTGCCCTGCCCAGCAGGCTGTGTGGGAAAGTCCAGCCCCTTGGCCCTGTGGTCCAGGGAGGGCAGGGACTTGCCCAAGATCATATAAGCTGGTGACAAGCCAGGCTGTCCCGATATACCCAGTTGAGGCTGTCTTCTCCCTTGGCCCCAGGGGCCCTGCAGCCCAAACCCAGGGCTGGAAATCTGCCCAACTTCGTGGCCCCAATGCACACAGCCTTCCAGGTTAACTGAAGACACAGCCTCTTCTTGGAACCAGGGCCACTCAGTGGTCCCAGGCCAGAGGGGGTGGGTGCCCAGCCGTGGATGGCACAGAAAGCTTTGGGACAGCTCGGCAGGTCCAGGGTGCCGTAGGGCACCTCCCAGACTAGGTAGAAGTGCGAGTTCTTCATTGTCCCAGCGGCACCTGCGGGGAGGGGTGTCAGGTCAGGAGCAGAGCTTTGGGGGGGCCCATTCCAAAGCCTCCCTCCTTCATTTCCCTTGCTGTATGGAGAAACAAGCCTGTGGTCTTGGGGCTGTGACCCCAGGTATTGCACTGCTGGGACACTGCAGCTCCCACAGGCCGGGCCCGAGGAAAGTCAGAGTAGGAGTCGGCCCTGGTACGGCCCTGGTACGGTTAGGATTTGGGAGGACAGGATCCAAACAGCGGGGAGTTCCTGGCCAGCACACCCTGACCCCTGCCGTGGCCCTGACCCCTGCCGTGCCCCGGCCCTTCTGAAGAAGGAAGGGGAGCTGATTTACTGGAAGAGGGAGCCTGCACTCCCACTCATGGCTCTGTCAGTAAATTCCTCCGGCAACAGCTTAAGAGAACGAGACCAAACCCAGAGTTGGTGGGATGTGCTTAGGCAGGAGGTGACTGGGGGAGGAATGATCCCTGTCCCCTAACCCTGGCTTGTCCCCTGCCACAAGGAGTGCCACCCTCAGCCCCCCGCAGGGTCTCCCTGGCCTGTACTCACCGCCTCAGACTTTCACGGATGCGGGAAGCATCACCAGCTGGTTCACCCTGGGGGAGAGACGGGCGGGGGTCAGGGTGGCGCGTCAGCGGGGGCCGGGCCCGGGCACTGCTCTGGCGCATCGCATCGTGGGGGCCGGCTGACCGGAGGTGCTGGGCAGGGACCTCGTCAGCCCCAGGGGGAGGTGGGAGAGCCCAGGGGTGGGGAGAGGAGAGAGAGAGGAGTAAAGAAGAAAGGAGAAAGAAGTCAGAAAATGAGAGGAAAAGGAAAAGGAGGGGGTCCCAGCTCTGAAACCCATTTAACTCCAGAGAAAAGCCCACATCTAGAACCACCAGGAACAGGCCTGGCACTCGCCGGCCGGGCCCCTGTGGGCAGCGCCAGGCCAACGCTGGCTGTGAGCCGGGGCCCGGGACGGCCTGGGGGCAAGTGTGCAGCTGCGACCTCGCCCTGGACCCCAGCAGCCAGGTTACCCACCCCCACACACAGTAGGTCACCGTCCCCTCGACCCACCCGGGGGCAGGGGTCGTTGTGGGGGCTGTCACAGTCCCTGCTTCCCCGTGAGGCAGCAGGCCCACCCTCACCCCCACTCACTGCTGCTCAGCCTTGGCACGGTCACTGAGGAAGAAGAGAGCAGTGGCGAGGAAGAACATGCCCCCCAGGACCACGACGAAGGGGCAGAGCATGAGGGCGTAGCCCAGGCTCAGGAACTCCCAGAGCGGGGAGTCCTTGGTGCTCTGGCGGATCAGGTCCGAGATCTGCGAGGATCGGGGAGGCAGACGAGGATTGGGGAGACAGATGTCAGGGCAGGGCTGCCGCCTGCAGCACCCCCACCTCCCCAGGCCAGCCACACTGGGCTACTCACGTAGCCAATGAGGTAGGGGCTTCCGGCGTCCCCCAGCAGGTGGGAGGTGAAGCTCTGCAGGGCCACGGCGGTGGCCCGTCGGGTGGGGATGACCACGTACTGCGGGAGAGGCCGGCAGGTCAGTGGCTGGGGAGCCAGGCCCACCCACCCCCAGGGCCACGGCACTTCCAAAGCCCCCACGCCCTCGGGCTCAATCCTGACCCAGAGTCTTGGCACCTCTCTCCCCTGGGCCCTTCCCTCCTGCCCACCCCATCAGCGTGGCTGCTCCTCAGCTCCACCTGCCCCTCCCCGAGCCACCCACGCATGGCTTCAGTGCTGTCTCGGGACAGGGAGCTTCCAAACCTCCAGCCCCAGCCCAGGCCACTCTGACCTGCCCCAGACCAAACTCGTCATTGGCCCCCAAACCTGCCGTCCCCCTAGGCCCTCACCTCAGAGACAAACCTTCACCTCCCTCCCCAACCACATCCAGTCAAGGGGGAGAACAATTTGGGGGTCACCCTGGTACCCGGCAGTAGAGGCCTTTAGTCCAGAGCTCTCTGACCCATGGGGTACCTGAGCCTTCAGAAATGGCAGGGCTGCCTTAGGGTGTGCACTTGGCCCTTGGTGGGCAGGCGAGTGCTGTGGCCATGGGCACTGAGGCCCAGAGAGGCGCTCCTGAAGGACCACACGTGACGTCGGGCAGCTCTGGAACTAGCACCCCGGCTTCTCCACCCTCACCTTGCCCTCACCTCCCGACAAGTGAAAGACCCTTTGTCCCCTCCATGAGGACCCAGCGAGGCCCAGGTGTGCCTGGGACAGGCTGCGATGAAGTAGGACCCTGCTTGGAAGAGCCTCCACTGTACCTGGGGGCACCCCGCCACCAAATGCCAGCAACCACTGGGCCCAGACCCCCCATCAGACCAAGTAGGCCCTGACCTAGCGGGTTGCAGCTCCAAAGCTGGGTGGGCCAAAGTCAGACAGGGGGGCTGGGGCAGGGACAGGCAGCGAATGCCCGCTGGGCACCCCGTGGCGGGGGAGGCGGGGAGGTGGGGGGCGGAAAGAGACCTGGATCTAGTGAAACAGAGTGGCCCCATTTCCAGCAATAGTCGCCTGGCAGTGACACTTAATAAACTGGGACATGATTTCCCTGGGACCCAGACCCTGCCAGCAGCTGCTGGGGGCGCCAAGGGGCGGAGGCCAGGGAGGGCTCCTGCCCAGCACCAGGGCGCCTGATTCACAGGGACTCGCTGCTCCCTTCACTCTGGGCCTGCGCAGGGACCCTGCCCCACCCCCGCTGGCCCCATGCTGAGCACAGAGCTGAGTCAGAGCTCCCACCACCTCCACCCAGCCCACGGACTGCTGGGGGACAGAGAGAGAGCCCGGGGGCAAGTGGGTGTGCAGGGAAGCTCGGGCAGGGTGAGGGTGGCTTCAAGTAAGGGAGCTTGCAGGGGCCCCGGTGCCAGGGAGCCTCATCTCCTGGGCTGTCCCATGCCGTGGCACCAAACCTCAAGCACCCTGAGGGTCCACCCACGAGGACTCCCTCCTCCTGCCCCAGGGCCTTCCCTGGCACCTCCCAGACACTCTCCACACCACCAGCCTCCCGATGCTGACCTAGAGGATTCCCCAGAACGGGACCAAGTGTCACACTCGCTCCTGCCACCCCCAGACTGCCTCAAGCTCCTGGGCCCACAGCCCCTCCTGGCTGCTCCCAGGGTGCTCCCGTCCCCACCCAGGGACACAAGCTCCTGCCAGCTGCTCAGACAGCCCTTTGTCCCTGGCCGGCTGGTCTGCAGCCCATTGTTGGCCCTGTGAAGACGGCCTCTGTCCACCCGGCCCCAGCCACAGGCACTCGGGCGGGCACGCCTGGGACCCAGGCTGAGCTGGGAGGGGCAGAGCCCATGGACACTCACACGCTGGGGGAGGAGCGCTGGCAGGCAGCGCCACCTCGGTGCCAGCCTGGCACTACCAGCCTCCCAGCCACTAACCTGAGCCTCAAGACACTGCCTTCCTACCCAGTCGCCACATCTCACCCGTCTGCCTGCTCCATCCTCTGTGTTCTGGCCCCGCTCTGATGCAGACCCCCAGATCTCTGATCCCCTCCTTGCCTCTGGGCTTGCCCTCCCAGCAGGGCTTCCTCGCCACCCTCCCCTCACCAAGCCCTGCCAGCTCTCCTGCCCCTTCGCTGCCCTCCCCAGCTCCCCGGAGAAGTCAAGAGGCCTGGGCCAGCACGAGATGACCCTGGCCTGCCTGGCTCACCATGAGGATGTCCGCAGTGATGGCCCAGTTAGAAAACAGCAGCGTCTCCCCAACAAAGATACAGATCTGCCCAGGAGAGAGCAGAGCAAGCGTCAGGGGACCCCTCCACCCACCAGCAGCTCCAGGCTGCCCCCTGCACACTGGCTGCTGGCAGGGAGCCCCCAAAGTCTCCCTCCCCGGCCCCCGTCTCCTAACAGTCAGGCTCACACCGAATGAGTGGGCTATCCAGAGACTTCAAGCCATGCCCACAGCCCTGAGACCCAGGCATGGACACAGCAGGAGTAGGCAGCCCAAGGACTGAGCCTCCCCGTGCGGAGGGAGGGTCCAGCAAGTCAGACCAGACTCCTGTTCCAGAACCTTCCGAGGCCCAGCCCCAGCCACCCCCGGCACTCACATAGGCTCCCACGATGCTGGTCTTGGCGGCCACAAAGATCAGGCAGATGAAGATGGCAGAACCCAGCATGCCCACAGCACACACCAGGGGGTCAGCCCGCTGGGTCCGCAGGCGGCACCAGCGTGTGGCTCCTGCACCCGTGACCACACCCAGAAAGCCGGTAAAGCAGGTGATGGCCCCAAAGATGAGACTGTGGGGACAGAAGACAGCGGGGCACACGTTGAGAGGAAGCCAAGGCTGAGGCAGAGGAGTTCTCCCATCCGGGGTCCCTCACCGCCCTGTGTCCACCCCGCCCGGCCCTACCTGTCCTTGGCCCCACAGGGTGGGCTGTTGCATGTCTCCACCGTCTTCTGCACCACCTGAGCGCGGTGCAGGTAGAGCGGGATCCACATGCCCAGGGCCCCGGTGGCGAAGGATACGGCGGACGTGGCCAGAGAGGAAAAGACGTAGCTGCGGCTGGGGACAAGGCCAGGACACCATTCAGCTCCCGCAGGCAGCCCCACGGGTCAGGGCCTGGGAGGCTCCCTCTTCTCCCCCAGCCTGCTGGCCCACAGCGCCCCCCGGGGACAGACGGCCTCAAATGCCTCCCCTTACAGGCCCTGGGGGTGAGGGTTCAGGCTGCAGGAATAATAAACTCTAGTGGCCAAAATGTCACTCCTAGTACCGTGGGCAGTGGAGATGGCAGGGAGTCCGGCTGAGGGTGCTGGTGGGCTGCCCTGCAGGGGGTGCTTCTCATATTGGCACCCCTCCCTCTCCCCACCAGACCTCTCCCAGCGGTACTCACTTTCGGATCAGGGCCTTCATGTCACGGAGCCACGAGGTCCGTGCCTTGAGCTGCCCCCCGAGCTGGTCAGCATGGCCTCTCTTAGTGGCCGGGACCAGGACGAGGATGAGCGTTCCTGTGATCATGCCCAGGACAGGGGACACCTGGTGGCAAAGGGAGCATGAAGTTAGGGGACCAGGGCCCAGGTGGCGTTGTCTCTGCTGCGCTGGGAGGGCGCAGGCAAGCTGTGCCTTCTCGGGCCCGGCTGCCTCCACTGCGCTGGTATCTGCCCAGCCCTCCTGACTGCGGCTGAGCAAAGCCACCCGGGATGAGGTCAGCCAAGGGCTCGGGGGTGCAAAATGGAACGTCCAGACCAGGGGCAGGACAGGATGGAGAGGGTGAAAGGAAGACTGACAGGCCGAAGGAAGAAGGAAGGGATGGATCAATGGATCAACGGATGGACAGATGGACGGACAGGTGGAATGATGACTTTGAAGGAAGAGAGTTCGCTCCTGGGGACAGGGAGCCAGATACCAACTCTGCTCATCCCCCTGGGGCTAGCGAAGCTCCCCAGGTGGGCTCCTCACCCTGTCGGGCACTGGGAAGGGACTGGCTGGGCATGAAGTTCCAGCTAATAGAAGCTGGAGGCTGTCATTTGGGAGGGGCCCACACCGGCCACACCAGCACCTCCAGCAGCCGGTGAGAACACAGAAATCTGTCCCCACCCGCACCAGCCCGGGAGCCACCAGCCCAGCTTCCTCTCCAAGCCACCCTCGCTCGCCCCCCCCCCCACCAAGAAATTCCACGGAGGCTGATTCCTTCCTGCTTTTGAGGAAAAAACACTTTGTCTTAAGCTTCCGCTCCTCCAAGAGACTGGGGATCTCTGTTTCCTCCGATTGCACTGTCCTGCGGCCTTGGTCACTCGCCCCGAACCCTCCGGCGAGACAGGAAGTGGCTCCAGACCCTGGGGGCCCCACACAGAGGTCTTGTCCCAGCCTTACACTAGCAGAGCCCCAGGGCTCGAGCAGGAAGCACCACCGTGGACCTGGAATTTCCTGACATGGTGGGAGGAGAATCCTTGGTCCTCTCAACCTGGGACGCCCAGGGTGGAAGATTCCAACCCTCAGACTGAGGGTGGCCGGGCTGTGACTCTCTCGCCCCACACCTGAGCTCCCTGACACCTCAGTCTGGACTAATCTAGAAGGGCAAGGACTTCAGAGCCCAGGCTGGTGAGGGAGGAAGACTGGGGGTTGCAGCCTGGGCTCTAGGCTAGGTTGGAATCTCTGGGCAACTCTGGGACAAGAGCCGGACTAGGGGTACACTCGTGGGCGGGGACCTAGGGCTTACCCTCAAGGCCCAGTGCCAGTCCCCAGCTGCCTGCTTCACGCTGGAGCCAGTGATGTAGCCCAGGCCGCTGCAGAGAAGACGGACATGTGTCAGGTTGGGCAGGATGGGGGCTGGGGGCAGGGAACGCTCGCTGGTCTACAAGGCAGGCCCCCCCGACCCTCCCAGCCAGCTGGCCAGGGAGCAGGTCCAGGCGTTTCTCCAAGGCTGCCGCCACATGTTCAGTTAGCTGAGGGCACCTGCCTGGGCCGGAACCCCAGGGGGAGGGAGTGCTCAGAAGTCCGAGGGACCTCGCCCGGATCCTCACCCAAACCCTGGCATCTCCCGCTCTCACCTGCCCAGCGGGATGGCGAAGTAGAAGACAGACAGCATGAGCGTGCGCGTGTTCTTGGTGAAGAGGTCGCCGATGATGGTGGGTGCGATGGTGGAGTAGCTGGCCTCCCCGATGCCCACCAGCCCCCGGGACAGGACCAGCAGCCAGAAGTACTGTGGGAGAGGGCAGAGAATGCTGGGGGCCCGCCCGCTCCTCCTCATCCTCGCTCCCTCCTGCTCGTCCTTGCTTCCCACTTTGCTCCCCTCCCCCACACGGTCCAGGAGCAGGGAGAGGAGGGAGCCCACCCTTGCCTCAGCCAAGACTACACCCCCAGGCCACTCTGGGCCTCAGTTTGCCCCTCTGTATAGTGGGTCTGATGGGCATGGCTGGCACAGTGCTGGGGTGGGACTGGACAGGCCCCTCTGTCCCCATAAGCACTGGGGACGTAAGCCTGCATCTCCACCACCCCACCAGCTGGGAGACCTCCGCCCTGGTTCTGGCCTTGCCTCAGGAGCCACAAGTCACCCCCCACCCCCCCCACACTGTGTCCCTTGCCTAACCAGGGTGGCTGAGCCAACCCTGGCAGCACTGGAGGGCCCAGCGTGAATGGGGAGGGGGCAGGACAGCCCAGGGGGCTCAGAGCTCCCCCGATACACACATCAAAGGACAAAGCCCAGCTGAGCCAGGAAGGGTGGGGCCATGCCAGCTGCTGGTGGCAGTCCCCCTTTGATGTGGACCTGTCCCCTCCGTCCCCCAGCTGCCCAGGGCCTGAGAACCCAGCCTGGTCATCGTTCCCCAGCCCCACCCGGACCACCCATCTGGCCAGCAGCGCTCACATCCAGCCCTCCCCCGGGTCTCTCGGACCCCCCCCATCTGCCCACCTTGCTCCTGGCCCCTTGTGCCCGCAGGTGCCACCCACTGTCTCTGACCCCTCGTTCTGATGCCTGTAGCTGTTTCACCCTGTCACTGTCCCACCCTGTCACTGTCCCCATCTTCCTCTCCTCCCTTGGCCCCAAGCCTCCGTTTCTCTCCCTGGGAAACCATCTGCCCACAGCCTTGGCCTATTTCTCCGCTGGGCTGTTTGTCTCGTTTGTATTGATTTATATCAGCTTTTCTGCATCCCAGGGATCGATCCTGTATGATCTGTGTTTTTGTCATCCTTCTTTCAACCTTGTGGAGAGTTTCAGCACACGGGGGCTTCGGGTTGTTTTGTTTCATTTGATGCTGTCGAATCTGTTGATTTTTCCTTAATGGCTTCTGGATTTCAGGAAGGCCTACTCCATCCCAAAATTATAAAGACATTCTCCTACGCTGTCTGTTTGGTAGATTTTAGAGAGAGAAGGAGGATGGGAGAGACCCCTCCGGGCATCGTCCTCAGTGCGCTGGCGGCAGGAGGGCTCCTGTCCCCCCCCAACCACCCCCGGGAACCTGCTTTATCCCGCCTCTGTCGTGAACACACAGGCACAGACGAACATCAAAGGAGCCACGCCACGCGTCTCAGCCCGCAGCCTCCCTTCCCTGTCAGTCTTGCTGAATCCCACGCGTGCTGGTTAATAAAGATCTGGTTCCTTCTTTGGCTGTCGAGGGTCTCACAGTATGAATACAGCCCGTTTAACTGTGCACGCCCAGGGCTGGTCACTTAGATTGCTTCCCTCTTTTTTTCTATCACAGGACTGCAATGAACGTCCTTGCATGCCGCGTCCAGACGCGGGAGCTTCTCTCTTGGGTCTGAACCTCCAAGCAGAAGGCTGGGGCGCGGCGGGTTAGTGTTACGATATCCTGCCATTTCGCTCTCCAGAAACGCCACCAATTTACACTCCCGCCAGCAGGGCTGCGGCCCCGGTTCCCCACAGCTTTAATAACACTTGGTATTGTCAACCTTTTCAATTGCTGCCCATCTGATGGGTGCGAAATGGTATCTCATTGTGGTTTCAATTTGCATTTCCCCGATTACTCCAGAGTCTGAGCGGGTCTGAGCACCGACTCTTCTTACACGTATTGGTCGTTTGAGTATCTTCTCCTGGAATTGCCCGGAACTGTCCTTTGCCCGTTTTTCTGTTAGGTTATCTTTTTCTCATTGATTTATAGATTTCAGAATTTGCTCTGTGCCTGACTTTCACTTACCTGGAATTTATTCTGCAGTGTGGTTTGAAACACAGACCAAACTTGTTTTTTCAAAGCAGGTGGACAGCCCGTTCTCCCCAAACCACTTGCTTGAGACGCGACTTTCATCCTACGCTAAATCCCCATAGAACTACAGGACTCCGTTTCATTGATCTTAGTCTAGCCCTCTGCTGTTTTAGTCGGAATAGCTGTATTTTGATAACTGATAGGGCAAATCCCTTTTCATTGTTATTTTTCACAATGTTCTTGGCTGTTCCTGGGCATTTTCTCAGAATCGCATTGCCGAGGTCCACCAAACCCCCCGGGACTCCGACTGTGCCTGCTATGAATTTACAGATTAACTGGGGTGACTTGTCTGTTTCTCTCTCTGCCTCTGCTCCTCTTCTCTCCCCACCCACCTTCTCCCTCTGCACACGAAGAGGGGGGCCCAGCCCGGGCATCGTGGTCCTGGACTTACTGGTCAGTCCCAGAAGCGGCCCCAGAGGTCAGCAACCAGGGGCCTGGCCAGGCACAAGATGAGGCCCAGAGGGGTCCTAGAGGCTTCTGGTCCTGTTCCTGTGTTTTTGTTTTTGTTTTTTTTTTTTATTTTAAGAGAGAGGATCTCTGTCACCCAGGCTGGAATGCAGTGGTGTGATCAGAGCTCACTGCAGCTTCGAACTCCTGGGCTCAAGTGATCCTCCTGCCTCAGCCTCCCAAGTGGCTGGAACTACAGGCATGCACCACTATGTCCTACTAATTTTTTTTTTATATTTTTAAAAATAAATTTAGGGGGTACAAGTTGAATTCTGTTACTCAACTAATTTTTCTATTTTTTGCAGACACAGGGTCTCACTGTGTTGCCCAGGCTGGTCTCGAACTCCTGGCCTCAAGTTATCCTCCCACCTCGACCTCCCAAAACACTAGGATCATAGACATGAGCTACCATACCTGGCCCAGGTCTTGTTTTTGACTGTGGCCGCCAGGCTCCACTGGCCAGTCTGGGCTTGGAGGTCACCAGGCCTGACGCTCCTCCATGAAGCTGCCCCAGGAAGCACAGTTGCCTCCTGCAAACCTGCAGATTCTCTCTGCCCTCCCTCCAAGCTCCCTTCCACCAACCCCAGTCTGACCCCACCCCTGTCCCTCTTCAAACTCTTCCAGGGCTCCACACTGCCCTGGGAGGAAGCCCAGGCCCTCTGTCGCTGCCTTCCTTCACAGCCAAACACGATCCTCCTCTTTCTTTCAACACATGCCACCATCTCTGCCTCTGTGGGTTTGCTCCCTCTGCCCCTGCTGTCTTCACCAAGAGGCCTAATCTCCCAGTCCTGCCTACCTCGCTCAAATGCCACCTCCTCCAGGAAGCCTTCCCTGACCACGTGGATTTCAAGAGACCGCCCTCTCTTCAAGGAGGGCTCTCAGCACTTTGTCTGCACATCCTGAAGGCTCTGAGCTCCTTTCACATCTTCCTACCCCCGAGCCTCGGTGCTCCCAAGGACAGGGCCAGACTGAAAGCTCCTTGAGGACAGATCCTGATCTTCTCCCCTTCTTCCTCCATCTCTCTCAAAAGCAGCCATCATGTGATTATCTACCCTCTGCTTGAATACCCCTAGTGGTGGGAAACTCACTACCTCACAAGCAACATAGTTCCTCTCTGGAAGAAAGAACAGAAATATGATTTGTTGAACACCTGTCACGTTCCAGGGTCCGGACATTCATTAGCTCAGTCATTTCTCATAAGAAACCTTCAAGTTGGGAGGTATTAGCCCCATTTTAAAGATGAGGAAACTGGGGCTCAGAGAGGTTAAGTAAGTTTTTTCCAGGTCACAAAGCTGAATGGGCAACAGTTGAGATATTCAAATCCAGGACTGTAAGAGCCAAATGAGAAATGTCTTCTTTATGTTGAATTGATGTTTTCCTCCCCGGCACTTTTACCCAAGGAATTAGCTGAGCAAACTGAGCAAGAACCAGAGAGGGATAGTGACTCACCTGGGTTCACACAGCCAGGTAGCGGCAGAGCCAGGACTGGAGCCCAGGGTCCTCGCTCCTAGGCCAGACTTGCTCGCCCTGTCCCTTGCATCCCAGCACCCGTCCCAGATCAGAGGGCAGCTCAGAAAGTCAGGACGCCACACAGGGCTGCGAGTCCCTCAGTTCAGGCAGGGAGAAGCCCTAACTACAAGGCTGGTTTACAGACGTACCCAAAGACCCCCTCATCCCTCTGCACCGGGAAGACGCTGTCTGGGGTTCAAGCCCCAGGCTGGACTAACACAGGCCAGTGAGACTCGCCACCCACTGGAAGGACCAGGACACGGGGGATGGGACGAGCAAGGACGCCGGGTGGGAAGCCAGGGCGGGCCTCACCTGCTGGGGGATGAAGGAGCTGGAGAAGGTCACTGCCGACCAGAAGAAAATGCCACAGCTGAGGATCACCTTCCTGTTGAAGCGGTCGCCCAGGTAGCCGAAGATGGGGGCAGCCACCATGAAGCTGCAGATGAACACTGTGCAGGGAGAGGGGAGCTTGAGGGGCAGCACAGGGTCCCCTGGCTGGGCCCAGCTGCCCATACCACCCTGGCCTGAGGCCACGTGCCTGTGAGACAAAGCCCAGCTCGGGCCAGGGACCCAGGAAGCAGCTCAGAGAGGGGCCACCTCCACCGGGCCCATGCCCAGGGGATGCGAGAAAGGGCTTACTGGGTCCTCTCTAATGCAAAGTCCAAAGTTTGTCCAGTTTTGGGTGAGCCCTGTTTGGGTAGTTTTTATTTTTTATTTATTATTATTTTGTAGAGATGGGGTCTCACTGTGTTGCCCAGGCTGGTCTCAAACTCCCGGGCTCAAGCGATCCTCCAACCTTGGCCTCCCAGAGTGCTGGGATAACAGGCATGAGCCACCACACCTGGCCAACCTTTTAAAAGAGTAAAGATCTATTTATTGAGTGCTTTCTATATGCCAGGCCCTGCTCTGGGGGCTCACCACATAGTATCTTGTGTATCTTTCCAACCCCTCTCCCACCTCACAGACCAGGAGACAGACTCAGAGAGGGAAAGTGACATGCCCAAGGCCCCACAGGCAGTAAACGTCCCAATGGAGATTTGTCCCCATCTGTCTGGCTCCAGAGTCTGTATCCCTTATACTTTGTCACATTACACTCATACTTGGGAAAGAGGATCAGAGAAGGGAAGAGATCTACCCAAAGACACACAGCAAATCAGGGCAGAGCTGGACCAGAAACCCCAGGTCTCACACCTGCCAGATCACACAGCCACCCTCACTCCCAGTGAGCTGTAAAGGCTTTTCTGACAGTTGAAAACACTGTCATCTATTTATTCATCCACCCATCCCTCCATCCAACCATCCATTCATTTGACAACTTTTTTTTAGTGCCTACAATGTATCTGGCACTGTGGCACTGTTTTAGGTGTTTGGGAGACAGCAATAAATAAAACAGACAAAAAGTCCTGCCCTGTGGATCCTTCATTCTGGTAAGGAGAAACTGACAATAAATCCATAACATAGGAAGTCAGATGGTGACAAGTGCTATAGAAGGTGAGAAAGGTGAAACAGAAGCTGGGAAGCATGAATGTGAGAGAGAGAGAGAGAGAGCAGATGCCACAATTTACAATAGAGGGATAGAGAAGGTGACATGTCAACAAAGTCTTAGAGGAGGTAAGGAAATAAATCATGCAAATATTGGGATAAGAACAGCAAGTGCAAAGGCCCTGGGGCAGGAGTGTACTTAGCATGTTGGAGGAACAGGAAAGAGGCCGGAGTGGCTGGAGTGAAGGGGTAGGAGATAAAGTTGACAGGCCAGGTAGGGTATGGCCTTGTGGCCCACTGTGATGACCACGGCTTCCATGGGTGAGAAAGGAAAACACCAGAGGATGCTGAGCAAAGGAGTGATGGGGCCTGGCTTTGTTCTTTCCCCAGAACAAGAGAGCAGCAGACTTTTAGAGGACGCCATGGGGGAGCCACCGTCAGTGATGGAAGTGAGCTTGGAGGTCCCAGGTGGGATGAGGCCCAGAACAACATGGGGCAGACCCTGGGTCACACAGCGAGGCAGCCCCCATCCCTCCCCCCGGGAGGCAGTCCCACAGCTGACGGGCAGATGGCCAGACAAAGGCCGGGGTGGGCAGCCAGGGCAGCCAGTGGCTGGCCTCTGACCGCCGGGCTGAATGTGTGCGTGGTCTCGGCTGCTCCCCCGCGGACCTGAGTCCCTGGTGAGGCGGGACTGGGAGAAGAGAAAGGCAGGGGAGGAGGGAGGGATGGAGGGAGGGGGGCAAGGGGCGAGAGGGCTGGGCAGAGGTGCCTGGACTGGGCTGGAGGGGCGACTGCCCCTCTTCAACCCCAGCAAGAGCAGGCCGGTGAGTGTGCACGGGTGGTCGGGGGCGGGAGGAGACCTGTTAATCCCAACTCTGTGCGATTTGGGGCCTTGGGCAGAATCGGCACAGAGGTACCCAAGTGGGCACCTGAGACACACTGCCTGGGCTGGAAATCGGCTCTGTTCCTTCCTGGCTGGTAACCTTAGGTCACAGCCTTTCTGTGTCCCCACTTCAGTGGTGTGCTGGTAAATGTTTAACAGCTGGCTCTCTGAACAAGGGGCTGGGGCGCCCTGACGTAGTGTAGTGTTTGCTAATTTTCTTGGTATACATACTCCCACCATGGCTGATTCCAAGCCACCAAAATAATGTCACTGATGAGAGTTGGGAAGATCGGTAGTAACACCCCTTTGTATAGTGTTTCTACCACACGGATAAAATAGACATCATTAACCTCAAGACTACAGATAATAGTTAAGGGAGTAAATTAATTAGGAAGTGGTGACTCTTGAGTATTTATTACCTTTGTTTTTAATATAAATTATTTAATCGTAAGTTTAAATAATTTAGTTTTTAACAATGGTTGTGTTTAACAAGCAGCTCACACAATTCCTGAAAATTTGACAATCGACTCCCAGGAGCCAGTATAAACAAGCTCAGGCACGCCAACTTCCTCATCTGAAAAATGAAGATAAAAATAGCGCTCTAAGGTTGCCCCGAGCACTGGGCAAGATAGCGTAGGTAACGTGCTCAGTGCCACTCCCTGCCCGGAGTGGGCCAGCCTCGGTCAACATTCGGCCCTTGTTTGCATTAGCCAAGGCAGAAATTATTTCCTCACACCTAGAGAAAGAATTTTTCCTGCTGGGCCTGCCTCTCAGGACTGGCCTGAGATCAGATCAGGATGTGGGCAGGAAGGAGATTTCCAGTCGCATGGGGACTTACGCATGTTGGGGGGAGGAGAGAGAATTGTTCTTTCTGTGCCTGTCTGTGTTAGGTAGGGAATGGACAGAAAGAATCACAGTAGGAGCTGCCTCCTGTGTGGCCAGCTTAAAAGGCTAAAATGCTGAGGAACCAGCAAGGAGCACCAGCTCCTGCCAGGATAGTGAAGGGAGGCTTCGTGGAGATGGTGATGTCAAAGCTGGGCATTGAAGCATGCATAGGAGTTTACCATGATGCTAATACTTAAAATCAACATATATGAAAATATAAATTCCAAATCTTTTAAGCAATAGTGTATGATAGTTAATGATGTATAATGCTTATTGTTAATAATAACTACAATGATCATTTATGGAGCACTTATTACAGGCAAGGCCCCGGGATGCACCCTTGACATATGCACAGATTATCTCTGTTGAGCCTCACTGTTGTCTTCATCTTACAGAGGAGACAATACAGGCTGAAAGAAATGATGTCACACAGCTAGTGTGTGGCCGAGCCAGAATTTAAACCCCAGTTTGGCAGACTCCAGAGTCCTTGCTCTAAATCACATCACAGACTGCCAGGCTGGGAAGGGGGAAGGTCCCAGCTGATGTTCCCAAGGTCAGAGAAAGTTCACGGTGTGTTGGGGACAGCAAGGGGACAGGTCAGGCTGCAGCATGAGAAGGCTATGGAGGAAGCAGGGGGAGAGGAGGCCGTGGAGGGAGAGCTGGGCCCTAAGGACCAGGGCTGGGTTTGGTTTTTAGAGGGCAACAGAGAACCACAGCATGCTCCGTTCTCCCACATCAAGGTGGGGCACTTGAAGAAGTCCCCAGTGGGTGGGTGGAGAGGCGCTGAAGTGATGTGACCCCAGCCACCCTGGTCCATCCCCTCCCGACTACCCACAGTGGAGCAGGAAGGGCAGCCCCTCCAGGCTCTTTGGACCCCTGGCTTTCTGCCTGCTCGTTCAGGTGGGCGGCAGCCCCCAGGACCGTAGGTGAACTCCTGTCCGAAGCAGGCACACCTCGTCCCCACCTGCTGGCCCCCGCCTGACACACGAAACCAAGCACCTACATGCCCTTAGCCCATCAAAGCTTCCCCATGTCTGTCCCCATTTTACAGCTGGGGCCACTGAGTCTCCAAGAGGGGGAGGAACTTGCTCAAGATGACATAGTGAGTCAGGCAGGGACACTCTGGCCCACCGCCTGCCCCTCTGTGCCTTCCCCTTGGGGACCAGGGAGTCCAGAGTCGGGAGGGAGGTGGGATCCCTCTTGGCCGCCCTCCGCTCCACTCAGGGCAGACAGGAGGGAGGATCCCCCCTGGCCCTCTGGGATGTCACAGGCCAGCGGAGGGGCCTGAACACAACCAGGGTGGGGATGTGGGAGAATGTTCCCAGCAGAAGGAACAGCACAGGCAAGGCCTGCACGAGTGACCCGCGTCCCGCGGGTCACAGAGGCTCACCCAGCCAGCAGGCAGCTCTGCTGGAAAGAAAGAGCAGCCCAGGCGGGGCCCCCAGGCTAGAAGCTTCCCCTGCCCACCACCCCCCAACCCCGTGGTCTTTGTTTGTTCGAGCTTTCTGGGCAGACCGGCTGCCCCACCCCTGGTTTGGGCAGCTCCCGCAGGAGGACATCCTGTGGTGGGGGCGTGGGGAAGCCCTCGCTCCGCTCACGTGTGCTGAGCCCACAGGTCTGGGACAATGGAGCTGCGGGGCAGGGAGCCAGGCCCAGGGGGCAGGGCCGCGGACAGCAGGGTGGGAGGAGTGAGAGCCGCCCGCCACCCCTCCACCTCACCCCTCCTCCTCACAGCGCTGGGTGGCCCAGAGCTCAGAATAACCCCGTGGGGGATTCCACGTCCTGGAAAGCAGCCCCAGGACCCCTGTCCATAGTGGGGGCAGCCACCCTCACCGTACACATGGCCTATTTGACCCCAGAAGGTGGTTTTGGAGCAGGCGAGGGCAAGGTCTGAGCTGGGGAGCCCTGGGCACCCACTCTGTGGCCTTGGAACCTGTATTTGGCCCCAGCCTGGGCTGAACCAGGGCTATTGTCACAAAGTCCAGATTCTGGCTGACCTGTCATTTGGAGAAGAGCCGCCATCCTCCACATCCTGTGGGCAGGGAGGATGCTCAGGCGTGCGTGGGGCGGGGGTCAGGCTCTGCCATCCACGGGCCAGCCGAGGCCAGCCAAGCCAACGCAGAGCACTCAGGACAGCTGGCCCATGGGAGCCTGAAAGCCCACCATGCTCAGACTTCCTGCTGGGAGAATGGGAACCACCTCCTCCTTTAGCCCTTCCTCAGGATATAAACCCTGTGTCGGCCCCTCAGGCCTCAGGGAGAATGAGGTTCTTGGACCTCCCTTTGAGTGGCAGGACCCTGGGGGACAGCCACAGGGGCTGCCAGCGTTGCCTTCAGAACCAAGTCCGCGAAAGCTGGAGGATGTCACCATGCCGGCCAAAGACAGGAGGGAGAAAGGCCAGAAGGAGACTCAGCCCCAAAGCAGAGGCACTGTCTAGTTTCAGTCTGAGCTGGCTCTTCCTCTATCCCCCCTATCCCCCCTCTGCCCCCCTCCCCACCCCCATCCTGGCACTTCCTCATGACCCCACAAACCCCAGCCCTGGGGCTCCAGCCTCCTCTGCCATTCATTCCTACACGTGGCCCCAGAGTGAACATCCTGATACACGTATCTTACACAGATGTGCTCCAAAACCTTCTCTGGCTCCCCACTGCCCCAAGACAAAATCCAGTGCTTATCCTAGCCTTCAAGCCTTTCACAGTCAGGCCCACTGTCCAGGCTTCGCTCCCTCCATTCTCCCCACACTCCAGCCCATGGCTAACAAACCACAGGTCACTAAAGCCAGGCACTGTCACAAACAGCCTGCACTCTCACTCCCTCCTCCTCCCTGTGCTGCATTTATGATCTCCTCGGGTCCATCTTCTAATTTGCTTATTTTCTCTTCAACTGGGTCTAATCTACTCATTAACTCATCTAATCATTAATTTTTTATTTCAATACTTATATTTTTTATTTCTTGAATTTTTGAATATTAGTTTAAACATTTCTCTGTGCTTTTTTCATAATGTGCTATTCTTTTTTGGTGGGGACAGGGTCTCGCTCTGTCATCCTGGCTAGAGTGCAGTGGCGTCAGCCTAGCTCACAGCAACCTCAAACTCCTGGGCTCCAGCAATCCTCCTGCCTCAGCCTCCCGAGTAGCTGGGACTTCAGGCACACACACCACCACACCCGGCTAATGTTTCTATTTTTTGTAGAGACGGGATCTTACTCTTGCTCAGACTGGTCTATTTCTGTCTTATAAATCCTACCCTTTCCTTTAGAGCTTTGAAAATTAAGCATACCTAATTTTAAAGTTCCTGTAAGATGAGTCTATTCTTTGCACTTCTTCAGTCTGTTTTCCCATTTCCGGGGCTGACTGACTCCTTCTCACAGAGGTGAAATTCCTGTGTGTTCTATTAATTTTCAATTTGAGTTTGGCTCTGGTGGGAATTGTCACCTGTGTCCCCTCTAGGTTCTGGGTTATGAAGGCTTCCCTACAGAACATTTGGGATTTACTTCCACTGGGGTCCCTGGAAACAAAAAGCCTGCATGGGGTGGGGAGTGGAAGCCGCAGGACTGGACAGAGCAGGACTGGAACTAGGCTCTCTGCATAAATCCAGAGCCAGGAAGGAAATGTCCATCCATGAAAGGGAGCTCCACCAGAAAAACCACCCACCAGCCTGGGGACACAGCTTGGGATCAGGGAGCTTGGGTAGAAACTGAATCACCCATGTGACACTGGAACCCAACCCTGCGTTGCCCAGTCCTCAGAGTGAGGAAACCCCAAGTCTGGAAACTGGGCCAGACTGATGACACTTTGATGAATCCGGCTGATGAGTACATGGAAGTTTGTTGTAGTATTCTCTAATTTTTGTAATTGCTTAGAATTTTTCATGATAAAAATGTTTGTATTAAAAGTACTATAACAAGCTTCTACATATCTGGTCCCTAAACAGTCTGTCTCACTCGGCTTCAATTCCAGCTCCCACTCCAGATTTTTGAGTTCAGCTCTTTGCTTTTGGCATCTGGGAATTTCCCTGTTAGCTTCAGCTTTCAAGCTCAGTTATGTAATTTAAACATGTTTTCTTGGCATATTTTATCTAGCTTTTTTTTTTTTTGAGACTGAGTCTTGCTCTGTCACTCTGGGTAGAGTGCAGTGGCGTCATTGTAGGTCCCACTGCAACCTCAAACTCCTGGGCTCAAGCAATCCTCCTGCCTCAGCCTCCCCAGTAGCTGGGACTACAGGCGTATGCCACCATGCCCAGCTAATTTTTCTATGTTTAGTAGAGATGGGGTCTCGCCCTTGCTGAGGCTGATCTTGAACTCCTGAGCTCAAGCGATCCTCCTACCTTGGCCTCCCAGAGTGCTAGCATTACAGGCATGAGCCACCGTGCCTGGCTATTTTATCTAGCTTTGAGGAGGAAGGAGGGTTTCACACATCTACTCAATCTGACACACTGACCGGAAGTCCTTTACCCTGAATGAACTCTAACTCATCCTTCAAAGCCCCACTCAAATGTCCCCTTCTCAGGGAAGTCTTCTCCACCTGCCACCAGCCAGAGCTAGGTGCACATGCTCTGTCATCCACTGTTCCCACAGTCCCTGTGTGCCCAGGTGGTGACTGGATAATACCTTTTCTGCTCCCACAGATAGAGGGAACCTACCTAAGGGCAGGCACTGAGGCTGGGCAGAGCCCAGCCAGGGCCTGCCGAGCAGCAGGTTCAGAGGCAGCTGCCCCTTTAGGTGTAGGCCACGGGGGATCCTGATCTCCCACAGCAGCAAGACCCAAGAGCTGTAACCTGCCGTGGGCTTTCACAGAGGCTCAGCTGTGCCTCCTGCGGGTGACTCGGGCCAGGCCTGAGCTGGCAATCTGCAAGGGGGCTTCCGAAAGTGGGTGCTTCCCCAACCCGAGGGGAAACAGCAGGGCAGGCCCAGGCCTAACCCTCAGTCACCCCCCACCCTGCCTCCAGGCCCAGCAGCCCCTGGTGCCCACAAATAAGCAGGCAGCCCCGCTCTCAGCGCTGGCCCTTTGATCTGGGCGAGCACCAGCACCTGGCTGGCGCCCTCCGCCTGGCTCCGACCTTATCGGGCTTGGGAAGACACAGGTGCCCGGGGCACAGGCCAATTAGGTGACTTGCCTAGCTGCCCACCGGTCTAGCTTGACCGGCTTCTCGGCTCGGATGCTCCTGGGATCCATCCCGGCTGCGCCGCAGGTAGGCGATAGGGTAAGGGCCACGGGATAAGGACTGGCAAGGTTCTGACGATGCTGGGCATTTCCAGCATGGCCCAGCGGCACCCACCCTGGGGACACTGAGACGCCAGACACTTGGCGGGCGGCATGTGCGGAGGCCGGGATTGGGGATCTCTCCGCCACGAGCCCTTACGCAAAAGCTGCTCCCCTCTGTCTCTTCATGTGGCAGGCGAAGCTGACAAAAGGACGCTGCAGGGTTACTGGGAGAATCAGCAAGATGATGCCTGTGAGTGACTTGCCCATTTCAAGCCGGGTCACCAGGGACTGCATGGCCTCTCATGAGCCAAGAGGCCAGCTGGGACATAACCATACAAGGAACCAGGGTGCTCGGACCCTCATGCCTGCCTTGGGGCCAATGCCCCCCTCACGCTCCACTCCCTGGGAGGCTGTGCTGGCCCTGACCTTGCTCAGTGGGGGTTAAATGGAGGGGTGCTCTGGGTAGAGCCTCACTCCAGATCAGTCAGCAAGGCCAGGGCCAGCAGGGGATGAGGCTCAGGCCAGGTCCCCCGTGACTCAGGGGCCATGCAGGGTGGGGGCTGGGCAGCTAGGCTCTCTCCCGCCCTTTCCTTGCCAGGCTGGCAGCCCATCCCCCTCCCGCACTCCCACCTGGCTTGAAATCCATCTTCCCGGCTTAGGTGCTGAGGTGCTGGTCACCACATGTGCAGAGCCCAGCAGGCCAGAAGGACCTGTCTGAGGCCGCAGCACGGCTGACTGGCTCTGTCCCAGCCAGCGAGGCCCAGGAAGGGGCAGCGGAGGGGGTTGGGCTCATGGCCCCCAGGTGATATCTGCCAGGGTTTACCGGATCACACAGCTTTGCCCACCCTAGCAGAGTCAGGCTTCGTTAAGCCCTGGAACCATCACGTCCCTATTTTCTGAGCCCCAAAGCCCCCTTCCAGGACATAAGGACAGCTGGCCTGGCAGGCTGAGTGGCCATGGCATTCTGTGAGCTCAGGAGGCATTGTGCAGACTGGAATGCCACCTAGACAGGTCAAGCAGGTTCCTGGACAGGCCCAGCTCACCCCACCCCTCCTTCCCAGGAAGGTGCAGGCAGGGGAGGGGGGTTACCACTAGAATGCAGACCAGGGACCTTCTCCCACCCAGCTGACTGGCCTCGCAGCCAGATGGACTCCAGGGTCAACGGCGCAGGGACAGGCAGGGACCAGGCCAGGGCCACACTGCAAGGCTGGGGCCAAGTCAGGACCAGGCCTCCTGCCCCAGCCCTGGGCTGCAGCACTGGACTGAGGTGTCCTGCTGAGGGCACAGCCTGCATGACCTCCGCTTGGCTCCTGTGGGGCCATGTGGGGGCAGGGCAGGGACAAGGGAGACATGGTCCCCGGAGGGGGTGTTGGTAGGCTAGGATAAGTGCCTAACAGCCTCCCACACTGCCCTGGCCCAATTTACAACAGCCTGGGGGACCCGGGCGCTGGCCCCGGCCACCCATCAGACGCTGGGCCCAGAGGAGAAGGGGGCAGGGGGCCTCAGCCCCAAGCCTAGGCCAGGACTCAGCATCTCAGGCGCCACTCTGGGGCTGAGCAGTGGCATTTTCACCTTGCCAGCTAGGAGGCGACTCCCAGGTTGATGGGGATGGAAAGAATGCAGGGAGGGCAGGGGATGGGAACACGGTCACCAAGGCTCTGCTGGTATTGCCCAACCCACTGGCGTAAGGAGTCCCCTTCACCAGCCGCAGGATGGAACCCAGATCACCCGGGCCCAGTGAGGCCCCAAGACCCAAAGGAAGGGTCCCTTTCATAGGCTCGGGCCTTTGACCTATACTCTCATTTATTTCCCACAACCCCCCAGGGCAGGTGTTATTCATTTTGTTACAAGAAAAGAGGCAGAGGCTCAGAGAAGCGGTGGCAATAGTGGGCTTCGGATGCCAAGCCCACGCCCTGTCTGGGGGTCCAGGCTGGAGAGGAGAGACCGGGGAGAGACAGGGCCAGCAGGAGGGAGACCCAAGACGCCAACACCCAGGCAGGGGGCTCACCTGACTGCAGCAAGCCGGCGCCGCGGTCCTTGACCCCAAAGTGCTGCTGGATGTCCAGAAGGACGCCTGCAGGGAGACAGAGGTGCTCACTGGCCATGTCTGATGCCGGGGTGGCCACACTGCCCCACCCCACCTGGCGACCCTGGGCCAGCCTGGCCCCGTCTGCAGAACTCCCACCCTGCTGCAACCTCCACCCTGCCCACGCTGGCCAGACTTCCCTCCTGTCCCCAGTGGGGCCTCTCTTGCTCAGCCTGGGGACAGGATCCCACCCCTCACTCCGCACTGCAGGGGCCTGAGGGCAGAGATAGGAGAGGCTTCTCTGGGGTCACGCAGCCCGGTGGGCAGCCACACCTATCTGCCAGCCGGGGCCTCTTGCCCACCTGTGGCCCAGCCTTGGATCGGGTGCTGGGACCTGCGCAGCAGACGCAGGCCCTGCCCTCGGGGTGACCACCAGGCCCACAGCCCAGAGAGCACTGGGCAGGCCTGAAAGCTGCAGGGAGTCCTCTGGCCAGGGAGGGGGCAGGGTGGCTCGCAGCAACACACACCGGCTCACCTGCCCATGCGCACGAACGCATACACGTGCATACACACACACTCATCCCAGCTGTCCTCGGGATGATGACCAGGACCCCCCATTGCCAGGCAGAGGAGCTGGGACCCAGAGCGAAGCAGGCAAGGCTCCGGGCCTGCTTCCTTGGGGGAAGGGCATTCCTTGAGGCCACACCTGCTCCCAGTCCCAGCTACCTCTGTTTTCTTTCCCATTAGGCCTATGCGTGTCAAGGGAGAGAACTAGAACATCTAGAAACCACCCACAGCTGCCAACAGACAGAGCCGTGACCGCGTGGTGGGGCCGGCAGGATCCTGGCCCTCTCCCGCCTCTCGGGGCACTCAAGCAGGGCTCCTGAGGGGACCCCAGGGGCCCCTGCCTCAACTCATCTCTGAGGACAGCGGGATTCACGGGCCACCGGTCAGAGCTGCTATGCCCACAGCACATCTGCACTGAGAAGGGACAGGTGAGAAAGGAGGAGGAGACAAGGCCTTGCCCCTGGGAGCCCTCCATACGGGGGACAGAGGCCTTTGGGGGATGCCCAGATGGGGGACATTCATCATCAGGATGGCAATGACGACAGCATTAAAAATAACGACGGCTTGCATTATTGAGCGTTAAATGCTTATTTCATCCTCATACAGCCTTAGAAGGCTGGTACTACTATCCCCTTGACAGATGAGGAAACTGAGGCATAGAAGGTTAAGCCGTGTGTTCAAAGTCACACAACAGGGAAGCGGGGGGAAGTGGGATCTCCGAGCACTGTATGAGGGTCCCGTCCCATCGCTGGGGCTGGGGGCACAAAAGGGGCGAGGAGGATGGAATGTCCCTGTCCCTCCTGAGACCCAGGCTGGAATGCTGAGTGATGTCCCAGGATGCAGGGCCAGACTGGTTGATGTCCTCGCAGCCTGGCAGCCCAGAGAAGCTGGCTCCCTCCTTGTTAACGCCCTGAGTGGATTCACCATAATTACCCATAATGAAGAGGCTGTGTGAGGCCCAGTTAATGACTTAATAACCAAGGCGGGCTGTGGCTTTGCCTTGAAGGCAGAAGCCAGGGGCCGGTCCCAGGCTGTGGATGGCAAGGCCACTAGTGGAACGTGCAAGGTGCCCCGACCCAGCCTCAGAGTCCCATCAGGGCCTGCAGGCTGCAGGTTCAGCCCTGCGAACCCCACCCTCCAGCCTCGCTGCTCAGGACACCACTGCCCACCCCCCACTCCAGGCACCCCGAACTGCTCACAGCCCGACCCATGCACTTCCTCTTCTGTCCTGGTACAACCTTGTCAGCTGTGCTAATTCCTGCTGCTCCTCCAAGTCCAGTCCAGACACCACCTGAAGCCCTAAGACGTGAATTCATCTGTCATACGGCGCATTAGGTGTTGGAGGTGAGATTTGAAACCAGGTCTGTTGCCAAAAGCCAAAGCGTGTTCTCCTGCCACGCCGCCTCGGCATGCCTCGGGGGCCTCCAGCCCCCAGCTCTGCACACAGCCGGCCCGCAGGGACTGTCCATGGAGTGGATGCAGAGACAGATGCATGAGTGTCACCTCATCCCCCTCTAGCAAGGCAGGGGCCATGAAGAGTCACCTCCAGGACCCAGAACAGGGACTGTTGTGATTTTGGTGTTGGGTGGATGAAAGGATGCGTGGAGTCAGGAGGTGGCAGGGGGGTCCCCATTCATAGCTCAGAGGAGGGACATGGATCTGCAGGAACCAAAGGCTCACTTTCTGGGAGGGAGGCCGTGTCAAAAGTGGCTATAATGAAGGTGTCACATGTCCACAGCAAATCACTACACTCTCGCTTCCTCCCTGCAGCACATCCCAGCTACTCAACTATACACTTCCCCATCCACAACTTCAAGCACCAGCATTTGCCTCTGCCTCCAGGAAGCCTTCCTGGACTTCCTCCACCACACAGTGCTCCTGGTAGGGGGAGGAGAATTTCTCCACATCTAGATGGGCATCTAAGGTCTCGGGGAAGTCCTGGGCAGTTCCCAGGACACAGGAAGTTTTGGATACTCCCAACCGACCACTCCCTGGCCCCCAGTCTTGGGTCTGAGGTCTGAGCTCTAGGAAAAAGTCAAGAGAGAACCTTCCCAGGAAGCAGAGCCTCCTGCAGGCTGTGAAGCCCAAGGTCAGACCCTGTCTGCGCCTTTCTGGGCTTGTTTTCCCTCTTCCGGGCCTGGAGGAGGCCACAGCCAGGGGAGGGTGAGAGCCTGCTGCCCGCTGGCACAGGAAGCGTATGTCACAGCAGCTCGGCCGGTAGCCTCAGATTTTCCTCTGGGCTCCAGCCTGGCTCGGGCCCACACAACCCCTCCCTCCCTTACCACAGCCTTATTTTTAGCCTCTTCCTGGAGGCTGAGGTTTGGTGGGTCACAGGACGGGCCTCACGCCCAGGAGCAGCCTCCCACAGCTCAGGCCAAGCCCACCCCCCGGCCCCACCAGCCCTGCAGTATGCAAGGTGGGGGCTCCCGGCCAGCCCGGGCCCCCAGTCACCTCGCAGCCACAGTGTAGGCCTCTGCAGGCAGCCGCCCCAAATCCACGCCCACAGTCCTCCTCTGGGCACAGGGTCCTCCACCCCCAAGAAAATATTCTGCAACAGCAGAAACACCTGAATTTTCTCATCCATTGACAACAGTTACACCCTTCCCAAGGCCCACCCGGGGTCTCACCACTTGTCCAGGGGGGTCCCTGCTCTAGGCCAGCTGTCTCTCCGGCCTCGCAGGGCTTTTGGGTCAGCCCCGGGCTCGGGCCTGTGTTCTCAGCTTCTCCTTGGCTCCTGGCCCCTGCCCCCCAACCCACAAACATGTGCACATCTCTCCTCCCGGCGGAGAGGACAACCTTGACTTGTCCCTCTCTGAGCCACTTCTTCCCCGTCTTCCCCCCATAGCTGAAGTTCTTGAAAAAAGTCCTCTCCCCTCCCCTCGTCCACGTCCACCCCTCCATCACTCCCTGGAAACCAACCCCACAGGTTCTGTCCTCCCTCTGTGTCCCAGCTCCTGGCACTGACTCCATGCTCCCCACTCAGTCCCCATCCCCTGAGCGGCACCACTGCAGCACCCCAGCCAGACACCCTAGTGGTTCTCCATCCTCTCTGCCACCCAGCCTCCTCCCTGGGCTCCCTGCCTCCAGCCTCTGCCGGCCCACCTGCATCCCCTGCAGCCTGACCTCACAGGCACTCACCGACCTCCTGCCGGGCTCCAGGGCCTGGGCTGGGGCTCTAGAGACCACAGGACAGTTTCCGGACTTAAGGAGCTCATGCCGTGGCCCGTGGTCATCAACTCTGGCTGGGCCTCAGAACTGCCCATGAGTCCTTCAAACTCCACTGCCCTAGGCCCTGGTTCAGTAAAGCTAATGACAACAGAAATGCACATATTAACATGTATTGGGTACTTATGATGTGCCAGATGCTGTTCTGAGAGTGTTAGCTCATTGAGTACAGCTGCCCATTGCCACCTGAATAAGCCCAGACTTCTAGCATTGCCCTAACTCAGCTCTTCTCCAACCACAGTGCCCCCTGCACACACACACACACACACACACACAGCCCCTAACTCCAGGCAAAGGGCGATGGCCCTAGCAGTGACCTTTCACCTCCCTGGACCTCCATATCTTCCTATGTAAATGCAGACACTGGGAAGATCAGGGATCCCCAAACCCGCCTGAGAGTCCCAATCACTTTTAGGGAGAGTGCTTGTTAACATACAGCTTCCTGGGACCCTCCCCAGATCTGCAGCATCACCCTCTCTGGAAGTGAGACCCAAGAATCTGTAAACACACTGCCCGGGTGACTACACACCGCCCGGGTGACTGGAAACCACTGGCCCGGCTGATCCGAGCCCCTGTGACTCGCACATCCCAGGCTGAGGGCCTCCAAGCCTTAACTCTACCTGTTAATATCAGCCTCATCCTCCAGGACCCAGACCCCAGGTCACACCGACCTTGGATCCCTGCCCTCCCTCCTCTGAGGCTCCTGGTGAAGTGGTGCCTGTAACCTCAAGGGCAGCCCCAGAGCTGGGTGGACTCTGCCCCTGACGCGCCCAACCGGTTGGTCCCAGATGCTCATGGCGATGCCTTGTCACTGCTGGTTCCTCAGTAGCCCCCAGAGGAGTCAGGTCCAGATCCCAGGACCCCTGACCCTTTCCTCCCTCCTCCAGCAGGCACAACCTGCTGACATCGTACAGTCCTCAAAAGGCCAAGGTGCGAGGGGAAAAACCCACACTGACCAGAGGGCTCAGGCCAGCCTCAGATGCAAGGTCCCAACAGTGTGATCCTGAGGTCTCTTCCTGCCTAGTCAGCCGGGACAGGCCACCTGGTGCTTGAACTTGTCCCCCACGTTCCCCCAAGCACAGTCATTATCACCACACGTTCACCTTACCTCTCAGAGCAGTAGGCAACCTAGCTCAATTCTCAAAAGTATGGGCTCCAGAACCAGATCATCTGGGTTTAAAGTCTGGCTTTTCCACCTTCTCTGCTGTGTGACCTTCGGTAAGTTACTTAACCTCTCTGTGTCAGTTTCCTCCTGTGTCATATGGCTGAATTTTAAGATCTGCTTCATTTCATATGGTTGTTATGAGGTTTAAGTAGGTTCATCCACATGAAACATTGTTTAGAACAGTGCCTGGTACACAGTATGTACTCAATAATGTCACAAATGTTATGGATTATTAAGTAGTGGGCCAGGACACAGCCCCAGCCAGGACCCAAGAACAACAGGGAACTCCTACCTCAGTTTTCTTCTCTCTAAAATGGGAGCAGATGCCTGGGAAGACAGGGCCTAGGATCGGAAGGGGTTGGCCATGCTGCCATTGGCCAGTCCCTCTCAGAGGGACCCTGGCCACTGTGTGGAGGCCTCAGAGCCGGCTCACTCTGGGAGTCCTACCCCTGCTCCTGCACTCGGCCGCAGCTCCCACCCTGGTAATAACAGAGGCCTGAGAGCCTGGCTCTGCTGACCTGGCTCTGGACAGCTAAGGCTGGGAAACCACAGCCTGGCCCCGCCGGCACCCACACCAGCCTAGGGACCCAGCCAAGGCGGTCCCTGAGCCAGGACCTGGGCTCTCAAGCAAACACACTCACAGTTGCCCCTGAGCTTCCACAGGGCAAGATCGCGCCCCCATCTGCCAGGGATAAGCTAAGTGACCTTCAGGGACACCTGGTTCCTACTCTGAGCCTCAGGTTGCCCATTTGAGAAGTGGCCCAGGATCCCAAAGCATCCTTGCTGGCTCCATTCCTGAATCTCGAATTTGTTAGACATGTGCCAGTCCCCCAGCCCCCACACCACCCTACAAATCACTAATGTCAGGACAGCCTAGTGATCATCTCTACGGGGACCATGAGGATGAGGCTGCCCCTTAGAAAAATACCCCTCCCCACCCAAGAGCCCTGCCCACAGACCCTGCCAGCATTAGAGAGGCAACACCCCTGGAGCCCAGAGAGCCCTCCCTCCTCCCCGCCCGTCTCTGCGCCCAGCGTGGGCGGGGCCAGGCAGCCCGGCCTCCGTCCTGTGGTTCTAGTCTATCATTTGGGGCCAGCTTTCCTGGAACCAGAACTTGCCTTAGCAATTTGGGGACTTTGCACAGCCCCTCCTTCCCCGCTCAGCCTCCCCAGCCCTGGCATGGCCCAAGGACTCCCAAGACCAGCAGAGACCAGGGACAAGGTGGCCACAGCCTTATCACAGCCACATTGGCCACAGACAAAGGATGAGGCGGGGACACTGGGGGAGGGAGGGTGGGGAAGAGATAAGAGGCCTCAGAAGGGCTCAGCTCAGGCCCACAAACCCTCAGCCCTCTCCCAGTGGGCTGCTTCAGGAGCCGAGGCGGGGGACGCTCGCTCCCCATCTCAGATGGAAACTGACATTCAGAAGGTGAAGGGACAGAGGCTGCGGGACCAGGCGAGAGCCAGGCTGAGCCGACCTCCAAGCTCCAGACCTGGCCTGTGTTCCCCACCGTCACCCCAACAACTGTCCCGAAGGAGTCTGCAAGCAGTCCCCTCCCAATATCCACACCAGCTGTCCTCACGTGGGTGCTAGGAATAGTCGCGTGGCCAAGGAACACAGCCTCATCATGCCCCGTTCAGCTAACCCACGGGACAGTGAAAGGACCACAGAGACCGACCCCACAGAACTATGGGAAGGAAACCCTAGCAAGGCGTCCGAGAGGGCAGAGGACTGAGAGGCAGGTGAGAGGCCAGGACCCTTCCGGCTTATTTCTTGCTATGATGTAAATGTTCTGTCCTCAGCCAAGTCTCCCCCAGGGCGACATTCACCAACCTCCCCGCCACCAGGAGAGGACGAGGCCCAGAGGAGGCCAAGCACTCTGCTTCACGGGCCTCCCCGTGTGACCTGGGACCTGCCCTTTGCCTCAAGTGCCCTATCCACAGAAGAGACAGGGCAAAGCCACCACTGTGCCCTCCTGAGTGTATAGAAGCCACTCTGCCCAGCTTGGGGGCAGGGCAGCCCCATTGTCAGGGCTGAGGACTGGGCAGACAAGGACGGCCAAGGACCGCTTCCTCCCATTTCCTTCCCGGAGACTTGAGGCCCCGAGGCCCATTGTGAGCCCTGGTCAGGACAAAAGGACGGCACCAGCCACCATCGGAGAAGCCCTGGCCTCAGCAACCTGGGCTGTCCAAACTTACCGATGCCCTTTCGGCCTAGAAGGACGTGCTTTGGGGTCAGGCAGGGCTGAGGAAACCCAACTCTGCCACTCAGCCAACGAAGCCCAAGCCTGGGCCAGCCTCCCATGCATGCTGGGGCCACAGATGTGACCAGGCTTGGCCCTCCAGTCTGGAGGGAGGTGGTGACCCTACACGGGGATGGGTGCGGTGGAGGCAGAACTGAGTGCAGTTAGAAGCCAGGAGTTAGGCGACTGGGTCACCCCAGAGAACCAGGCAAGACTTCCTGGAGAGACAGCAGAGTACTGCTGAGACCCACCAGGGGAAACTGAGGTTGGCTGCTGCAGCTCCTGGTCATCCTGGGGAAGGGAGGTGAGGCAGAGCCAGTGGCTAGAGCTCCTGAGACCAAGTTCCAGTGCTACCCTTGGGAGCAAGATCCTGACCACAGCAAGAGAGGGACAAAATCATCTATTGTGGATTCAGGGATCAGAGAGGATCAGGATCTGCCTCGGGTCACACAGCAAAGCCGGCAAAGTGTGGCAAAGCCAGGAGCCAGAAGACATTGCAGGCCCGTGAGGGAGCCCAGCCCCAGAAGCCCAGGAATCAGGCCGGCGTTCTCTTGGCCTCCCTCACTGTCATCCCCCTCCTACCTGCAAGATGTCAGGACCCACATCCAGGCAGACACAAAAGCCACTTCCTTTGGCAGAAGGGTCTGGGGAGGAGCCAAGGGGCTCAACCTCTCTAAGCAGCTCTGACCGGGGCAGCCTCACTCTCAGACCACGCTGTATACCCTGCAGCCCTGCAGCCATCCTGCCCCATTCACAAAATGGGAAACTAAGGCACAGGCCAGGCTGTCCCAAACCAAGGTAGTGAGCTTCAAGGCACTTCCTCTGACAGGTCAGCAGCACAGTGCAGGTGGTGGCAGAACCAGCCGGAAGCTGACTGGAGGAGGAAGCAGGAGCCCGGAAATGGGCAGCAGGCAGTTAGTCACGAGGGCGCTGGCATTCCAGGTCACCCTGCGGTTCACCTGGGTGCTGACCCTGCCAGACGGGCACTGGGGCTGCCCCAGCCCTCAGACCTCAGCTGAGGCTTCCCCACGGTGCAGATGCAGCAGTGGCCGGGACAGAGACACCTGCTGGGACAGGGTCACCAATGGGTGGGGCAGGGCAGGGGTGGGGTTTATCCCTTAAAGTGGCTATTCTTATTCAGAGAGATAGCCACAGAGCCACTAGGCCGGGGCCTGACTTGGCCCCTACCCACCCAGGTGACCCTGTAAAAGACACTGGACCTCAGTTTCCCCATCTGTCAGCTCTGGACAGACTCAACTGGGCAGACAAAAGACGTGCCAAGAGGAGGGTGAGCCCCAACCCGGCAGCCCCTCCTTCTGCACGCAGCTCAGCTGCTGGGGGAAGCCCCCAAGTCCCACCAGGCTTGTGTCCCCAGGGCTGGGTCCCTGTGCTCATCTCTTCTGGGTCTGTGTTAGTGAGCAGTTGCCATGGATACCGGTCTCAGCTTCTCTGGCAGCAGAGGACTCCCCCAGGGCAGAGCTCTGCCTCTCCTCACCAGCCCCCACCCTGCCCAACTCCAAGTGCCCAGTCTGCGGGAGGCTGGATCAAAGGGAAAGAAAATGGGTCTCGGGCAGGGAACAGGTGCCCCAGAGAAGTTGGGGAAGGACTTGGTCCTCAAATAGTCATTCCCCAACTAGGCCCAGGCCAGCTCCCTCTTGCCGGGCCTGATTCCAGGAGCAAAATGCTGCCACCTACACCCTCAGCTCTGCTTCCATGTTGCAGAAGGAGGAATGGAGCCCGGAGCAGAGGCGGCTCTGGCAGCAGGAGCACAGCTGGGGAGGGGTGCCTGAACCCCACCCCCTGAGGGGCTCCCTTCTTCTCCTGCCCTGGAAGCCAGGAGTGGGCTCAGAATTGCAGAGCAAGTGGCTACCAGGCTGGTAGGGCCATGGGAGCAGGAGCCGCGTGCCCTAGGGGAGCTCAAACTGCCTGGGCTAAATTAAACTGAAATTCCTCTGCCCAAAGGGTACTTACCCTGCCCAGCAGCGTGTCCAGGCCAGAAGTAGGGGGCATGTCCCCCACCTCCACCGGAGGCTGCTGGGGCTGGAAAAAACGCTGCACTGGGGTGTTCTGGCCCTGCTCCGCCCTGCCGTGTGACCTTGGGTAAGTGCCTTTGTTCTCTGGACAGCAGCGTCCCCATCTGCACGAGGAGGTGGAGGGAAGGGTTTCTAGGCTACCTCAATTTCATCCAATTGAAGCAAGGCAAGAACAGGAGCCTGGCCCTCCTCACCTGGTTCTGAGGCCTGCTGCCCTCAGGGGGTTCTCATGGGGAGGAGGAGAGGCCATAATTAGCTGGATCACCGGGTGGCACTAGCAATGCTAGGGCTGGGGCAGAAGCTGCTAGAATTCCCAGGATGGAGACCAGCCCCAGTGGAGAAGGGGAGGGTTCACAAAGGAGTCCTGAAAGGGACTGTCATAAACAGAAAAAAACAGGAAAGGCATTGTGGCTGGGGGCCCAGCTTGAGCAAGGGCATGAAAGAGAAGGCAGCTGACATTTGTGAAGCCCTCCTAGGAGTCTGGCCGCGTCCCAGGTGCTTTAGATACATTTTCATTTATTCCGCACCACCTGGAGGTGGAGGGGGAAGTTGCCACACAGAAGGCACAGGTGATGTGTTCAAGGTCACACCGCTGGTAAGCTGCAGAGACTGGACTTGAACTCTGGCAGCAAAGACTCTACACCTGCACTGTCCACTCAGGTAGCCCCTAGCCACTGTGCCATTGCCATGGGCTATGCACGTAAAACACACCGGATTTCAAAGACTTACTATGAAAAACAATGCAAAATATCCCACTAATAATTTTTACATTGATTACATGTTGAAATATGTCAGATATATTGAGTTAAATAAAATACATTATTAATTAATTGGACCTATTTCTTCTACTGTTTTAATCTGCCTACCAGAAAATTTAAAATTACTATGTGGCTTGCATTACATTCCTTTTGGACAGAGCTGGTCTATACCGTGAAAAAACAGATTAAAGGACAGATTTAAAGGTGAGTGGGAACTCCTCCCATCATTGATGGGGGAGCTGGGGCCAGGTGCGCATGAGCATCAAAGGTGACTGAACATCGGAGTGTCCGCGTCCCCACCTCTGTCCCAGCTGGGCCAGCCAGCAACAGGTGGACTCGGGCCTGGAATGAGCATTCCCCTGGCCCTAGCACAAGACACATCAAGCCATAGTAGTTGCCATAGAGATAGTAAATATTCCTAAAAACTAAAAATGGGGAAGGCGGGATGGGGAAAGCTACCACAGAGAGAGGGGTAGCCAGGCTTATCCGGAGAGGAAATCTGTATGTTGTGCGTTGGGGGCGGGGCAGTGCATGAGCTCCTGCCCTGCGCCAGGACAGGGAGGGATCCGCAGCCCAGGAGGGTGTTTGCACAGAGCTTTCCGGGCCTTCCTCCCCAACTGTCCCACACCCGTCTTAGCCAGCACGCCCCACCTCCCCTTACCACTTCACCAGAAATGTCCTATCTCATTCCCCCATTCTGACAATCTAACTCTGGGACCCCAGCAGAGATGAGGGCAGGTAAGCACCAGGCCTCCCTGATCCCACCCTCTCCTGCTCTGCCCCTGGCAGAGTCAGTTCCCCTGAGAACATCAGAGGGGGTGGTCTGGGGCCGGAAAAAACAAGTTGGAAAGTGTTACAGTGCCAGAAGCGGCACCGTTCATTCCCTAGCTGGGAGAGGGTGGGGAGACCTCTTCCCGGGCAGAGGCTTACTGGTAGGTCTAACACCAGCACTGCTGTTCACTTTCTGGGCCATCTCAGACAAGTCCTGTACAGAAGCCTATTTTGCACTGAATACAGGTCCCTGATATGCTCTGACTTCTCCCCACAGGGTGGCACTTAAGCTTCCAGGTCCCAGGCAGCATGAGGGGGTGCTCAATAGTCCTTCTCCCCAGACCAAAGTAAGAGTCTGTTAGGGACATCTCGACCCAGAAACTGATGGCACCAGTACCCACGTCCAGCTCCCTCCAGTAGGGGCATGGAGAGCCAAGGGGTTTGAAAGCAGGAGGGGGAGGAGGAGGCCTCTGCTGTCCCATAAGAATTCTTCTCTCTACCAGACACGAAACTCCATTCAACAGAGGAGACTGAGGCCTGGAGAAGGGCACCCAGGTGGCATGTGGTTTATGCCAAGCTCTCTTCTCTCAATCACCACCAAGTTCCCTATCCAAAAATTCCTCCTGCTCTCCCTCGCTCTCTCTTTCTCTCTTTTTCTTTTTCAGTAGCTCTAGATTTTACTAAGCTGTGGTTAGGTAGGTTCTGGGCCAGCATGCCAGGTACACAGTACTGCTGTCCTCCCCCAGGGAGCCCCCACCTGTGCCAGCCTGGCCAGAGTCCTTTCCTCTCAAGGCCGCACCATTCCCGACCACTAGCAGCTCGATCTAGGGCAAGTTCCTACCCCTAGACCCCTAAGAAGCTGGGGAGGGGAGGCAGCAGAACAGAATTCCAGAACCACATTCATCCCCTGAAGGCCCAGAGATCAATCAACTCACAAAATAGACCCAAACACAAGCTGAGACTGGCCCAAGGTCACACACCAGGCACATTGGGGGCAAATCTGGAACTAGAACCCAGTTGTTCTATTGACTCCAATCTTATCCCCAAGGCTGATTCCCAGAGAGCTCACAGGGGATCGGGCCAGCCCTCTCTAACCCCAGAGGCCCGAGCACTACCCCAGGCCCCAAACGCCATAGAGCAGGGGGAGGCGTCTTCAGGCCAGCTGCAAACCGCATCCCGGGTCCCCAGGCGCCACGGACCCGCCCCGCTCCTCCCTCCGCTCCCCGCAGCCCAGAGCCTTTGTCAGCCACGCGCTCACACACACAACCGCGCCGCCACGCGCGCACACACTCGGTCTCCCTGGCGCACACCCGCAAGAGGCGCGCGCACTCGCCGCACGCACGCTGGGGGGTGGAGGCAGCAGAGAAAGGAAGGAACTGACGGGCCACAGACGGACAAACAGCCTGGGCTGGGGGAAGGGGAGGAGGAGGCCCGGGAACCTGCGGCAGGGGCTGGAGGGGGCGCGGAGACAAGAACGCAGAGACGCATAGGAGACTCTCGGAGAAGAGGACAACGGATGGGACGTCAAGGGCTGGCGAGGACACGCGGGCTACTCCAGGGGTGGGCACTCCTCCAACCCTTGGGCCTGGGTGTTGGGGTGCGGAATGTCTGGATTGCACCCGTGGAGTACCGAGGCATCACTTGCCCAGTTGTGCCCGAGCACAAGGCCCTTAGGGACCCCACGTAGGATTGAATATAAGGGGCCTGGAACCAAAAGCTCTCTGGGGTACCCCGAGACGGGGGGGGGGGGTCCTTGTCTCGGGCTGGGTGGGGCACTCGCTCACCTGCCACGGTGTACCTGTCCAGGTAGTTGAGCACGTTGCCCAAGCTAAGGATGGCGGCGGCTGCCCCCCGCCCGCGGCCCAAGCTGGCCGGTTTGGGCTGCTGCGCGCTGGGACCCTTGGCAGCAGCTGCGCAGCCGGGGGTTCCGGGGGTGCTGGGGGGTCCGGACGGGGCCCGTCTCACGCTGCCCGACAGCGTCTGCACCTCATCGTCGGCGGCCGAGACTCCAGCGCCGCCAGCGCCCCGCGCCCCGCAGCAACCGCTACCGCCAGCCCCTCGCTGCGCCCCCCGGCGCCGGCGCCGCCGCTCCGCGTCCGCCTCCTCCTCCTCCGCGCCGCCCGCCGCCGCCGAGGCGCATTCCAGGCACATCATGCCGGCCGGGATCGGGGCGGCGGGGGGGCGCGGGGGGCGCGGGGCCCAGCTTGGGCCCGCTCAGTGCGTGCGTGCGCCGCGGAGCCGCCGCTGCACCATCCCGGCCGGGCCCCGTCGGCTCCTGCGCTCCGGCCCGGGCTGCGGCGCTGCCACCGTTCGGCCCGATGCGCCGCCGTCGCCGCCGCGGCTCTGACAGCTGTGGACCGGCCCCGCCCACCAGGCCCGCGCCCAATCAGCTCCAGGCTCGGGCCACAGCCCCGCCCCGCACGTGCTGCCCCTTGGGGTAGCTGGGGGCCGGGGCCGCAGAGCCCCTCCCGCCCGACTGGGCGCAGTCACGCTGGAGCGGCGCGGCCGCGGAAGCCCGCGAGGAGCCGGAGGGGGTTTGCGCGGGGCTACGGGGCGGGGAGTAGGGTTCTGGAAGCAGGACTCCCGGCACCTACTCGGTACCCTCCACCCCGTCCCCACTACAGCAGTGGGCTCCTGGCAGAGACTCTGGGAGAGGGCTGAGGGTTTGTGCCTCGGATATTTGCACAACCTGGAGAGAGGGCTCTCAGACAGTTAAAGTCAGGTGTTGGAGAGCCTGTGCCTCCAGCAGCTTCTCACCGCTCGGATATAAACAGCTCAGGAGGGCTTGGCCCAGGACCCAGACCTCCACTAGGCATGGGAGGCTGTGCTGCCCACCTACCCAGGGAAGCCCACATCCAGCCCCAACCTACCCCTGGACCCACTCTGTGTGCCCTCCCGGACCCTGCGCCTGCCCACAGAGTGGCAGCCCCTAACAGGGAGAGCCAGGGCTCTGATTGGGACCCAATAACAGGACATTAAGAAGGGGCCTCCTCTCCTGAGGGACCACGTCACCAAGCTTCAGACTTTCAAGTTGTGTACAAGACCCCCAGTGGAAGACGGGAGTCTGGGCCCCAGCCCAGCTGTGCTCTGGTGTGTGGCATGATTCTGGACAAGACGCCTGTTCTTTCTGGGTCTCTGTTTCTTTATCTGGGGGTAGATACGAGGACGGGGTTCAAACGGTCTGGAAGTCTGTGAGTGGTCATCTACCCTTGGTGGGAGTGGGGGAGTCCTGTCTTCTGTGGAGAGTGGCTGGGCAGCTTCAGGGCATGGAAACGACCCATTACAAACATGGAGCTAGTCAGTGGCAGGGTTGGAGCTGCCTTGGGGTTCCGGTAACATCCCCGAGGGCTGGGAGCTCACTGCCCGCTGCAGGCTGCTCCAGACCCCGCCTCCACAGGCAGGTGCATTTTCTGAAGCTGTTGGCCACAGTGAGTCATGGCATAGCCAACGGGTGACGCAGCACGAGTCACCCCCCCCCCAATGTCTCTTGTGAGCAGAGTTAATCCCCAAGCTGGTGTTTCTTGGCGCCTTCGAGGTGTATTTTAAATTCTGCGAAGTGACTAAAAATATGCTTCAGTGTGCTGCGTATGAATGGCTGTGACGGGAGGGTTAAGAAAACAGATTTCATTCTGAAAGTTGCCTGCTGCTCTTTCCAGCTTGCTGAGCTCAGGCCTGCAAAGTCAGATGGGGGAAGTTCCCCTGGGTGGCCTGGGATGACAGGTGATTAACAGGCAAGGACAGAGCTAGGAGCTCCACGGGGCTACAACCAGGCTCCAGCACTGATCCTCGTAACTGGGTGACAGTGCCGTGCCAGCAGGACAGTGTCCCGTGGAAGGCTGCCCAGCTGTGGAACTGGGTCTAGTGGTGAAGGAGGCACAGCCATGGCTCTAAGCCCAGCCCCAAAGTCTCCTTCCCACACCCCAAAACTCCTCATCCTTTCAGCTACAGCCCTGCCCTGTCCAGCAGGACACTTTTAGCTCTTGACCAGAAAGGGGAGCATTCTCTTTCCATGGCCCTCCCTTTCCACCCTGGGAGGCCCCAGAGCAGGGGAAGAGGGAGTAGTTTTGGGAGTTTTTCTTCTTTTCTTTTTCTTTCTTTCTTTCTTTTTTTTTTTTTTTTTTTTTTTTTGACACAGAGTCTCACTCTGTCGCCCCAGCTAGAGTGCAGTGGTGTCATCATAGCTCACTGCAACCTTCAATTCCTGGGCTCAAGTGATCCTCCTTCCTCAGCCTCCTAAGTAGCTGGGACTACAGGCATGTACCACCATGCCCGGCTAATTTTTTTTTTTCTATTTTTAGTTGCCCAGCTAATTTTTTCTATTTTTAGTAGAGACAGGGTCTCCCTCTTGCTCAGGCTGGTCTCAAACTCCTGAGCTCAAGCGATCTCCCGCCTCGGCCTCCCAGAGTGCTAGGATTACAGGCTTGAGCCACGATGCCTGGCAGAGGACAGAGTTTTGAGCCTTTCAAATTTTGGGGACCTCTGAGATGCCACCAAGCAAGCCATTCATTCCCACTGTGTGGGTTTTGCTGGGTTTTAACTCAAAGGCAATCGCTAGAGTAGGTGCTTGTGTGGGATAAGGGGCCATCAAGGGCAGGGTTACGGTGCTCGCTTCAGCAGCACATATACTAAAAAAAAATTGGAACGATACAGAGAAGATTAGCATGGCCCCTGCGCAAGGATGACACGCAAATTCGTGAAGCGTTCCATATTTTTAAAAAAAATTATTAAAAAAAAAAGGGCAGGGTGATGGGAAGCCCTTTCTGGCTGTGTGGCCCTGGGCAAATCACAGTGGCCTTCTGAGAACCTCTGGCAGTAGCATAGGACCATCAGCCACAGGACTGGTAGGGTGCTTATCTCTGTCTTCCTGATGAAGAAACTGAGGCCCAAGGTCACATATCTGGTAAATGATGGAGATCGGTGTGTCTACCTCCTGATGCAGACCTTCCTCTGCCCCACAATGCTCCTCTCAGCTTCTGCAGGATTCAGCGTCCTCCTCAGCACAGTGGGAGGCTGAACTCAATGACGGCTAAAGGGCCTTTGGATATTCATTCATTAGGTCTAGACCATAACTTCAAAACAAGTAGGGCACAGGATATTAATGGCCATTATGCCAAGGGCCAGTATATTCAGGAAGTAATGGGGTGAACACAGAGAAGTAGGTTCCTTACTGCGGGACTTTTCATAGGCTTGACTATAAGAGGGTACACTCTGAGTCTCCCAGAGGGAGGTATAGGCTGCCATGTTCCCAGGTGTACTTGATCCCAGAACATCTTGTAAGACTAGAGCTTTGCAGAACACACTCTGAGAAACACTGGCCTAGAATGGACCAGCTCCCCAAAGGCTGGCAATTGGGAGCTCAGTCTGCCTCCCCTCTGCCCATCCCCCTACGTAGGAGTGTCTCCAGAGCTCAGGCCTCAGTTGCTTCTTTTCTCCCTTTTGCAGCCTCTCCCTTGGCAGCCTGTCTCCCAGGCCTGGACTTTTAATGATCATCCATGTGCTCATGATGCCCCAGCCTCCATCTCTAGATGGGGACTCATCTCCAAGCACTAGATCCATGTGCAGTCTCCTGCACATTCCCCCATACATCCCACGGCCACCTTACGCTCGGCACATCCAAAACTGAACTCATCATCTTTCCCCCAAACCTGCTCCCACGCCAGTATCGTTTATCTCTTGACAAATAGCACCATCATCCACACAGTCACCAAACAAGAAACTTGGGAGCCATTTGGGACTCCTCCCACCACTAGGGCCCGCAGATTTTTTTCTCTTTAATGTCTCTCCATATCCCCCTTGTACACTACCTTAGTTCAAACCTCTCTTTGTCTCACTTGAACCCTTCTAAAAGTCAGCATCACCTGCTCCCACATCCCCCTCCAGTGTCTTCTCTATATTGCTTGCCAGTAACTTTCTAAATCACACATAGGACCCCATCACTACCTTGCACAAAACCTGTCCATGGCTCCTTACTTCTTATAGGATTAAAAATGTCTACGTTCCTTAACATAATCTCCAAGAGCTTTCACAACCCTTCATCACCCATGCCAATCTCCGGCCTCAGATCCTACGATCCATATCTCAGATTGTCCTCCACCATTCTGAACATGGGTCTCACTGAACTCACTCACAGTTATTACACTTCCTGGAGCCTGGGGGAGTGACAAGAATTGGGGCACTTGTCTATAGTCCCTGTCCTCCCCTCATCATAAAAGCCCTTATCCCACTAACACAGTGATGATTCAGGACCACGGAGAGCGCCACACATGCAACCCCCTCCCCTGACCCTTTAGACATGGGTTGCCTATGCTGCCCACCTCGCACACTCTTCCCTTTTGCCCTTCAGGAAACCAGCATAGACACGCCTTCCTCCAGGAAACCTTCCCTGACCCACCTGAACAATCGGTCATTTCCTCCTCTGGGCTGTTGAGCAACCTGTGTATCCCTCCAAACCCATTATGCTGATTATGTTTGTACAAGAATCCATCCCACACATACCAACAGACCATGATCCTACAGGGCTCATACCCTGTCTGATTCATCTCCACGATCCAGTACAGAGGAGGTGCCCAGAGAATGTTTGTTGATTGAATGAGTAAATGGCATTTAGCAGGTGCTCAGGAAATGTGTGTTGGTTTGCATCATGTGTCTGTTGCTCTGAGTGACTCAGAAACCAGCCAGATTCCTCTCCTGGTACCTCTAGAAAAGGCATTTCCTTCCTGATTGACTACACCCTACATTAGCTTCCACCTGCCATTTGCCTCCACGCTTTGATTGCCTTCCCCGCAGGTCACCACCCACGGGTGGGGAGAAAGCACCTCCTCTCTGCTGCTGCTGTTGCCAAGCTGAGGACTTGCTAGAACCCCTGCCACCCCCCAGCCTGGGCTGCCTCACGAGCTTTGCCCAGAACGCTTCGTCTCTGCCTCTCTCTGCCTCTCTCTCTCCTGCTCAAAACAGATGGCTCTGAGTCCCCACTAACACAGAAGTTCCTGTGCTGTCATTTGAACATTTTTAACACTTTCTAAATTACAGAAGCTTCAGTCTCCTTTGATCATGGCAAACTATCAGAAATGAAGACTCCATGGAAGGACATTGAGTCCAGCCTCTTCCCTGTCCCATGGAGAGGCTGCATCTTAGAGAAGGCCAGTAGCCAAATAACTGTACTGGACACTGTCTTTGTTTTTGTTTTTTGTCATTTTTTTTTTCTTTCACTGCTGTTTGGTTTTGTTTTGTTTTGATGCTCAGAATTCATTCCCTTTCCTAACAGCAACCTGTTCTCCTGGTCTTAATGGGGCAATAAATCCAGGCACGGGTATAGAATCTAAGCTAGCCCAACTGGACTCTCTTGCCCAGGGCTTTAAATCTTGGGCAAGGTGGCAAAATAATAGGCAGAAAATGTTTCAAGCTCTGGCAAAGACCCCAACATAGGCCGGGTGTGGTGGCTCATGCCTGTAATCCTAGCACTTTGGGAGGCCGAGGCAGGTGGATCGTTTGAGCTCAGGAGTTCAAGACCAGCCTGAGCAAGAGTGAGACCCTCGTCTCTACTAAAAATAGAAAGAAATTATATGGACAACTAAAATATATATATAGAAAAAATTAGCTGGGCATGATGGCACATGCCTGTAGTCCCAGCTACTCAGGAGGCTGAGGCAGGAGGATTGTTTGAGCCCAGGAGTTTGAGGTTGCTGTGAGCGAGGCTGACACCATGGCACTCTAGCCCGGGCAACAGAGTGAGACTCTGTCTCAAAAAAAAAAAAAAAAGACCCCAACATAGGATAGCCCAGGAACCCTGGCTTCTGAATCTCCAAACTTATCAATTCTGTGAGCTCCTGATATGCTTCCAATAAATCCCTTTCCTGCTCAAGGTAGTCAGCCTGTTTCTGTTGCATACAACCCCACAACCCAAACTGGTATGCTCACAGGAAGGAGCACGTGCAGGCACACCCCTCCCTGTGTTGAGATAAAGCACGGCTCCGGCAACCTCTGCCTGCCTCCTGCCAGTTCTGTCTTTAGAGCCCACGTTAGATCAAACAACCTCACAAGCCCTCCCAGGCACGGAGGAAAGTCAGACACTTTGGGGAATGAAACAGACAGACCAACGTCTGGTGTTGCCGGGAACAAGCCAGGGTGGAGGTGTGGGAATCTAGATATGCATGCTCAACCCCCCAAGCTCTAGGTCAGAGTGGAAAAAGAGCTTCTGTCAATACCCCATAAACACACCCTCACATGCTCACACACCAACACAGACATGAGCACGTGCAAGTACACACACACACACACACACACCTGCATGCCAGGATGATACCTGGGAGCTGGAATGCAGCCTGTGTCTGGCAAGAGTAATTAACACATAAAGAGAGCAGGGTCAGGTTTGAGGACTTGTCCTGCTGAGCAGCTTTTTCCCTGCTGTTGACATTCCCAACAAACAAGCCCCGTGTTAGTGACTGGGATTATCCAACAAGTGCCCTTTAGGCTGGGAAGACGTGTTCTATTTACTGGACTCCTCCACTCTAGCCCAGTGGCTGGGCTCTCCTGGGCTGTCATGGATCTACACCTGTGACCTCAGCCTACCGCCCCTGGCCACCAAGAGGCAGGAGGTGGGAGCCGAGTAAAGCTGGGGTCTGGGTCGGCTGCAGACGAGATACTGATCTCTGCCACTCCCAGGGCCCACCAGTCCCAGAGCCACGCCCTGCCCCAACCACTCTGGACAACAGCATCCTGTAAACTCCTGGCTGGGCATGTTGTGTAGCTCAGCCCTGGGGAGCACCACCTTGCCCTGCCTGGCAACCCAAACATCAGAATGCACCTGAGTCAGAAGACACTACCCTGGATTATAGGATTAGAGCCCCAGCTCCTCAGCTGGCGTCTGAAGGCCCTCTGGTTCTAGCCGGTCTCTCTGGCCTCCTCTCCCTGCTCGACAATACACACGTCCTCCTCTCTGGCCATACCGCACCCCTCCCTGATTCATGACATATCTTCTGCCCCTACACCTAGAACTCCCTTCCCCCACACCTAGTAACCAGCCCCAAAGCTGCCTCCTGGAAGGTTTCTGAGGGACAGAATCACTTCTTCTGCCCATAACTGGGCCTTACTTGGCCTGTGCTGCCTTGCCGTGAGGTCCAAGGACAGGGTTGGAGTGTGATTCACTGCCCAGCACCCCGATGGGCACCTGCTGATACTGATACATATTTGTAGAATTGGCAGGAATGAGGTTTCTGATCCTCCTCTGCAGCCACTGGACTCCGGGTTGGGGGGAGGTCGGGGGAGGCTGGTGTTCTGACTCTTGGGGAGCCTCACCCATTTTCTGGGAGCTGAGCCTTGCAGAGTCCCTCCCTAGGGCTGTTGGGAGGAAGGTTCAGACCCTGGGGCGGGGCATCTGAGGGTCTAGACCCAGTCTGTGAGAACCCATGAGGCCTGGCTAGAAAGCCGCATTCAGCACACGTCTCGAGTGTAGCCGGGAGTCTGCAGCTCTGAGAGGGACAGGGAGTGACCAGGTCACGCAGCCAGCAAATGCCGAGAGGGATCATGGCATCCTGGCTCCAGCCCAGACTGGCTGCCTCCTTCTCAGGAAAAACAGATCTGCCTCCTTGTAACCCTGAGGGCAGCCTGTTTCGTGAGCTTCAAGCATCAAGTCATGGGTCAAGGGGCTGGTCAGCCTCTGATGCCAGCTCCCGAGGGAGGGCTGACACTGAGGCAGGTGTGGGCTGACACTGGTGTCTAGCTCCAAGGGCCTGTCACAGCCAACAGGGGGCCGGGGGGGACGCCACAGAAGGCAGGGACAGAGCACCGAGGGTTGGGGGGCTGTGCAGGCGTCCAGATCTCTGCTCTGCCCACAGCTGCTGGGAGGCAGGCACAGCCTGGCACGGCGAAGGTGGCAATCAGCGAGTGATCGCCTGGCTGGGCACCAGGGGAGGGGAGGGGAGCTCAGACTCGTGGGCAGAAAGAACATGCCTCCCCACCGCTGCCCGCCTGGAAGCTGTTGATCTCCCACAGGGCCCGCTGAGCCCAGCTGCTCTGAACCCAGTGGCAAGCGCGGGTCCCACAGAGCCCCCCCGACCTACAGGCTGTGCTGGGGTCAGAGTGTGGGCGGGGGCAGGCCAGGGGTGCAGGGTACGGCAGACCAGGAGTCCACAGGCACAACCACGAAAGCCGCTCACCATGGTGCTGCGGCCACTGCGCCTGGGTCGGTGCAGGCTTGGGCGCTCCTCCGTGTGGTCCCCTGGAACTTGGAGCCACATCCCCACACCGGCACTCTAGTGGAAACCCATCTCAGAGACCATTAATTCTGCCCCTACCTTTGTTCGGAGGGCGAATTCATGCAGAGGGTGTCCTGTGCCGTCATGACCTTGCGGAGAAGCTGGGTCAGAGTGGGAGGTCCAGTCTGGAGACACCTAGAGACTCATGCTGGGCCACCCCTCAGTTTCCCCACTGTAGGGGCAGCCCTGCATCCTCAGCCTAGACTGCCCACCTCGTCTTTTCCCCCTCCTCCTCCTCCTCCTCCTCCTCCTCCTCCTCCCAGCAGACGCACAGAGATGCTGTAAATAACAGGGTTGTCTGAGGCCTGAAATCCTTGGGCTTTGTACTGGCCCTGCTTTATTTGGGGCCCAGTGGCAGCCAGGCTGAGGACCCCAGGCTGCCACGGCCTTGTGCTGGGTGCAGGCGCAGGCCCAGCCCTCCCGTGGAGGGTGCTGACAGCTCAATTCTCAGCCCGGGGCCTGCCAGCTCTCTAGCTGGGAACGAGGAAGTGGCAGGTGCAGCCCCGCCGGGTCCCCGTGCCACAGCCAAAGAGGGGCAGAGACGCTGCTACGGTGGGGGCCAACAGGAGGGGTGCAGGTAGGACCGGTATGGGGCAGGGGGCTTCAGGGGTCCCCTGCAGACATACTGGTGCCAGAAAGCAGGCCTTGGCTCTCCAGGTCCTTGCTGTCTGGGGTCCCTGCAGGAGAAAAGAAGCTCGGCCAGCCCCAAAGGGGTCAGAAGATACTTTGGGACCAGGCCCGGACACAGTCTGCCAGGAAATCCTCTGGGTTCCGTTTGCAAAACAAATTCCAGATCCAACCCCTTCTCACCACCTTCAATGTCACCACCATGGTCTTAGTACCACTCTCCCCCGCCCCTGTGGCCTCTCTGCCTCAACACTGACTCCCCTACAGTCTGTCCTCAGCACAGCAGCCCGAGTGGTGCTTTGACAAAGCAGACTGCCTCGGGCTCCTCTGCTGGAAGCCCCAAGCAGCCCCCATCTCACTCAAAGCTAAGACTCCAGTCCCTGCAAGGACTCCCCGGACCCTCACGCTCTGGCCCCTTTACTGTTGCCCTCATCCCTAGCACTGTCCCCCTCACTCCTGCTCCAGCCACACTGGCCGCCTCGCCGGTCCTCAAACACATCAGATACATTCCCACCACAGGGCCTTTGCACTGGCTGTTCCCTCTGCCAGGAGCACCTTCCCCCAGACAGCTGCACGGCTCACTCCTCACTTCCCCCAGATCTTTGCTCCAGTGGCACCTGTGCAGTGGGGCTCTCCCTATGATCACCCTATTAAATATTGCAACCTGTCCCCACTTGTCCCTCTCTCCCCTCCTTCCTGTTTTATGTCTCTCCATAGCGCTCATCACCTCAAACATGCTGTATCTTTCACTTTTTCTCTCTCTGTTTTGTCTCTGCTCACTAGACTGTCAGTTTCTATAAGGGCTTGGACGTGGCCTAATGCAAGGGGTGGGGGTACCTGTGCCAAGATGCCAGGCCTGGATCTGGTCTCTCTCCAGGTACAGTGCCGTCAGCAGGAAGCAGCTGCCGCCCAGGGCGATGACGAAGACGCAGCACAGGAAGCTCTGCTGCAGGCTGAGAAAGCGCTGCAGGTAGGAGTCGGGGCGCCCAGCCCGCAGGGTACTAGAGATCTGCGGAGGAGGTGGGGGGTCTGCCAGGCCCACCAGGCCAGCCCCCAGGCCTCAGCGAGTGCAGTGCCCCCCCAGGCCCTCCCCACCCCACACGATCGGACACGCCTTACAAGTCCTATGAGATAGGGGCTGCTGGCGTCTCCCAGTAGGTGACCCACTGTGATCTGAAGCGCCTCTGCTGTCCCCCGGCACCTGGGCACCACCACGGACTGCAAAACACAGGAGCACCGGGGCACCCCAAGTGAGGGCATACCCACCTCCTGCTCCCTGCCCGCCGAGGGCCTGCCTGGGGGTGTGACAGGCTGGCCAGTGAGTAGGACAGGAGGGGAGTCAACAGCCCCCAAGGCCTGAAGCCCCTCCCAGAACATCAGGCCCATCTGAGGCTCATGAAGCTCCCGGGGGCCCCAAGAATGGGGTGCCAAGGCCCCTGATCAGGCCACCCTCTCGAGAGTTTGCTGTTGAACTGGGAACGGACGGGGCATGGCTGTGACAACAGGGAGTGGCCAGCTCAGGGGCCTGGGAGGCAGCCGTGCAGGCGGGCGGGGTGAAGAGGGGATGCACAGCAAGTGTCTGCATGTGGGGGCTCTTGGGCAGGGACGGCACAGAGGGCTCAGTCCTTCTCTCGGGAACATCAGGCCCCGCTGGGCAGAGACCAAAGGCAGCCTTGCTGGAGAGGCCGAGACTCCGGGGAAGAGGCCGAGGAGGTTAAGAACATGAATTCTTTGGAGTCAGACTGTCTGGGGTCCAAAGCAGATCTCCCACCACGAGCTGTGTGACTCTGGGCAAGTTGCTTCACCTTTTCTGCCTCAGTCTCCTCATCCCCAAATGGGGATAATAACATCCCTCCTTCAAGGGTTATGTTCATTACCATTATTCATCGGGTACCTGGAGGCTTCCTGTGGACACCAGACTGAAATAACATCAACTGAAGCACTTGAACTTGCTGTGCCTCCTGCCCGATGTGCTTTCCCCTCTCTGGTCCAGCTGGAGCAGCTCTATTTGCCATTTAGGACTTACCTTTGGGCCACCTCCTCCGTGAAGCCTTCTCAGAGTTCAAGTACCTGCCCTGAGCTCCCACAGCCTCTGGGTACACCCCTGAGTGAACACATGTCCCCCAGACTGGAAGGGGTCCTCTCGTTTTCTACCTCCCCTTATTCCCTACACTGTGTAGGCAGCAAAGCCCTGTCTAATTTCTCTTGGGGTCACTGGGGTATAGCAAGACACAAAGCACAGAGGGGACTAGCTGAAAGTTTGCCAACCAAATAAGTCGATTAGAACCATCTGGGAGGCTGGTCTCAGGAGAAATCCTGCCAGAAGCGGGGGCCAAAGCAAGGGAGGGGAGGGAGGCAGGGGGAGGGGGTTTGAGCAGAGACCACGTGGCCACACCGTCCCAACAGGGTAGCCGCAGGGGAACCTCCCACCCTGGAGCCTCATCCTCAAGACCTAGGCGCCCATGATCTGAGCTAACAACAATCAATAATGATAATAATTGCCAACATTTATTGAATGCTTCCTGTATGCATTTTATATATCAACTTGAACAACCCTTGAGGGAGATGTGATTATCACCTGCATTTCACAGATGAGAAAAACCTCCACAGGGAGGGTGGGGGGTGTGGTGGTAAGTGACTTGCCCAGGGTGGTCACCGGGCCAGGAAATAGCAGGGCTGAGATCCAGTCCGGGCCTTCTCCCCGCAGGGCCTGGCCTTTTGACCACTCTGCTGTTGTGGGCAAGGAGGAGCTGGTGTTTCTAGCGATATTTATGTGTTTGTAATAGGACATTTAGAAAATGGAGAGAAAGATAAAGAGGACAAGTTCATTGCTAGCTCTGCAAATGGGTGGAAGAGTAATCAGTAGCCGGCAGAGAGGCTGGGACCGTGTAAGCAAAGGTATAGAGGCAGGAGCCAGGGACGTCATCTCTGGATTCCAGAACACCAGGCGCAGGATTGTGCTGGGCAGGGCAGAGCGGCAGGAGTCACTGTGGGTGACCAGCTGGTCCCAGGTCACTGTCCACTCTGTCCAGGCGTTGAGGGAAGCTGGGCCTCTTGCCCACCACTGGGACCTGCCAACAGCCCTGAGGAGGAACTGACCACAGCTTTGCACCTTCCAAAGACTTCCTTCTCACCCCATAATTATGTGATTACTCACGGGTGGCTCTGGGGAGACAGGTAGGGCTTCCTGGAGGGAGGGCCCTGAATGTCCAAAAAGATCCACACGGAAGCTGAGGCTGCTTGGACCCCTAGAATAAGGTCCAGGCAGGCTAGCCCCCTCCTCCCCTCTCAGGAACCCCAACCTGCTGGGCCCAGGCCACCTGCTGCTGCTGGTGACAGGAGAGGAGGGTCTCCCCCAGCCTGTCCTGGGTCCCCATTATCCGCATACAGCCAGGGGGCCCAGCAGCAGCTGGAGAGCCCAGGGGGTAATTTTAGAAATAAGAGGCTTTTGGGTTCCCAAAAATCCAGGCTTACTCTATTCTGAGACAAAAACACCTCTGTTTTTGGCTCTCCCTTCTTAGAAGAGCTGTTCCCTTTATAGCCCCGGGCAAAACCAGCGCCAGCCAGCCAAGGGCTTGCAGAAAGTCTGAGCAGCAGCCACCAGGTGCAGACTCCTGCAGCCCCCTGGGCTCCAAGCTCAGCCCGGGCACCAGCCCCCTGGCAGGGCGGGACAGATAAGCGAGCAGATGGCTACCTGGGGGGCAGAGGCTGAGCAGAGGGAGAACAGGGAGGGGACAAGCCTCCAAGGGAGTTTGGGGAAATCTGCTGAGGAGGTGGGTGAGCGCCCGCTGGCTGGATTCCAGAACCCCAGAGGACAGGCCTGAGAAAGAGGGCGTGGGCTCCCCTCGGCTCTGCTCCCCACGCTGGGGAGTGAGGTGAGCTGGCTCTGGGCCACCCCAGGTGGGGCCCAGGCAGGCAGCAGGGTTGGCAGGGAGCTGCAGACCCCAGGAGCAGGTTTGGGGAGGGAGGGAGCTCAGGCTTACAGGGAGCCGGACCCTCCAAGGCCCAGCCGTGCCAGGGGGAGGCTGCCAGAGGTGAGGCTTGGCTGTGTGACTGAGCCAGACCATCGTCATCAACAGAAGGGGCTGTTGGGAAGTTCATTAGAAGTGCAGATCCCTGGACCCCAGCACAGACCCACTGAATCGGACTCGGGACAGAGGGCCTGGAATCTGACTTGTAACACGCTCCCCCAAACCTGATTCTTATGCACAATGAAGCTTGAGAGCCACTGGACCAGAGAGCCCCTGAGGTCCCTCTTCCAGAGAGAATCTGGATTCTCCCCTTGTGGATAAGGCATCAGAGGAGCAGTATCCTATGGCAGGACTGATGTGGGGGCTGAGGAAGGGCCCCCACATCCCCCACTTAGGAATATGCATGATGCCAGTGTTAGCTCATTTCATTCTTAAAGCCTGGGGCGTAACTGGTAGGTTACCACCCCACCTACTGTGCAACTGGAAAAACCAAGGCCCAGAGAGTCTCATTCACCTAGCCAGGGTCACACAGCTAATGAGTGGCCAGGCTGGGAGTGGATGCAGACGGCCGGCTGCAGAGACCTCACACCTAGGCTCTGACCCACCCGCAGGCTCCGACCTCCCAGAGACCTGCAGTCCCCACACCTGTTTTCCTGTTAGCCCCTCTGGGCTTCCTTTGCAGCCCAGAGCTGTTCACCTGACCGTCCCCCTCTCCTTAGCTCCCTGCACACACACACCCCAGGCCTCCTCAGACCCTCGGGCCCCTGCCCAAAGGGAAGCTCATCTCCTGCCTCAGGAACAAGTGCAGGCCAGCAAAGGGGACCTTCCCGTGGCACACCCCTGTCCCCACACACTTCCTGCCCCTGCTTTGCACCGAGGCTACTTCCACCCACAGCCCTGGATCCCACCCCCTGCTCACCAGCCCCAGGGGCTCTCTCTCCACCATTCTCCCCTCCCTGTCCCCTGGAGGCTGCCTGGCCCCAACTCTCGCACAGCAACGCCAGCTTCCCCTGACCTTCTGCCAACTGCCACCACCATCTTCTCCTCTCTTGTCAACACAGCTCCTTGAGGGAGCTGTCCACACTCCAGGTCCTCCTTCCCCTCCCACTGCCGCCCCTCCCTGCTCCAAACTGGCCTCTGCCCCTCCACTGCACAGAAGGGGTCCCCACCACCTGCCTCTTCCCTGGGAAACAGCAACCCGGGGGGGAACCGAACTCCAAGGGCTGCAAGCACTGGTCTAGCTCCAACCTCCAAAGTGCAGACAGCCAAGCTTTGGTCAAGGGGCTCCAGGATGGCAGGGAGTGGGCGGCAAGAAGCCTAGCTGGGGTGGTGGGCCTTGCTCAGCTTTGGGAGCTGGAGGTACCAAGCCAGAAAAGAACCACAGGGAGCCCGGGGGTGGGCTGGATCCAGCCAGCTCCCCAGACGGGTCAAACTATCCAGCTGGCCGGCTCCTAGCTCCCCTCTCCACCACCTCCCTTTTCCCCCTCCCACCCCTCCTCTCAGTTCTACAGAGAGCCCGGCTCTGCCAGGTTAATCATTCTTGCAAACATAGACACTGGGGGGACACAGGCGCAATCTTCACATATCTGTGGGGCTGTCATGTGGAAAAGGGAGTCGCGCAGCAGGGGGCAGGCGGAGGACGCTGCAGGGGGCAGGTTCAGCTCCCTTGGAACCGCCTGAGAGAGAACAAGCTATGTTGGGGAGGGGGAATGTTAATCTCCCTGCGTCTAAAAGCGGACAATCCCACAAGCGGAAACACGTGCCAGTGCTCTCCCGTTTGCTGAGGGCTTTCCTGCAGGCTGCTTCCTCGCCCCACCCGGCAGGTTGTGACTACCCCTTTTTATAGACTGGGAAACTGAGGCCCAAGGCCATTCGGCAGCTCTGTGGCTGAGTGTGGGCTGGAGCCCGTCTCCTGTCTGAAGGGAGGGGCTGACACACTCACCCAGGAGCCAAAGCCAGGGCCGCCCAGGACGGGGGGCGGGCAGACATCCCGACAGGGAGTGAGCATCCTATCAACAGTGTTATTCAAGGAAGACTTGTTGACTCATTGGCTACACATCCCCATAGCCTTTCAAACTCAGATTCTAGGGCACCAGGATTTCTTTGGGGGCTAAAAGATGAGAAGGTGGGACACTGGGTCACTGAGAATCCTCGCCAGCATTCTCTGTGCCAGGCCCTGGGCAAAGCTTCACATGAGTAATCTCATTTCCCCTCCCAACAATCCATGAGATAGGTACTGTTGTCACCCGCATTTTCCACACAGGGAAACTGAGGCTCAGAGACACACAGTGACTTGCCTAAGGTCACACAGCTTGTAAGTGGCAGGACCAGGGCTGAAAGCCGGGTCTGTTTCCTGATTCTAGGCTCATGCCCCAGCACTAAACTGCCCTTGGGACAGCTCCCGGCCCATTGCCAGGCTGCTCTGGTTCCCTTGTGCCCAACACTGGACTGTGCCAGGCTGCCAGGAGGTAGCGGGAGGGCTCTCAGCGTGCTCCCAGGCCTGGGACCCTGTGTCACCTACAAGGGCACAGCCCATCACAGTGTTCAAAGTCCTTCCCTGTGTGTCTCCCAGAAGGGGGAAGGGAGGAGGGACAAAGGGTGTGAGGCTCAGGGAGGGGCCATGCTGGACTCTGGGCACAGCAAAGTCCTGTGGTCAGGACAGCGTCAGGTCTCATTACAGGCCGAGCCAGCCCCTTGCGTGGCGGGCTGGACTCAACTGTCCTCAGTGGCCATTGCCCCAAAGTCCAGCATTCCCATGTGCATGCCCAGAGTGGAGGCCACGGAGACTTTGCCGAGAAACAGAGTGGCAAAGAGAGAGGGAGGGAAGGAGCCCTGGGAGTCACAGAGCCCAGGATCCAGTCCTGGCTCCGTGCCTTGGTGCTGTGTAATCTTGGCCCAGGCACCTGCCCTCTCTGAACCTCCATTTGCTCATCTGCAGAATGGGCATGATGGTCAGAGGAGATGTTTGAGAGTGTCAGAGAGGCCTCTGGTCCAAGGTAGCTGTTCAATGACCTTGATCCTCTACTGAATGGCCTTTGAAGCCCCCCAGCCCCCAAGCTGCTCAGCAGCAGAGGTCCAATCCTGAGCTGGACAGACTCCAGCTGCCCCCAGGACCAGCCCCCCGCCCAGACTCCCACACCTACCAGCAGGATGTCAGCAACCACTGCCCAGTTGCAGGACAGGAGCAGCTCCCCAAGGGCCAGGAACACCTGTGGACAGAGGGCGGCCGGAGTGAGGCTCCCCAGACCTCACTGTCTCTTCCCAGCTGGGGACAGGACAGACGGGCTCCGGGGAGGAAGGCATCACCACACTTACTGGGGTGAGCAAAGTCTGAAACAGTTTCTCCACATCTGGCAGCCTCAAGGTGGGTAGACAGTACCAGCTGGGGCCAGGCCAGCAGCCATGCCCCAGAGGTGAGCACCCAGCCCCTGGAGTCACCCACTGGGCGCTGGGAGAAGGAAGCCAGGACTCCCAGGCCACTTTTAAAGGTGAGGAAACAGACTGTGAGAAGACAAAGGCCAGAAGGCTACTCGGAGCTTGCCCACCCCTTATGTCCTCCCCTCAGGCCTCCATACACCGATAAGGCCCCTCCTGTGTGCCAGCCAGGCTGCCAGACCCAGGCACCCCACAAATGGCCCCTCCCTGCGCGTCCCCATCCCAGACCCCTAGAGCAGCGTGGGGCAGTGAGCAAGGCCTCGCACACCCATTGTTCAGACAGTGAAACTGAGCCCGGTCAAGGCCAGGATTTGTCTGAGGTCAGCAGCTGGCCCAGGGCGAAGCCAGCCCAGAACACGAGGCTTCCGGCCCCCGTCCAGCACCCACCCCCTGCCCTGCTCCCGACAGCCTCCAGTGGCCACAGGCCCTGAACCTCCCCACCTCGTGCCAAGGGATTAGGACAATCTCCATTCCCCTCACTCATGAAGAGTTTAATGAAGCAGCGAGAAGAAAGAGGGGGAAAAAAAGTCTCATTTTTCAGAGCTTCCAAGAGCTTATTGCCGGGGTGGAATTAGTCATTCCTGGAATCACGGGGCTGTGCCTGGGACACCCACAGGCCTGATGTTCGGAGGCCTGCGAGCCCCGGGGCAGCGGGACCAGAGGACCACTGCCCGAACACCTGCTGTGTACGCACTGAGTATGTCCACTCCCGTCACCCTGTCTAACCCCGCGGGTCAGGGGACATGATACGGCAGATGTCATTCCACCCATTTCACAGATGAGGAAGCTCAGGCCCAAGGACACGCATCAAGCCACTTCTTGGGGAGCCTCTCTCCCCAGTGGCCTGTGCAAGGTGAGGGTGAAGAGGCCATTGTGGAGAAGGCCCCGAGAGCCTCCAGCGGCCACAGCACCTGGTGACGCTGGCACTGGGGAATCAGAGGAAAGTCCAGGATGGGCAGGGGTCCCCGGCGGGGGGCGGGGGAGGTGGCACTGGGCAGAGCTCTGAAGGATGGTTGGGATCGGGATGGCCCAGAAGAGCCACAAGCCCAGGCCAGGCCGAGGCCCCACGTGAGCAGAGGCAAGAGGCTGGAATGTGCCCACACGCTGGGCGGAGCAGGACCCGGCCCAGCTCTGGTGCAGGGAGGGCCGGGCAGGCCAGGGAGGCCACGGTGTGTTCTCTCAGTCTGACCGAACTCCTGCGGCTGCGGGCCCTGGCCCCTGGCACCGACCGGGGAGGCCCTTGAGGGCAGGGTGGGTCTCCCTCAGGCCCCCACAGGGCTGGGAATCAGGAAGTTGCTGGCAGGCAGGCCTCGGGCGGGGCCGGGTGGCCGCAGACCTACATTCCAGCTTAGCAGGGTCTGCCAGCCGGCCCCCTGGGGCCACATGAAAGCCGTGCCCGACTCATACCCGCCCTCCCCGTGACTCCTTCTGGGCCAGCTGCACCTGTGCGAAGCCCTCTCCTCTCCTCACACCTGCGGCTTGCCCCTGCGTCCCCTCCCTGCGTCCCCTCCCCGCACAGTACAGGCAGCCCCCAAGCCATGCGGCCAGGCGCCCTCAGGACATACTGAAATACACCTTTTCCTTCCTCCAGCTGGAGCAGGGTGGATCCCGACCCCAAAATAGAGCCTGTCAGAGGGAGGCTGCAGCCACAATGGGGCCTTTCAGGCTGAACCCGCCACCCGAGGATGCCAGGTTTCCTCAGACACACCTGGAAACCGGCACTGCGCCACCAAATCCTCGTCTCCACTTGGCGGCTTTGAGGGGCAAAGGGCCCGGCTGGGGAGAGGCCGCCTTCTAATCCCGTAATTACAGTCTCCCGAGGCAGCGGCCTGGGCCGCCTCAGCTCAAGGAGCGGCTCTGCAGCAAAGGCGTGTGACCTCCCGGGGTGCACGGGCCCCGGCCCCACCCTGCCTGGCTGACCCTGGGGAGGCCGCTGCCCCTGGGCCTTGGTTTCAACTGTATGACGCTGGGGTGGCCCAGAGACTGCGCCAGGCTCCTCCAGCACCGACAGCCGCTGCTCATAGGCTGGTAACCTCGCTGCGCCCCAGCGCCATGCACAGGCCGGCGCCAACTGCGCCCTGGGGTTCAGTGGCTCCCATGACCGATGCAGGCTTGGGCTCCACAGTTAGAAAGTAAAACGAACACACAAGCAAAAGGGCCCCAGTTTGTAGAGTGTAGCTGACTGCTCAAAGCTACATGGTGTCTCATCCCTGCAGTCCCAGGCCTCTCCTGGACACCCTCTCTTGCAGGCCCACAGGCACTTCACACTGACCAGGTGACCAAACTCATCCTCTCCCCATCTCCTCACACCGCTGTTCCTGCCCTGTGTGGCTGGACAAACTGCCAGAGCCGCTCTTCTCTGGCTCAGGGACGGCTCCTTGCCCCCTGTCACCCATGCCAGATGCCAGGGGGAGGGGGATCCTACCTGCCTTGCTCACCCTCACACCCCTCCAGTCACTGGTCTTTTCCATTCTGCATCCTAAGTGTCCTCAAACCTTCCTCCTCCTCAGCCCTCTGCTGCTGGCCTGGCCCAGGCCTCCCCTCTCGTACCTCCTCCCCAGTTTCCCAGGCCCCGCCATCCTCCCAGCACCAGCCCCAGAGGGGACTTCCAAAAGGGAAATCTGACTCTGTCCGTGTGTCCTCAGAGGCTGTGCATGCTGCCCTGCAAACTGACGTAGCTCCCCCGGGCCACAGGGCCTGGGAACACCGCCCGGAGCCTGAGAAACACGGAGCCCCTCAGCCCTGGCCTTTGCCTTTTCAGACCAAGAGGATTTCCCCCTCCAGCTGGGGCAGGGATGATGAATATCCCTGGCCTTGGTCACCCCTGGCCAGTGAGGCGCACACACACACACACACCCATGCTCACACTGTCACACACGGACATGTGCTCACATACACATGCAACCACACAAGCACGCCTACTTGAGGCTGCACATACATGCGCACGAGCTTAAATACACGTGCACACTCACACATGTGCACACGTACATGGACACTCACAACTTGGCACACACACAAAGAGCACTCAAACTACAAGTACATACATATGCAGGGATGCCATTCAAAATATCAAAACATGGCCCGGTGCTCACACCTGTAATCCTAGCGCTCTGGGAGGCCGAGGTGGGAGGATCCCTTGAGCTCAGGAGTTCAAGACCAGCCTGAGCAAGAGCAAGACCCCATCTCTACTTAAAATAAAAAAATTAGCTGGGCATCATGGCACACACGTGTAGTCCCAGCTACTCAGGAGGCTGAGGCAGGAGGATCACTTCAGCCCAGGAGTTGGAGGTTGCAGTGAGCTGTCATGATGCCACTGCACTCTAACCAGGGTGACAGAGTGAGACTCTGTCAACAACAACAAAAAAGAAACTGAACCCCCATCCTCACTCTCTCACCTTAAAAAAAATATCAAAACATGTGGCAAGGGCACCAACCAAACCGACCAGGGCTGTAAATGACTGGCACAGGCCTGCTGGGATGGACTTGCTGACTAACAGCCTAGCACGTACCCATGCATACTTGTGGTCTTATAATAGGCACAGCAACTTATGTACCCATGCATGTACCCAAACATGTCTGTGCCCTCACACGTGCACATACATGCATGTGAGCATGTACACACTCATACTCCACACATGCACACCTCTCCCGTGTACACCTGCACATACACGTGGGCCTGGGGAGGGAGCAAAGAGGGAGGGGTCACCTGAGTGGTGGGAGGGGCAGTATCTTCAAACTTGGTCCATCTCAGTCTCCCAACTGGGCAGTAACTGATCTCCCAACTGCAAAGAACGGTTTCTAGGCCCCACCAAGAAGGAAGAAAGCAAACGTCCCCCACGGGCCCGCAGTGCCTGGGGCAGAGCTGAGACCCACTCCTCCTCCCTCACAGACCAACTCCCCACCCAGCATGGCTGAGCAGTCAGGACACGGGCCCCAGGACACAGACTGGCCGCCAGCAAGCTGCCGCACTGGCTGGCACACTTTGCCCCTGGGCCTGCCAACCTGTAATTGCAAGGACTGGGATCGGGGCACAAGGGCACCGCCTGGCTTCCAGGGGCCGGCAGCAGCCCAGCAACCTGGTGGGCAGACAGGTGGGGAGTGAGGCAGTGAAGGGAGCAAAACTCTGCTGTCCTCCTGGAGAATTCAGCTGAGACTGTGGGCTCTCTGGTGGGCTGTGCTGCCCGTCCAAGAAGAGACACCTGCTAGATCTTGGGAGGGAGCCTGAGAGCAAGGGGGGTGGCCTCTCTCAGGCCATCTGAGGCAGCTCCTGGTAGGGCCTGGTTACTCCAGCCTAGAAAGCAAGAGAAAAAGGCTCATCCAAGAAGCCCCCCAGGGGCCGGGCCGAGTCACAGAAGTGGCAGGAAAGCTCCCCAGAGCCAGGGACCTCCCACAGCCCAGCTTTCTGTGCCACCCCAGCGACTGGAGAACAGATCCGACAGCCGTCCTCTGAATCCTTGGCTGACCGTGACCCCAGATATGGGGGACAGACATCCTGGCTGATCCCTGCCAACCACCTCGCAAGCTCCACTGTGGGCACCAAACAGGGAGGACACCAGGCCTCCATCCCGGGTCCTCACTGAGGAGTCTTCAAGGCTGCGAAGGGCAGCATCCCCTCCCGGCTATAAAGGCCTCAGTGACAGCCACACTGGCTCTGTTCTCTGTGGTTCTGGCCATACCTCTCCTTGGCAAGAAGAGAACTCAGGGTTACGATCAAGTTTGGGCTAGAAGGGGCCTTAAAGGTCACTGGGTTGACTCCTGGGCAAAGATGAAAGATTGGGATTGCATCATAGGCCGGGTGCGGTAGGTAGCTCACACCTGTAATCCTAGCACTTTCAGAGACCAAGGCAGGAGGATCACTTGAGGCCAAGAGTTCAAGACTAGCCTGAGCAACATAGCGAGACCCCATCTCTACAAAAAATAGAGAAATTAGCCGGTGCTGGAGCCCAGGAGCTTGAGGTTGCAGTGAGCTATGAGGATGCCACTGTACCCTAGCTGGGGCAACACAGCAAGACTCTTATCTAAGAAAAAAAAAAAAGAAATTGTATCATAGACTTTCCTCTCCCCCAGAAGCAAAAAATACTAAGTCAGGAAAAAATTGTTTTTCACCAAAGAGAAGAACAAAATCTAATGAAATAAACATTAAATATTGGCAGCCAAGCAAAAAAGCAGAGGATTCTGGAACAGGGAGTCTAGCCCTTCTCAGCCCCGGTCCCCAAAGCCATTCACCAAAAACCCCCAGATCCAGAGGGAAATGAACAGAGTAGGCGTCTTTACTGAGAGTCAGCAGGGAGAGAGGGGTAAAAGTGGGGGAGGTGAATAATGACAGCAGTCGCTGGCATCACTCAAGGCCCCAGGGCGGCCCCCATCTCAGAGGTGGATGCACCCAGTAATTATGTAGCATGAACCCTATTATAGAGCATTTACCTGAATCCCAGAAGACAGGGCAGGGCCCAGGTGTTCTAACAAAGACTCTTCACTGCCTCCCTGAGCCCTGCAATTTCCTCAGGTGACAGAAAAGTCTGGAGAGCCTAATGCTCAACTCAAACTACAGCCCCTTTGGAAAAAAGAATGGTCACCAAGAAGGCAGGAAGAGAGCCAAGGACAAGAGTCACCCACACCACACTAAATCAAAGCAAATTCAGAAGCACAGTGGCTCAAGCCTGTAATCCCAGTACTTTGGGAGGCTGAGGGGAGGGGATTGCTTGAGGGCAGGAGTTTGAGAGTTGCCTGGGCAACATAGCAACACCCCATCTCTACCAAAATATACATATATATATATATTTTTTTTTTAAAGCAAATTCAATGTCTGAGCAGAGGTGCCCACACCTCATTAGGGGGAGGCATTCAGCATGAGAACTATGGAAACATGCTGTAGAAAAGGGAGAAACGAGGGAGGGAGGGAAGAAAAAGAACCCAACCTAGAAAATAGATGATCAGAGAAGGAGCAGGACATTCCTTATTTTGCTTCAAAGTACAAAACAATATGATAAGAATATTAATTCAATAAAGAAAGAGCTCAAGGATGAAATGAACATCCCATCGGATGAGACAGAAAGGGAAATCACAGACCTAAGGAAAGAAATGGGGGAGCAAAATAAATTAAACAAATAAATTACAGAACAAATAAATTAAAAATAGCTACAAACAGAATAGGCACCAATGAAAGCAGAATTGCTGATATAGAGAAAAGGCTTGAGATGCTCTTACTGGTGATTTTTGAAAAGACAATGAGGGCCGGGCGCGGTGGCTCACGCCTGTAATCCTAGCACTCTGGGAGGCCGAGGCGGGTGGATCGCTTGAGGTCAGGAGTTCGAGACCAGCCTGAGCAAGAGTGAGACCCCGTCTCTACTAAAAATAGAAAGAAATTATATGGACAGCTAAAAATATGTATAGAAAAAAATTAGCCGGGCATGGTAGCACATGCCTGTAGTCCCAGCTACTTGGGAGGCTGAAGCAGGAGGATCGCTTAAGCCCAGGAGTTTGAGGTTGCTGTGAGCTAGGCTGACGCCACGGCACTCACTCTAGCCTGGGCAACACAGCGAGACTCTGTCTCAAAAAAAAAAAAGACAACGAGAATACAGTATTTAGAGAGAAGCAAGTGATGGAGAAGACGGAAGCACTACAACTGGGGCTGGGGCTGAGCCAGGAAAGAAGGCACCAGGGCACAAACAGGTCCCTCTCCGGGTTGCACAAGGAAGGACAGGTCGGTCCCCAGGAATGAAAGCAGTGCCTCCTACCATCTTGCCCCCTGGATGTCTTGCTGGCCTCACCCTAGTCCCAGCCCTGAACATGATCCAACCAAGTGAAAAACTGGACAAGTAAACATAAGAAATATTCAAAGAGAGAAATGGGGAAGGGGTTACTCAATGGTGATTCCACAGATCGGAAGAACATGGTAATGAGGAAATTTGGGTATGATATGGAATATTTAACATTTTGACATAGCCTAACTGGAGTAAGCAGCTCCCGACGTGGCTCCTTGTACTCTCCTCTGGGGCTGGACCTAGTGACTGGCTTCTAGTGAGTAGAATGTAGCAAAAGTGATGGTGTATCACTTCTGTGATTAGGTCATATAAGTGACTTCCTTCAATAGGCTCTTTTATTGTCGTCTCAGCCTGCACACTTTGATGAAGCGAGTCATGGTGCGATAGAGGCCCACGTGACAAGGGACTGAGAGCAGAATTGAGCCAACAGCCAGCAAGGAACTGAGCCCATCAATCCAAGGATCTGAATGTTGCCTGCAACCACTGAGTGAGCTTGGAAGCAGATTCTTCCCTAGCTGAACCTTCAGATGAGACCACAGGCCCAACACCTTAATTGCAGCTTTCTGAGAGACCATGAAGCATAAGACCCAGCTAAGCTATGCCTGGATTTCATGGTCCACATAACCAGTGAGAACACAAAGGTGTGTTGCTTTAAACTGCTCAGTGTTGGGGTGATTTGTTACACAACAACAGATGACTAGTACACCAGCTGATATTTTGAATTTCAAGAATAAGTCATGAAATCTTCAGGTATCCAGATGAATCAGCATTAAGGATTTTTAAAAATCAAGCTAATGTGGCCGGGCGCGGTGGCTCATGCCTGTAATCCTAGCACTCTGGGAGGCCGAGACCGGAGGATCATTTGAGCTCAGGAGTTCGACACGAGCCTGAGCAAGAGCGAGACCCCATCTCTATTAAAAATAGAAAGAAATTATCTGGCCAACTAAAAATATATATAGATAAAATTAGCTGGGCATGGTGGCACATGCCTGTAGTCCCAGCTACTCAGGAGGCTGAGGCAGTAGGATTGCTTAAGCCCAGGAGTTTGAGGTTGCTGTGAGCTAGGTTGATCCCATGGCACTCTAGTCCAGGCAACAAAGCAAGACTTTGTCTCAAAAAAAAAAAAAAAATCAAGCTAATGTTATTGTCCATAGCTATATTTGATAACAGAAGACAACCGAGCAAATGTTTGCAAAGTGCTGAGGAAAAGAAAAGGTGACCCAGGAATATTTCACCCAATATGATGTTGTTCAAGTAAAGAATCAAAGAAGGGAAGACAATCTCAAACATGAATGAACCAAAGGAATACAAACTCTCTCACCTTTTGCAGGGGTGGGGGGGAGGAGGTGAAAAAACTGCTTAACCACAAAATCTACCCAGTTATGAGTTGAAGCAAAATAAACAACTCAGGAGTGCAGAATCCGTATAAACAGACTGATAATAAGTATTGAATCTATTTAAATATGGGGCAACTATTAAACAACTGCAAGGATTATTCTTCAAGAACAGACTGTGAATGTTTCAAATCTAGGAAAATGTAAAAATAATAATATAACTGACAAAAATCAGGAGGCTGGGGAAGGAAGGGGGAGAAGGGGTATAACGAGGCTGGTGTCCTCTTTTCTAGCTAGGATTCATCAGTGAGTCCAAAGTTTTGCAATCCATTCAAACTTAATTCCTTTGATTTTACTTCAATTTCTTCAGATAGATTCAAACAAGGTAATTGAAAATATTATGATTCTATTTATATGAAATGTCCAGGATAGGCAAATCTATAGATTTAGTAGCTGCCTGGGGCCAGGGCTGGTGGTGGGGGTCAGGGCTGGGGAGAGAGAGACTGGGGGAAATGAGGAGCGACTGAAGGTTCTTTCTGGAGTGATGAAAATGTTCTAAAACTGATTGTGGTGAAGGTAGCACAACTCTGTGAATATCCTGAAAACCATTGATTTCCACACTTTAAATAGGTCAATTGTATGATATATGGCTTATATCTCAATAAATCTGGTTTTAAAAATTACACTATTACATGACCTCAGTTTAATAAAAATATTTCTAACTAACCATAAGTTTGTGTATGTATACAGAGAGGACACATATAGAATGATGGTCGCCTAATTAAATAACAGATGTGGAAGCAAATAGGCCAAGACGCTAAGAGTAGTTTGTTTTCTTGTTTTTTTGGTTTTTTGTTTTGTTTTGTTTTGTTTTGTGTGTGTGTGAGACAGGGCCTCACTCTGTCGCCTAAGCTAGAAAGCAGTGGCACAATCATAGCTCACTGCAGCCTCGAATTTCTGGGCTCAAGCAATCCTCCTCCGTCAGCCTCCTGAGTAGTTGGGACTACAGGCATGTGCCACCACGCCGGCTATTTTTTTAAGAGGTCCCTCTTTGTTGCACAGGCTAGTCTCGAACTCTCGGCCTCAAGCAATCTTCCCACCTCAGCCCTCCAAAGTGATAGGATTACAGGCATGAGCCACTATGCCCAGCCAAGAGTAGTTACTTCTTGAAGGTGACAATATGAATAACTGTGATTTTCCTTTTTGTGTTTTTCTGCCTTTGCTTGTGTTTTTCAGTGTCCTCCACATAAAATTATAAAAGTCATTTGAGGCTGGACAGAGCTAGAACTAGGCTGAGGTAGGAGGACAGCTTGAGCCCAGGAGTTCCAGGCTGTAGTGAGCTATGATCACACTACTACACTCCAGCCCAGGCAACAGAGCAAGATCCTGTCTCAAAAAAAAAAAAAAGGCATTTGACACAGTGTGCTAGATTGAATTGTTGGTCCCAGCCTTGGACATTACTGGTGGCATTACACATCACACCCCGAAGTGTGGAATGCCTCCAATTCTCAGGTCTCCCCTTTTCCATCTATGTTCACTCCCTTGGTGACCTCATTCAGTCTCAGGGCTTTAAATAACCAGCCTAGACCTCTCTACTGAACTCCAGACTCATATATACCCAACCGCCTCTCTTTATTTATTTATTTATTTATTTATTTATTTATTTATTTATTTATTTATTTATTTATTTATTGAGACAGAGTCCCGTGGCGGCATCACAGCAACCTCAAACTCCTGAGCTCAAGTGATCCTCCTGCCTCAGCCTCCCAAGTAGCTGGGACTACAGGCGCAAGCCACCATGCCTGGCTAATTTTTTCTATTTTTAGTAGAGACAGGGTCTCCCTCTTGCTCAGGCTGCTCTTGAACTCCTGGATTACAGGTGTGAGCCACTTCGCCTGGCCCCAACTGTCTCTTAACATGTCCAGAGTCCTAAGCGGCATCTCAAATTTAACAAGTCTAACATGGAACTCGTAATCTCACCCTCTCCAAAAAAAACCCCGCCCCTCGCTCCATCTTCCCCATCTCAGTATGCAGCCACTCCATGCTTCCTTCAAGTTGCTCAGGCCAAAAACCCTGGAGTCACCCTCAACTCCTCCCTTTCTTTCACACTTCACACCCAATTTGTCAGGAAATCCTGTTGATTTTACTTCCAAAATATACCCAGAATATGATCTCTTCTCCACACTTCCTCCATAACTACCAAAGTCCGGGCCACAACCATCTCTTGCCTGTATCGTTGGGAAACCTCCTGATTGCTCTCCTGTCCTGCCTTTGCTCTCTTCCATTCTACCCTCAACACAGCAGCCAGAGAGCTCCTGTTAAACCACGTGGGCCACAACCACAAAATGGCCCAAGCTAATTATGCCTCTTGATACTCACATCTTTGCACCTGGTCCCCTCCCACGGGGAACCTGGACTGGCCCTACACCTTGCTTTGACCAACAAAATAAGGCAGAAGTGATGCTGTTTGAGTTCCTGGCCTGGACCTTAAGGGACTTTGCAATTTCCACTTTTGCTGTCTTAGAACACTCCCCCAAGACCACCATGTAAGGAGGCTGGTCTAGCCTAGTGGAAAATGAGCAGCCGTATGGAGAAGAACTGAGGGGACCCAGCTGACAGCCTGACTTGAGCAAGGCCAGCGGGAACACTCCAGCCCAGCTGATCGCCCAGGGGAAGGCGGCCACATGAGTGAACATAGGCAAAACCAGTGGAGGGGACATCCAGCCAAGCCATAGAATCCTAAGAAATAGTGAATTGTTGTTTTAAGACACTAGTTTTGGGGTGATTTGTTATGCAGCAATAGATGCCTGATACAAACCATAAGTCAGATCATTTCTTTTGTGTGCTAGACACCTTCTAATGGTTTCCCCTTTCACTCACATTTGAAGCCAAAGCCACAGACATACAAGGCCCTATACGATCTGCACCCCACGCCCCCATCGCCGGCTCCTATGACCTCATCTCCTCTGCTCTTCCCGGCTCAGCCCGTTCGGCCACCTTTCCTCAAACACACCAGCCACACACTCTCCCCCAGGGCCTCGGCACTGGCTGTCGCCCCCGCACGGAGGGCTCTTCCCGCCTCACCTTACTTGTGCACAGCTCCTGCTGTCACTTGCGTCTGGTGGCTACTGCAGCGTCACCATCTCGGCAAGCCCCCCCCAACACCTGGCACTGCCCCCACTGCTCTCCTTGTCCCCTTTGCCTGCTCTGTTACTCTCCGCAGAACTCATCCCCACCGAACATGCTACAGGTTGAGGATCCCTAATCCGAAAATCTGAAATCCGAAATGCTCTAAATTTGAAACTTTCTGAGCACTGATGTGATGCTCAAAGGAAATGCTCATTGGAGCATTTTGGATTTTGGGTTTTCGGATTAGGGATGCTCAGCCAGTAAGTACTATGCAAATATTCCAAAGCCTGAAAAATTCTGAAATTTGAAACACTTCTGGTCCCCAGCATTTCAGATGAGGGACGCTCAACCAGTATTCATCTTATGTGTTTATTACATAAATATTTGTGTCTGTTTTGTTCAATGCTGTACCCCAGTGCCTGGAACTGTGTCTGGTACACAGGAAACATTTGATGAGTATGTGGACGGCCCAAGAGGCCAAGCAGGGCTCCGAGGGTGAGCAATTGCCCCCCAGTTTTCTCACCTGTGAAAGCAGAAGAGCAGCACGGAACTAGAGACCCACACCGGGGGGGCTTTGCAGCCGTTGCACAGACACTCCTCCCTCCAATTGCAGACGTCAGCAGGACCCAGGGCACAGTGGAGGAGGAGCCCCCAGGGACCATGGCCGATTGTATTCTCCAAAGACAGCCACGGCAATATTTCCAATCCCACATGCTCTCTCAGATCACGGATCCTCCCATCAAAAGATGGAGTCCATTTCCTCACCCCTTTCATCTGAGCGGGAAGTTGTGGCCCACGCAAAGAATAGAATGCAGCAAAAGTGTAACTTTCAAGGATAACTTTCAAGGGTAGGTCATAAAAGGCAATACAGCTTCACCTGGCTCTGTCTCAGGATGTTCCTTGGAACCTGGCCACCATGTCGTGAGGAAGCCCAGCCATGTGGAGAGGCCGGGGGCAGGTGTTCAGCCAATAGCTCCAGCTTAGGTCTCAGCCAGTAGCCAGCATCAACCGCCAGACAGCCCCAGCCTTTGATGATCCATCCCCCCCATCCTGCCTAGCTAACACCAAGTGGAAAACAGACAAGTCATCCCCTCTCGCTCCTGAGCCTTGCTCAGACTGCAAATTTGCGAGCAAAGGAAATGTTTCTGTTCTTTTAAGCCACTAAGTTTTGTTCACCTATCCTTAGTTTTGGTACCTAACTAGAACTGGCTCAGAAGTTCATTTATCTGCTCAATGAAACCAAGAGGTTTCTAGTTAGTAACACTCCCATTTTATAGCTGAGAAACTGAGGCTGAGCAAGGTGGAGATCTTGCCCTAGGTCACACAGCCAGCAAGGAAAGAAGCGGGAATGACGTCCAGCTCTTTCAGACACCTCACTGCACGCTTTCTCCCACACCCGGCTCCTGCCCCTGCATCGTGACCACAGAGCCCACCCAAGGGGGGATTGCCGACGTTCAGCCACATCCTCCAGCCCCCCGGATCAGCGATGGTGGAGCCCCTACCTCTGGCTCAGTCCCTCCTCTGAACACAAACCCCTTCTCCTCTGAAGGGCAGCAGCTCTGGGAAGAAGGCCAAGGAAGGGGGTGCAAGCCAAGACCTGCTGCGTGTGTGTCTGGACCCTAATTAACAGCCGGGAAGTCCACTTCCCTTGCCAAGAGGACTGGAAAGATGGAAGAGATGGAACCCTCTGCGCCTGCAGGTGGCCACAGGGCCTGGGCTCCCCCAGGGAAGGCCCCAGACCAGACTTTATAAGCTCAGAAAACCTCATTTCTTTGAAACAGGCAGCACAATTTGGCCCCTACTTCGGGAAATCTGGGAGCAAACACACTGTGCTGCCAAAACCCCCTCCTTCCCACACAATGCAGTTATAGCCACAAAAGTAGCAGGAGAACAGCTATACTCGGCCACAGATACACATGTGCGTGCACATCCCACGCAATCATCTGCATGCCCTGAAACACGTGTACGTGCACCCTCATGCACAGACGAGTATACAGAACAGCACACGTGGACTCAGTCATGCACACCACGCACATATAGGTACACAAATTAACATGAATATGCATGTGCACATAATATGCATTTAGCATGAATATACATGTACTCAAGATGTATACCTACAAAAGCACACATATACACACTCGTATTCACAGACCTGAATACATTCACACTTAGATGTGTGCACACCAGCACACACTAGCACGCATGCCCACCCTCCCATGGGCCCTTCCCAAGCAGAGCACAGAGCCTATCTTCCAGGACTTGCTCCTTCAGCAGCAGAGATAGTGCAAGAAAGTCTTTGATTCCTGGTTTCTGAGAAGGGAAGTGATGGATCGATGGATGGGGGGGGGATGGAAGAGGATAAAGTGACTGTTCCCATCTTGAAGCCCAACAAGAGCCAATTCCTCAGCCCCCTTTGGACACCCTTTCTAATGCTGACCCCTGAGTTCCCCAAAACCTAATGACATCCATCGTGGTGGACTGTAGCCAGTCCCCCCCCACTGAAGTATTAGGGATGATGCTAAGTTCCCTGGACTTCAGTCTCTTGTATCCAATTCTCTGCTAACACCTCCTCTTGGATGTCAACCTCCCCCGCAAACTCAGAATGTACAAAACCAAGCTGTTGATCTTCCCCCCAAACACCCGCTGCTCCGGCTCACTTTCCTATCTCAGTTAACAGCCTCTCCCTCCTTCCAGCTGCTGAGGCCAGTATCCTAGAACTCATCTCTGACTCCTCTTTCTCTCATACTCTGCATGGAACCCATCAGGAAATTCTGACAACTCTACCTTCAAAATAGGTCTGTAATGCACCCACCTCTCACCACCCCCACTGCTGCCACTCTGGTCCAAGCCCCTTCCCCTCATTTCTCACCTGCATTCTAGTGACAGCCTCTACCTTTGCCCTTGCCCCAGGTCCATTCCCGGGAGAGCAGCCAGAGTGATTCTATTAAACATAAGCCAATAATAGAAAAACAACTGAGAAAAATCAATGAAACCAAAAAGTTCGTTCTTTGAAAAGATCAGCAAAACTAACAAACCTTTAGTTTAAATGACCAAGAATAAAAGACTCAGTGAAAGAGAACACATTACTACCAACCTCACAGAAACTAAAAGGATTATAAGGAAATATTATAAACTGTGTGCCAACAAATTAGATTAACCTAGACTAAACGTACAGATTCCTGGACAGACAGAAACACCCGAAACTGACTCAAGAAGAAATAGAAAATCCGAATTGACCTATAACAAGTAAATATTGAGTTTAGGAATCAAAAAACTTACCACAAACAAAAGCCCAGAACCAGATGGCTTCACTGGTGAATTCTACCAAACATTGAAAGATGAATTAACAAATTCCTCATAAACTCTTCCCAAAGACAAAAGAGGAAGGAACACTGGCCAACTCATTCTGAAGCCATTACCCTAATACCAAAACCGGGCAAAGTCACCACAAGAAACCTGCAGACCAGTATCCCCTGTGAATATAGATGCAAAAATCCTCAACACAGTACTACCAAGTCAAGTCCAGCACAATCGAGACCAAGGGAGAATATATCCCGGGAGTGCAAGGTCAGTTAAACATAAAATATCAGTCAATGCAACACATACAGGAATATAGTAAAAGGACAATGCCACATGATCATCTCGGTAGACATACAAGACAAAAGCCAGATCTCCCGCTTCTTAGACTAAAACCCTGTCTCACTCTCAGTAAAAGGTAGTTCTACCCAATGCCCCCAAGGCCCTCCGTGATCCGGCATCCATCATCTCTGTCCTCACCTCCCTCTCCCCATTCTCTGTCTGCACTAACCACAGTGGCTTCCTTGCTGTTCTTCAAACCCACCCGACACACTCCTGACTCTGAGCCTTTACAGCTGCTGTTCCCTCTCACTGGAACACTGTTCCCCCAAATATCCACAGAATTCACTCCTTTACCTCCTACAGGTCTCCATTCAACAATGACCACACTACATAAAATTGCAGCTCTCTCCCTCCAACATTCACACACTCCCTATTTCCCCTCCCAACTCTACTTTTCTCCTAAGCATTTATTATAATCAGAAATACTGTGAACTTTGCTTATGTATCTTGCTTGTTGTCTGTGTCCCCCAACTAGAATGTGAGTTCCCTGAGGACAGAAATATTTTGGTCTGTTCTATGCACTGCTATATCTGCAGCATTTCAACTAGCTTGCCACTCAATTGGCACTCAGTAAATATTTACTGAAGGAACAAATGAATGCAGATAACTTGTCACTCAACACTTCACTCGGCAAGATTCACCCCCACCGCACCCCCGTGGGCCTGACACTGTGCTTCGGGCTGGAGCGCTGAGAAAGATTGGGACCAGACCTGGGCCCGGCTACGCTCACAGATGGGGCTGAGAGAACTCAGAGCAAAAATAACCGGGACCCAAGGAAGAGAGCGCTAAGGATGGGAGGGAGAGAGGGCCAGGCCCAGCACGCAGGGAGGGCTCCGCAGAGAGATGGCGTCACGCTGGCCCTTGAAGGCCCAGAATGAGTTGGGCATATGGAGAAGGGGGTGGGGGTGGAACAGAGGGAGGGGAAGTACGGGGTACATCCTAGGAACGAGGAGGGGTCCTGCATGGCAGGACTGCTGTGAGGGATAAGGCCCCTAAGGTTGTCAGGGCAGTTCATGAGGGGCTCTGAATGCCAGGATGAGGAGCTGGACCTGGCTCCAGAGGCACCAGGGAGTCACGCAAGGCTTTTGAGCAGGGAAGGTCCATGGCATCAGCAAGCTCACTCTGGCAGTGTGCGGAGAACAGATTGTGGTAGGTGAGCGGGAAGGCAAGGAGAGCGGGGAGGTGGCTCCGGGAACAGGCCTGGGGAAACCAGCAAGGCCTGAGCCCGGCAGGGCAGAGGGGCGGGAGGAGAGGGTGGATGTGGGAGATGTTAAGGGAAGAGGAGCAGAGCCCAAATCTCAGGTCATCTCAGAGCATCCGTGTGGATCACAGAGGCACAGACAGAGCCGTGGGGACAGGGGTGGGACCTGCACCACCTGTGAGGGGCTGGAGTTCTGGCCACAGGGCTCAGCGCTGCTGGATACCATGCCAGGCCCAGCAGCTTCTCAGCGCTGGAGGATGGACGCGTCCTGGCCCTGCCTGCCATCCTGCCACCTTCTCGTCCCCTAGCCCTGGGGTAGGCCCAGAGAAGAGTTTCTCAAGCTGGCTTTGTCAGCCAAGATGCAATGTCACTTCTCGATGAGCCATCCAGCTCTGGAGATGCGCCAGGCTGCAGGGTGGGGGGGCAGCTGTGTCCCCGAAACACAGCCAAGGAGCCACCTCCCAGAGCCAACCAGAGCAGTGGCAGAAGCGGACCTGGTGGGGGGTCCCCAGCCCCAGCCGGCTGGTGCAGGACAGACTTTCGCCGGGGCCTCCATCTGCCTGGGCTTCAGCCTCCCTGCAAGGTCAGGCCCCTCAGCCCCCGCCAGCCGGAGTGGTGGCCCCGGTCACTCCTCTGCTCCCCCAGCCGATAGGCATTAAGGCATCTATTAGCACCGGAGTACGCCAGGCTCTGTTTCTCTCCCACGGGGTGACTAGGGTCACTGTGGCAAAAGGACACAGACTTTGGGGTCTTCAGAGCTGAACTGGAGTTTTGTCTGTCCCACATTTGTCTGTTGCTGTCTCTGGGCCTCAGTTTTCCAATCTGTCAAGTGGGATGAGAAAAACCTTCTCCTCAAAGTGTCGTGAGGACGACATAGGAGGATGTGCAAAAGGAAATGGTAACAGGACTTTTCTCGTCTCCAGGAATTTCCGCTGAAGCCCAAGGCTGAGGACAGCGGGTGAGCAGCGCCCACACCTTGAGAGAGGCGCCAGACACACCTTCAGGACTTGGCGAGAGAGAGGGAGCTGTCCCTTGAGGCCCCTGCCAGCTTGCACAGCGAAGGCTGGAGAGCCGGGCTGCGCGATTTATGGAACGATTCCCTCTCTTAAGCTGAGTGAGGGGACTCAGGTGGCCCCCACAGAGAAGGCAGTGCACGCCAGGAAGGAAGGCGGCGTTTCTTTGTGGCTGGACACCTGCTAATTGCTGACCCTCCTATGCCAGGGTGGACTGAGGGGTATTCACAGAGGGCATCCTCAGGGCACCCAGACGCGTGTCGTCTGGCATCCAGGGGCATGGACCCTGGGGCCTGACCCCCCTGGGGAAGTCTGAGGGCAGGAGCGGCAGATGGAGCAGTCTGCAGTGCCGGGGTGCAGGGAGAGGGCAGCCGTGGGAGCCCAGGGGGTCCAATGGCCACCGTGGAGGGCAGCAGGACAGTCATGAGAGGGGACCCCCACAGCACTGCCTGCCCGGGCAGGAGGGCCCAGCCGGAAAGGCAACCCCTGCATCAAGGAATTGGGCAACACAAAAGCCAGGGCCAGAGGCCCCAAAACACCCTGAGAAGTGTCCCCACGCCCAGCATCAGGGCATCAGCCACAAGGAGGGCCCCGATAGCAAGAACAACTCCAGACACAGGTAATACTTGGCCCGTTTCCAGCCATCCTGCCTCACCTGCTCAGCCCCGCGGGGGTCAGAATCTCAGGGAAGGAGCAGCGTCGAGGATGAGGGACAGAAATAGGGACAAGGAGAACGGAACAGGCTACAGCTCCCCTTCTGTCACGCGCAATTGTCTGGTCCCGGATAGAAGCTTTATTTGGAAGCAGAGCCGAAGGTCTGATTTCAATGGGACCAGACTTTTAAGCTCAGAGTGTGGCTGGAAAAGCTGTGGGAGCTGGTCACAGGTGGGAAACCCACCCACGCTGGTGGGGGGACAACAAAGCCATTGTGAATTTGCTTTCCTAATCCAGCCTGCTCAGCGAGCCCGGTACACGTGTGCAAGGCAGCCGTGTCTACGGCGACAGGGCCAGGGTCTCGGAACAGGGGCAGGGAGGGGAGCTCCAGCCCATCTGGTTAGGGCTGGACTGGAGCCACCTTCCCACACGCAGTGGCCCCCTCCCTTCTGGGGGGACAGGCAGGGCTGGGGCTGTGGGAGCCAGGGACACTGTGCACACAGAGCTTCTTGGGACCCGGTCCTGCCCTTTGGGCTCCCGCCTGAGGACACAGCCCCATAAACCTCAATGCTTGGTGGGACCCAAACATGGGCTGAGCCCAAGCTGGAATGTGAATTCCGACACGGGGACAGAGTGATCTGGGAAGGCTTTTGGAGGAGGATTCCGGAGGCACAGAAGAGGAAATGGTGCCCTTACTGCAGGGAAGGGACCCAAGCAAAGGCTGGGGGGTGTGAGCGCCCGTGTCACTGGTGTAGCCGGAGCCTGACGCACATGAAGGATATGATGGGATGTGGATTTGGAAAATTGGATATTGTCATGATTGTCACCCTTAAAGCAGTGTCTGAATTGGCTGTGACTGCTCGGGGCCTCGCTTTCCTCTTCTGTGAGCTGGGGAGAATTACCCTTTTTCTTCCTGAGCTCACAACATGCCCTGGGAATAAATGAGTCCCATTATCTGAAATCAACACATTAGCCAGGGGCTCAGAAGACGCGCTTCAGAGTCAGAAAGACTTAGGTTCATATTCCAGTTCTGCCCCTTCCTCTCTGTGTAACTTTTGGCAAGCCTCTGTTTACTCATCTGTGAAATGGGGCTAACAAGCTCTAACCGGAAGGAGGGATCAACATGATGTACGTAAGGACCTGGCACGGCGTGAGTCTGTATGAACAGGAGTCCCCAGCCCACCCCACCTCCCCAGGGACCCTCACTGTCACTCACATAGGAGGCCAGGAGGGTGGTCGGGGCCAGGACGAGAGCCAGGTAGAGGCAGGGGGCTGTGGCAAGCAGGCTGGACGCACAGATGAGGGGCTCAGCCCTCGGGTTGACTTTCTTGTATCTCCTTGCAGCCTCTGCCCCCACGATGACCCCGATGATGCCGGTCACGATGGTCATTGCCCCAAAAATCAGGCTGATGGGGAAAAGAAGAGAGGGGTTGGTCAGCTGGGTGGGGTCAGGATAGGGCCCTTCGTCCCTCCCCCAGCCCCAGGTCTAGCCACCTGGCCCCGGTGCATGATCTGGTACCTTCAGAGAATGTGGCTGTGGGCCCTTGGCCTGACCTACCCCTTCCTGCCCTCCTGACCAACGCTCTGGGGCCTAGGGACCCAGATCAGGGACCCATGTCCTCCCCGGCCCTACCCTACCCCCTTTCCTGCCTCATCCTGGGGGTGCCACTGGTCATGTGGGTGACCACCCAGCACCCCAGCACTGCAGGCCCCAACCCACCTCATCCCCAGTGACCTCCACCTCTCACCACCCAAACCTGCCCCACTCGGGAATCTTAATTCTAGGGTCCCACTCGGGCCTCAGGCTTCTCTTCTTCCAGCCCCAACACTGAGAGGAACGGGGGCAGGGGAATGTGTATTTAGTGAGCTCCTATGACACGCTGGCCCCCGTCTGACCCTCACCCACACACTCCCTCCTTGAGCCCCAGCCCTCCGCTCCCTGCCTTTGACACCTCCCAAGCGCCACCACCCCCTGCCTGCCTCCCCTCTCCCAGCCACTCCTAGACCTGCTTCCACTCCATGTGGCTCCCCCTTGCACATCCCTGCTCAGAGACCTGCCCCCCGAATAGCCTCCACACAGGGTCCCAGAGAGTGCTTTCTAGAACACAGACCTGACCATGTCCCTTCCCACACCCTGCCCAAAACTCTCTACCAGCTCTCAGACACTGCCAGGTCTGGTCCCAACTCCACACAGGGTACGTGGTTCCTCAGGATCTGACCCTGGCTCACCCCAACCCCAGGCCCCAGCTCCATTCTCTTCCCCCAGACTAGTTGCTCCCCCTACCCCACTCCCACCTCATACTTTCACTCCTCCATCTGGCTCACCTTGCACCAGTTTTTCCACCTGCCAAACTCCTACTCATCCTTCAAGACCCACCCCAAATGTCCCTTCTTTGGGGATGCCTCCCCCTGCTCCCTGGCTGATCTCTTTACTCCCGTCAGTCCCCATGGCACCTTCCGTGTCTCTACTATCAGGGTCACTCGCCGGCCTGTAAATTCCTGGAGAACAGCAACAGGTGTGGTTCACTGTCTTGACTCCATGCTAGGAGCACAGAGCCGGCCACACGAGAGAAGTGTGTTGAGCAGAAGGACTCATCGATCCCTCCCAGAATTCCCAGATGGACACACGAGGAAGGCGAGGCCGAGGAAGGTTAAGGCCAAGAGTATCCAGCTAGTAAACGACAGAGCCAGGACTTGAATCTACATCTTCACCCTCTTGCTCCATTCTGCAACCTAAGTCTCCTTTGAAAGGTGCTCAAAGGGATGGCTGAGACTGACCAGCGTGAACTCTTGAAAACACAAACCTCGCTGCCAAACTGCTAAAAACTCGAGGCGCAACTGCTAAAAAAAAAAAAAAAGAAAGAAAGAAAGAAAAGACAAACTAACCAGGATTTTTCCAGTCCCCCAGGGCTCTCTGTTGTCTGAGCAAGCTCCCTGCGGGACTGGCCCTGCTGGCCCATATACACCTCCCCTCTCCCTCCCTCCCTTTGCACAAATGACTGGGAACTCTAAGCTTGCCCTGAGCTTGCCAGATTCCGTGCGTCGGCCCACACTGTTCCCCACCCACCTTCTCCACCCGGCAAGTATCCACTAGAAGTGGTGGCTATTATTGTCACGGTCCCCATCAAGATGTTAGAATGTGTTAGGTGCAAGACTATGGTTATCGGCAAACTGAGTGCCACCAAAAAAACACCTCTCCCCTGAACAACTTCTGTGAAATGTCCATCTCACAGCTGAGAACTAATGAGTTCATTCCCCCACCCCATCCCCCTCAGTGTATAGGAGAGAGAATGGAGCCCAGAGAGGGCAGGAACTTGCCTGAGGTCACACAGCCCTTCAGGGGCACAGCCAGGGCCTCCTGGCCCTCTGCCTACCAGACAGAAGCATGTGTGTCCTTAGGCAGCTTAAAGGTGCTCTCCGAACCTTCTCAGCCTTCCAAGCTTTGCAAGGCTCTGGCTCAGCCCAGTCAAGTGACCCCGAATCCCGGATGAACGTTAGCCGCCTCCAAGTCCTGGTCTGAGCCGGCCTTGGCAGGTTCTTGAGACATTTGTGAGACTTAGGATTGACCACTCAGACAGGCTTCCCGGATGGGCACCCCCACTGGCCCCTGAGCGGGAAGTACAGCCAGAGGACACACCCAGCCACCAACCCCTTCGTGTCTCCCTCCCCTGCCCAGGATCACAGACTCTCAGAGGCCAGAGAGCACCTGAAGGCCTAAAAGTTCCACGCTGATCCCCTGCGCAATGGCCCAGGCAAGCACTGTCCAACTTCTACTTACACACCCCCCAGGATGGGGAGCTCACTGTCCCCCTCCCTTCTATCTGGGCCACGTCAGCTCTGAGTGTTGGAAGTTCTCCCCGCTTCCTGAGCTGGCATCCTGTGTCCTGCGGCTTCCTGCCCCTGCCCCACCCTCACCCTGGGGCTCATCTTGACCAAGGAGGGTATGGTAACAGCGGGGATCTGTGAAGAACCCCAACACAAGGACCTTCTACCTAGTCTGTGGTAGGCTGAATGATGCCCCCCACAAGATGTCTGCATCCTTAATCTCTGCAGCCTGTGGATGTTGCCTTCTACGGAAAAATAGTCTTCGTAGATGTGATTACAAATGAGCCTCAAAGGTAATCACAGTGTCCTCATTGCCTAGACGTAGCGAGAGATTCGAGACAGAAAAGGAGAAGGCAGCGTGACCATGAAGGCAGAGCTCGGAGTGATGTGGCCACGAGCCAAGGAATGCTGGCACCCAGCAGAAACTGGAAGAGACAGGGAAGGACTCTCCCACACAGCCTCCAGAGGGTAGGTGGCCCTGCTGACACCTTGATTTTGGCCCAGCGAAACCAAGGGACTTCCAGCCTCCAAAATTGGAGAAAATGAACTTTTGTTGTTTTAAGCTACCGAGCTGGTGGTTATTTGTTACATCAACCACAGAAACTCACACACACTGCAACGCCAGTTTCTCACACCGGTCTGCAAAAGGGGTGGAGTCAGAGCCAGGAGGCTGAAGCCGGCAAAAGGGGAAGCGACTTGGCCAGGATTATATGGACAGTTGACACATGAAGTGACATCGCGAGTCCTGTTTCCCCCCACTTGATCAGCTGCGGTGAGGATCCAGCATGCCTGGCTTTTAGGATCCAGGTGGTCTTTGCTCTGGAGAGAAGACAATCTAGCTGCACGGCCAAGACAAACATCGCAGTCTCGCCCGATGCATTCATTCACAAGCTTTCCCTGAGCACCTACTATGTGCCAGAAAGCCACGCCCAGCCAAGTGGGGAGATGCTCAAGTCAATTAACAGCAACAGGCCGTCTCCAGAGGCAACAGGACGTGGAGCTTCAGAGCACCAGCTTTGGAGTCAGAAAGGTTTGAATCCTGGCTCGTTCTTGTTACTCGTTCACTGTGTGACCCTCGACAAGTCACTTAACCTCTCTGATCTTCCATCTCCTCATTTGTAACACAGGAATAACGGGAATACCTTCCATTGAGGGTTTTACACATGTGATACTCGGCATAGGGGCTGAACTACAGTGAAAGCTTAATAAGTCGTGAGAAGGGAAGGGAGCTATGGGCAGAGGACACAGCTGGGGCAAAGGCACACACAAGGAGATGCCAGGGACACTCTGGAAATCACATGAAGCTCCCTCTGGGCATCAGGGAGTCAGGTAGAGGCAAGAGAAGAGGGCAGGAGGAGGCAGACATGGGTGTGGCCGGCAGAGAGCCCTGAGCAACTCCCAGGAGCCCATCAGGGCAGGGTCAGAGAGGAAGGGACCGCAAGGGGACTGAAAAGCGTCAGCCAGAGGAGAGGAGGAGGCTAGGACTGAGGGCTCCAAGGAGGAGGAGAAGAAAAGCCAGGGAGGATTGAAAGATGTCCTTGACTCAACACCAGGAGGTCACTGGAGTCCTCGGAGAATGGGTAGAAGGTGGTAGGGACAGAAGCCTAGCACAGCAGGCAGGAGGTGGGAGAGGACATCCCCTGAGGACAGAGTGCCGGCGCCTCCCACCTCCCAGCAGCTTTGTAGGACTCTGGGTGTCTCAGATGACACAGAGCACAAATGAATGCACACACGAAATGCCTCAGCCAGAGCAGTAATGGGGCCTCCCAGTGCCTCAATCTGCAACCCGTAAAATGGGATGAATGGGATGACGTCACAGAAGACAGTATGGGCACCTCCAAAGGACAGTTGCCTAAGACCCCTGTAACCCCGCAGGCTGCCACAGACGCCTCACCCCTTCCCCTGCCAGTGTCTTCTGCACCCCTAAAACGGGCCGACAGTGGGAAGACAGGGAGTTCTGCCGAGAGACGACAAGGGAGCTGCCTGTGACCACCCAGGGCAGCAGGGACTCAGCCAGAGCTGGCCCCCGGCATCCTGCCTGCCAGCTGGCTCCTACGCCCTGCTGTCCTCACACAGCACCGTGTGCCCCAGGAGACTGCGTTTTGGGGCTCAGAACCTCAGAGCTTCCTCAGCAAGCGCTCCCTCGGCTGGCCCAGATGCCCAGGGCCCCCAGAGACCCCTCACCTGTCCTGGCTGCTGCACGGCTCCTGGAAGCAGGGAAGCTGCAGCCCGTGAACCACACGGGCCTCAAACAGAAACTTGGGGGCCCAGAAGCCCAGGGCTCCAGTAACAAAGGCCATGGCGGTCACTCCGAGGGTCGACCACACAAAACTCCAGCTGCAAGAGAAGGGACGCGGTCTGAAGTCGGGAGAGTGCCAGGGCTGAAGGGGCCTGTCCCCCCGGCACCCCAGGCTCCAGCCTCCCCAACATGGCTGAGACCCCCTGCCCAGCCCACCCCACGCTCTCCTCACACTGTGCCTTCCTCCCTCCTCTCTGCAGGACCAAATCTCCCCATCCTGAGAGGCCTCAGGAAGCTGTTCCCGCCTGCCCCATCTTCCTCCGAGTCCCTCGACCATCTCACGGCTCTGCGACAAAGACAGCTGGGCCCTGCCGTCCCCATGCTGCAGTGAGCCATGAGGCCGAGACTGCAGTTGGCCTGTCTGCCTCCCCCAGCATGCCTGGGACAGAGGATGGTGCCCTCCCCTGAGGCTTGGAGTGGTGAATGACCAACTCCCAGTATCCTCCCAGCAACTCCCAGCAAGCACAGCTGGAGAATTATACCCATTGAGTAAACTAGGAAAGTGAGGCTCCAGGTCTCGGGGTCACGCAGGGGCTGAAGCAAGGCTGGAGCTCAAGCCGCCCGCCTCCCTCCCTGTCCATATTTCTGTCCCACATAGAGGTGATGGGGGCTGAGCCCCAAATGACGGAGGGACCCCTCAGAGGAAGACCAGGGCTGTGAACATTGGGACAATCAAGGAGAGCTGCCTGGAGGCGGAGAGAGGGAGGTCAGTGATGCAGGAGCAGACAGAGGGGTTTTCTATGGCTTGTAGCGGGGAGCAGGGACACTCACTTTCTCCCCAGGTATCTGATGTCCTCACACCAGCCGCTCCTCAGGCCCCCCACGGCCACCTCCCCCTGCTTCTCAGAGGCTCCCCGGGGTGGGTCTGGAACCAGCAGGATGAACAGGATCAAGGCCACGGCCTCCAGGCAAGGCATGATCTGGGGAAAGCAGCACCCAGGATGCTCAGGGCCACACGCTCCGCAGCCCGGGAGACCCTGGGGGTGACTGTGTCCAGCCACCGTGTCTGACTTCTGTGGCCCAGCCCCTGGCGGCGGGGCTGACACTATTCCTGGGTGCTGATTATACACAGAGCTGGGCACACCGCTGCTGCTCACCCCTCACCCTGTAGCCTCTCTGGGGAGTGGGGTCCCTTCGGGACTTGATTTAGTTCCTGTCTGTCCACCGTGGACTCTGCGCTGAAGGGATCCGTGGGCTGAGACGGTTGAGAATGGGAGCCCTGACTACTGAGTACTTGCTGCCCCAAGAACTGGCCCTTGTCCTGGCCCCTGCTCCATCTGCCACACGGTCCTGCCCTAGTGTCCTCTCCTCGAGGGTCCCCCTGCTCAGACTCCACCTGCCTTGGGGCAGCCCTCAGACAGCTCCAACAGCGAGCAAGTTCTCACTCAAGCAAAGACAGACCCACCTCCTTGAAGCCCACCCAGCCCCAAGGCCCCAGCTGCGGCTTCTGTGGCTGCGCAAGCCAGTTCCGTGGCCCCGGGGCGGCTCCACAGAGATCTGCTCACAGATCTGCGCTCACACAGGACTGAGCCCCCAGAGCTCCTTCCTCCTCTCCTCAGTCCATAGCCTGCCCCAGTCTGAGCCAGTGGTGGCTGCAGCCCCGGCAGGGCCCACCTGGTAATTTCCTGGGTGTCCTGGCTCAGCTACCTGAGTAGCCCCAGCTGCTGGTCCTTAAGGGCCTACTGTGTGCCCTGGCCCTGGAGTCCCTATCCCGTCTCATAATCCCCAAACTTCCACAGGCAGCATTTACTACCCCCACTTTGCAGACAGGCAAACTGAGGCTCCAAAGGGGAAGGTGACGTACTTGAAATCACACAGCTAGTAAACCGAGGACCTGAACCCAGGGCCACGACATCCACAGCCCACATTCCATCTGAGGTCCCAAAGGCCCAGAGCTGCCAATGTCTGAGCACCCCCCATGGCGCCGGGTACCATGCCAAGTGGCAAAGGCCACTCGAGGCTGGAAAGTCCCTGCTGGACCAGGGGGGACGCAGAGGGAAGAGAAGGAAGCTGGACTCACTCGGAGGGCCCAGCGCCAGTTTCCAGTCAGCTCCGTCACGGCCGAGCCCAGCACGTAGCCCAGACCACTGCGACGGGGGGGGGGGGCGAGGGAGACAGGCGTGAGGGGAGGGAGGGCAGGAGGCCCCAAGGCCGGCCTGGCCCAGCGTGCCCCCACCAGGGGCTGCTCTCTGTGGGCTCACTGCCCTTTCACTGAGAAAACTAAGCCACGTGAGGCCCAGATGTCCACTGCCCTTGGTCAAGTCCCCGGTGACCTCTGGCTCCCGGCCCACCCCTGGCACCACTCTCTGCACATATGAAGATACACACCACCCCTCGTGCCCAAAGTGCGGCCCTGGCTTGAGTCAGGCGGCTTCAGGAAACGTGGGTCAGAGTCCGGGGCCTGACTGTAAATCCCAGCCTGTCCCACCCTGCCGTGGGGTGCAGGACCCGCCTCTCCCTGAGCCGGCCACACTACCACGCTGCTTTCTTACTCCTGCTGGGAGCATCCGCATTTCCTCTACTCCTCACCACAGCCCATCAGTTGGCGTTACTGCACCCATTTACAGATGAGGAAACTGAGGCTCAGAGAGGGAAACTGACATGGTGAGGAAGGTGCAGTGTTGGGACTCAAACCCCCGCCCTCCTAGCTTGACCTCTCCTTGCCCCTGCCCAGCCCCTGCTCTGACTCCTCTGGGCCTCAGCTTACCCCCTAGGGAAGGGGATCCAGGAGTGACACCAACCTTCCAACGGGGATAAAGATGTAGAAGATGGCCAGCACGCGGGTGCGCTGGTCCCTCACGAAGAGGTCGCCCAGGACGGTGGGCGCGATGGTGGAGTAGCTGGCTGTGCCCATGCCCACGACTCCCCGGGCCAGAAAGAAGAGCCAGGAATACTGGACGGGTGGGCACAAGACCACGGTGAGTTCCAGAAGTCACCCAAGGGGGCAGGGACCCAAGAATTTGTCAGAGGGACCAAGGGGATGCGATGACACAGGCCCACAGAGGAGGGAGAGGGGATTGGGGCTACAGACCCCTCACTACCCTCCCCAACCAGGTTCCCCAATCACACAGATGCTCCCTGTGGGTGCCTGCAGCCACCGCCTGCCCCCGTGCCCAGGGGAGCCCTTCTCCTGGGTCCTGCCCTTGCTGACCGGCCAGCTCCCCATTCAGCGGCTGTTGCCCCCAGCACCAGCCCCAGCAGAGTCGGCGGAAGGGAAGCTGAGGGCAGCAGCGGGATGTGCAAGAGAGGAAGCCTCCTGTTAAGAAAGTCTAACGGGCTCTGCCCTGCCCAGGCTCCGGCCTGGAGGCTGTGCCCCCACCTATCTCCCAGCCCTGGGAGTGCAACCCCTGAGCCGCGGGGCCAGGGATGGGGCAGAACCATCTCTCTCCTGCTCCCATGGGGCAGGATCCGGGAGGGAGCAGGGGAGGGGAGGTCCCTAGGGGCCTGGGCCGGGCTGTGGGCACCTACCCGGGGAGAGATGAAGGAGCTGGAGAGCCCAGCCCCTGACCAGAGCAGGATCCCAAAGCTCAGCGTGGCCTTGCGGCTGTGTCGGTCACCCAGGTAGCCGAACACCGGTGCGGACAGCAGCAGGCAGCCGATGAAGACTGGAAGAGACACACAGGGGCAGCCTGGATCCCCCCACGACATGGGTGAGCAGACGGACCAGCAGGCCCAGGGAAGGGCTTCACCTGGATACCACAAGCTGGCTCAATAGTGGGTCCAGGGCACGAGGTGGATCTCACAATCCTCGTCCCACGTGTGCCCCGTAGCCCAAAGCGTCGGGGACTGGGCCAGGTGCAAACCCCCAGCTCTGCCACTTGCTCACGTGCATCCTCTTAGAGTCTCTCTCCAATATCGGAGATGACAACATACCCCTCCCAGGCCGGCCAAGGTGAGATGAGAACTGAGAGTGGAGAGTCCGGCACGGAGTGGATGCCAGTTTCCTATCTTTACAAGAACACGCGACCAGCCTGAGCAACACAGCAAGACCCTGTCTCGACAAAAAAATTAAAAAATTAGCCAGGCATGGTGTTGTGCACCTGTAGCCCCAGCTACTCGGGAGGCTGAGGCAGGAGAGTCGCTTGAGCCCAGGAGTTGGAGGCTGCAGTGAGCTGTGATGACACCACTGCACTCCAGCCTGGGGGAAAGAGTGAGACCCTGTCTCAAAAGAAAAAAGAAAAAAAAAAAACATGACCCTTATGAGCCTGGATATCTAGACGGGTCTGATTTTTCACTCATACCCCTGCTTGGGGGCGGGGTGGGGGGTTCAGGGGGAAAGGGAGGTCAGCCCGGAGCCTGCTGTGACCAGCAGATGAGGATGGTTTAGAGCACACTGACTGTAAAACGTTGCCAATAAACCAGCGATGATGCCAGGAGGCTGAGAAAGAGCTGGTTTTCCTAAGTAGGTAAAATATTCCTTGGACACTCTTGTATTTACACCATGTTTAAAGTAAACCCTTATTAATACTGGCAGCTGGATTAATGAATGTGTTTGCTATTCTGTGAGGATAAAGAAACGGCCACATCTTTGCATGAGTACATACCACACACTGCTTCCATTCCTTAAATAAAATCACCTCTGCCCTCCAAGGATGGGAGGATGGTGAGTCCCCGCCTCCAGGCTGGGAGAGCCGGCAGATGGAGAAGGAAGGCCTGGACCCTCCCCCACCTGGTCCAAGGGCTTCAGGCTTTGCACCTGGGTCTCCATTCACTGAGCACAGATGATTGGCATTTCCTGAGCCCAGTGAATGTCCAGATTCTTCCCAGCTCAGGCTCCAGCTCCTCCCACTCCCCCATGACCTACTCTAGTATTGGGTTGAGCCACATGCAATTGTGGAAATTAGGCCGGTTTTGACCTACAAAAACGACAATTTAATATGGCTCAACCTAATACTCCATAGAGAATAATCTTTGGTGTCAATGGCATTTAAAATTTTAATAGCTACTGCCAAAATAGGCCTCCCAAAAGGCTGCATATAACCATCATTTTATTTTTGTTCATCTGATGGTTGAAAAACAAATGGCATCTCGCTGCTGTTTTCGTCTGCGCCGTCTCTGTTCCCCGTGAGATGGAGCAACAGTTCCTATGTTTACATTCTCCACCCAGTTTTCTATTGGGCTATTGTTTGACTTTGAATATATTTGGGAAATAATTTCTCCCAGTTTTTTATACTTAAGAATTAAGTTCTCGGACTAGATTAGCTGGATTTAAATCCTGACTCACCACTTTCTACCAATGTGACCTTGGTCAAATTCCTTCACCCTCCATGCTCTGCTTTCATCACCTACAGAATTGTAATGGCATTTCCCTCCCATGGTTATTGAGAGAATTAGGCAAAATAAAGCATATAAAAATTATCTGAATGGCTTTATGTCGACGGCCAATAAATGTTGTCTATTGTTATTACTAATTGCATAGTTTCAATCACCATAACACAAAAGTGTTTAGTTTTGACATAGTCAAATTTATTAATGGGGGGATTGTTTCATGTCTTGTTTATGCACATCTTCTTTACCCAAAGGTTACAAAATATTTCCCCATATTCCCCATATGCATGGATCATGTGCAGGATATACATGCCTTAAATCTGCAAACGCTCTGTGAATCTGCAGGCAGCTGGGGAAGGCAGGCACTCCTCATTCCTAGCATCTCCAAATCCAAATCATCTCTGTGACATGGTGGGATTAGTTAATGATCACAGAGCTAAAAGATGGACTCTGGAGGCAGACTTCCTGCATTCAAATCCCAGCTTCAGCAAGTCCCATATAACCTCTCTGAGCCTCGGTTTCATCATCTGTAAAATGGGCATAATAATACCTGCCTCATGGGATTGTTGTAAAGGTTAAATAAGTTTATATTTAAAGCACTTAGAATAGTGCCTGGCACATGGTAAGGGTCACATCAGTGTTAGTTTTAAATATCAGTAGTTAATTGGCCAGCTGCGGTGGCTCACGCCTGTAATCCTAGCACTCTGGGAGGCTGAGGCAGGTGGATCGCTCAAGGTCAGGAGTTCGAGACCAGCCTGAGCGAGACCCCGTCTCTACTAAAAATAGAAATAAATTATCTGGACAACTAAAAATATATATAGAAAAAATTAGCTGGGCATGGTGGTGCATGCCTGTAGTCCCAGCTACTTGGGAGGCTGAGGCAGTAGGATCGCTTGAGCCCAGGAGTTTGAGGTTGCTGTGAGCTAGGCTGATGCCACGGCACTCACTCTAGCCCGGGCAACAAAGCGAGACTCTGTCTCAAAAAAAAAAAAAAAAATATTAGTAGTTAATTAACTCCAGCAGCCTCTCTGTCCCATGGGTTGGGGCGGGGGGAGCCTGATCACTGGCTCTCCCCACCTCCCACCCTTCTCTCTCTCTCTCCCCTCTCTCTCTCTCTCTTTGTTTGTTTGTTTCAGACAAGGTCTCTCTCTGTCACCCAGGGTAGAATGCAGCGGGGTCATCATAGCTCACAGCAACCTCAAACTCCTGGGCTGCAGTAATCCTCCTGCCTCAGCCTCCCGAGTAGCTGGGATGACAGGCATGTACCACCATACTTGGCTAATTTTTCTATTTTTTGTAGAGACAGGGTCTCACTCTTGCTCAGGCTGATCTCAAACTCCTGAGCTCAAGCGATCCTCCCGCCTCGGCCTCCCAGAGTGCTAGGACTATAGGTGTGAGCCACCCACGCCCGGCTGTACCTCTCTCTTATAACTTGACTAAACTCTTCTCTCAGTCATCAGTTTCTCCCTCCCTGCATCCATGTGGATAAACAGCAGGTTGGGTCTTAGGGCCACACGGCCACCCAGACAGGTGAAGAGACTCACCTGGGGCCACTAGAGACCAGCCTGGTCATCAGGCCTCCAAGCCCACTGCCCTTTCCATGCACCTGTGTGGGCTGCGTCTGCAAAGAGGATCCTTCCCTTCGCCCACTCCCAAACACACATACACTCACACACACACACACACACACACACACTCATACACACACACACACACACACACACTGTCTCTCTCTCTCTCCCTCTCCCCCCCGCCCCCCACCCCATGGCCAGGGCCTTGTAGCAATAATCTTGACCACCACAGTAAGAACCAGTGAAGGGAAACGCTGACCCAACTCCCGTTATCTATTTAATCAAGAAGGTTGCACCGAGAGGGTCTCGCTTTGGCTACAAATATGACTAGAAGACCAGCACCAGCTGCCGGCCTCTCTGCCCCAAGACCGAGGGGCAAGTGGGAAGAGCCAGAGTCTAAAGCAGTGGTCTTCTAGCTCTTGCTCACGTGATCGCAAAGAAGTTTCTAGACACACGCCCTCTTTTACACATTTTCAGCTAAAATTTAAAATGTTTGTGTTGTAAGTTTGAATAGTTGCCACAAATGTGATTTCCACTGTCACTGTGTGTTTTTTTAAACTATATTTTCATCCAAACCCTTGGAGCTGCAGATCAAGTTCATTCCATTTGTGGGAAATGTCAGCCACAGAGTATAAGTCTTAAAGGCCGTCCTGCTTCGCCAAGCCAATTGGATAAATCAGATTGATGGTAAGAAAAAAAATTTTTTTTTGAGACAGAGTCGCTCTGTTGCCTGGGCTAGAGTGCAGTGGTGTCATCGTAGCTCACTGCAGCCTCAGACTCCTGGGCTCAAGTGATCCTCCTGCCCCAGCCTCCTGAGTAGCTGGGACTACAGACGTGTGCCACCACACCCAGCTAATTTTTTTTTTTCTATTTTTAGTAGAGATGGGGTCTCGCTCTTGCTCAGGCTGGTCTCGAACTCTTAACCTTAAGCGATCCTCCTGCCTCAGCCTCCCAGAGTACCAGGATTACAGGCGTGAGCCACTGTGCCCGGGCCCTGTAAGAAAAATGTTGGCTTCATTTTTTTCATTAAAACAAATATCTTGACACCCTTCCCGAGACCACTATCTGACTTCTGAATTCTATTTCACAGATAAGTGGTGGCCATGACACGCAGGAACAGCGAGATAAGGCTTGTGGCCGGGAGGAAATCTCCCCGCCTGTTTCTCCTGCTGCTCTCTGATTGCCCCCAGGCCCTTCCCGGCAGACACAAGCATCCCCAAGGGGTCCCCGTGTCTGGCACCCTGGAGGTTTTGACACCCGGAGCAGTGCATCCAGGATGGGGGAGAGGTGTCTCTTTCTGCTGAAAATGGCAGACGGGTGACTGTCACAGGGGAAGTGAGACAGGAGAACCTCGGCCGCCACAGGCTTGTTCTCAGGCAGATCCATTTTAGGAGAGAAACACGCGGGCTTAGGATCTAGAAATGGATCTCTCAGGACTCTGTGTTCGTGCAGCCCCTGGAAAGTCTTTGTGTGCCCCCAGGGGCACCGGTCCGAGGTTCGAGAGCCGGGTTCTAAAGCACTGAGAGAGCGGACTGTTAGGAGGAGACAGGGGCCCGCGGAGAAGAGCCACCGTGTGTGCTAGTGACAGGCTGGCTGTGTGCACACGTGTGTCATGCGTTGTGCCCATGTGTGCCCATGTGTGGGCATGTGGATATGCAAAACCTGTGGGCATGCGGCACCATCGGGCACCGCGGGGGAAATGTTAGTGCCTCATGACCCCAGCCACCCCCACCGGCGCCCTGCTGCTGGGTGTCAGGCGTCTGGGGGCCCGGGGCCCTTCTGAGCGCCCATGTGGGGCACGTGTGTGTGCCTGTGTGTGCACATGTGTCCCGGTGGTCAGGTGGTCCGGGTCTGGGAGAGGAAGGCAAGCGCACAGCGAGGCTCTGGTGCACAGCTGAGCCTAACACACAGGAAGGGTGTGAGTGAGCAGCTCCAGGCCCAGGATCCCACGCTCGGGCCGTCCACAGCACCTGCACCCACACCATCGGGGCAGTTCAAGCCTGCGCTGTCTCCTCCTCCTGCCCAGACTGTCTCTCGTGCCCAGGCCCCACCCATCCTCTGTGACAGGGGACTCAGCGGTGCAGGAGCTGGGCACAGAACTGAACGACCCCACCCCAGCACGAGCCAGGGCCCCAGCTCCAGGGCCGGGGATTCCCTCCTTACCGGTCTGAAGCAAACCGGCCCTGCTGTCACTGATCCGGAAAAACTTCTGTACGTCCAGCAGCACTCCTGTGGACAGAGGGCCAGCGCTCAGGACGCGGGAAGTAGCCGCCCAGCCTCTAAAGACAGCCGTCCCGACTCCAGACAGGGCCACGGCTGCCCAGCACAGCACAGGGTGTCGCACCTGGGCCCCCATTCTTCTCTCCGCTCTCTCCCACCCATGCACACCACCGAACACACGCACAGAAACAGGCAGCCCACAGGGGCAGACGTGTGTGCACACACATTTACACACAAGCATGCACTCACATGCTTGTATACATGTAGGCCTTCCCAGAAAGATACACCTGCAGAGGCAAGAATATAGACACACAAGCAGGAGCCTACACTCATAGATATATATGTACACTGAGTCTCTCGCACCCAGACACACACACGCATATACGCTGAGATATAAACATACACACAGGAGCAGGGCTGCCATTCACACTGTAGTCAGAGTGACCGGCGGCTCCCTGTTGCTGTGCAGTGCACAGCCCTTCACTTGGACTACTGTGTCAGTGGAAGTCCCTGGGGTTCCTGCTCATGCGCAAACACTAGACATACATAGACATATGTGCACATACAAAGACTTAAGTGCACTGGCCTGCACACACGTGCACACAAGCATGTTCTTCCAGAGGCACAAGCACAGCAGTGGGCATTCGGCCGAATGCAGAGAGAGGAAGGGGGTCCCCCCAGACACCAGGGTCTTTTCACTGATAGCCGCTCGGTGGTATCTCAGAAAGGGTCAGGGTCTGTGGCACCTGCCCAACTGAGCCATGTGGCCCTGTCACTGAAGAACAATCATCACTTTCGAGAATCATGAAATGGGTGAGAGCCAGGCCCTGAGCTGAACCCCAGATGGGGCCCTGCAGAAACACCCGCACCCGCACCTCCGAGACCTGCCAGCCGGCGAGTAAAGATCAAAGAATGAGAGAGGCGAAGTAAGGGAGATTTTTGTTCAGTATCCAGGCATATAAACCAGTATATCTTTTTCCCCTTTTAATATTTTTAATTACACACACAAAAAAGACATCGTCGTTGGAGAGAGAAATACAGACAACACAGGTAGGCAAAATACATAGCTAAATAGAAATTCTCTGTGATTGTGTTCATCTTCCATTCTTAGCAATGAGGGCTCAGCCCTTATTTTGTCCCCTCCTGGGTTCCCCTCAGCCCCGTGGTGTTCTGGGGGTAGCCCAGGGCCCAGTGTGGACCCAGGCTTGCCGTCACTATACGCTGCCATCCTGGCCTCCCCCAGCGCTGTTTGCCGCCAGAGCATTTTAGCTGCCATGCAAACCATGCAAACCGCCCACACCCACCAGTGCCCGGGCACTCGGTGTGGTTTCACTTCTCCAGGCTCCATTGTCCCAGTAACCACTGCCACTTCCTGAACATCCAGAGGAAGTGACAACAGGGAGGGGACCTGGCCGGGCAGGACTCAGGGTCTCACGGGCCAGCCAGGGGCCCCCAGGGCAAGGCGCAGGAAGAGTCCACACCGGTGACCTCTGGCTCCCACCTGCCTCTAGCCCTGTGCCCTCTGCCCTCCTCCTCATGCCCTCAGCCCGCACTGCCACTCAGGCCTCCTCTGTGTTGGCCTGATCCCCTGCAGTAGCCTCTGAACGGAACTGACCTCCCTGCCTCATTTGGCCTCCATCAGGATCTCAAATCCGAGTTTATCCCCCGCCTCATAGCTCCCCATTGCCCAGGGCAGAAAGGCCAAGCTCCCAGCCTGGCACCCAGGAACCCCGTGATCTCACGCCAGGGCTTTTGGAATAATTTCCTGCTTTCTCTCCCTCTCACCGTCCATGATCAGAGCCCGCCCTCGCACCCAGGCACCTCGGCTCAGACCGACCCTTCTCTCTGAAGGGCCTCCCCTCCCCCCAATCCCTGCTTTTCAACCTGCTCAGCCTTCGGGGCCCAAACCAAATGCCCCCTCCGCTGTGAATTCTGCCAGTCGTTCGTCCTCGGCGCCGGCCAGCAGACACGCACCCCACTCTGTCCCGTGTTAGAGCTACTGGTACATGTGCTGCATGTCCCTCTGAGTGCCTCAAAGATGGGACCAGGTCTGGGGCTATCTGCGCCCCCCAGAGTCCTGTTACTCCACAACCCTTCTCTGGTGTGCCGAGCTGGTAACTGATAACCGACCCAAGCCCTGGCCTCAGGGGTGCCCAGCAGCCGCAGGCCCCCCTCCCCAGCCCCCCAGCCTGTCTGTGCCTCCCTGGTCTGTCCGTACCGCTGCCTTGCAGGATTGCTGCTAACAAGCTTCTGCCTCTGCCCCGCTAGACAGTCATTCCTGAGTTCCTCCCTGGGTCCCCAGGGCCCCCCAGACAGTCCTGTCCACAGTCAGTGCTCAGTCTTGAATGAATGAGCGATGAAAAGAAAGTTGAATCTTGAATGAATGAATGAGCGAAGGAATGACAAGAAGAGAAATGCAAGTTGAGCCCCAATCTTGAATGACTGGATGAATGGACGCGTGAATGAGCAAGTGGCGAGAACACAGAGCAGGCTGAGCCCTGGGAAGAAGGCAGGCAGGATGGATGAGGTTTGCGAGCAACCCGCTGTTCCAGAAACACAGCTGCAGGAGCTATTCTCGCCTGGGAGCCGGGCCAGGCTGCCCTGTCCTCCACCCAGAACCTCGACGCCTTGGCCCAGAAGGCCCAGTCCTCCCTGCTGTCCTCACCCGCCCAGCCCTCATCACGTCCCTGCCCCCACACCCACCGTGTCCCCTCTTAGTTTGGGGCTGGACTGGGAACTTCAGTTGGCCCTCCCCAACTCAGGCATGGCTGAGAACCACCTCCAGGGTGAGTCCACCAGAGACGCACTCCAAGCGAAGAAAGGATGCAGGATGGACAGCCACTGTGGACACGCAGCTGCCAGCTGGTGGGACAGACAGCTGGTGCTGCCCCAGGACCCCCGGCCCCTCCTCACCTGCAATGATGAACCAGTTCATGTAGTTCAGGAGGTTGATGTAGCAGAGCACCGCGGCAGCCACGTAAGCCCTCCAGCGGGGCAGGCTCCAGGGGACGGGTGTGGCCGGAGGGGGACACTGACCTACAGCTGAGGCCCCTTGCCAGCCTGGTCCCGGGGACTGGCCCTGTGGCCCTTGTGGCCCAGGCTCGGGGCATTCTGTGGACATCCCCTAGCAGCACCAGCCTGCAGCTCCTGTCCCCGGACAGGCACTGGGGTGAAGACACATCAGCTCAGCACCAAGTCACTTCCTGTGGGTTCCCAGGCCCCCAACCTCAAAGCAGCTGCAGTAACTGTTAGGCATCTTATCGCAGGTTCCTCCTGAGCCCACTGCAGCCTCGCCGGCGAGATTTCCCCATCCTCAGCCTCGGAGACCTGCTGGGGAGGAAAAGAGCTCCTGGCACCCCCGTCCTGGAGGACTGGACAACTCTGGGGTCCCCTGGTCTAGCCTGTGGCTGCAGCGGCTGCAGTGAGGAAGGGAAGCTTCCAGGACAGGAAGTGAGAAGAGCCTCCCAGAGTGCTGCCCACTGAGAGCAGCCTGGCTGTCCACACGAGGTGGACTGTGAACCAGTGCCTTGAACCCAGGTCAAGTCAGGGAGGCTGGGCCTTGGCCAGGACACACCTTGCACTAGACTGTCAGGGAAGGCGAGCACCTGCTCGGTATCTAAGGCCTCACCTGGAGAAACAAAGGTCACAGAGGCAGCCTGTGGGCGAAACTCTTTAGTGAGTGCTAAATCTAGGGGGAGATTCTCAGTGAGGGGCGGGACATTGGCAGGGTCTTAAAGTGTCTCTTTACAGATTGCTTATGAGTAGCAAGGGGGAAAAGGAGTAGTTATGCAGTAGAGGAATCAAAGACAGCTTGATGGAGGGATTACATTAACATCACCTGGGCCAGGCTTTGTGGCTCACACCTGTAATCCTAGCACTCTGGCAGGCTGAGGCAGGAGAATTGCTTGAGCCCAGGAGTTCCAGACCAGCCTGAGCAAGAGCGAGACCCTGTCTCTACTAAAAATAGAAAAACTAGCCAGGCGTGGTGGTGTCCACCTGTAGACCCAGCTACTTGGGAGGCTGAGGCAGGAGGATCACTTGAGCCCAGGAGTTGGAGGTTGCAGTGAGCTATGATGATGCCACTGCGCTCTACTCAGGGCAACACAGTGAGACTCTGTCTAAATTAAAAAAAAAGAAAGAAACTGAATCCCCCTCTTCACATCCCTTTCAAAAAAATAAATAACATCACTGTGAGGGGCAGGCTGGCATTGCGTGCCTGCAGTTGTGAGGCTGTGCGGGTCCCAGCATCGCCAACACGGTACTCCCGCCAGCAGTGCATACCCGGAATCTAATCAGGAGGAATCCGCAGACAAGCCCAAACTGAGAAACGTCATTTTTTTAAAAGGGACTATGTTATTCAAAAACGTCAGAGTCATAAAAGACTAAGAAAGACTGAAGGACTGTTTCAGATTAGAGGAGACAAAAGAGATGTGACAGTTACATGCGGCACAGGATCCCAGCCTGGACCCTGCACTGGAGGGGGAAACACACATCGCTAGATCAGTTTATAAAATCGGAATGCAGGCAGTGGATCAGGAAGAAATATCATATCATTGTCACTGTACTGTGGTCATGTAAGTAAATATCCTTATCCTGAAGTATCTAGGGGTAAAGGACCATGATCTATGCCACTTATTCTCAAACGGTTCCAGAAAAAATAACAGGTACCTATAGTAAGAAAGCAAATGAGGCAAAATATTAATAAGAGATGCATCTGGGTAAAGGTTAAATGGGTTTCTTTGTACTATATTATCATTTTTCTGTACGTTAGACATTATTTCTAAATAAAAAGTTAAAGCACAAAATGACAACCCAATTTAAAAATTGCCAAAGGGCTTGAATAGACATTTCTCCAAAAATATACAAAGGGCCAAAAAGCACATGAAAAGATGCTCAGCATCATTAGTCATCAGGGAAATGCACATCTAAACCACAATAAGATAGCACTTCATGCTCACTAAGGTGGCTACCATAAAAAAAGAGAGAGAGAGAAAATAACAAGTGTTGGTGAGGATGTGGAGGGACTGACAGCCTCATACCTTGCTAGTGGGAACATGACATAGGGCAGCTGCCGTGGAAACCAGTTTGGTGGCTCCTCAAAAGGCTAAACATAGAGTTACCATATGACGCTGCAGTTCTACTCCTAGGTATAGACCCAGAAGAATTGAAAACAGGGTGGGTGCAGTGGCTCATGCACATAATTCCGGCACTTTGGGGAGGCTGAGGTGGGAGGATCGCCTAGGATTACAGGCCTGAGCCACCGTACCCAGCCCTCAACTCAATTTTTTTTTTTTTAATTAAAGGATCTGTGCATGGTTCCAGCTACTGGGGTGCCAAGGTGAGAAGACCACTTGAGCCCAGGAGTTTCAGGCCAGCCTGGGCAACACAGCAAGACCCATCTCTTAAAAAAAAAAAAGTTAAAGCAAACCAACAAAAAAAATCAGTCTGGCAACGTGGCAAGAGTGTGAGCTTTGCAGTCTGACAGGCCTCAATTCAAATTCCAATTTTGCTACTTCCTAATTGTGTGCCTTGGGGAAGTCCCTAACCTCTCTGAGACTCTGTTCTCATTTGTGTTAGACAATACTAAGATGTATTGCAGGGGTTAATTGTGAGAAAGAATTAATATAAATGCATATAATGTTCCCAACACAGGGCCTGACACGTAGGAAGCACTGAGTGAGTGTAGACCACTGTTGTTATGGTTATGATGATGATGTTGGTCCTTGGCGTCCCCTACTTGGTTGGATCCTCCCTTGGTTGGTTGGCTGGGGAGGGTCTTGGTGAAACAAAGGCAAGTTCAAAATCAGACCCTCCAACACAAGCACGCGCAGGCAGCCCAGCCTCCTGGCTGAGGTCCTGTACCCTGGAGTTAGACTCACTACTCACTGCCATGTGACCTTAGGCACATCACTTCGTCTCTCTGTGCCTCAGTCTCTTCATCTATCAAATGGGGATTAAAAACAGTACATACCTCCCGGGATTTGTGTGGCTTAAATAAGATAATGTTTGAAAAATGCCTAGAACTTTGCCTGGTATTGAAGAAGTGCTGTGTTTGTTAAATAAAACGGGGTTTTCCCTGACTGTGGTCTCAGCCCCTGCCCTGAGAGTAGGTGGCAGGGCTACAGCCACAAGGACGAGCACCTGAGCAGGAAGCCGGGCACACGAGCACCCACACCCACGCTCACAGCCTCGCACCCGTGCAAGCCGCACAACAGCACTGCAGCCAGGGAGGCTGTGGCCCCGGACAGGGCTGGCCACGGTCACCCCTTTCCAGGGTCCAGCCCTCACCCTTGCCAGTCCAGAACACCACCCTGCCAGTCGGGGACTAAGGAGCGGCTCACGGGGTCAGAACTCCCAGAGTTGGTCCAATCAAGAAGGCGGTGCTGGCCAGGAAAGCAGCATGAGAATGAGACCAACTGCCCTGGACCCGCCAGCTTCCAAGCACAGACTCCCCGCAGGGAAGCAGGGAGGTGCCCCCAGAGGGGCTCTGGATGAAGCGGCATTGTAGGAGTCAAGCAGGAGGCCAGCAGGGGCGGCACAGCGTCCCAGGTGGCAGGAGGAAGCCTGGGTCCCCACACTGTGAGGCACCAAGAGCACACTCGCCACCCTGGGCCTCAGCTTCCCTGTTTGAACGTCGGTGGTCACGGCGGTGGAGGGACTGGACGGTCCTAGAGGGTCCACTCAGCTTCACAGTTCAGGCACACGTCTGTCCCGACTCAGCTGCGGACTCCTCAGGGCAGGCATTCCCCATGGGGGGCCGGGGAGTAGATCCCACGGATTTCTCCAGGAATCGCTGGGCAGAAGAAAACCACTGCTGCTGCCTTCTGACCCTCCACGCGGGAGCCAGAACCAAAAAGTCCTGCTTTGCAAAGAACAGAAGAATTTCCACGTGGACACTGACAGGCGACACTGTTTCGGAGGGAGAACAGCATCGGCTGGGGAGGATAACTTTGGGCCTGGTCTGGAGCCCCCAGCCATGGAGGAGGAAGGGGGAAGGGACGGATCTGCCCGGGCCGGCTGCAAATCCTTCCCACCCCTGCTGCAGAGGCTGCAGTGTTTGCAAACTGAGGCACGATACATTCAAAATCACTTTCCCTTAAAATTAAACGTGCATTTCTGGGTATAGACCCAAAAGAATGGAAAGCAGGGACTTGAACAGATACTTGTGCACCCGTGTTCATAGAGGCATTATTCACAAAGCCAGCAGGTGGAAACAACCCGTGTCCACCAACGGATGAATGGCTAAACAAAGTATGGGATATGCAGACAATGGAATATTATTCAATCTTAAAAAATAAAGGACATTCAGATATACACTACAACATGAATGAACCTTAAAAACATTACACTAAGTGTGATAAGCCAGACACGAAAGGAAAATACTGCATGATTCCACTTAAATGAAGTTTCAAGAATAGGTGAATTTATAGAGACTGAAAGTAGAAAAGAGGTTACCAGGGACTGGCCAGGGAGAGTGAAGGGGCAATCGGGAGCTATTGCTTAATGGGTACAGAGCGTCAGTTTGGGATGATGAAAAGGGTCCAGAGATGGATGGTGGTGACGGTTGCACAACAACATGAATGTACTTAATGCCATTGAACTGTGCACTTAAAAATGGTTAAACTGTAAATCTTATGTCATGTATGTTTTACCACCGTAAAAAAAAAAAGTAAACGTGGTGATTGTAATATCTAAAAAGTGGCAACATTCTCGATTCACAGTTTCAGGGTTTGGTTAAATAAATTATGGTCCCTCCGTACAACGGAGCACCAGGCAGCCCTGTACCTGATGTTAGTCTATGTGTTGATGTAAAGGTGTTCTGTAAGAATGTACCAAATCATGTCCAGGATGATTTTATTTAAGTTGAAATAATAAAAACAAACAAAAGACAGCCTGAGTAAGAGCGAGACCCTGTCTCTATGAAAAATAGAAAAATTAGTTGGACATGGTAGCACATGCCTGTAGTCCCAGCTACTTGGGAGGCTGAGGCAGGAGGATCACTTCAGCCCAGGAGTTGGAGGTTGCAGTGAGCTGTGGTGATGCCACTGCACTCTAGCCAGGAAGACAGAGACCCTGCCTCGATAAATAAATAAATATAAGACTTGGGAGCTGGCCAGTCATAACTTATTTGGCTACTTGCCCCCATGAACTCTGAATAATACAGAAGTCCATTTGAGATTATTTTTGGTGGAGACACTTCCAGAGGGGCTGTCATCAGAGTTTAAATTTGTATCCTTTTTTTTCTTTTTTTAGCAAAAGAAATGTCCAGTCTCACAGAATAAAAAGTGATAGGAAATCACCTGGGAATCACTCATCAGAAATCCTCAAGGAAGCTGGGCGTGGTGGCTCATGCCTGTAATCCTAGCACTCTGGGAGGCCGAGACAGGAGGATCGCTTGAGCTCAGGAGTTCAAGACCAGCCTGAGCAAAAGTGAAACCCCATCTCTAATAAAAATAGAAAAATTAGCTGGGTGTGGAGGCACACACTTGTAGTCCCAGCTACTCGGGAGGCTAAAAGCAAGAGGATCCCTTGAGTCCAGAAGTCGGAGGTTGCAGTGAGCTATAATGACTCCACTGCACTCTACCCAGGATGACAGAGCAAGATTGTGTCTCAAAAAAAAAAAAAAAAAAATCCTCAGGGAGTCTCTCTTCTTTTAGAAGATGCATCACGCCAGGCGTAGTAGCTCACGCCTGTAATCCTAGCACTCTGGGAGGCTGAGGCAGGAGGATCGCTCAAGGTCAGGAGTTCAAGACCAGCCTGAGCAAGAGTGAGACCCCATCTCTACTAAAAATAGAAAGAAATTATATGGACAACTAAAAATATATACAGAAAAAACTAGCCAGGCATTGTGGCACATGCCTGTAGTCCCAGCTACTCAGGAGGCTGAGGCAGGAGGATCGCTTGAGCCCAGGAGTTTGAGGTTGCTGTGAGCTAGGCTGATGCCACAGCACTCACTCTAGCCCAGGCAACAGAGTGAGACTCTGTCTCAAAAAAAAAAAAAAAAAAAGAAGATGCATCAATACAGATGCGTTTGGCTGCAAGTAACCGCAGACCTAACAGCAGCTACACAAGGATTTTCATTATCTCACATGAGAAGTCAAGAAATAAGCAGTTTCAAGGTTGGTAACTCAGTCGCACCAGGACATCATCAAAGACTCCCTGTTTTTCATCTTTCCTCTCTGAAATCTTTATAGTGTTGGCCTTTGGTTACTTATCTACTGCTGTGTAACAAATGCCCCCCAAAACTCATGGCTTTAAACAATAGTAGTCATGTACTATCTCTTGTGGGTTCAGTGGGTCAGGAACTCGGGAGCAGCTTAGATGGTGGCTGTGGCTGAAGGTCTCTCGTCTTTGCTGTCATCTGAAGGCTTGACTGGGGCTGGAGGCTCCTTTTTGAAGGGGGCTCACCCACGTGGCTGGCAGGCTGGTGGTGGCTGTTGGCTCCTCTCCAGGTGGGTCCCTCCCCAGGACTGCTTGAATGTCCTCCCAGCATGGTGACTGGTTTCTCCAAAGGGAGCAATCCAGTAGGGACCAAGGCAGAAACTGCAGTACCGTTCATGACCTCGCCTTCCAGGTCTCTATTTTGCTGTGGTCTGCTGGTCACACAGGCCAGCTGTGATTCATCGTGGGAGGGGACTACCCAAGAGCACCAATGCCACGTCTTGCAGGCTGGCTACCGTGGCCTCCATCTTGGGGTGTATCATCTCACACATAAGAAGGAAGGGGATTCCTCTTGAAATGTGTGTTTATTAGGAAGGAAAATCCTTTCTAGAAATCCCCCAGCTAGTGTCCCCTCAGGGCCCATTGGCCAGGATTCAGTCACACCTCCGTGCCCCAGATGCAAGAGAAGCTGGGAAGGTGGCCACCTCTCTCTGTGAGGAAGAAGGGGCAAGACCCTGGTCGTTGGGTGAGCAGACCACGTCTTCCACGGGTGGCTAACCGCCTCAGAGCCCCTGTGTCTGGAGGGTTTAAATGAGCTCCTGGTGTGGCCTCCCAAGGAGGAGGGGAAATTTTGAGGTTCTGCAACTAGAAGGTGGCAGATGCCAGAAGCAGTCCCAACCTAGGGCTCCTGAAGCTAGCGGTCAATAGATAGCAGAAAGTGTGCAAGGAAACAAGAGCTGCTGAATTCTGAGAGCCACGAGCTTGGAATCTCAAGCCTGGGACCCTCCCGCTGCTGGGCACATTTTCAAAAAGCATCATTCACCAGCTCATCCTGTGGACTGGTTAGGACCAGGCTTCAATAGCGACACCATGTGGTCATGGGGAGCAATAGCAGTCATGAAGCATTCCAGGCAGAGCGTAAGCCTCCGATATTTCTGGATAATTCAAGGTGGTCTCAAGATTCTGGATTTCTTGGCAATAAGGCATATGCAAGCGTGAACAATTAATTGGGAAAATAAGAGTTGTGACCATATCGTATACCAAGTTGTGGAACCGCCCATGTTTATAAAGTATATACACATAGCAAAACTGTGAAAGGCTATATCCCAAAGGGTTAACAGTGCTTATCTCAGGCTCATAGAATTGTAGATACATTTTTTCCTTTTTTTTTCTATCTTTACTTGTAAATAATAATGGCAAACACTAACATAGCACACACCATGTGCTCAACACCTATGAATTAGGAATGATAATTATACTTACTTTGTGATGAGGAAACTGAGGCACAAGGAAACTAAGTCACTACCCCATCTGGCTCTGAACTCTGCCCTCCTATCCTCTCTGCTGTACTGCCTCCTTGTCTTATTTGTGTATATTGATTTTTCTACAGTGTACACCTTGTCTAGTAAGAATAAGATTAAATACAAGAAAAGGAAAAATAGTGGTATGTGTAGCTTTTATTATATAATCAGAAACAAATAATGCTACAAAACACAACAAAATACACATGTGATGTGCGCTATCCATGCGGCTGCAGGGGTCAGGACTGCAGGTGCCACGTGGGTGTAGTGACACCAGAAAGGTCAGGAATTTGTGCCTGCAAAGGCTCCTTCCCTCTCCTCGCCTGGGAAATTCCTCCTTTCCCTTGGAATCTATACATACCACGACCATCAGTTAGTAGGGACCTAGGTCTGGTGAGCGATGGGCCTGGACTGGGGATGGGGGGTGCGTGGCACACTGCAGGGAAGGTGAGGAAGAGAAGCAAAGGACAAAAAGGGGAGGGAAAAAGGAAGTGGGCAGAGATGGATGAAAAAGGAGGAAGAGAATGCTCCAAACCCTCGTCCTCAGCTCTCACGGCTCCCTGAGCTTTCAACACCCACCCCATGGACTTCCTGATGCCATTTCGTGGTTCAGACTCCACTCATCACCTCCTCCAGGAAGCCTCCAGGCTTGGCTAAGTGCATATCTTTATCATGACACTGACTGCTCATTATTGGGATTTTCTGGCTCCTCCACTGGTCAGGGAGCACCTTGAGGGAAAGGCAGTGTCTCAGCCATTTCTGCTGGAGTCTGGCCCAGGCCTCGACCAGGGCATGAAGACATGACAAGTATTCTGAATGAGTGACTCTAGCTTCTCAGGCCTCCAGCCACACCAGCCTGAGAGTAATAACAGGTGCTGGATTTCAGCAAAGTTATTTCTTTTTTTTTTATTTTTGTTTGTTTTGTTTTTTGAGACAGGATCTCACTCTGTCATCCAGGCTAGAGTACAATGGCGCAATCATAGCTCATTCAAACTCCTGGGCTCAAGCAATCCATCTGCCTCAGCCTCCCAAGTAGCTGTGACTACAGACACATGCCACTGTGCCCGGCTAAGTTTTTAATTTTTTGTAGAGATGCCAGTCTCACTGGGTTGCCCAAGGCTGGTCCCAAACCCCTTGGGTCCTCCCACCGTGGCCTTCCAAAGTACTGGGATTACAGGTATGAGCCACCACACCTGGCTCAGCAAAGGTATTTATATCACTCTAGCCTACATCAGTAAAACAGCTAGAAAGCTATCCCCTTTTGAAAATACGACCCCACACTTCTTTGGGGATTGTGCAGAGGAAGACCTGCATGTGCATGGAATACCCTCTCAAGTGTGCTTTCTGCACACAAGGGCATCTCTCTGCAGGGTGCCAAGTGTCTCTCAAGCTTGAGTCCTCACTGCTAATGAAAGAATTTGGAGACCCAAGGGACACGAGGCTCAGGTTCTACTCCCAGCTCTCCCTCCACGTGCTCCTTGCTCCCGCTGTGACACCCCTGCCATCAGAGAGCAGAGGGAGAACCAGGCCCCAGCTCTGTGTTAGTTAGACTACCCACCCTCACACACACAGGAGAGAAGAGGACCCCACAGCTGGCTAAGAGAGCAGGCCTCTGAGAAAGTATCTGCCCCCATCTTGGCTATACTACCCTGGAAGCTGAGGAAGCAAAGAGGTATCTGTGGCCCTGTAACAGGCAGCTTGAACTAATCCTCTATTGCTGCTTAGCAAATTACCCCAAAATTGTGTGGCTCAAAAAATAATAATTTTATTATTATAAGAAGTATACACCATGATCAGTGGGTGCAAAAATATAGTTAGGTAATTAGATAGAATGAACAATATTTGATAGCACAACAAAGTAACTACAATCAATAGTAAGTTAGGGTATAGTGGAATTGGAATATTCCTAACACAAAGAAATGTTAAATGCCTAAGGTGATGGATACCTCAATTACCTTGATTTGATTAATTCACATTGTATGCCTCTATCAAAACATCATATGTACCCTATAAAGATATATAACTATTATGTATGCATATTAATTAAAAATTTAAAATTAAAAAAAAAAGAATTGGCCAGGTGCCATGGCTCATACCTGTAATCCTAGCACTCCGGGAGGCCAAGGCAGGAGGCTCACTTGAGGTCAAGAGTTGGAGACCAGCCTGAGCAAGAACAAGACCCTGTCTCTACTAAAAATAGAAAAATTATCCTGGCGTGGTGTTGAGTGTCTGCAGTCCCACCTACTCGGGAGGCTGAGGCAGGAGGATCGCTTGAGCCCAGGAGTTTGAGGTTGCTGTGAGCTACAATGATGCCACTGTACTCTCTACTCAGGGCAACAGAATGAGATTCTGTCTCAAAAAAAAAAAAGAATCATACACCATGACCAAGTGAGATTTATCCCAGGGATGCCAGGTTGGTTTAATATCTAAAAATCAATTAATACAGTATATCACATCAATAAAATAAAAAACAAAAATCACATGATCATCTCAATAGACACAGAAAAAGCATTTGACAAAATCCAACACCCTTTCATGATAAAAAAAAAAAAAGCACTTGAACTAGGAATAGAAAGGAACTTCCTCAATCTGATACAGCACTTCTATAAAAAACCCACGGCTAACATACGTAATGATAAAAGCCCAAATGCTTTCCTCTTAAGATCAGGAACAAGACAAGAGTGTCTGCTCTTGCCACTTCAATTCAATATTGTACTGGAGGTTCCAGCCAGGGAAATTAGGCCAGAAATTACCCAGTTTGAAAAGGAAAAAGCAAAACTATTCACAGATGACTGATCTTATGCATAGAAAATCCTGAAGAATCCACTAAAAGACTATTAAAACTAATAAATGAGTTCAGCAAGGTTATGGAATACAAGATCAATACACAAAAATAAATTATGTTTCTAATACAATTTGCAACGAACAATCTGAAAATGAAATTAAGAAAATTCTATTCACAAAGCATCAAAAAGAATATAATACTTAAGAAAAAATTTAACAAAAGAACTTTAAACTTATGCTCTAAAAACTGTAAAACATGTTGAAAGAAATTAAAGAAGATCTAGGCTGGGGGTAATGGCTCACACCTGTAATCCCAGAACTTTGAGAGGCCGAGGCAGGAGGATCGCTTGAGGCCAGGAGTTCGAGACCAGCCTGTGCAACATAGTGAGACCCCCATCTCTACAAAAAATAAAAATAAAAATAAATTAGCCAGGCGTGGTGGCACGTGCATGTACTCCCAGCCACTCGGGAGGCTGAAGCAAGAGGATCCCTTAAGCCTAGGAGTTTGAGGCTGCAGTGAGCCATGAGGATACCACTGCACTCCAGCCTGGGTGACAGAGGGAGACCCTCTCTCAAAAATATATATATATATATATATATATATATATATGTAAAATAACAACAAAATAAAGAAGATCTAAATAAATGGGAAAATATCTCATGTTCATAGAAGATTTCACACTGTGAAGATGGCAATACTCCCCAAATTGACCTACAGATCCAGCGCAGCCCCTACGTACCGGCTGACCGATTGGTAGAAATTGACAAGCCTATTCTAAAATTCATATGGAGTTGCAAGGGACCCTGAATAGCCAAAACAATTCTGAAAAAGAGCAAAGTAGATGCCTTTGGACTCTAGGATGAGGTATAAATAAATAAATAAATTTAAAAAGAAAAAAGTAGAACTCATACTTCCCAACTTCAAAACTTATTATTTTTTTTTTCACCTTTCTTTTTTTTTTTTTTTTGAGACAGAGTCTCGCTCTGTTGCCTGGGCTAGAGTGCTGTGGCGTCAGCCTAGCTCACAGCAACCTCAAACTCCTGGGCTTAAGCGATCCTACTGCCTCAGCCTCCCCAGTAGCTGGGACTACAGGCATACGCCACCATGCCTGGCTAATTTTTTCTATATATATATTTTAGTTGGCCAGATAATTTCTTTCTATTTTTTTTTTTTTAGTAGAGATGGGGTCTCACTCTTGCTGAGGCTGGTCTCAAACTCCTGACCTAGAGCAGTCCACCCACCTCGGCCTCCCAGAGTGCTAGGATTACAGGCATGAGCCACCACATCCGGCCAAAACTTATTATTATAAAAAACATCCAATCCACTGAGCAGCAATAAAAAACAAAAGAAAAAAAAAAGAAAAAACTTATTATTATAAAAAACAATGATAATCATGACACTATGGTACTGACACAAGTATAGACATATATAAAAATTGAATAGAATTCAGAGTCCAGAAGTAAGCCCATATATCTACAATCAACTTAGTTTCCACAAGGGCGCCAAGACCATTCAATGGAGAAAGAATAGGCTTTTCTACAAATAGTGCTGGGACACCTGGATTGCCCCAGACAAAAGAATGGAAATGGAGCCTTACTTCATAGCATATTAAAAAATTAACTTAAAATGGATAATAATAGATCAAAATTTAAGAGCTAAAAGCATAAAACTCTTAGAAGAAAACATAGAGGTAAATCTTCATGACCTTGGATTTGGCAAATGACTTTTAGATATGACAACCAAAGAATGAATAAAAAAATTAAAAAGTAGATAAATTGAACATAATCAAAATTTAAAACTTTGATGCTTCAACAAATACCACCAGGAAAGTGAAAAGATAACCCACAAAATGGGAGAAAATGTTTGTAAATCATATGCCTGATAAGAAACTGGTGTCTAGAACATATAAAGAACTTTTGCAATTCAATGATAAACAGACAACCCAACTGTCTGAATAGACATTTCTCCAGAGATATACAAATGACTAATGAACACATGAAAAGATGCTCAATATTATTAGTCATAAGGAAATGCAAATCAAAACCACTGTTCTGGTCTAAATGTGTCCCCCAAAATTCTGTCTTGGGGACAGGTGCAGTGGCTTACACCTATAATCCCAACATTTTAGGAGGCTGAGGCGGGAGGATCACTTGAGGCCAGGAGTTTGAGACCAGCCTGGGCAACATAATGAGACCCTGTCTCTACAAAAAGTTTTTTAAAAAATTAGCCAGGCCTAGCCGTGCACAGTGGCTCATGCCTGTAATCCTACCCCTCTGGGAGGCCGAGGCGGGTGGATCGCTTGAGGTCAGGAGTTCGAGACCAGCCTGAGCGAGACCCCGTCTCTACTAAAAATAGAAATAAGTTATCTGGACAACTAAAAATATATATAGAAAAAATTAGCCGGGCATGGTAACGCATGCCTGTAGTCCCAGCTACTCGGGAGGCTGAGGCAGGAGGATCGCTTGAGTCCAGGAGTTTGAGGTTGCTGTGAGCTTGACACCACGGCACTGTAGCCCGGGTAATGGAGTGCGACTCTGTCTCAAAAAAAAAAAAAAAAAAGATAAATAAATAAATAAACATCACCTCCTCCGAGAAGCCCTCTCTGACCTCCAAATTTAAAGTAGCTTCCCAGTGACTCTCTGTTCCAGCTCCATATTTTACTTCTCCACATAGTTCCTATCACTGCCTGATATGTTTTCTTGTTTGTTTATTTGTTTTCCTTCAGCCCTGCTTGTCTGTCTTTTTGGCTTGCTGTGTCACCCACGCCATAGTGCCTGGCACTCAGGCCATGCTTATTCACATTTTAAGGAATGAATTGAAAGAAAGGAATGAATTGTTGTGTGACCGGGCAGGTCAGTGCTGTTCTATGAGCCTTCTCTGTGAAATGAACTTACAGGACTGAATTAAGTTCTTTAGCCCGGGTGCTGTGGCTCACACCTGTAACCCTAGCACTCTGGGAGGCCGAGGCGGGAGGATCGCTTGAGGTCAGGAGTTTGAGGTTACTGTGAGCTAGGCTGACACCACGGCACTCTAGCCCAGGCAACAAAGCAAGACTGTGTCTCAAAAATAAAAAGCTTCTGAGGAGCAGCTTTAAGGCAAGTCAGAGCTATGATGGGCAGTGGCCACCAGGTGTCACTAGAGACTAAGATGAGAACCTTCTTCACTAAGCTGTCATTCCATGGCAGGGCCCAAGTATTCAGCGGGTCAGCTCACCAGGGAGAGTGGCTCTAAGAATACTTGGAATCAGCACATGTCTTCTAGAAATGACCCTGAAGGGGTCTCCAATGACAGTCATCCAGGCACAGGACCAGGGGATGGGTTGTTTCTGGGCCTCAGTCTTCCCAGCTCTCCATTGGGTATAGATTCATTGTCCAGATTCTTCTAGCTCAGACTCTTCCTCTGTGGCATAATCAGGGTGGGAAGAAGAAGGATAAGAAAGGGGAAGAGGTTCTACTTCCTCCTATGTTCTGCTCTCAGGGACCCTTCCCTTGGAGCAGGGACATGTCCCTCCCTGGTGAGCTCCTGGTGCCCACATATTCAACAAGAACTCCCTACTGACAGGGTGTACCATTATCACTGCACCTGCCATGAGTGCAAACAACCCTATTCCACAGAATGCATCTTGTGAGGAGCTCTTGGAAGAGGAGGGGAAATGCATTTTTTGAAACAAATGTTAAAATCATTATTAGTTCAGGGTCCAACAAAAACAGGCCACCACCATGCTAACAAGAGGCCATACAATTTCACCCATTTAAAGTATACAACTCGGTGGTTTTTAGTATATCACAAGCTTGTATAACCATCACCACAATCAACTTTAAAACATTTTCATCACCTCAAAAACCAACCCTGTTCCCATTAGTGATCCCTGTCCACTTCCCCTAACCTCTCCCTTTTCTCTCCCGGTCCTTAGCAACCGCCAATCTTCTTCCCATCTCTATAGTTTGGCCTATTTTGGACATTTCACGTAAATGGGATTATACAATATCTGGCCTTTTATGACTAGCTTCTTTCACTTAGCAAAGCCTGGAAGGAGTGGTAGTCAGTTGGTGCAAGGTCTGGTGACTATGGTGGATGACAGAGAGTTTCCAAGTCCAGCCTCTGTAGTTTGAGCAGCGTTGTTTGTGCGACATGTGGTCGAGCATTGTCTTGTAAGAGGATTGGCCTGTCTCTATTGACCAGTCTCTGCTGCTTAATCGCAAGCATCCTCATCATTTTGTCCCGTTGGTTGCAGTAGACATTGCTGTAATGGATTGACCAGGTTTCACGAAGCTGGAAAATACCAGAGCCAGACCACCAAACTGACACCATTAGCTTTTTTTGATGAATATCCAATTTTGGACTGTGTTTTGACACTTCATCTTTATCCAACCATTGTGCCAAATGCTTGTGATTGTCAAAAAGAACCCATTTTTCATCACACGTAACAATACAGTATAGGATGGTTTGCCTTTATGTCGTGACAGCAAAGAAAGGCAAGCTTCAAGACAATTTCTCTCCTGATGCTCACTTAATTCTTACAGAACCCGTCTATCCAGCTTCTTTACCTTGCCCATATGTTTCAAATGGTCCAATATTGTTGAAACAGTAACGTCAAGCCTTGCTGCTAATTCACGCATAGGTTGAGATGGATTTGCTTCCACTACAGCTCTCAGCTCATCATTATCCACCTTGGTCTCAGGTTGCCCACCTGGCTCATTTTCAAGATTAAAATCACCACTTGGGAGGCTGAGGCAGGAGGATTGTTTGAGCCCAGGAATTTGAGGTTGCTGTGAGCTATGAGGACACCACAATACTCTAGCCCGGGCAATAGAGTGAGACTCTGTCTCCAAAAATAAATAAATTTTTTAAAAAAGGATTACAATCACCAGAACAGAACTTCTCAAACCACCTATGTATTGTACGTTCATTAGCCACATCATTCCCAAACACTTTGTTGATATTTTGAGCTGTGTATACGCTGCACTGGTTCCACGACGGAACTCATATTCGAAAATAACATGAAGTTTTGACTTATCCATGGTTTCACAAAAATTGCTCTAACAAAGATTTGAAAGATAATCATAAGGCAAAACATGTATTTGAAAGACTGAGGATGTACCTTCACAGTAAAACTAAAACAAAAAGTGTCAGAGTGAAAATGTCAGAGATACCCACTGTCAAACTTAGTACTGAAGGAAATCAGACATTTCATACTTAAGAACCTAATTTTTGTTGTCTTAAATACTATTTTGTTTGGCATGTTTGTAGATAACCAGCTTTCTTTTGCTAAGTATTTTCTATCCTTTCATGTTCAACCTTCCACATCCTTGCTTTCCGTGTGTCTTTTGTAAACAGCGTGAATCTGGATTTTTTTTTTTTTTTTTGAGACAGAGTGTCACTCTGTTGCCCTAGAGTGAGTGCCGTGGCGTCAGCCTAGCTCACAGCAACCTCAAACTCCTAGGCTTAAGCGATCCTACTGCCTCAGCCTCCCGAGTTGCTGGGACTACAGGCATGTGCCACCATGCCCGGCTAATTTTTTTTTTTCTATATATATATTTTTAGCTGTCCATATAGTTTCTTTCTATTTTTTAGTAGAGACGGGGTCTCGTTCTTGCTCAGGCTGGTCTCGAACTCCTGAGCTCACACAATCCGCCCGCCTCGGCCTCCCAAGTGCTAGGATTACAGGCTTGAGCCACCGCGCCCGGCCTGGGATTTTTTAAAAATCCAATCTGACAGCCAATCTGGCCGAGTTGGGGCATTTACAATTATCATGACTCAGGCTAACCAGTGGTGCCTGCAATCTGCCATGGGCCAGACAAGAGGAGGGAAGTTGAACTGCCATTTGTCAGATGTTCCTTTCGTGCCAGCCCTGTGCTGCGTGTGTCCCATAGGTGGCCTTTCTCAGGGCTCACACTGTGTTGACATAAATATCCTTAGCCCTATTTTATAGAGAAAGGGACCAAGGCTCTGCACAGTTAAGTCAACCAAAGTCACACAAGTAAATGTTGGGGCTCTAGATGGCTCCAGGCAGCATCTGTGCTGCCTGGAAGGGCATCCAAGAACCCTCCCAGAAATGGGGGACATCCAGCTGGGCCTTGAAGGCCAGATTGTGATAGGCAGAGAAGGCAAAAGGTCTCCACGCAAAAGGAACAGTCACACCTGGGTGCAGAGGCACATCAAGATCAAGCGGACAGCCCCTCTTCC